>NW_026606064.1:14482500-15100000 GCF_029834395.1 Sorex fumeus
TATTATTTTTTTTAAAAAAATTTAAATCTTGATTAAGTCATATCATAGGAAAATTTGAATGCAACAGAGAGAAAAGAAATACTAAAATTAATGACAATAATTGACCTTGTCTTAGGTTAAAAACAGAAATATAAACTTGAAGATAAAGTTCTAAGGCTATACATTTTTAAAAGAGCTCTGTTGATGATAAGACCACAGACTGGAAGAAGGCAGACACACATCATCAAAGTAACCATATTTTCTGCACAGTCACAAGGAGTTTTTATGGAAAAAAAGGAACAGGAGAGCACACCTTGAGAAATGTGGGGAGGGCTGGAGTGATAGCACAGCAGGTAGGGCATTTACTTTGCACGCGGCTGACCCAGGTTTGATTCCCAGCATCCCATATGGTCCCCCGGGCACTACCAGGAGTCATTCCTGAGTGCAGAGCCAGGAGTAATCCCTGAGCATCGCCGGGTGTGACCCAAAAAACGAAAAAAAAAAAAAGAGAAATGTGGGGAGGTTATAGACTGGTGGATGCCAGAGAGGTTAATGAATTTCCACCTGGCTGGTCCTATACGTTACTCTATCATATCTGCAACTCAGAGTTTTCTGAGTGAGGCTTGCACCCATTTATTCCTTAAGTTTTTTGGGGGGAGAATAAAATTAAGGATAATTCCCAATAGAGAGAGTGCTTTAAACTTGAAATTTGACTCTTAATTTTGGTGGAAACAGTTGACCTTTTTCAAAAGATGTTCAAGTGTGAGAGATAGTACAGCAGTAGTGCATAAGCCTTGTATGCAACTTACCTAAGTTCTTTCTCCAGCACCACATGGTACCCCAGGAACTTGGGTTGCAGCTCTGGAGGATCCCAAGCACCACCATATACATATCTGTGAGACCCCAGTATCACTATTATAAATTAATCCCTTGCACAACAGTGTCTAAGCAGTTTTTCATACTCAGTCTTTCCACTAAACCTCCACGTCTCCTGGGCACTGTCTGAGTATTCCTTTTACTTCTCTCATTTCTGTACACCATATTCCTTGCTATGATACATACAGAGTTACAGCCACTCATCAGGGCTCTTGATGTTTCATATTACTAAATTCTCTTCTCCATCTAGGGTGGCTCCTCATCCCAGTCCTAGATCAGTGGTCAGGTAGATATCATGTGACTAAAAATGTATCCCTTTTGCCTTCATCCTTGCGACTCCTAATAACTTTCTTCATTGATTTGATCTTCATATGATTTATTGCCTCTAGGTTTAATATAAACTTTATCTCTGCATCGGTTTATTGTCAATTTCCCTCTTCAAGTATACAAGTGATACTTGCACCTGTAGTTGTTCATTTTTTTCTTTTTGGGTCACACCTGGCGATGCTCAGGGGTTACTCCTGGCTCTGCACTCAGGAATTACTCCTGGCAGTGCTCAGGGGACCATATGGGATGCTGGGAATCAAACCCGGGTTGGCCGCGTGCAAGGCAAATGCCCTACCCTCTGTGTTATCACTCCAGCACCCCCCCTTTTTCTTAGTTGTTCATTTTTATTACAGCAACCATCTAGAACAATTTCTGACAGTGATACTACAGTAGAATATTGTTACCCCAACAGCGATAGTATTAAGAATGATTCTCCATGTTCGGTATCAGTGATACTCTGTAAATTTGCTAAGTGGGTGAACAACTGATAAAAGCCAAATAGCATGCCAAAATTGTTGACAGTGAGAGAAAACAACTCACTTAATTTACCTGAACTTTATGATTTTATTATTTTCCTATTTTAATACTTTACTTTTTAATAAATATAAATGTTCTATTTATACATAAATACACACAGACAAACTCATATATGCAGAAAGAGAAGTATGGTAAGAGAAAGTGAGATTGGAAGGCTTTTCCCTTTATATTTGTAAACACCCAGGAAAAAGCTCCTTTGGGTCATAACAACTTTAGATATCATTGACTTTCACAAATCTACTTCATAATTTGAAATTACTCAGAGTTTTAAAAGTGTGTATATATTCTCTGGAAAATATTATTATTCATTCTAAAGTTGGGAAGTGGGTTCAGAATTATAAAACATGTACAGAATTATAAAACATGTAAAATCCCAGGATGCTCCAAGAGTATACAAAATTGAACACTTAGCAATTGAAGCTAGAAATGCTTCTTAAGCTGGAACTGGAGTGGGGAGTGAAGTGTTAGGCTGAAACACTATAAGCAGAAGGAATGCGGAAAGAATGTGAGCATGTGGGTGGGTGATTTTTGTATCTGTTTATATTCAAGGGATTGTGAGAGAAGCTGCAGAGAGTAGATGAATTGTTAGAAATGTGTGTGGAAGTAAGGGGATTTTATCCCAGCAGTGGCACAAAACTCTAGTCACCATTAATGCTGCCACAAATACTCTGCATCTCTTTCTCTGGCATCTGGAAAAAATTACACTTTTCTGCCCCCTTTGAAGTTAGGAGTGGTTGAGAATGGCTCTGGTCAATTAAGTGTGCACAGGAGTGCTTGACTTCACATCCAGAAGAAGCCTTACCTGCCACTAATTTTATTCCACCCTGCGATCAAGGAAGACCCATCTAGCTGGATACTCAGGTGTCACTTAAAAGCAGAAGTCCCCTGCAGATCCCATTAAACATATAATTTTCATAGAAAGCAATATTTTATTTGGTTAAGCCACTGACATTTTGGAATTGTCTGTTCCTACAGACCCTAGGGGATGACAAAAGAACCATTAACTAGTATGTGATATAGTAAATGGGTTTTTGAAAAATTACTTTGGCTGCAGTGTGAACTGAATAAGAGAAAGCAAAGGCAGGAGAGCAGTTTTCTGACTGGCAGAGTGAAGTGAGAGACATTGTAGGGGTCATAGTTATTTTATAAATACTGCACAGGAGAATAGTAAGGAGGAACAGAACCTCAGGCATCCAGATAGAAATAGAGAAAAAATTAGGAAGAGTCAATGCATATTTGAAAACCAGAATCAATAAAATTTAGTAACAGGTAAGATTTGGGGAGGTAAAAGAAGGCATTTACAAGTTTCTCATGTGTTTAGCTAGTATATTTGCATTTAGCAGAGTCATATCATAGTACAAAATAAGTCATCTTGCACTCCTTTGGTTCTTCATACTCTTAGCAAATAACCAAGCATGAGGTGGATCAAGAAAAATTAAGGAGTCATTTATTAATGAAGTCCATACTTCCTACACGCCTGGGGGAAATCTCAGAAAACTGAGTAACTTACCCTTGTTGGTCCAGAAGCCACTTTTAAGTAATAATAGCTTAGTTATGAATAAACTGGACATTGAAAAAAAGAAAGAGAAGTGTCATTAGGAAAATTACTAAAGAAGGATGGGTAAAACAAAGGCATGCAAAGTTCTGATGAGTGTAACTGTTCCAGTAGACTCAGAAAAAGGAAATGTTTACATGCAGACGTGCAGATATTTCTTCAAAGATTATATCTGTTCTTCCTTCAGGCCCATCTTCCGAAATTAACCTTTTGCCAGAATTAACTTTTGGGATAGCAGATGTTTTACTTTCACATAATATGGAACATTGAAAGAGAATATTGTCTCTGGGACTATGAAATATAATTTTGTTTTAGATACACTGATTTGAAGATGAATGTCCACAAATTTCTTAGTAACTATTCTAAATTTAAAGTACAAAATCGGTGATGAATCCAAAGGTACAGATGTATGAAGAATTAGGATATACATTAAGAATATACATAACAATTATAATCATTGGTGGCATCATCCTTGGACAATGTTTTATATTGCAAAACCTATTTCAATATGTCACAGAATGACCTTGTTTAGTTGGGAAGAAAATGTGATAAAATATTGCAATACCATATAATCTTTAAAAGTAAAGTAAACAAAAAAAATTACCAAAAGCATATTTGACTCCAGATCATCAACCTTGAATTGCAAAGCACAGAAGAATACCTACATTTGATTTATTATTCCTCTTATGCTGATAACTAGACCTGTTACATGAAAAATTATATATTCTTTCTCCAAAGATAGAAAACTCAATGATCTATAATTTTTAGGCTCTGTGACTTCTACAAAAGAATAAATTTGCATCTTTATTTTATTCTGTCATTTGAATCACTAGCCATTAAACAAAATCTAAAATTTTAATAGAATATAAACTGTTCTATTCATTTAATTATTGAGGAAATAGCTTACATGATAAGCATATACATATTACTTAATACATTCATATATAATAGATCTCTCAAATATTAGTTAAATTATGATTTAAATTTTGATAAGTTCATGTACCTGATCACTCAGAACTATATTTCATTGTATGCTAAGCATAATCACACAAAATAAGTTATTCAATATAAATGTGCTTGTCCATATGTTACAGAATACATTTTATCAATATTTTATTCATATATTTTCTAATTTATAAATAATGGCTAACTCTTACGGTGGCTGGCATATGTAAATGCATATAAAGACTATATACAATATATTCAGGTATGCATGAAGCTAATTTCATAGAGAATGATTTTTCTCAAAATTTTCTGACTTTCAACATTTGAATGTTTTCCTCATTGTATTTGTTGATAATTATTTGACTCATTTCAAACAAGAAAACATCTTCTGTCTACATTATGAAATAAAACTTGAACATCTGATATCAAGCAATGAATTCAAATTAGAGACACTAATCCTATCTTGAAAATCAATGTGGGAATTCTTTGCTAAAAGTAGTTTTCAACCTTTACTTTAATGACTGAGTATTAGCTCCTTAGGCAGAAAAGGTAATATAATTATTTCAGGTGGAAATTTCAGGCAGATATGCAGCATATGCAAAAGATCTAAGTAGAGTATGGTTCGTTCATTTCAGGGATTGCAGTTTTTTGATATGGTATTTGTGTGCAGTATGAATGTGAAAGAGTGATAAGTGAGAAGACTGAAAATATTAACGTCCACCAGAATTTCAGGTTAACTTTAATTTAAACCTAAATCAGTTCCTCCAGAGATGGGATTGTGGAATTGCTAGCTTTGAAACCCATAGCTTTTATATTTCAAACTAATCGTGTTTAGTGGTCCATAAAGCAGTGTGATCAATCCTACAGAATCATTGCACAGTAAAAGATAAACCTTTTTATGATTCTACATTAATTTGAATTTTCAACTTTCCTCAGAGAAGGGAGTGATTTTCCCAACTGGCTCTCCTAGATATTTTAAATTCAATTTCATATGGTACACAGGAGACTCACCCACTCTGGAGAACTTGTAGAAACTGTATGTATTTCACACACATCAGAACGAATAATGATTTCTTAAAAACGCACTGAAACTAGATTCCAAATGTCTAGCTCCTCCGTCTTGTGGAAACTGGGTTCTAGATACATCTCAGCATCCTATTCTCAGACTTCTTGTACATTAGGGAACTTTAAGTGACTCAAACATAGATTTCCTTTAACTTCTATTTTATACAATTTCAGGATTTTGATTCCCAGAAGATTTTTAATTCTCTTGGCCTATGTCAGACAATGAGCAAAACTATCCATATATTGAATTTTTACCAGTTGGTGTTTTATTTCATGTTTAAGACATGCAATAATGAAGGAAAATTAGAAGAGTCAGAATTCATTCCAGTTTCCATGAAGCTTGCGTCCAGGTTGGAAGAGAGAAATTTAAATGAGATAAACATAAAAAATCTATGAAGGAGCCAGAACAATAGTACAGTGGGTAGGGCACTTGCCCTGCACTGGCCAATGCATATGATCTTGCAAGCCCATGAGGAGTGATCTCTGAGTACAGAGCCGGAGTAAGCCCTCCAGCTTACTATACTGTTGGGTGTAGTGTCAACCCCTTCACAAAAAATAATAATAGTAATAAAATAAACAGATGAATAAAACCAAAATCTGTGAATTCAAATTTAGCAGGATCAGAGTGAATAACTAATAAAGAATGCAGGAATTCAATAGGCATTATGCTATCATATAACTAAAAGAATCTGATGTTCTCAGCAAGAACCAGGAAAAGGATATTCTGGGCTTGGAGCCTGGTCAGAGAGGCCTCTCAAGAGAAGTGAACTTTGGAGGAGAGCGATGGGCATGATCTTTTTCCGAGTGGCTCTGTGATTGCGGTCAGTCCTGGGGAATCAGCAAATTCCTCTGCAGCATATGGCCTTGTTGTAGAGAAAGGTCAGGAAAGCAAATTATAGGACAGTAGTTTATAGGTTTGCCAAGTGTTACAGTTTAAGATGTGGCAGAGATTTTATTTCAGATTGTGGAAGTTGATTTGATGGCATTTAGACTTTCTTGATTAACACATGATTACAAAATGGCCTTTTATGGTAGCTTGAATGTTTATACACATTATATGTCTAGGTGGCAAAGAAGGCAAAAGATCAGGTCCACCCCGCACTAATTAACATCAAGTTTAACATCATCTCAGAATAATTACATTGTCTCTGTCCTGTTTCTCTTGTTTCTGGCTTTTCAACTGAACATTGATACCTTATGGCCATTCTAGAAGTTTGTTGTTCCTCAGGAGGGAGTTAGTCAGCAGTGGGCATGATAGGGTGAAAATCTGTAATAGTTTACCTGGGATCCCGTCTGATGATCATTTACTGTTTTTTCTATTGACAAAATAATAACAGGGATACCAACACAGGTGGTTTTTCTGTCTGCCTGTTAACATCAAGGTGAGATGTATCTAGCTAGATCACCTGCTAGTTATTGTTAAGTATATCCACCAGACGATTTCTATTTAAACACATTTGCAGGGGATTAGGACCAATATAGTGGAGCAAAGAGCTGGAAGAACTGAACTGGGAAAAAAATGGTCAGAATAGAAACAATAATGAGTTCTGTAAGAGACCAGGGTTTCAAAAGTGTGTGGAGCATCCAGAGAACTTCTGAGTGGGAATCATGGCAATTGGGTGACTTACTGATCAATCCCTTGATTCTTAGGGAATGGAAAAGAGTCCTTGAGTCCTATACACAAACTGGAAGCAAATAGCCTGGGCTAAAACCATGGCTCCCAGTCACCCCTATGGCCTTTCATTCTTTCAATGACCTTATCAAGTCCAGTTGAGATTCTCGTAAAGTACCCAGCAGAATCTCAGAAACAAGAAAAGCTTTTGAATCATGTAATAACTCAGAGACACCCCCAAGAAACACCTCAGGTAAAGGCTTCTGACATTCAGATGCACCAAACAATTATAAAAGACAGCATTAGGAAAATTTTCTGTATGCCTGAAGGGGGCCTCAGAGGGGGTGATAGGGAATCTGGGGAAGGGATGGGGACACTGGTGGTGAGATTCCTCTTGGAACATTGTATGCCTGAAGCAACTCTATGATAAACAACTTTGTGGATCATGGTCTCTTAATAAAGAAACTGCGATAAAAATGTACAAGACAGTATCAGGATGATTGCGGAGGGAGGGACGGAAATGTGCCTTCCACAGAGGCAAGCTTAGGGGTATGGGGAGTGGGAGGGAAACCGGGGGCATTGGTGGAGGGTAATGGGCACTGTTAAAGGAACTGGCATTGGAATAAAGTATGCCGGAAACTCATAAATAGCTTCATTATTTTGTGGTTCATGATAACTCAATTAAAAAATATAGCAACACCCCACTCCAGACCCCAGACCCCCCAACACACACAAAGCAATACTTTAAACTTAGGTGTGAGTTGAGCCAAGTTTTGGAAAGTCCAAACTCCAATAGAAGGATTGAAGACAAAAAGCCAGGGAAAGGCATTGGGAAATACTTAAACCTCATCCAGCACTGCTGGGAATGTTGATTGTTTCAACCCCTTTTGGAAAGCAATATAGACATGACTTAAAAAGAAAACTATGAATTGAGCTTCTATATGATTGAAGCATTCTACCTCTTAGCATCCAACCCAAGAGCCCCAAATCACTATTTTGAAAAGTCGTATGGACACATATGTACATTGGAGCACTATTCTCAAGATCTGGAAACAAGATGAATTTGTTGCATATATACACAATTTAGCTATAAGGGAAGCAGAAGCCCTGTAATTAGCTGCTACATGGATGGAACTAGGGGCATCAAATGAAGTAAGTCGGGGGTCGGCCATGTTGGCCGCTTGTAAGGCGATCGCCCTACCCGCTGTGCTATTGCTCCAGCCACAGCGGGTAGGGCATCTGCCTTGCATGCAGCTAACATGGCCAACCCGAGTTCGATTCCTCCGCCCCTCTCGGAGAGCCCGGCAAGCTACCCGTGACGTATTCGATATGCCAGACACAGTAACAACAAAGTCTCCAATGGAGACGTTACTGGGCCCGCTCGAGCAAATCGAAGTAAGTCAGTCAGTCAAAAGTAAAAACATTTCAGAATGAATTCTCTTAGATCTGGATATGAAGAAACAGAGTAAGGGGACAAAATAACAAAAGCCATAGACTTCAGAACTGGAAAGGTTGTCTATAGAAGTCAGATTTCCTAGAGGTAACATTTGGGGGAGGATAGGAAGTTCCTTGGAACATTGGTTGAGGGTGGCAGGCGCTCTTGTCGTGGGTGTTGTGTTTGAACTATGTGTGCATGGCACTATTATTAACATTGTGTGAATCATGATACCTCAATAAGATTGGGAGAAAACAAAGCAAAATAAAGCAAAACCCCAAGCATTAGCTTGGGACAGGGTTTGAGTTCAATTATAGAATGGCTGCTTGAATGTGTGGGAAGGTGGCTTACTCCTGGGCATCCCTCAAACAAGCAAGCAAACAGCAACAACTAACATTTTGCTTACAAGTTTATTTAGAATGTTTTACTCTGTGCTGTTTGCTTTATGTGTAGATGATGCAAATAAAAAATTAGCATATAATTGGGTTTGGAATTTAAGCTACAGAAGCTAACAATTGGAGTAAATTTAGTGACCAGGAATACATGTAGAATTTGAAGTAATAAAGAAGCTGAGATCAAGCAATTAAACATTGTTCTTTATTATGTTTAATTTAGAAATTATTTCACTTATATTTTTGTTATTATTTAGTTTTGGGGTAAAAAGTACCTAGCACCTAAACATTATTTTCCAATAGTCATTTTATATGAAATTAAGAGAACATTAAAATATAGAGAAAATGCCTTTATCACCAAAATTAATAAAGCTTAATACTTTTTCATTGTTCTCTGATATCTCTTTGAACTCAATAGTTTTATTTATTGCTAAAACTTTAGCGTTTTTATTTTTGAATTTTTTTTTATTCCTTTCAGGTCACACTTGGTGCTCAGAGCTTCAGGCTCTATGTTCAGGTATCATTTTTGGGGCATGAAAGTCCATATGGGGGGCTAGAAATTGAACCCATTTTGGTTGCCTTATCTACTGTACTATTGTTTTGGCCCTTTTAGATCTTTTGGTATGAATTGTTATGGCACAATTTAGATAACTACAAGAGGAACTTTATGCTTATGGTTTCACTCTGAAACAACAATAGCCAATTGAAATTAAATTTAGTGATTTTTATAGCCACTTAAATTCTTCCAATAAACATCTTAATTATATAAGTGAACATCCCCTCAGTTGTTCAAACACTTAAAAATTGGATTACTCTTTTGATCAGTTTATAACCAATCTAATATTTGATCCTTTCTCCAGTGTATGACATTCATTTGTGGATGAGCTTTTCCAAACTCCAAATTCCTATTAAGTTAATTTTGGAGATAGAAGCAATTCTTAAATGGTAGCATTTGTTTTCATAATAAACTGGAATCATCTACTGTATAAACTCAAAGACAACCACTTACTGGACATTATTATTTAACTTCAGAGAAGAGTGTCTAAATCTTGGAACCAGATGTTCTGGTTAGCTTGGAGTTTCACTGTTCATCAAATAGAAGTCACTCGTTATTTGAATTCATTTCCTATAGCAGTAATGTCAGAGAACATAGGGTATTGCCTTGTATGTACTTGGTTTTCATCTCAGGAACCCCATTCGGTTCCCTGAGCACCAACAGAAGGACCCCTGAGCATAGAATAGGAGGAAGCCCTGAGCAAAGTCCCCAACCAAAAAAAAAAAAAAAGATAGCATTGTAAAGAGAAAAATTGCTTAAACCATATAGAGACCTTTTAGATGTGCCTGGAAAATAAGTGTTGAACATGTTAAGATGCTATTCACAGACTTTCAGATCACCACAGAACCATGATGGTTTGATCTTTTGGCCTAGTCAAGTCACTGTACAAACCACAGAATCACTTGACTTGCATTTTGAACAAGTAGTCAATTTCTAGTATGTATAGTCAAAGCTAAGAAATAATCTCCTGCTGATTATCCAGTCAAATTACTTGAATCACCTCTCCATTTCTTATTCAGTACATAATTACTGTTTATTTCAATTTTTCCATTCATTATGCAAATTCATTGCAGACTGACATCCCAACTAGAGAATGTGTGTCTCATTTTTCCCCCCCCATTGGCTATCATGAAGAGGAAAGATGTGCAGATTATGGATAGCTTCTGCTTATCTTAATTTGGGTGCAGTATTCTCTATTTTGGCAAAGGGGCAGTGGCATCACATTAGGCTTACTATTATCCTTAATTAATTGTGAGTATTGGAAAGTATTTTCCCCAGTGGAGTTGATTAGGGGTGTGTTCCCCACAATTTAATTTAAGTCAGAACGGACAAGGGTTTGGAGTCCACAAACCTTGGGGGGAATGATATGAAATAGGTCATCAAGTGAAGGTTTTTCATTTCTTGCCACATTAATTAATAGTGAAATGTGATGTTTCAGTCCTGCAGGAGGTATCCAGTGTTCTCTCTCCACGTGAATGAATGTTCAGGTTACTTCCTTAGTTTCTGTCCAAAAGGAAAAACACTGTAAGCAGCTCCCCTCTGCTCAAAGGAATTCTTTTAAAAATCCCCTCTGTGTTAGTTTAGTGCTTAGAAATTGCCAACCTCTTCATACTCTTCGAAAGATGTCGCAAAATGTTAGTTGATTTAAAGTGATTTTGCTATCAAAGTGTTCTAGATAGATATTTTCTTTCAGAAAACAAAATTCTGTACCTTCTATCTTCCTGTCAAATCTACCTCTCATCTCTTTCTATATATGTAAATATATTTCTTTATGTAAATAAATTTCTCTATCCATTTATCTATCTATCTAAGCAAACTATTCCTTATTAGATATGTTGTAATTATCTTATAGTGGTAAAATTCATGGCATTATAGGAAAATATATCAGGGTCTGAATCCAAGATTTGTTGCTAATACACAGTTGATAGATGTAAGGCCTGCTCCTAAAATATATCGAGGAATAAAAATTTGTGACCCTGAAATATGTTCTCCTGGCAGATATTCTGAAAAGTGGGTTGAGATCCCCTTGTGTGAAAGGCATTTACATGTAAACTTCCCTTAAGTGTATCTCCTTCTCTCCACAGGGAAAGAAAATCTTATCTTTTCAATGTAGGAGGTCGAATTTAAATCTAAGCATCTGTGCTTTCTGAATTCTTCCTGAACTCATCTTTCCTTTTCTCCTTTTTTTCCTTCTTAACATTTTATCCCTCTTAACTATGTTATTTAATATTTCTTCTAGAGTCATGTCGAGGAGATGATGTTTTTAGGTTCTCTCCCATGAAAGACATGTTATTAATACACTTCCTACTTGTATCTATCAGCCTGATGCTTATTTGATGATTTGACCAGCTTTTAAAATACCTACAGGAGATATAAAAATACCCAAGCAGCACAAAACTTATGTCCAAAGCCAGGGAAAAAGGGCCAAGAGAAATGGTTGGGATTTACCACAGGGGTGTAGGGAATAGAGGGTAGTTAAGATAGAAGAGGGTCCATTAAGACAATGCTAGTTGGAAATGATCACCCTGAACAAGAACTGAGAGTTGAAAGCAGATAAAGGGATATGCATGATAACCTTTCAGCATCTGTATTGAAGCTATAATGTGTAAAATGAGAGAAAGAAAAAGATAGAAAGAGAAGTGAGGTGCTGCCATAGAGGCAGGCCGGGGTGCTGGCTGGTTTGAAGGTGGGAGGGAAACTGGGGAAAATGGTGCTGGGAAATTATACTGGTTGGAGGAATGGGTACTGGAATATTGTATGACTGAAATGCAATCATGAGCAATTTTGTAATGCTCTATCTCACACTGATTCAACAGATAAAATAAAGTACCCAAAGAATATATGATTTCCTTTTATGTTGACAAGCACTCTAAATTTTGAGAGTTCCTTTGTATATAGGGACTAGGACATCACATGGCATTTTTAGGGAGAGATTGTAATTTTGTGTGCAAAATACCTAACATAAGGTAGACATGCTACTTTTATTTGTCTGGTCTTCATTGCTTTGAGTAATAGGGCCATAATCAATCAACTGGTTTTGACAAATAGTTATCACCTCCTGGATCAGTGTTTTATGCTTTGGAAACAGTGTCAGATAATCCACTGGTCCTGTGGGAATAACAAATTATTATGAAGACACAGGGATAAGAGGAAACATATTAAATGAGCATAGTATAAGCACTACAGGGACAAGTGTTTAGATAGCCTCCATAAAGAAGTCTCAATTTGGAATATAATGACTGAGAAGATGACTTAACCTAGGAGTAGGAAAGATAAACTTTCTAGCTAAAGACCTTGTTTATAGGCACCTTTGAGTAAGTGATTATAAAAAATTTTTAAATGTGATTTTTATTTTGTGGAGGCAACTCCACCAACAATAGTAGCTCATCATGGAACAGGGTGGAAAATAAAACATGAAGCTAGCAGGTGTGATGATAAGATGTTTTTCAGCCAAGGAATGCATGCTATATCAACCAGTTTTAACATGACAAATAAACTACATATTTCCAACATGTATTAACTTACTGAAGAATAGCAATGCAATCATTTTAGAGATGGCAGAAAATAAAAATGTGTGACTTCATTATCAAGATAGGGGGGGCAAAAAACAGTTTGTTAAAGACTTCCAATATGCCAGGCCCTATTTTTAAATTTTTTTGGGAGGCTGAGGTATCCTAAGCTGTGCTTAGAAGGTCCAGGATTTATCAGCAATTCTACTGGGCTGGTCATTAAATGTTAAGCCAATGTTGCCATGTTGCTCATAGCCTTGCAGTTTTGGGGATCTTCAGACCATTCCCCTGGTGCTGGGAGACTTCATGAAATCACCTGATAATGTTCCAGAGCCTCTAGGGCTACACCCAGAGATATTCAGGTGTCAAGATGTCACGAGGAAGATTGAGCCCAGCTTAGCTCATCATAGGCATTATCTGTAACCAACCACTGTACTACCTCTTTAGTTCCCAGGCATTTCACTAAACATTCTATATGCAACATCTCAATTTACTCCACAAGGTCAAAATATATTTGCTTATTTATGTGATATATTGTGAATAAAAGTCTGTATATCAAGAATTGGATGAAAATCAAAAGAAACCTTGAAATCCTAATTGATCACTAAGTTATTGCAAATTTGCTAGGCATTCTAAGTCTCCTCTAGGTTTTAGATAGATTGACCCATGTTAAACAATGTGGGATGGGGTGTGTGTGGGGGCGAGGCGGGGCAGTGAATCATTTAATTTTCATGGAAAGCCCAAGTAATGGACTGGAGAAATGGTACAGTGGGTGAGGTGCTTGTCTTGCATGTGATTGATGGAGGATCAACCCCTGACAACTCATTTTGCCCTGGATCTTGCTAGAGGTGAACCCTGATCACAGAGCTATGAATAATCCCTGAGCACTGCTGAGTGTGGGCCAAAGCCAAAAAAAGTAATGGATGGGAAAGAGAATGCTCAGTGGAGCAAGAAATTCAGAAAATTTTTGATGTGGTACAGATTTATTGAAATTTTCTGAATCTTAAAATTTTTTGAAGTGGCAACATCAATGACTTTTATTCTCACCTGCTAGTTATGAGGTTGAAAAATGGTACTGTATTTAAAATGCTGAAGGTGTTACTTAGAACAAAGAATGGGCGCTCCTTGTATCTCCTCAACCATTTGAATTTCCTGAGAGAAACAAGAATCTTACACAGATCAAAATACTTTAATTAACTATGGGACTTGTTAAAACAATTCAGTAATCATATATTCCCTTTTTTATCAGTTATGAAGTTATTGGGTCATAAGTCAATTTATGAGAATGTTAATAAGATACATGGAATATCAAAATATACCTTTATTGGTGATAAGATGAGGGAACAGAGCTTGATCCAAGAGCTAAATTGGCATGTTAACTGAACCCTTTTTTTTGACAGACTTATGTCCCATCATGGCAATTTAGACTTACAACTGGAATAGAGGATTGTCCCCTATCAGCAAAAAAACTTACTCTCAGAGGGAATGGACTTGAACACTTTATTTTCCTGAATGTAGTAGTAGATAAGTTTTCTACATCTCAAGACAGAGATTGGATACAAGGAGTCAAGAGAAGACAAAGAGGGGCTGGAGAAATCGCACAGTGGTTAGGGCGTTTGCCTTATACGTGGCCTACCAGGATTCGGTTCCCAGCATCCCATATGGGTCCCCGAGCACTGCCAGGAGTTATTCCTGAGTGCATGGTGTGACCCCAAAGCAAAAAAAAAAAAAAGAAGACAAAGAATTGGAGAGATAGCTCAGATGGCTGAAACAGAAGGCCTGGGTTCAATTGATACACACTTTGACCCTGCATATTGCCGACAGCAATCCTAGGTATCAAGTATCCTGATACTACCATCGACTGTGTTCGAAAACCAAAACCCCAAAACAATTTTTTTTAAACCTAAGCATTGTATTAAATTACTTTCTATCCTATAGTATCAGAAACAGGTAAAAGGAATTTCCCTCAGTATGTCATAGTTTTGGTGACTTTCTAGATTAATTTCTCTTTGGTGAGGCTAGTAAAATGTGATGATTTTCATTGATTCTCTGATGCTAGGCAGCCTTGTTGATGTGATGGGGTTAGACATTATTGCTGTAAGTAAAATTGTCAATCTGCTCTACAATGGAAAGACAGTGGCTATTTTCTCATCCATGAACTTAAGATGTGCTATTTTTACTTCACCTTTTGACTAAAAGGTTTGTGCTACAGTAATTCAGTGAGAAATCAATTTTGACTGAGAATTTCAATAGAGTTAACTTTCAGAGTTAGAAATTTTCATAGGTGACCCCAAGTGTTCATGTCATTATTTTAATTAAAAGGTGCCTTTTATCTGTAGTTTTCATTGAGTTTCCTGCAGGAATTTTGTAAAAATGAAGAGGTGTTTAATACTATTATGCCTTTAATAGTAGATAAGGAGAATTTTTCAGTGTCTGAATTTAACAGATAGCAGAACATGCTTTAGAGATATGTATGTAGATGAATAACATATTGTCTTTTAAATCCTTCTAATAACCTGTTGTATAACAGTCCTCTAGAACAAAGAGAAATTATCAAGAGGCATTTTTCTATGATTAAATAGGCTCATTAAATTTATCAACTATAATATTTATCAGAACAATCTATAAACTGTTGATATGCATTGTATATATTCTATCTCTGCCAGAAGGATCATGTAAAACACAATTATCTGTTGACCATGTAATGTTTTTTAAGTCTCTCACACCCACAAAGTATACCTGTTTACATGGGATAGAAATATCCTTATAAAAATTGTCACAAGTGTTTGTTTTTCTTGCCTCCTTAACACTGAACTTAGTAAAAACATAGTACTTTGCTCTATAGGACTGTTGCTCCATTTAGATTATCAACATGAAAATAATATTTAAAATTAAAATCATTCAGTCTCCCCAGTCCCATACAAATATATCTATATTTTCTTTATCTCAATGAATTAAAGCCACAAGTTGGTGTTTTGCAAGGATAATACTGAACAGTCACCTTCATCTCTGTGTTCTGCCTCTTTCTTTCCCCCTAGTATATTTGTGTGGTCAACATATTAAATTAATTCTACCTCAAAATGGAAACTAAACTGAAAAAAAAAAAGGAAACTTGTGAATGAAATGATCATTTCTTTTCTTCAGGCCCATAATATCTCTGCCCACTATTAGAGTTTCCTCCTGTGCATTACCATAATTTTTGTATAAACTTCAATTTTTAGCACTTAGTAAATTGCAGGATGGTTGTTTGAGTGTTTCCTCTGTTATACTATGAATTCAGAGAAAAGAATACCATCTATTATTATTTTTATTTATTCTATTAAGCCAATCACACATATTAAAGAATGATAACTGAATCAAAGTCACTCATATCTTGTGAAGCTTTTTAATACTAATTGGATGTAAGCAAGTTAATTCATATTCAGATGTGTGGGTGCTTTTCATCAGACTGTCCACTCATTCACACAAAATAGTTTTACTTTGGTATGTATATATGTATATATATTTATCTGCATATATATACATATATAAAATGTTATGTATATATATTTGGTTTATGGAACACAACCTTCTATGATCAGGGATTACTCCTGGCTTTGTATTCAGGCATCACTCTTGATGGGCTCAGGGAACCATATACAGCATTTAGGGTATTGGGATCCAACCCAAGTTGGCTGCATTCAAGGCAAACACTCTACCCACTATATTATTACTCTGACCCCTGTTCTATATTTTAAATTCACATTTGATAAATTATTGAGTAGGATCATAAAAGGAAAGCATTAGAAAATTAGTAATTTGATCATTCTAGCTTTAAATTAATTAACCAAAGTTCTAGAAATTTATGACAGAATAATCTATTTGTATAAAACAACAGTGGTATATAAGCACAGATATGCAGATAAAAAGTAAAGAATAAGAAAAGTGCCATTTTATGTCTGCCGTAGAGACGGGTGGTGGAGGCAGTTGCAGGGTGTTGAGAGGAAAACTGGTGACTATGGTGCTGGGAAATAAACACTGGTGGAGGAATGGGTCTTAGAACATTGTATGACTGAAATCTAATCATGAACAGCTTTGTAATGCACTATCTCACAGTAACTCAATTTAAAAACTTTTAAGTGTATCATAAAGTGTTTATAAGCTGGTAGAAATGGAGAAGGAAGACATTGAAAGGATAACTCTTAAGTCAATCAATTTTTTAATTTTTCTGGTGTGACCTATGCATTCTAGTTTTTGCTCCTTGAGCACCCTAACTTTCTTATTTAAATGTGCCAATTCTGCTACCCACCACTGAAAGTGAGTTAATCTTAATTGTAACAATCATACTCCTGACTTCAATACTTTCTATTTGAGAGTATAATTTTAGCTCTTAAAATCTGGTTGCTTTATTAATTCTGTGCTTTTGCATATAATTTTTTTCTACTGTGTGTTGAGCTTAATTGTTTTTTTGTGGTGATGTTTTTCAAATATTTGATAAAACTAGATTGCCTACTCATCTCTAGATGGGAAAATAATTGTTCTCTGATGCTGATGAGCTTATTTGCTTCCAAGACCCTATAAGGGCATGCATGTGTAATGGAGAGATGAATGGCCACATTATTCTTGGTTGCAGAACCTGCTTTCCATTCAAGTTTCCTTCTCTTACACTCACCGCTTTATCTCAGGGCAGAGATGTTCCTTTATATACTATCCAGAAATATCTTGAAAACCCAAGTAAACTTTCCACTTTGTTCAATGATCAGGCAAGGAATGATAATTTTTTCTAATGCATTCTGTGATTAGACTGTCAGTCTGGATTTGCTGCTTATGTCAACTTGAGTGAGTCACTAAATTTTTTCAGTGGCTCAGTTGTTTAAGTTTTAATATATTTTTAATTTCCAGTACAGTGGAAGTTTTGAGTCAAACCCAGCAATGCGCGATGCTTAATTTTAGCTCTGTACTCAAGGATTACTACTGGCAGGTTTAAGGGGAACATATGGGGTGTCTGGTATCAAATTAGGGTAGGTTACAAACAAGGCAAGTACCTAGCCCCTCTGTTATCTCACTGGCCCCTAAATGTCAAGTGTAGTTTGTTGTTGTTGTTGTTGTTGTTGTTGCTGTTAATTGTTTGAGAAGGTGAGCTACACTTAGCAGTGTTCAGCGCTCCCTCCACACTCTGACCTGAGGAATGACTCCTGTGATGCTTAGGAGGGGCTTTACTGCCAAGAAACAATCTGGTTAGCTGGATATAATGTAAGGCAAGTTCCTTAACCACTTCTATCTCTCTGTTTCTGGCTCAGCTTTTTTACCTTTAACATTGGGATAGGGTTTTTATGGGAATAGCTGTATTAACCCACATAAATAGTACATGTCACCCATTCAAAACAACCATAGTCAAAACAAACAATCAAAAAAGGTTTCATCAGAGAGACAGAAAACAATGTTAAGTATTATTATTCTAATTTTATTAGGAAGGTTTATTTGAAGGTATTTTAGAATTGGGTCTGGTTTACCTCAGTTCAATCAACTGACTTGAGGAAATTCTCTTCTAATCTAATGTTTTAGTTTGCATTTGAAGAATAGAGTGTGTGTATTTAAACAATCTTGAAGCCCATTTAGAAAATGAATCAGGTAGTATATTTATTTCCTCTCTTATTTTAATAATGCTTTTATCTATGCCATGTCTACAGACATCAAAAACTGAAAGCTTTGTAAAATTTGAAGACTTTTGATACAATATTATAATAGTATAAACATATCTTCCATTATTTCTGCCAATGATTGCTTTAAAGAGAGAATCTAGTGCAGTAGGAAAAGTTACACACTGAGTGTATATAAAAACAAATATTTGGGGCTTAATAAATGTGATATGGGGGCCGGAGATAGCACAGAAGGTCAGGTGCTTCCCTAACATGCCACTGACCAAAGTTCAATTACTGGACCCACTAAGCATCATGTAGGAGTAACCCTTAAATACATGAAATAAGCATAGGGGTGGCCCAATCCCCATCTCAACAAAATAAATAAATTGTATAATCTTTAACCTTTTTTTTTTATATTATTATGCAAAAAGTTGCTCGGCTCAGTGGTTACTCATGGCTCTGTGCTCAGGAATTACCTATGGCAGTGCTCAGGAGACCATATGGAATACGGGGAATCAAATCTAGTTGGTCATGTGCAAGGCCAAGGCCCTACCCTCTGCATGTCTCCAGCTCCTGGACAACATTTTAATCTTGTCTTCTTTATTTCTCTACTATCCTTTCAGGTTTTTTTTTAATTCTTTTTATTTCCTTGGTTTAATCTGTCTCACCCTTGGTTTGCCTGTGAAATTGTTGATCACCCTTCCATTTTTAAGTTTTAGATTTTAATTCAGTTTCATTGAGATAACATTGAATCGTATCATCACATAAATTTTAGGTGTCTATGAATATATAAAGGTAAAGGTAAAGGCCCTCCCGTTGATCGTCAATTTGCTCGAGCGGGCCCAGTAACGTCTCCATTGGAGACTTTGTTGTTACTGTGTCTGGCATATCGAATACTCTCGGTAGCTTGCTGGGCTCTCCGAGAGGGGCGGAGGAATTGAACTCGGGTCGGCCATGTTGGCCGCTTGTAAGGCAAACTCCCTACCCGCTGTGCTATATTATGTTCATTTTGTGCCAATTTACTCAGCCCTTTATTCTTTCTTCTGGCAACTACTAATTGATTTCATAGTATAAAGCACTACTTACATCTTATTTAATTCTGTTTATCTTCTTTAATCATCTCAAATGAAATCATTCAATGTATATTATTCTCCATTTGATTTATTTCACTATATAAAACACACTTTAGATCAATTTGTATTGTTGTCAGAATTCACCTATATAAACAATGAATAATTTTTTTCTATATGGCTTTTTTTATGAACTCTTCTTCTATGTGAAAATTCACTCCTAAGTATATGCCTTTCTAAGTTTACCTGATGTATTACAACCCTCAAGTCTCCAATAATGTCTGCCTTGCATCTCCTTTTAATACCACAAGAGCTGCCCTAAACCATCTGGCAATTCTTCCAGACTTTTTTTTTTGATATCCAACCCTCTCCTAGTACATTATATGATGTACTCATCCAGTACATTCTCTATAACATTAGTTCCACAAAGGAAGCGCTTTTGCTTTATTTATTATTTGATATACCCCAGTGGCTGTCAGTACTTGCACCACAGCAAGTGTCAAATGATTCAAATACACATATAGAATAATGGGCTACTAATAAATGCCAAGTATAGATTTTCAACCTACTGGTAGTAAAAAGCAATCAAAATGTGCATGATAGTGCCAATTCTGTCATCACAATCTGATCTATGAAAAGGACCAATACATTCTTGTTTGCTTCCAATAAGTAAAATATTTATTCCATAACCAAGCATATTGACAAGAATATCAATGATGCATCATAATTAACTTGGGAGTGATGGCCACTTACGGTCCATTTCCAGGGGTCATTTTGGGTAATCATTTCATCTCTCAGCTGAAAAAGATATGCTCTTCCACCAGACAGTTGCAGCAATGCTGAGAAAGATACACATGTGCTCTGTTCTTTCTATTGCTGTGATCTTTTCTAACAAGTCTGTTTATTTTTGCTTTGCGTAGATGGATACGTGGGTTTTACAAAGAGTCGATTCAGATCATTAAATCCTACACAAGGCTGAATAACAAAACAGAAAAATCTGTCCACAAAATGCTAAAATCCTTCCTCTGACTCAGAACCTTGCTTTTCTCAGTCTTTGAGTCACCACGTGGAAGATGGTTTTATTTGTTTAATCCAGATTTATGGTGCTTGTTCCTGAAATGGATGCATGCAAGGAGGTGTATTTCTTGGGTGTGAAGGATCAGGTTTTAATTTGGGAAGTCATAAAAAGCTTAAATGATTTTTATTAACTCATGGGAGCAGGAATAAGGAAGAGGAGAGAACAGTTTTGCAGCTGTCTGCTTTAGCTGCATGAGGCATTCCTTTTCTCTCACTCTACTACTCTAAAAAGTAAAGTGATAAAAGCTCTTTATTTGAAACATATCAGGAAACTTCTTTTAGGAATGGCATGGAATGAGGGAAGGCATGGAGACCTTCAATATTTGAGCCAAGCAACCTATAAATCACCATCCTGTTATAATTCAACACAAATCAAGTTAAATAAAGTGTGCTTACTGTATGATGAAGTTCTAAGATAAAAAGAGGTCCCAATAATCTCTAAGTCTTGTGTAATAAGTTATCAGTAAGGGAATTTCAAGTAACACATCAAGGTTTTATTTCCAAGAAGCTTGATTCTAGGTGAATCAAAAATTCTAGGGCTACAATTATTCAATGAAATCAGGCAAAGGATTTCCATAAACTACTGTGCACAGTGGTATAGCATCTAAATCAAATGACCATTTGGGCTTATAAACATTTGGGATTCAACATAATAAAATTAAAAAATTGCTATTTTGCATGTTTTGTGGCCACATTTATTCCCAGCTCAGTATTTGAGGATCACTCCCAGTGGTTCTTGGAGGTCCATGTGGTATCAGCAATAAAACTTGGGTTTCTTGTGAAGCCTGGACCAGCCCATAGAGCTATTTTCAGCCCAAGATAAAATAATTAATACCTTTCTTGCCCCATTTTATCATCTTCTTCCTAACCTAAGTCACAGAACCGTGTGTCTCATTTGTTCTGCATCCAGGTCATAGTGGCTGTGAACCATAACTATAGCAATAATGAATAAGTAATCATTCTACCTGGTTATTTTCTAATTGAAAGTTCTAGAAATATTTTACATACAAGCATTAGACGTCTGCTAACTCTGAATGTTTGGAACGTGCTTTTCTCTGGGAAACTAGTTTTATTGAACAATGAAAACCAGTCAAACAATATTATGGCTGCCTGCACTTGTCTTAGGATGGTGCTGTTTTCTTCTTGTTTGCCATTAATATAATTTTGTTCTGCAATGTATTCATTTTGGATGTCTGAGTGCTTACCAAAATATCACCAGTATTGCTTCCTCCAGAGATAAGAAAACATAGTATAACTGGCTTTGTTTTAAACGTTAAAACCTTTTTAAAAACCTTATCTTAAAACCACTTTTATTATTTTGAAAGACTTTATTGAAAAACCACAGTTTAATTTAGCTCATCACATATTTTTTTAAGGATGGATTGTATCCACAACCATCTTAGTCTTTTTAAGAATCTAGTTGTTCTCAAGGCTTATGCCTGGCTTTATTCTCAGGGATTTTTCTTCAGGGGCTCAGAGAAACATATATGTGGCTCTAGGGATCAAACTCGGGTCAACCGCATGCATGGCCATTTCCTTAACCTCTGTACCATATCTCCTGCCCTGATTGACCAGTTATATTTAATATACATTCTTGCAATCATACATTATGAGATCTTATAGGAAAAGATAAACAATCAAAAGTTGGTATTCTTCTACAGAATACAAAATTTAAAAACAAATTTTACAGTAGAGACGATACTGGTATAATTTTGAGTATATGAGGAAAAAGGAGTAGAGGAAGGACAAAAATTTATACCTGGTAAAGAAAGATGGGATAAGGGAATTTGAGAAAAACCTGTGTTTTTTCTATTCTCAATACCTAGAACAATGTCTGGTATTCAATAAGTACAAGAGATTAATGAGTCTGCTTTAAAGGCATGGTAAGGATTAGCTTTATTAAGTTTATCAGTTTCTTGTGACTACTATAAAAAATCGTCACAAATTGCGTGACTTAAAATAGCAAAGTATTTGTTCTCTCATGGTTGGGGAGGTCAGGAGTCTAAAATTAGTTCGACTGAAGCAAAATCACATATTGATAGGGCTATACTGCTGCTATCACCTTAGAACAGTTTCTCACCAGGATATCCTAAGGGACCACTGCTAAAAATTGTTTCAATGGAGACAACTAGTAGGACAAGGAGGCCACAGAAAACAAATGGAAGTTGAAAGGGGCCTGTGATCCAAAATTTGAGAAACACCAGTTTAGAGTACTTCAATCTGTGACCTTCCTTCTTTGTTACCTATCTTCCAAGTTCTGATGCCTCTGGGCTTTTCTTGACTTGTGACCAAAGTAATCTCCATCCCCTTGATTATGTTTCTTCATACTTGAATTTTTTTTCTTGCGTTTGGGGTGTGTGTGTGTGTGTGTGTGTGTGTGTGTGTGTGTGTGTGTGTGTATGATCATGTGCTATTTGTTTTTAAGAAGAATGAAGGTAATTGTATTTAGGGGTCATACAGATAAACCAGGGAGATTTAATCTCAAGGTTCTTAGTTAATCACCTCTGTAAAGATTCTTTTTTCCAAATGAAGTAACAATTGCAATTTCCACAACTTAGGATTTAATGTGTTTGGGGCCACTGTTCAGCTCACTACAGAGGACAAAGAAGGGATCTGTAAAAGCACAAACTAAATCACTTTCAAATCCATGCCTGATGTCTGTGAAGAAAGAAAATATCATGTTTTATAACATTTCATTTTTGGTAGATTAATTGGATATGTGAGTAAATAGTTGAGGGTGATATTTTCATAGTTTTTGAATAATGCCACCTAGGTATAGCATAGTATAGGTTACTCATAGTTTCTCATTTAATTAGCCAATGACATCTCTCTGCTCTCTGTTTTAAGCTTTCAAACATTTGTTTATGAAAATATTTGGTACATATTATTACAGAGACAATAACATGAACCATAAACAATGCTCTAGGGATGCTAATGAGGAAATACAAGTTTTGGTGTCCAACTCAGTTTTATAAAACACATGCTCCATATGTAATACATAAAAATGTATGAAATATAGAGACCAGAAGATAGTACAATGGGGAGGAAATTTGTTTCACACATGGTCAACCTGGGTTTAATGCTTGGTGCCTAATATGATCCCATGAGTACCACCAAAAGTTATCCCTGAGTTCAGCACCAGGAGCAATACTTAAACATTGCTGGGTGCCCAAAACCCATATACACACACACACACACACACACACACACACACACACATGCACACACACACAAAATTTAGGTAGCCTCCAAATGTACAACAGTGATGTTATGGTATGTAATGGTAGTAGAAATTGTATTTTTATTTATGTATTATATAAATACATAAAATTATTTAAGGGTAGTAGAAATTGCAAGGCAACTTGAGGGGAAGTGAATCTGAGACAGATTGGTAAAGGATGAATGTTACATAGAATTGTGGAAAGTGAGTAATACACATAGTTTGATTCACCAAGGTTATTAAATGGAATCAGTGATGGGATATTAAGGTAAGAGGCAAATGAAAATCCTCAATCATCACAAATAGGAGAGTATCCTGAATCTAAGGAAGTAAGACAAATCTTTATTATTTTATTTTTTTGGTTACTGAGAGTGACAAGTATACTGAGATCAGAATTGCACACTTTTTTGAAAAAGAAGATTAATGTCCCTTTAATGAACTGAATTTGCAAAAGACTTCTCATTCTGTAGAGTTATCCTTGGACTTTCATTATCTCTTTCTAATCTTATTCAACATAATAGATTTATGAACCTGAATAATTCTCTGGACATTCATTGGTTTGGCGTTGGAATGCTAAATCATGTAAATTTCTAAAGTATCCTCTCATGTTTGAAAATATTTAATGGAACAAAATAGTTCATTTTAAAAGTGAATTACCATGTGTATATTTTTAGATAGCTTTTATTGCATTTTTCCCTATGTTATCCTGATTTCATAAAATTGTACGTTCTCCTGTTGTGACTGAAGACATTACTAATACCTCCCACTGATCCAGAAGTTGAATTGATTTCATTGCTCTGTGGGTCTCAGGACATGATGGACCTCAGTGAAAATAAGGGTTGAAATTAGGATTTTATAGGATGGAAAAAAGTAAGCACAAGTCTACTATGGGCTATAATTTGCTATACAATTGGAGTTTAAAAAAGTGTTCTAATATTTGGTATCTCTGTAACCTTGGAAGGGACCCTTCTCAGTTCTCTGAATGTCAGTTACTTATCTGTGAGTGGAGATAATGATGCAGTATGTATTAATCAGAGACTAGTCACCCAGTTATGGGAGCATACCTTGAATCCACAAGAACATGGGACTTCAGCACTTATTTACTAACCTACATCCTAGAGGGTGAGTGAATATATGAATGTAAAGGTTGTCTGAACTGAAGCCATGAAGAAGTTAACTATATAGAAAGCACCTCTTACCCACTCCTTAAGCCCCCTTCTTAGACCAACCACTGTCTTGGTATTTAGCCAGTGAAGAACTATGAGAAGTGAATAAACATACTTGACCTTTTATTTCCTCTTTCTGATGTTCTACAATCATTCCCATTGGCTGAATTCTATTGAAAGCCTAAGGGCAAGGTATTGCATAGTCCTTGCAGGTCCATAGATAAAAGTAAGGAAGGGTAGTTAATGGATAGAGCTGGATATTAAAATCTGTCTGCCACGTAGTGTTGATTAGTTTCTAGAAATCTATGAGAATGAAATGATATGGGGAGCATAAAGTAAAAAGCTATTTTAGATTTTATATTGAATAGAAGAACCTGCATGATAGTTTAGGAGAGAAGGCACTTGTCTTGCATGTGGGTGACTTGCAAGTGGGTAACCCTAGTTTGAATCTGACATTGTATACGCTGTCCCCCAAGACTGTCTGTAGTGATCCCATATCAGAGAGACAGGAATAAGCCTAGAACACTACCAGATATGGTCCAAATCCCCACACCCCTCCAAAAATACTAAATAGATGCGATTTTATTTCCATAATTTTGTAAATATGATTGCTTGATAACAGCATATCTCAAGCATTTTTAATGTGTAGGTTTGTATTTGTTTACTCTTATATCAATTTAGTGGAGTGTTTTTTGAAGACCCTAATAAGACATTCTAGTAACTACCATGTATAATTGTTGTTTCAGACTAGGAGATATAGACCAGAAGGACTTGGGTTTGAATTGTCAATATCATCACTTCACATCTATGGTCTATGAAACATTTACAAATTAACTTCCTTCAGCCAAATTTTTTATTTGCAAAGAGATGATGCACATCAGCTTCCTTTCTGAGTTTTCTGTGGGATTCCAGGAATATATGTGTGGATCCACACCCCTCAAACACTGCATGCCAAGTGTTTCATTTCTTTTCTCTTATGGACATAGTGTCCTTCCCATTTACCCTGACTCATAGTACAAGAAAATTTTCTCTAACACCTGCTGTGCTTTATCTGCCTTTCCTATAATCAGCTGTACTTAGGATTCTGCAGTCAGAATTCAGTTGTGTTGGTGATAAAGTGGGGAAGTTACCTCCTCTTAGTCTAGAGAGGAAGAGTTCCTGTGGAGTTAATGAATAGAAGGCACTCCTTAAATCAGCATACATATCTCAAAGATCATAACTGAAAAAAATACTTCATTGGAAATAATGTATATGATATTTACTTATGGATCACTGTCACTGTCCTCCTGTTGTTCATTGATTTGCCTGAGCGGGCCCAGTAACGTCTCCATTTTTGAGACTTGTTGTTACTGTGTTTTGGCATATTGAATATGTCTTGGTAGCTTGCCAGCCTCTCCGAGAGGAGCGGAGGAATCATACCCGGCTCGGCCAGGCTGGCTGCTTGAAAGGCAAATGCCCTACCACTGTGTTATCGTACCAGCCTTACTTATGGATGCAAAAGAAAAAAGAGTGACTAAGTTCCATTGGTGTATCTAAGTTATGCATATCTAAGGGCATAGGAGAGAGATGGTTTGCAGGAAGATTATCATTAAAATAGAAATTATATTTGTGTCTTGGTGACTGTTTGTTTGTTTGTTTTGTTTCTGTTTTTTTTTTTGGTCATGCCTGGCATTGATGCTCAGGGGTTACTCTTGACTCTACACTCAGGAATGACTCCTGATGGGACTCAGGGGACCATATGGTATACCGGAGATTGAACCTAGATCAGCTATATGTAAGGTGAAAGCCAAACCTGCATCTCTATTGCTCTGGCCCTGGGCTTGTGACTTTTACAGGGAATATTTCTTTATATTTATTTATTTGCTTTTTTGGGTCACACCCAGCGACACACAGGGGTTACTGCTGGCTTTGCACTCAGGAATTTCCCCTAACGGTGCTCAGGGACCATATGGGATGCTGGGAATTGAACCCGGGTCAGCCGCATGCAAAGCAGACACCCTACCCACTGTACTATTGCTCCAGTCCCTTACAGGGAATATTTCTAATTTTTTTTCCTGGATTTTTTTCAGTTCTATTTTTTTCATAAAGTGAAAAATAGTATCATTTCATTTTAAATTATGTTTTCATTGGGGAAAAAAAGGAAAATCAAGAGATATGCTCAAGAAACATTAGGAGGAATTTGAACAACTGAGCACCATATTCAAAATTCAGAACAGCATCATTTTTCTAATAAATGTCTGTTTTTCCTTCTTTTTTCTTTTCCTCCTCCTCCTCTTCCTCCTCCTCCTCCTCTTCCTCCTCCTCCTCCTCTTCCTCCTTCTCCTCCTCCTCCTCC
Source organism: Sorex fumeus (assembly GCF_029834395.1). Classification (NCBI taxonomy): domain Eukaryota; kingdom Metazoa; phylum Chordata; class Mammalia; order Eulipotyphla; family Soricidae; genus Sorex; species Sorex fumeus. The sequence continues at coordinate 14,509,778 of NW_026606064.1, forward strand.
TGCTCCTCCTCCTCCTTCTTCTTCTTCTGTCTTATAAAACTGTTACTGGAACTAAAGTTTTAGCAGCCATTCAGTCTTATAGATAAATATACTAGTAGTTCTTTTTTGTTTGGGGCCATATCTGTCTGTCCTCAGGGATTACTCTAGTGGGTTTGAGGGACCATATGGGTCACCAGAGATCAAACTTGGGTTGGTGGTGTGCATGAGAAGCTCCTTATATTCACTACACTATTGCTTTGGCTCTACTACTAAAACTTTCAATGAGAGTTAAAGCAGCATGGTGGTCTCACTATTTTTTAGCATTCTCTTTACTCAAGTGCAATGGCTTGGGAGCATTTAGGAGAAACTTGAAATTTCCATCTGATTTGGAATTTTGTGTAGGCTGAAGTAACTTATTACATATATAGGGAGGACACACATGATGGTAGTCAGGGGCTGCTGACTAGACCATGTTGTGGGGTCAGAATCACAGCAGGCAGGGCTATGCTCTGGAAACCATGTGATCCTAGGGATTGAGCTTCCCTCATTAAAAATGTGTGCCCTAACACTTGGAGCTTTTTCCCAAGCCCTGTGCGAACATCTACAGTCTAATATATTTTTCAAGGATGATTTAAATGTAGCTTTTTATGAAAAGAGAATAGCATATTAACATATTTTTGTGCCAAGAGAACACAAAGGGACAGAAAATGATACAATTTTGATTACAATTTTAATAACACTCCCCATAACTAAATTAAAGATATCTAAATAGAACTTGACAGAGCATTCAATTAGCTGAGCACATGCTTTGCATGCAGTTACCTGGGTTCCATTCACAGCTCCACATGATCCCCTGCTGGAAGTGATTCCAAGCATGGGACCAAGATTATCTCCTGGCACCAAGTGTGGTACCAAAAATATTAATTTTTTAAAAAATAATTTCTGTTTAGTCAGGAATTATTTCCCACATTTTTTTGGTCACACCCAGCAATGCACAAGGGTTACTCCTGGCTCTGCACTCAGGAATTACTCCTGGCGGTGCTCAGGAGACCATATGGGATGCTAGAAATCGAACCTGGGTTGGCTGTGTGCAAGGTAAACACCTTACTTGCTGTGTTATCGCTCTAGCCCCTATTTCCCACCTCTTAACCTCTCCTAATTTCTCTCCCAATATGATAACCCTTATCTACCCAATGTCTAAAGTTATGATATTTAATGTCCCTCCAATAAATTCCCTGCAAATTAAAAACAGTCTTGCAAAACTTCCCCTCCATATCTTTAATTTTAAAATTTTTTATATTGTAATCAGGTTTACCTTTCCCAAGGCTACACTAAAATGATCCAAAATAATACAAATTTTTTTCACTACTTTAGTTATTTGACAGCATTTTTTCAGTAAAACCAAGACCTAAGAATGCCATGTCAGTGAGAAATGTAGATATAGCTCAAGCTGTGATGATATATGTGTGTAAATAATAGTAATAATCATAATATTCGCTACCATAATTATCATTTTATAGCAGACATTGGGCTAAGTATTTTGCATAGAATGCCTCATTTAATCCTGCAACAACCCTAGGAGGTAAATGTTCTTATTCCCATTTTATAGACAAGGAAAGTTTCAGCCAAGATCACCTATTAATATTTGATGGTTCCAGAATCAACCACTGACTTGAAGAGGCTTTACACAGTGCTCTAACTATAGAGAACCATTCAGTCTAAGACTGCTTTCTCTTGCAATTTTTTGGGTAGTTTACTGGTGACATAATTCATAAGACAATTAAAAACCATCAAGATCATTTCTGGTTTTTAACTTCCAACATGGAGCGATAGCACAGTGGTAGGGCATTTGCCTTGAACGCAGCAGGCCCAGCCGAGCCGGGTTAGATTCCTCTGCCCCTCTTGGAGAGCCCGGCAAGCTAACAAGAATATCTCGCCCGCATGTCAAAGCCTGGCAAGCTACCCATGACGTATTCGATATGCCAAACACAGTAACAAGTGTCACAATGAAGATGTTACCGGGCACGCTGGAGCAAATTGATGAACAATAGGAGGACAGTGCTACAGTGCTACAACTTCCGATATAATTTTCTGGAACAAAGTGTCATAGATATTATGGGCTAGTAAGTACTAACCAAATACCTTAACTTCTACACCTCCAAATCAAACTGATATTTGGTACGCAGTTTTCTTTGCATTTGCTTTTTGAAAGATTTTCTTTGCAACGTTCATGTGCTTATTTGCCATCTGTACATCTTCTTTGGTGAGATGTCTAATTAAGGCTTTTTGAGCTTTTTGAGTTTTTAATCCAACTGTTGTATTAATCCAAAGCCAATATGTCTGTAGACTTAAACATTTTTTAAAAGTCTGCTATAAACATCATGGTGTTGTTATTAAATCAAGGTTTTATTTTTTTAATTATGCCCAAGCTCAAGAAGAAGAGCAGTCAAGCAGGAGGTCAGTTTCTGGACTAACCATGATATTGATCTTTCAATGTCACTGGCCAAAACTAGCCCTGATGCGCAGTCAAACTGAATGACCTTTGCCTTTATGTAGCCCCAGACACTCATGATCCTTCAGAGAACATTTTTCTTAGGAGAGTCATGTGAATAATCTGAGTCCTCTGAAAGTGATAAATTAACATTTAATCCAGGAGGACAACATTTAGGTTGCAGCAAAAGTAGAAAGATATTTTTATTTTAAATTATTTTTAACCAAGACATAAAAAATAGCATAAGTTACTAATTTTTACAAATGTAAATAAATGTATTCCAGGACTGCAGACATAGTGCTTGGCTTGCACACAGTTTACCAGGGTTCAAACCCCGGAATCACTTATGGTTTTCTGAGTCCTGCCAGAAGTGATCCCTGAGCACAATGTTAGCAATAAACCCTGGGCACTGACCGCCAAGTGGGCCAAAAATGAAAAAATAAGTCAAAATATTTTCTTTATGTACACTACAAAGCAATTGCTTTACAATTGTAATGATGCAGGGACCAGACAGATAATACAGCAGGTATTGTGCTTACCTGGCACACAGTAAACTCAGGTTCCATTCCCAAGATGCCATATGGTTCCAGAGCCTTTCCAGAATTTCCCTAAGTATAGAGTTAGGAGTACTCCCTGAGCACCACTAGGTGTGATTCTAAAACAAAAAATTTTCAAAAGTTCATGACCAGAATAAAACACAATGTTTTAGATGGTTCCATAAAGGTTTTAGTTTGATATATCTTTTTACTACTATAAACGTACAATTTGTCAAGTCAATCATAGTGTTTTAGATAATAATGCAATAAATGAGATAGAATGCCCAGAGAGACCTGGGGACAGGTGATCCTCCTGTAGAGCTTTAATGAGGTCATATGATAGATGGCATACTGTGCCTTCCTGTCTTGTCTGAGTTTCCTATTAAAAAAGCACTCTTTATAATATGGCCCACAGTCCGTTCCTCCCGTTATTCATAGATTTGCTTGAGTGGGCCCAGTAATGTCTTCATTTTGAGACTTGCTGTTACTGTGTTTGGCATATCGAATACATCATGGGGAGCTTGCCAGGCTTTGCCGTGCGGGCGAGATACTCTCAGTAGCTTGCCAGGCTCTCTGAGAGGAATGGAGGAATCGAACTTGGGTCAGCCATATTGGCTGCATGCAAGGCAAATGCCCTACTCACTGTGCTATTGCTCCAGCCCCTTTATAATACATTACATAAAAAAATTTCATATTCCCCATGTTGCAAGGACCAACTTTTAAAAGGAAGGAATGTATCAGAATCGACACATAATATACTCCATATCAGATCATAATTAAATATTTATTAAATGAATCAGCTGATGAAATATAATAGCAACATTTTTAAAACTCACCTTTTCATTCTTTATCCTAAACAGTACAAAAAAATTAGAGACGGGTAGAATTATTTGGTTTCATTTGCTTTCTCTTTAAGAGTGCACATCTCATTAAAAGGGAATTCCAGATCCAGCTAAAGAAATATTCACTTGTGTTTAGAGCAAATGTTGCCCGAAGTGGGCAGGAAATGAGTCTGTGTCATCCACATCACTTTGGTCAATTAAGCACCTGACTCTAGGGTGGACTGATGAAGCTCTTAACCTTGAGAGTTGATGGGGAAATATTATGTTTGGTGGTTAAATTAATGCAGAGGAAAGTTAAATGACCCAGGTTAAGACTAACAATGAGTTATTCTTCATTCGTTCATTTAATGAATATTTAATGCAAGATTACTGTACTTTCTGGAAGTAGTGGCATCTAGAAATACAAAATAGAGTTCCTAATCTAAAAAGAGGGTTTGTCCTATTAAACATAGCAGACATGTAAACATTTAGTGGTTTTAATTTTATAATATTGTTTTCTAAATTCTTTTGATACATAATGGAAGCAGTGTATTTGTTTCAGGAGAATATAGACTTACAAAGTACTCTTTAATAATGTTGTCTGAATTTCACCTGGAAGACAAGAATTTTACTAGCAAAGAAAGACCTTCTTTCAGGATTAAATCTTCAGGTGTTTGAGACAAAAATGTTATGTTGAAATGCCCAGTGTACATCAATTGTATTACAAACTGTATGGTAGGTAAAGGCATATAATAATCAAGGTACTGTTCCTGTATTTATATACAGATATACAAACCAGAAGGGGAGAAAATTGTGTTTTGGAAAAATAACAATAGAACAGTGTCATTACCAGTTTCTGGTAAAGAGTTTAATAATAACTGTATTGGGTTTTGTGGACCTTATAGTCCTTATGGGTGCTATAAGAAATAGACATTATTAGCATGTAAGAAACCTTAGGTAATGTGTAAGTGAATGGTTATAGTTGTTCATCTATAAAATTTATTCTTTGCAAAATGAGCAAAGTTGATTTGGACTACAACTAGTACTTTACATACCATTGAAACAAAGGAAATAAGTCGATGAGAGAGACTGGAATGAAAGAAATATTAGTAAGATCACTAAGTGTGACTAGTTTTAAAAAAAGCAAATACTCAGCAGATAAGAAGAATGGTTGCCTTTACTAATAAATTTGCATTCTTTTAACCAATTTATGATACTAGTTTTTTCCCCTCAAGTGAACTAAAGGTTTAAAAGTGTGTCGATACCAGAAATCATCAAAAGCATCTAAATTTACAAAATTCTTTGAGAATAAACTGGCAAATTTTATATTAAACTTTTGAAAGATAACATACACAGGGTACTTCCTATGAGTTTGAGTTGCCCTTGATACTTACTTTTTCCCTCAGGCCTCTTGATAATCATTATGTGGTCAGTTTCATCATGTCTGTTTCATAAAAGAGCACATTGAAACATTACCTTGTTTAGTTATATGGTCACTTAGTAAACATCAGGGATGGCATTTGAATCTAGCAACTTGCCTTAAGTCTTAGCAATTAACACACTTAAATAATATAAGTGGCTTGAATACATTGACTCTTTTGTGTACCACCAGTAACTTGCACTTGGATGTGGCTTAATTAACACAAACTGCGGCAGGCACCAGAATCAATGTGTTAAGTGTATGCTAGCTCCACTTTAGCAAAATTGAGTATGAGCATTGTTTTTATCACAGTAATTCTACAGCCTGGAACTTTTCTGAAGCAAATAGGAATAGTACACAGAATTTAAGTATGGATAATTTAAAATCATTTTAATGTCCAACAGTGAAAAATTACATATTAAAAAATCTATCTGTAAAATTAAATGCAATATAGCTTTCAAGTGAATGAGGTAGGCATTAATATACAGACTTGAATTATAATTAAAATGATTATAATAAAAATAGAGATTGAATTGCAAAAGTAGGCTTGCATTCATTAGTATTGTATGATCCAGCATATTTAATATACAGGTTTATAACATATGAATGCATATACATTGAAAAAGTTTGAGAGATGTGCAAGAAATTCTTAACGTTGGCTATTTTTTGAGTGTGGGATTTTATATCTGATATTATATATGCCTGTATATGCTTAAACAAATGTGTCTTTTATTTTTTTTTTTTAGTAGTCAAGGATAGTTTTTTTTTAAGGGAGGTTAGAAATAGGCACAACTCTATTTCCCATCATGCATTATTTTCTTGGACTCTGAACGGGTATCTGGAGTGTTTTGTCCTCTGTCAAATCACATTTCAATGGCCATTTGCTGCTTTGGGGCTTCCTTGGAAAGCAATCACTGTGTACCTTGCTTACAGCCATTTTATTCCCAGCTGAAAGCTGCAGAAAAGCAGTTTGAACATTACACTCCATCTTGAGCAGCTCTGGTTTATGGTTTCATTCACTTTTGTTCAACATGATTTCCATCTTCCCCTGTGCTTCGGTGCAGCATATACAGGTGAGATGATAGAGCTAAAATGTCCCTGGATGTTCTCTGGTTTAGAAATACTGATTATTGCTAGTGACCGAGCAAGTGTCATCCTTTTAAGTCTGCTTTACTACCATAGAAAGTATACTTATTTAACTCAAAACACAATTCAAACAATTTAATACTTCCTTTGACAGTGCTTAAAATGATGTATGGAAGCTGGGTTTAATCACGTGAAAACAGAGAACATGTTATAGGTTTGGTAAAAAGACCAGTCTTGATTCAATTAGTATTTCACAACTTGAGCAGTACATTGGAAACTGAAGTCTTTTAAAGAATTCTGTCAACCCTAACCCATAGGGTAGTATCTAGGACTTATTCTATTCTAGAGTGGACTAAAGATGGAAAAGCTGGAATGGTTTCTGCTGATCATGGCACACATACAGTACTGAGAATTATTGTTCAAATAACTTATATAAGCAGGATTTTTGATGACATATTTTTGGAGAACAAATCTCCCAATTTCCTGATGGCCTTATCTTTTGTCCTCAGTCCTCAAGTAGTAGAAACATCACTGAACGTATCTTTGTTAGTGCTTTTTGTCTACGCTTTGCTCTTTTGGAGTCAGTAAAACATTAAAAACACTTTGCATATAAGTATATATTAGCACTGTAGCACTGTTGTTCATTGATTTGCTCAAGTGGGCACCAGTAATGTCTTCATTGTGAGACTTGTTACTGTTTTTGGCATATTGAATATGCTACCGGGAGCTTGCCAGTTTCTGCTGCGTGGGAGGTATACTCTCAGTAGCTTGCCGGGCTTTCCAAGAGGGACAGCAGAGTTGAACCCAGGTGCAAAGTAAACACACAATTGTGCTAATTCTCCAGCATATATTAATAGCATTTGTTTATTATTTACTTTTGATCAGACTAATTCCTCAAAGTATTGAAGTTTACACAGCCATTTCCATTAGTAGGAACAGATGAGATGGCTTTCCTGGTTCTTTAATTCAAAGTATTACTTGTTCTGGAAAATCTGTATGTAAAATATAGATTTTCAGGTTGCACTCTATTTTTTAAGGTATTCAACATTTTTTTTGGTTGATTTGGGGCCATAACTGGCAGTGCTCAGGGCTTACTCTTGGATCTGTGCTCAGGGATCACTCCTGGTGGTTATTGAGAGACCATATAAGGTTCTGGGGATTGAACACTGGTTTTCCTCATGTGGGAAAAGTGCCTTCATAAGTGTAATATCTCTACAGTCCCAGTTTGCATCAATTCAATCACATTTGTTAAAGTTCAGCATCAAAATAACTGAAATCTGTTGTATTCTGCACTGGCTTCAGAGATACCATGAAGATATTTTTAGCAAAACAATCTCCCTCTCTTATTTCATACTTTTCCCTTTGTCTCCTCTCTTCTTAATTTGCCAGACAAATTAAGAGGCAAGGCACAAATAAAAAGGGCATATATCTTCAATTTTTTGGTTACACCAAGATATACTTGTGAACATAGTCTTATTTTTTATTCTACCAATGATAAGAACACATTTCTTGACTTTTGAAGTGAATGACACAAACGCTGCCTTTCTGCACTATAAATGGAGAAATGCTTGTTTTTGTTAAACTATATTTGTACAAGTCATTACCATAGTAGCTTAGCACTTTGACAAGCACATGATTTTAGCACAAAACAACTCCAATTTTTCCCAGTTGAATTTTAATGTCTCTTTTTTATATCAAAACACAGAGCACTTTGATAGATTTTCATTGTGAGCCTTTTTAAAATTGTTGTTTCTATCGAGGTAATCTAGAGTTCATCAGGAATGCCCACTCAGTGTTTCTACAGTTTGTCTCTTGATGTATCTGCCTTGTTCAACAGCTTATTGGAATCTCTTTCTATAGAAGATGCGGTCAGCAAATACAAAATAATTCCACATCCTCAGTAATCACTAAACTATTGTTTCATAAAGAAAAAACTTGTCCACCCTTCCCTAGATGTACAGCATCACTGAGGATGTGCTAAATGTGCAGATTTAGGGACCTCATTCCAGACTCACTAGAACAGTTGTGAAAAGATATCAACTTAAAGTTTCATTATCCCTACATCTAATTCTTCTACATGATTTTTGATCACAAATTACTTCTCTAGACTATGGAATTTAATGGAGATAAGAAATTTAAGAATACAAGATCGTAGTATTTACAGTAGGAACATAAACTCTATTCACCGGCAACCAACACATATCTGCTGGTCAGTCTACATTTGTTATAAAATTCTTGTCTCTTATCAATCCGTCTTTCACAGTATCATTTTAAAGAATTAGCTCACAAATGTTTCGACACATGCACTAATCCATAAGAACTATTCTTTGATCCTATGCATAACCTCAACAATTGGTAGTGAATAGCTCATTTTCCAGTAACCTATCTTCTCATACAGAGATGAATTAAGATTGGTGTGATTCAGCTTATGGGTTTAAATAACTAAAAGCTCAAGTTGACGACTTTTTCAAAATTTTTAAAAAGCAGTTGGATTCTTTTCTTGGACAGAAATTTTAGTAGTGCTAAATATCAAACATTTAAAGCATAGTGGTTTGCTATAGTCTCCCCTTTTATTATATCAGAGGCTTCCTGAAATGGTAGAAGATAGGGGTCATTATGGATGAAAGAATAATTTAAGTACTTTGTACTGTAAAATACTTTCTGACCATGCAGTTTCACTTTAACATTTATTTAATAGTGGATATTTTTCAGAGCACAGTTTGTTTTAAAATAACACTGAACTATTATTGTTGAATCATAATTTGTATCAATTGTCACATGATAGTTCTTATTTTAGAAATTGGAACATCATAGTTATTATTCCTAAAAACTTTCCTCTCTGACCCTCACTGTCCAATTGGTAAAACTATGCCTTACTTGCTATAAATTCTCTATTGTCCCACCGATACCTGGTGCAATGACATATCATCTGGACATTTTTTCATCTACTTAATCCCTTAGCAATATCATCAGGGTAGAGTACAGAGCAAATTTTAACTCAAGTAAGGTGAGATTACATTACAAGAGAAGGGAAAGTGTTCTTGATTTAGGAAGAGAGGAAACTTTACAATGGGTAAAATGTTCAGTCTGTGAAGTTTGCAAGCATCTCAAAGTCAGACAAAAAAGAGATTTTTCTTTTTTTTAGGAAGGAGCAAACAACCCCATAAAGAGCTAGGTGTGGGTGCTGGAAAGATAGCTCCATGTAGTTAGAAACACTGTTTTGTATGCAGGAGGTCAGGGTTGATTCTCAGCATCACATGGCTCCCTGAGCACTGATGGGAGTCATAACTAAGCTCAGAGCTGGGATCAGTCCCTGAACACTGCTGGATGTGACCCCCTCACTTCCCACAAATAACTAGGAGTGGGGAAATATGATGAATGAGACGAACAAGTGGAGCTGGCCCGATCAGACACTGATCTAGAAAATGTTTGATCCTGAAACAGTAACAAGTCTCACAATGGAAACGTTACTGGTGCCCAGCTGGAGCAAATTATTCTTACTAAATGAAACATTATAGTGATAAATGCAACAAAGAATAATATTAAAATTTTAGCTCATTAATGTAGAAAACAGTAATAGTAAATCTAACTCTTCCCCCACCCCAAGAAACACCCTGTTACAATGAGATACTGTTGCCCATAAGACTTATACAATATTCATGGATGCTCTTCCATGTTAACCTAAGAAAAACCTAGACACAGACTCCACAAATTCCCCTTTTGGGGGGTCACACCTGGCAATGCACAGAGGTTACTCCTGGCTCAACACTCAGAAATTACTCCTGGAGGTGCTTGCGGGACTATATGGGATGCTGGGAAACAAACCTAGGTTGGCCTTGTGCAAGGCAAATGCCCTACCCGCTGTGCTATCGCTCCAGTCCCCAGGTCCCTGGTTATGAATCCAAAATAATTACCTACACTCTTTTATCTATAGCAATCCATTGGAACAAAATGCTTATCAATTAGACTGCGGTTAACATTTTTCTTCTTGGGAGCTGCAGTGATAGCACAGCAAGTAGAGTGTTTGCCTTATAGGTGACCAACCCAGGTTCAAAACTTGGCACTTTATATGGTTCCTAAGCTCCACTAGGAGTGATTCCTGAGCACCTCCAGTTAGCACCTCCCCAAACAAAACAAACAGATTGTATAGAGGATAAGGTATTTGAGTGTGGCCCATCTTGGTTCAGTCCTCAGGACTGCATATGGTCCACTGAGTATCGTAAAGAATGATCCCTGATTATAGTAGCACTGTAGCACTGTTCTCCCGTTGTTCATCAATTTGCTCAAGCGGGCACCAGTAACGCCTCCATTGTGAGACGTGTTGTTACTGTTTTGGGCATATCAGCTACATCATGGGTAGTTTGCCAGGCTTTGCTGTGCAGGAGGGATACTCTAAGTAGCTTGCTGGCTCTTTGAGAAGGGCAGAGGAATAGACACCAGCTTGGCTGCATGCAAGGCAAATGCCCCACCCACTGTGTTATTGCTGTAGTCCTGATTATAGTGCCCAGAAATCATCCATAAATACCGCCAAGTGTGGGCCCATTATAAAAAAGAGATTAAAAAAAAAAAGCACCACTTCTGTCCACCAATGTACCAAAGATTTCTCCCACTCACTTACCTATTCCTCAGGTAAACTTAGTGATATAGACCAATTCTATTCTGTAGCCTTAGACCATTTATTACTCCTTAAGAAAGCCTTGTTTTATTTCTGTAAATTTTCTTCTGCTTTTCCTTTTTATTTAGCGGGTAGGGCGTTTGCCTTGCACGCAGCCAACATGGCCGACCCGAGTTCGATTCCTCCGCCCCTCTCGGAGAGCCTGGCAAGCTGCCGAGAGTATTCGATATGCCAGACACAGTAACAACAAAGTCTCCAATGGAGACGTTACTGGGCCCGCTCGAGCAAATCGATGATCAACGGGAGGGCCTTTACTTTACTTTTTATTTATATGCTTGTTTATTTTTTTTTGTCTTGTACCACACCCAGCGGTGCTCAGGATTTATTCCAGACCCTGCAGGCTTTGGGGACCACATGGGGTGATGTAGGATTGAACCCAAGTTGGTCACATGCAAGGCTAATGATCTACCTCCTTACTATCACTCAAGCCCCTGCTTTTCTTTTTTTAAAAAAAGATTTTAAGTACTCCACCAGATTTAAAGAAATTTAAAAAGAGGAAATTTGCATATGTTTTTTAACCATGTCTGCTTTATGGCTAGACCAATTCAGCTGTTCTGCATTTCTTTCTTAAAACAAAAATGGATAAACAAACCAGTCTGAAATACTTCAGAATATAATCACAGGGAGTAGGATAAGATTTCATCTACCCCGATTTATAGGATGAAAGAAAATATTTCCTCAATTTAGAAGCTCTAGTGCTCTCTCTAAAAAAATGTCCTTTGTTTTGTTTTAAAAGGAAGTGTAATTACAAAGAAAAGCTTGAGTCCTCCCTTGGGTAATAGTATTTTTATAATGATAATGCCTTTCCTTGTAGTAACTCTTTGTAAAGAATGTCTGTGTTTGAAGCCCCTTGGAACTCACTGAAATGCAAATATCCCCAGTGGGTTTTCAGAATATCCACTTAGGGAGGAAGATTGATACAATGATGAGCACTGACATCTGGTACAATTGGATATTTACAGTTTAGACTTCACAGAGGTCTTTTGAAAATGACTTTTGGAGATTAGCTAATAGATACTTTGTTTACAGGCATAGGTTGAAATGTAGCTGTATTTTTAATGTCTCATTGCCCTACATTCATTTTCAATATTTCTGTCAGATGACTTATAGTTCTTTGCTGAGCCCACCCTTCTACCTATCATTCTTCCACTGGGAGGTGGCACTGTAGCACTGTCCTACAGTTGTTCATCAATTTGCTCAAGCAGGCACCAGTAACGCCTCCATTGTGAGACTTGTCACTGTGTTTGGCATATTGAATACACCTCGGGGGAGCTTGCCAGGCTCTGCCTGAGGTGCGGGTGGGATACTCTCAGTAGCTTGCCAGGATCTCTGAGAGGGACGGAGGAATCATACTCAGGTTGGCCTCATGCAAGGTGAAGGTCCTCCATAAAGCAGTTTGTGTTCCCTCTCTGCTGCTGCCTTACCCTGGGGGCAGGTGAGCCGCCTCTGGTTCTCACCTCTCAAAGCTGCCTTCCTGCCACCCACCCCATCAGTGCCCATCAGAGCCAAACACGGAAGTTCCTGGACCCACCTTCTTCCAAACTTCAACTGAAATGTGTCTGGCGATCTGAAGAAGAGTCTCTGAATAGTATAACTGCTTGACAGGTATAGTTGCCTTAACATAGGTTCTAATCTATGCTAGATATCAGACTACTTCAAAGACCTGGATTCATTCCGTTGGTTTATTTACAGCCACATAAGAGCTTTGTCCATTTTAAAGTATGTGTGGGGACGAACCCATAACATTAGAAGAAAATGTAATGAATGAAAGGATGGGAGCCTTTTTAGAATCCCAGTTCCAGAACTTCACTTAAGTTATCTCTGTCCACACAAGGCCCACAGCAGTGAAGAGAAAGGATTACTGGTACCCACATTAACACTTCTCATATTCTAACTGATTCCCTGACTCCCCAAATCCAGAGAGAACTCCACCCGTTTCTAAAAGCAATTCGCTGTTATTTCTGCATTAGACTGCTGTATTTCTTTTCCTTCCTTCCTTCTTTCCTTCCTTCCTTCCTTCCTTCCTTCCTTCCTTCCTTCCTTCCTTCCTTCCTTCCTTCCTTTTCTTTTTTTTGGTCACACCTAGCGATGCTCAGTGGTTTCTCCTGGTTCTGCACCCAGGGATTACTCCTGGCAGTGCTTGGGGGACCATATGGGATGTCAGGAATTAAATCCAGGTTGGCCACTTGCAAGGCAAAAGCCCTACCCACTGTGCTATTGCTCAGGCCCTGATGGGTTTTTTTAAGCAATGAAAAAAACCATTCTGACTTTATGCATTTGAAAATTCCCTAAAATATGATATTTCACACTTTTGCAGAAATTTTGAAGGGTGACACATACGACAAACAAAATTGTTGGTAGATGCCGAGTTTGTTTTATTTATCTTATTTTTTTCCCATGTTTTCATGATTTTATTTTCATCACAGTAACTCTGGTTATATATTACTTTGTGGTTAATTTAAATCTCAAGATACCCTTTCACTACCTTGTCCCTTATGCAACTGATGAAGGTAGCTGTACTCTTTTTAGCTATTCAAGGACTCAGGTGAACTCATATATTCCTCATAATTTTCTGAGAAGATAAATACAAAATGTGTTTTAGCATATGAATAATCAGTTCAAAAATAGTTTAAATGCCATGCCTATTGTTAGAAAGGATAGTCATGTAACCAATCACTCCTCCCAAATATGTAGTAGTATATGATATTAGTCTTTAAACAAAGATGCTATTATTTCTCCTCCTCTATCAAGAAAGTATAACATTTTTAAAGTTTTACATTTTTGATATAGCTAAAGGTTACTTTGAGACTGCCAATTTAAATCACATATATTACATTTAGATTGTGGCATAAAATGAATGTAGTCAGTGCCTTTCTTAAACAGAGACTGGCTGTGGCAAAAGACCTAGTTCAAAAGCTGCAATGATTCTTGATTGATAGCAGGAAATTGTAAACTCTTAAATTTAGGAACTGAGCTGTGTTGTAGTTTGATAGAAGGAAAATGGAAAATATGCAAAATCCAGAATTAGACCAGCAACTGCCATCCATCAAGATATGGAAAAATCACATGTAACCAATCACTTCTCCCAAATATGTAGTAGTATATGATATTAGTCTTTAAACAAAGATGCTATTATTTCTCCTCCTCTATCAAGAAAGTATAACATTTTTAAAGTTTTACATTTTTGATATAGCTAAAGGTTACTTTGAGACTGCCAATTTAAATCACATATATTACATTTAGATTGTGGCATAAAATGAATAATAGCATCTTTGTTTAAAGACTAATATCATATACTACTACATATTTGGGAGAAGTGATTGGTTACATGACTATCCTTTCTAACAATAGGCATGGCATTTAAACTATTTTTGAACTGATCAGCCTGGAGCGATAGCACAGCGGGTAGGGCGTTTGCCTTGCACGCAGCCAACATGGCCGACCCGAGTTCGATTCCTCCGCCCCTCTCGGAGAGCCCGGCAAGCTACCGAGAGTATTCGATATGCCAGACACAGTAACAACAAAGTCTCCAATGGAGACGTTACTGGGCCCGCTCGAGCAAATCGACGATCAACGGGAGGGCCTTTACTTTACTTTACTTTACTTTCTTTTTGGGGGCCACACTCGGCATTACTCAGGACTTATTATTGGCTCCATGCTTAGATATCACTTCGAGAGACTCAGGGAACCATATGGGTGCCAGGGATCAAGCCAGGTCAGCCAAGTACACGAAGAGCACCCTACATGTGTATTTTTGCTCAGGTCCAAGAATACAATATATACTTGACATGTCACTCATGTGTGGTGGTTATGGTTATGGTGGTCATGTCAGGGATTAAATCTGCAAATCAACTGCTACGCTGCCAAGTTGCATCCTCTTTGGTCCAGAAATTCACCTCTGAAGTTTTGCATATGTCATTTGTCTGGACCAGTCTGGGGCATATCTATATAACACTCCTTATCCGTGCATCAATTAGAAGTTTTTCCAGTGTTTGACATAAAGTTCAAGAAACCAAAAATCTGGTTTGCTTTTCTGTTTATCCAAGTGGTTTTCCAGATCAGAATATAACCGTAGAATGCAGAGGAAGAGGAAGAAATTGTGTTTTTCAACTATATCTCTGTTTGCAAAAATAATACAGGATGCATTAATAGGCAGTTTATAAAAATCTGTTGAGTATGTTAATGAATGTGATTTTAAATGGTGCAAGGATGGATGAATGGATGTACAGACTAACAGCTACAAGATGAGTTATGTATATTTAATTTTTTAAATATTAAATGAATATTAGTTTAGTGCAATAGCAATAGCGGATAGGGAATTTGCCTTGCACACGGCCGAAACTGGGTTTGATTCTTCCATCCCTCTCTGAGAGCCCAGCAAGCTATCGAGAGTATCCCACCTGCATGGCAGAGCCTGGCAAGCTCCCAGTGGCGTATTCGTATGCAATTGTGGGAGATGTTACTGGTGCCTGCTCAAGCAAATCGATGTACAATGGGAGGACAGTGCTACAGTGCTAAATAAATATTTAATTCTATTTCAACTGGTGCAATAATAATACTGTCCTGAAGCACTGTCCTCCCATTGTTCATTGATTTGCTTGAGCAGGCACCAAGATAAAAGATCTAGTTCTCCTGACTGTTTTTTTTTTAAATTTTTTCTATAATGTTTCTTAAAATTTTATACACAAATCGTTCTACCTCTAAAGCAGAACAGTTACAGAAAAAGAAAACAGAGTTTTCCTAACTTAATTGTTCTACCACCATCTTTTCAGGAAAATAAAAGGCCCTCCCGTTGATCGTCGATTTGCTCGAGCGGGCCCAGTAACGTCTCCATTGGAGACTTTGTTGTTACTGTGTCTGGCATATCAAATACTCTCGGTAGCTTGCCGGGCTCTCTGAGAGGGGTGGAGGAATCGAACTCGGGTCGGCCATGTTGGCCGCTTATAAGGCGAACGCCCTACCCGCTGTGCTATCGCTCAGGAAAATAAGTCATTTAGAATTCCCTAGTAAATCTACATTTGTTGGTGTTGTTTAGGACACACCCTGAAATTCGCAGGAATTACTCCTATCCCTGAATTTAGGAATAATGTCTAGCAGGCTCAAGGGATCACATAGGATACCGGGGTTAGAACTTAGGCTGGCCATGTTTAAAGATAGTAATCATCTTACCCCTTTAATATCATCTGGCTAGAAATGTACTTTCTTTAATCAGGAGGGGAATGCTACCTTTCCTTCCCTTTCTATCAGAAATGCACTCATTCCAGTGCTCTGGGGTAAGAGGGATGTTATCATTCATTTAGAAAATAATGCTCAAGAGTTTTAAGACGTAATGAATCTAAGTAATGAAAATGCTATTGGAATCAACCTATCGTATTACAAGATAAATTTTGTAGAGAATGATGGTAGAAGGAAGACATATATGTGCTACCACTTTTATTGAGCCTTTGTTATATCCCAGATACAACTTAAAGGATTTGGTGAGAAATATTACCACCTCTTTCATAATAAAATATATTATTATAGTTTTAAATATAAAATTATATAATTTGGATGCATTATAATGTAGCAAGTAACACTAGAATTAAAAACATATCCCATAAAAATCCAAGTACTTCAAGTATTTGACGTGTATTTTTGACTCTTCGTGAATATTACTTTTTTTCTTCTTTGCATATCTTTAATATTTCTTAAATATTTCCTCTCCCACTCTTTCCCTCCTCTACTAATTTCATTATTCAATTCTAGCTTATCTGTTTCTTGGTATTTTACCTGTTCCCTTTACTTGACAATTCACCTGGAAGAGACTGCCAGTCTAGAAGAAAAGGAACAAAAGCAAGAGTTTTCAAATGTAGATTTTTAGGAGTTTGGAAGAAAAAGCTATTTATCTATTTCTTTTCTGTCACACAAATAAAGGAACTAAAATTTTTCCATTTACCTGTTCATAGTACTAAGTTTTGGACATTTGTGTGTGTGTTTGTGTGTGTGTGTGTGTGTATGTAGTGTTGTGAGAGCAGAACTGTTTTTCATTTCTCTCAAAGAGCTATTGGCTTATTGATTTTAGTAATGAGATTACTTTATCCTCATTTTAACCAGCTTTAAACTAATAGCACATGCTAACAAAAAGGTGTGGACTAGAGTGTTCATGGTATTTGTTAATCTAGCGGTTATTGTTTAGATGAAAATTTTTGTTTCATTCTCTCCCAAGTGTCATGGGATGAATTTAGTTCCCCATGAGATATATTGATGTCTTGATCCTCCCTTCCTCATACTGTGACCTTATTTTGAAATGGGGTGACAGTAGATATAATTAGTTAAGATGAAGTCATACCAGGAGTAGGGCAAGTACTTAATCTAATCTGACGACCTTGCAAGAAAGCACATGAAAGGAACCTCCTCTACATGTATCAGAGTGCAGCTCTGCTGATTCCTGGGCTTTGAACATTTAGTTTTCATTATTATGAGACAACAAATTCATACTGTTCTGGTTTTGTTGCTTTGTTTTATTTGGGGGCCACACTTGGCAGTGTTCAAGGTTTATTCCTGATTCTATGCCTGATAGAGCTCAGGGAATGATATGGAGTTTCAGGGGCCAAACCTGGGACCTTCATTCAAAGCAAGAGCCCTAATTATTATTATTATTATTATTATTACTATTATTATTGTTTTTTCGGTCACACCCAGTTATTCACAGGGGCTACTCCTGGTTCATGCACTCAGGAATTACTCCTGGCAGTACTCAGGGGACCATATGGGATGCTGGGAATTGAACCCGGGTCGGCCACGTGCAAGGCAAATGCCCTACCTCCTGTGCTATTGCTCCAGCCCCCAAGAACCCTAATTATTGTACTATCTCAATAGCCCCAAATTTACATGGTTTTAAACCAGCCAGTTTGTGGTAATTTGTTACAACGGTTTTAGGAAAATAAGATTCCACTGTTTGTTTGGGGTCTCCCCCTCATGAAACTTGGGTGCTACTTCAGGGTCAGCAGTTACTCTGAGTGGTTCTTCAGGAACCATACAAAGCTAGAGGTTCAACCTGGGCCTTCCACATGCAAACCATGTGCTTACTCTGATGAGTTATCTCCCTGTCCCCTTACAACACAGCTTTTTATGACCAATTATTTTGAAACATTATTGTGAGTCCAAACGAGAGATTTCAGATTGATTACCGAGGTGGGCAGACACACACACACACACACACACACACACACACACACACACAGACACACACTCACATGCATACACACACACAAAAGTTCTGATCATTTCTCAAAGAAATAAAGAAAATAATAGCTACATTGAGGGTACTATTGATATTTATTATTCATTAGTTTCTCTTGACTTTGGAAATCACTTTGGAAATCACTCCCTGTATCTCATTCCCAACTTCTGACTCCAAGGATTCACTGTGAATTTTGGGAGGGAGATAATGAATGAAGGAGCTGAGAGAGGAAGTATAGAAGTTTAGCATCTCTGAGATGGAATTAATCACTGGAAACATTTTTTCCTTTGTTCCCAGGCCATGTCCAAGAAATGAAAAACTATGGTCATTGGTCTCAGATATAGACAGTCTTTCTGATCTCCTAGAAGACTGTAAGATTAAATATCTAAGAAGTATTTTGGGTCCTCACCTGCCTAAAGGGAAAAGATGGTACTACAATCTTTAGAAGGTCATTAATAATTGTGATCTTAATCACATAGTTTCCTCTTGTTGATATAGCTTTTTCATTAAATGTTGAAAGTCAGGCATCTTTTTCTTTGAAAATAAATCATCAGCATTCTCATTTGTATTCTAGGAATTAGCAGTCCTTCTGAGATTTGCACAATTTGTACATTATCCTTTTTGGTATCTACTAATAGTGATTAATAGAGTAATTGCTTAATAAAAAGAAATTAATTCAATTTATGGAAATGAGGTAACTTTCTTTAAAAATAACAAGATACATTTCATTTCATTGTGATAATAAAATTAAAACATGCTCTTGGTTAAAAATTTGAATAAAATAAACAATGAAGGAAACAAACCATTGACAAAACTTTTGTTTTTTAATTTCTGTTTTTTCATTAATATTTAATTGTGTTTGCTTACACTATTATTTTAAATTGCCCTCTTGCTTTTTTTACTTGTCATTAAAATCAAACATTTTATTCTGCAAAATATTCTTTGTAAGCTTTATCGAAATGACTATATCATATTCTTTTATTGATAAATTTTGTGCTTTTAGTAAATCTAACTCTTCTTAAGCAATATTTTTAATAAAAACAAAAAAATTCTCATTTGGGAGTCTGAGATGCAGCTTAGAATAAAGCAATTGCCTTGCATGTGAGGTCCTGGATTTGACTGCCAGGGTAGAAAAGAAGCAAGAAATTAATATCAGCTTCAAAAATATTTGAGTGCAAGTGAGGATATCTGATAAATGGACTTTAATGTTCAATCTGGGCTGGAGCAATAGCACAGCGGGAAGAGCATTTGTCTTGTATGCAGTTGACCTGGTTCAATTCCTCCACCCCTCTCAGAGAGCCCGGCAAGCTACCAAGAGTACCTCGCCCGCATAGCAAAGCCTGGCAAGCTACCCGTGGTATATTGATATGCCCAAAACAGTAACAACAAGTTTCACAATTTGTTGTGAGACATTACTGGTACCCACTCGAGCAAATCAATGAACAACGGGAAGACAGATAGTGCTACAATGTTCAAACTATCTCCATTCATTAATGGCATTCATATAAACTTTACCAGTACCTCTACGCTCTTTGAATCTCTGAATAATGGGGAATAAATTGGAGGTGATGATGATACACCTACCCTATTTTCTCTTATTAAATTCTAAGGAGGAAGTCAAGGTGAATTAACAAAAGCTATTCTAGGTAATAACTAAAATTCTAGGGCTGGATGAGAGTAGAGCTATTACGGTACATTTGATGTGGGCTCAGTAGGTGGCACCATATAGCCATCTAGCATCACTGGGTGCAGCCCTGGAGACCTCTGAGCACTGCCTTGTATGACTCTGGTAGTCTCCATCACTGCTGGGTTGCCTTTGGTATCCTTGGCATTGCAGGGTCTGGACAGTATCACATCCACAGGATCTTGTGAACTGTCTGCCCAGTTGCTGATGGTGGAGGTTGAAATATTGTTGACTGTATGTTCCATAAGCACCTTACTCTCTCTCCCCTCTCCAAACATAAGGTGACTTAACAAATAGCAGTGCGGGAATCAATATATTAATGTCATGTGACTGAAAGTGGCCCACTGGGACAATGTACTTTTAGAATTAGAGATAGTCAGCCAGAGTTCCTCTAAATATTTTACTAAGCAATCTGCAATTGCTTAGTAAAAAATATTTTAAGAATTAGAAGAATATCTATTTCACCAGATTTAGGATAATAACATGGCCCTTGGATAGTGACTTTTGACTGTTAGACCTTAAAGTAGTGTGATGCAGTGAAATTTCCTGAAGATCCTGAAAATATCCTTGCTGTTTGAAAACATGCTATACATCATGTATTTAGAATAGAAATAAATTTAAAGCATAATAGCAGAGAGCACAATTTTAGGAATTCCATTTTCAATTCTATTTCTTTTTGTCTGATTGTGTCAGGGGGAAAATCCCAATTGTGTCCAACTTTCACACATCCTGTTACATTAAAAGTGAATAGTCCACCACTTCAGAATACATGTATATCAGTGATATCTACCAAGAATGAATAATTTATTTAATTAAAATATATTTTCACAATAGCAGAACATTTTAATGTTAGTCTTATTTGAAATAAAATCTAATTTAAAATAATTTAACTGTTTTTGCATATGTCTTTTGACCACTTGTAGTTCTTTTTTGAGGAAGTTTCTTCTATTTGTCACTTCTCCCCATTTTTTGATGGGTTTGGATTTTTTTGTTGTTGTTGTTCAGTTCTACCAGTGCCATGTGTATCTTGGATATTAAGCCCTTATCAGATGAGTGTACTTTTTTTCCCAATTCTATGGGCTGTCTTTTAATCCTGGTCATTATTTTCTTCGATGTGCAGTTTTTCATTTTAATGTAGTCTTATTTGTGTATCTTTGTTTTCACTAGCTTGATCAGTGTTTTTTTTCTTTTTATCCTAGATGATTCCTTTTGCTTCTATGTTATGGAAAGTTCTCCCTACATTTTCCTCTATGGACTATGGATTCAGGTCTGATGTCAATATGTTTGATCCATTTTCATTGACTTTTGTACAAGGCTTTAAAAAGAGGTCTTGAGTTATGTGTTTTGCACTAGCCAACCAGTATTCCCAGAACCACCTTTTCAGGAGTTTCCTTGCTCCACTTCATATGTTTTGTTCTTTGATAGACTATTTACTGATCATATAACTGAAGGTCTTAACTGAAAGCGTTAAAGACATACTCACTAAAGACTTCTGAGTTTATAGCCTTAGAATAGTGTGCTTTGGAAACACTGATTTAGGTGGAAATATCCTAATCTGGATTATTCAGAAATTTTTGCTTGACCAATCATTACTTTGTCATTTAAAAATATACATAATTGTTCAGAGCTTTAGTTTCCTTGCCAACTAGAAGTATATATTGAAGTTGGGAGAATATTTATGAACTAAACTGTAGTAAATTAATTGCATGAGTTTCTGTATTCTGTGACTAACACACATTACACAGTTGTTGGCATTCCCACTTATCATAAAAGTTGTAGTTTGTCTAAGAAAAATACATTTGGAAGAAATATGAACTATCGATTTATCTATTCATTGAGTATTTACTAGATGAAGGGCACTGCTCTAATGCTATGAGAAATACTGAAATGTGTTGCGAATAAAAGTAGCACAGGTACTAAATGCAATAGATAAACATTGTAAGCAGATTTGTCTTAGTAGCTAGTTCAATTATTTTGTCTTGTCAGCTAGATAAATTTAGGAATGACAAATCAAAACAAATCTTCTATTGGACCATTATTTTGCCAGATCATTTTGGCTTTTACATAGAGTTTCATTCAGTGGCAAGTTCTGCTAGGGTGAGCTCAGATTGCACCATCTTTGACAGTTCCTTTTTTATAATGGTGTCTTCTCAGGGATGCCCAAAATAGATCCATATCCATGTGTTCTTTCACTCACACTTCTTTTGAAAGCAGCAGCATTCCAAGACAGCAAGATTCACATGTTGGCTTATTTACCTACTTCTGTTTCATATGTGCTCGTTTTCCGGTGAATCAAAGCTTGAATCAGTATGAGAAGGCATTGTTGGCATTACCAAATACATTCCAAATATGCAGACACAGGATGTAGGTTTCTTTGGATATTCACTTTAACAACTCACTATTGGCCATTTTTCTGTCCACATAGCCTCCCCCTCTTATATTGATTATAGACTGATCTTCTCTTAGGAACTCTCTCTCTGCAAGCTGTATATAGTTAGAACGTCTAACTTGACATTCATAACCTTATAATTCGCTTTAGTTCCAGATACGGATATTGCTTCTTTGGTGAATCACTTTGATTTAGAAATTTGTGAACTTTAGAAGGGATTGGCTACTTACTACCTTAAGACTTTCTTGATTTTATTTTACTAAATTTTTTTTGTTTGTTTACTGCCTTATTTATTTTATTTCTATTTTAAAACCATTCTTAAGTTGAGGTTCTTGCAGATGGTAGTGAAGAAACTCTGTGTGTGTGTGTGTATTGTAAAATTATGAATTGAGTAAGTCTGTTTTATATGTTCTCATTATTATAATTATTTCAAGTCTAATAATTTTCTCTTAAGTTAACTTTTTCATTTCTGTAGCACAGGGAAAATGGCATTTTAAATATCCTGGTTCCAAATCTTGATAGTATACCAAATACATTTGGAGGATTTCTCATTATTCAAGTTCCTTTGATTTAAAGCTTCATTAATAATTTTATAGTTACTTTTCTGTATTTGCCAGTTGAAGTTTCTTTAACTATTGTCCCATTTCTATTAAACAATAACAGACTGAAGTATACCTTAACACAATCATGTTTGGCAATTGGTAAGATTTTGCTGGTTCAAAGCAATTTACGAAGACTTCCCTGGTTAACATTTATATAAATATTTTCACTTTGATGAGAAGAGCTACAAAATATGTGACTTGACTCTTCAGTGTATCATATTTTTATTATATAAATGTTATGACAAAATTTATGTCTTCAAAATTACTTGACATTGAGAAGCATAAAATTGATATGTTCATTTTATAATTTGAATAAAATATAGCTTAGAATTTGACAATAGCTAAAGCAACAATAGCTAAAGACAATAGCTAAAGCAACAATAACACTAATTATTATGAGTTGCTTTAAACCAAAATAGGAATGCTTGCATTAGCAGATCTTGTTAGTAAATAGAAAATAAGTAGGAGATAGGCACACAAACAAAATAAGCAGTATAAATAAGTAGAATTTTGCTATTGGATAGTTTACTAATCATGCCTTTATTTTAGTAAGTGATGGCCTTGGGGGTTAAAGAGATGGTACATGAGTTAAGGCACTTGTCTTTCTCACATCCTTCTCCAATTCAGAGTCCTGCCCTGCACATAGTCCCACAGCATCGCCAGGAGTGAACCCTGGGGATCAAGGAACCAGGACTAAGCCTTGAGCACTTTCAGGTGTGGCCCAAACTTTCCAGGATCCCTCAATAGAGATTCATCGGACAATCTGAATATTTTTAGATCTGCTTCATCAGATTTAATCTTAAATGGTTTTGTTTATTAGAACAATGGTCTTGTCCCAGTATTGTTGTAGAAATTATCAGCGAAAAATCTATCTAGACTTTACCTTTGCCACTTCCGGTTCTAATGGTAAGAATCTTGCTATTCCCTCCTGCTCATTTCTTTCGTGCAAGGCTGACCTTTGCTATTCTAGGTTGCTCCAGAACAATTATGATTTATGGTGAGAATTGACAACAGAAGTTTATTTTCTTTGTTTTAAAGTATAAAATGGATATCCCTTGGTGGTCACAGTGTTTGTCTGTCTTCCTGTCTGTCTGTATCTATTTATCTATGTGTTTATCTATAAAGACTGAATATATGTTATTTATAATATATATGATATATACATATGTATTATATAATATTTAAATCCTTAAACTAATAACACTGGCATCCCAACAAAGGCTGTTTTTTTCAAATATTTTATGTTTACTATCCTTCTTCTGGCTTGGGAATTCGACCCCTAAATTGCTCTGGCCCTGCTTTTTCTTGGTATTTCAAGCATATTATACTCCCATTTTTTTGTTCTTCAAACAACTAAAAGAAAAAGTTTGCCCTGTATCATTTGATACAAATATGTGAATATGTTCCATCATTTATTTCCCAAAGTCTTGGAAACTGTCAAGCTAAAAGGAATAATGAATAAAGATATTTTTCCTCTGGATTTTTAACACAGTAATGACATTTTTATTCATAAATACTTGCTGCTAAAATAGAATGACTAGCATTCATGTAAATGACTACATGTCTATGTTTATAGATAGGAAATTGCATTAAAAACATTTGAAAGGAAGCAGAATAGAGTTAAAGAACAGAAGAGCTTAACTTTTTAGCAGTTGTCACTTCTGGGCAACTTTGCCTAGCTGAGGGTAAGTTCATGGTGAATTTCTAAGGCTGCAAAACACAGAAAAGTTAATTCCTTTACCTACTGGAATGATAGAGTGTAGTATCTGTAATAATTTTTAATCTTATAAGAATTAAAGTTTGTATTTTCTACTGAATAGATTTGGGACAAGAGATAAGAGTTCTGGGGCTGGTATTCCATTTCCTGGACTCCGAGAACATCTGCATGATTCTAATGCCAGTATCTATAATGCCTCAGATGCTTCATCTCTAAATAGTGTTAACAATATCCATTTTCTCTATCTAGATTATAGGGATAAAGTCAAATAACATGTTAAGGCATCTTTTAAGCTCCAAAAAGCCACACAACTGTAACTTACCAGTTTGGATATTGTATTTGAAATAATCATTGTTATTATAATCTTCTCTTGTCAAGGATAACATTGTACTAATTCAACAAAGGAAGCCAATATATTGTTTTTGTGTACAACTGTGCAGTTGCCAATTATACACAAACATATTTAAAAATTCAACTGTTTAAATATGAAAGATAAGTCATATAGAAAATAGTTCACATAAAGATGTTGTAGGGGTTTGAGTTGATTTCAAGCTTAATGTAAATCCACAGCATGATGTGGATGCTAAATTCCAGTAAGGAAATATTTATGAAAGATACAAAGTTGAAATCTCATTCTCCTCTAGGTTGTGCAGACCATACTCAGGCTACTCATTACAATGATAAGAACTGCATTTTCAATGAGTCAAGGAAACCAGAGAGGTTAAAAGTTGAATAGAGTTATGAGAAACCCTAAAAATATATATTGCAAATGGAAACTGGTTAAACTCCAGGATTTAAAAAATATGTTTATATATTTGTATAGGAATAAAACATTTAAAATTTAGAATTTCTGGATAGTAATAAAACATTTAGTTTTGGGTAGATAATTTGTAGACCTTAAAGTTACTTCCAGAAAAAAATATGTATAACCTTCATCAATACTTGCATTGTATGGAGATTTCCAATTTTGTCACAGTTTTTTTTATTTTTGTTATACATTCAAGACTTTGGACAGTTTCACATACATAAGGCTACTGTATTTGACATCACTATGGAATATTCAATATAGCTGAAGCATGGTTTTATGAAACCAGTGAAATCCTGATTTCAGGTGATACTATTTTACTGAACAGTATAATTTATCTCTAGGGACTGAAAATCTTGCTCAATGAGCTAGAGTGTATGCCTAGTATACAAGAAGCCCAGAGGCAGATCCCTTGAACACTTATAAGAATAGCCCTGGGTGATGCCAGGTTTGGGCAGCAGAACACTATCAACAGACTCAAGTTCTGAAACCATTAGGCCTGATATCTTAGTACTCAATATCACTAGGCATAGTCCCCACTTCTTGGTTTGCCTGAACATAAAACTTATATCTCAAATAGAATTGAGAAATGACACCTGTAGTCTTAGAGAATAATAATGCATATTCATAAATTGAAAACTCTTGTGCTTAAGATACATGACATATGTTTTATTAAGTTACTTATGGATTTTTATTTATGTATTTATTATATGCCTTAGCTCCGTCACCAACCTGTGGAAACTAAGCCACACACATCCATATATAATCCAGGAAATTTCTGCATTCTTTTCTAAAGGTTTGATCTTGATCCCATTTTTAATTCACAAATATTTATCTTATAAATTGAAAACATGGAACTATTGCTTATTTCAAAAGGAGGTTACGGAATTCTCCTTGAATAATTTAGTCTTGGTGATAGTGAAGAGTTGAGTTCAAATTGGTATATAGTGTATCCAAGCTTCCAAGGATTCTTCTCATTGTCAGTGCTGGTCATGAAGAAATGTGAGTAAACAGACTTTTCTTTCTTTGTACTCCCCCAAAGGGGTGCCACTGGGTTGGGGTTGGGTTTTTCCAGACTCATCAGTGCTCAGGTGCTTCCTCTGGTTCTGTGCTAGATGGCGTTGCTCCTGGTCGTGGTGGGGAATCATATGAAGTGCTATGGATCAAATCTGGACAGATCATATGCGAGTGGCTTAACCCCTATGATGTATCCCTCAGGCCTCAAATATGATTTTCGTCTGACCCAGTAGACATTGGCTACCAGAAATTCAGTAATTCCACACCACTGTATATTGAAGTGTGGGAATTTGTATCTGTTCAAAGACTGAGGTACTGAATATGACTATAATCATCTTATTTGTTTTCTTTGGATGGGGGAAGACATGGCAGTGATCAGGAGTTACTTCTGGCTCTGTGTTCAGAGTTAGCTCTTGGTAGTGCTTAAAGGACATCAGGTGGTGTTCAGGTTGCCCTCAAGCAAAGCAAGCTCCTGCCATATTGGAATATTAGCCCAGACTATGGGCCATATTAACACATCAGCCCTGACTATGAAAGTTTTTTCTTTCGTCTTCTCCTTTTTTTAAAAATTTTCTGTTACTTCCTCTAGCAATCTGCCTTCGGTCTATATAGCTAGAGTTTTGGTTTATTTTTTTTTCTTCATTTCTTCAGCTTTTCTTTTTTAGTACACTGGTTTCATGGTAGAAAGGATCCCTACATTTTGCACAACATTCTGTGTTGGTTCTTATTAATTTATTTATGATGTTTTGAATCACTTTGTTCCCCATATTTTGTATGGATTTTCTTATATGAGACTCTTTACTATGTTTCTTACCTAATGTCTGCTTTCATTCTCAGAAAACCTCTCAAATCATTGACTTCCCAGAAGCAGAAGTTAGTGACCTACTTGAACTTGATCTATGTCTTCCTCATCTGAGTTGATTGTGTTTGTTCTGATTCTGCCCATAACTCCTTTGCTCAGTATATTCCTCTTCATTCTCCCCTTCTAGTCAATGACTAACCCCACAAGACAGTGTCTTTTAACCCCTATTCTATTATCTGATTTGGACAGCATACGATTACATGCTTGAAGTAATGATTACCTTTATCATAAATACACATACAATTATTCTGTGCTATTGGCTTACATTAATCTTTCTGTGTGATTATACTCCAGCTTGAGTTAGATAGTGTTGTATGGAGTGGCAGGGATTAAACTATGTCTATTTAGTAATAGGAAGGAGAAGACAGAGGGGGGAAACATTATTATGGGAATGCCTTTATCTGATTTGAGTATAAAAGTAGCCATCTTTAGAATTCAGAGTTAGTACATTGATTAAATAGTACATGTTACTAGTCTCACCTAACTTCCCCTTTCAAAGTGAGAGTTTTACTATTCACAAAAACAATAATGTTGCTAAACAATTAGTATAATCAGATAAATGAGTAAAGAGTTGTTTCTGCCTTCTTGAAGGTAAAAGTTTTTAAGTATATCTTGGTTGTTTAAAAAAATAATTAAAATAATGAGAACTGCAAATTCAAACCAACATATCCAGTCCATTTTCAAGAAATAATTGATTTTCAATTGTTGGGATCTATTTAACATAATCTGTTTCATTCAAATGAAACTTCTAAGGCAGCTTCAGTATAAAAATCCTCCCAAAAAAACAATGGTCACAATCTTGTAGGTCTTACTGCTAGACTTCTCCAACTGTCACATGCAAAACCATTATCTTGAATTAATACACTATAGACATTCATTTCATCTATAAATGAAAAAAAAAGGCCTTCCCTTCGGGTGAGGCTACTATTACCATAGACTTTGAAGGATATTATGTATCAAACCCAACAACAAAATTGTTCTGTTGCCTATATTGAAGGGAAATTTATTTACCTAATTGTGATTACTCTCTCTTTAGAACAATCATCTCTATGGATCAAGTGCAAGAAGTTCTCCAGAAATAAAATGTTTAACTCAAGAAGTTCTCCTTTATACAGTGATGTTAGCTTAGAATAGTTGTTCAATGTCTTTATATCTCCTTTTTATCTGCAACATTTTCTATTTACAATATTGGTATAATTGCAACATTATTTACTACATTGAGAATGAAAACTACAATGGCTTAATTCATATAGCATTTTAACACATGCTGAAAACAATGAGTTTTTCATGAATGTTAGCTGAAAGATGCAGGACTATGATCAGAAAAAGAGTAAAATAGAAGAATATAGAAAAAGAATCATAGGAGTTAAAGATGAGTTATTGACAAAAGTAAATTAATAGAGTTAAATCATACAGTTTCCTTAGATTTATCACTAAGAATATACATGACTCAATTCACAGTGTGCCTTAATAAGTAAATTAACCAGCAAAAGAAAGAAGTACAGTATATATACTTAGGAGTAACACAACTATTCTCTGTACTAAGATGAGTCGGAGACTTTTTCTGAAAGCTTCATAAATAGGACACTGTGTGATATAATGAACAATGTCCTTGACAATACCCTTACAATGAATGATGACTTCCAGAGGGCTGTTTATTTTTTAACAACCCTCAAACTAGGTCAATGGCATCACAATAATGCTAGATTTACTATAAAAAGAGTTTCCTGTCATGGAACAATTGAAAGAGGTTCTGGACATAAACAGAGAAGAGTTGGAAGAGGGAATTGCTTTTTCCTTTCTAGAGGAAGGAGAAATTATTTAATGGGAGGTGGGAGGACCATCAGATGAAGAATGATCAAACTATCTTTTGGAAGATAAATGAACTGATAATCATAATAAAAAGCATGGGCTTACATTGAGTGTGGTTGTTAGAGAAAAGAATGGACCATGGCTAAAATCAAAGTAAAGAAACATACTCAATTCTAAGCTCTTTGCTTGTAAGAAACAAGATACAAATTCTGCTATGCAGTCTTTAACTTTGGGCCCAACCCTCCCTGCTTTCAGCTTCAGACAACAAGACTTTGAATGCTTAGAGTTCAAGCTGCAACATCTTAGATGTATGAAAACATTAAAGGGCTAAGTATTTGACAAAAATAAATTGCCTTCATAATGCAAGCAGTGCAAGAGGGAAGACAAGCTCTCCATACAGAAAATATGTACATTCAGAAAAAAAAGATTTGTGTTTCAGGATGCTGGTAAATTGTGGAGAAGTATTGGTAAAAGTTGAATTTCCAAAGACATTCACTTGGAAAGTGAATGGTTCTTTGGTTTTGGAAATAGTTTAGCTTCACTTTGTTGGGGCAATGTAATTATGATGCTCATGTCAGCATTCAAAGAAAGGTGCTGTTCTAGTGCTGGTGGTAATTTTTAGAATCATGGCACAAACAGTTTCTTTCCTGTTTTAGGTCTATCACCTTTAACATTTAAATGCTGGCTTTAGGCAAATGACAGCATAGCTGTTATCAGTATCTTTCACTATTAAAATGGATTTTTGTTAGTTAGAATGTTAAAAATCCCATTCCTATTTTAAAGCCTAGCACTCTAGATGGTATACACTAATGTAAATTTTACTTCAATTCCTAATTAATAAAGAGCTCTGTTTCCAAATATTTGAAAAATATTTTGTCATGACATTTTATTCATTTTTTCAATATTAATGATCATTTGGAAAGAAAGGAAGAATCCCAGTTTTTGCATATTACTGATTTGTCATAATATGATATCAAACAAGTTGGGAATATATTTGACTTTATGTCCTGGTGACTCTTTTCACTAAATATTACAAAAAATTACATATGTTACAGTTGACAAAAATAATGATGATTTGATATTTAATTCTTCAGTTTGCAAAGCGGTGTTCTCTTAGACATGATACAGTTTACTTGTACTCATTCTTTCATTCACATAACTCCAATCATATAGGCTAATATTTGCCTTTCACTGTTTCCACTCAGTATTGCATGATAAAATAGACCTGATTTTATTTGGACATTGTCATTACCATTTAAAGTTGCATAATGTTTTATGGTATTGATACTAGCTATTTTGGTGTATCATTGATTATTTGTATGAGCAAACCACTTTAGATCCAAGTGGTTTGAGTTAAAACCACTTATTCTATTCTCAGTATTTGGAGGATCAACATTTTGCATCAAGCTTAGCTTATTAGTTCCTCTGATTTCAACTTTGGCTCTTTTATATGCCAGAAGTCAACTGCAGCTCATGGAGATGACATTGCTTTGGGGAGTTGGCTTATTTCCAGCTAAGGCCACATGGATGCTTTGATTAAAAATTTTCCATTCTTCTGAAGGCTAATTATGGGCTTATAGACATGGTAGCTGTTAGGGTTACAAAAGGAACAACTAAAAGTTTGGGTTGAAACTGGTCTAGATCAATTTTAGGGGTTTCTGTTCTCCAAAGCAAACTCTGAGGTCTGCAGAGAATCCAGGGATGAGGAAATAAGTACAGTTTTATTTCTTGATGTCAGAACTGCAAAGCCATTCATCGTGCAAAGTTATTGATTATCAGGAAAGGCAGAATGTTGCAACCATTTTGCTATATTAAATAATTATATTGTAATTAACATTTCAGCATAGTTTATCTTACTGGCATTTGCTTTGTTTCTATCAAATAATGTTAGTAATTTCAATAAAATTTTCAAGATAATTTCCTGGCCATGCAAAGGATAAATTGACAGTAAGAATTTATTTGTGATAATAAAGAATTTATAGTGTGATTTCAGTCACTTTTCCCATTTCCAATAACTTTGTTTATAGCAGTGTTCTGCAGACACGTTCTGCAGTGTCTTAGTTACTTCCCATTCTGTACTTTATCCAGAATGAGTATAGGATACAGTATTGTTAATAGGACTTAACAATTATTGAATAACAATCATTATTATTATTGCTGGCATTATTACTACTGTTATTTTATATTTCCTCTGATCTCTAGATTTTCTACAACTTTAACTTCAATTTTTTTTTGTGTTCTAGAACTTATTGATCACAATACAAAAGGATTTAGCTATAGATATTAGCCATTTACTATAAAATTGCTATGTAACTCAACTTTAAAATATTTTTACATGGTTTACAAAATTATGAGGATGAAAATGATTATTTTAATTCTTTAGCTAGAAATGATATTTAGGTTAAGATAGCTAGGATACATGTAATGAAGCTAGGATTAGAATAGTATTACTTTAAATTCAAAGATGCTTGTTGAAAGTGATGTTACTTTTGCCCTTAAGTAAACATAAATTTATGTATATATCTATTTCCATCTATTACAATCAAAGGGCTCATAGTTGGTGCTTAATAAATAGTGGCAGGGGGTCAGAGCAATAGTACGCAGTGTGGTATTTGCCTTGGATGCGATCAACCAGGCTTCTTTTTCTGGCAACCTATATGGTCCCCAAGCCAACCAGGGATGATCCCTGAGCATGCCAGGTATGATTAAAAATAAATAATAAATAAATAGAGGTTTAAAAACACAACCAGTAATACAGATTAATTATGTCACACTTTAAACATTTGTTAATATGCATTTACTTCCTATTGGTAGAATAGGGACGGAAAAAAGAGACAGAGAAAAACAAGCCTTTTAAAATAAAATGAATTTACTTTAGGGGTAGTTTTCCAAGCAGTGCTCAGGAGGCAAGAGGGTATTCCTGATGATACTGACAAACTGGACAGTTGTTTCAGTGCGAGGGCTAAAAATAGTGGGGCCAATAAGGCCCTGTGATGCCAGGGATTGCCTCCTCCACAATAGCAGTGCTCAGGCAACTTCCAGAGTCATACCCAGTAATGCCAGAGGAACTGTGAGTTAGTGGGATCAGATCTCAGATCTAGGCTCCATCCTCAAACCTTACCTTTTAGACAGGGTCATCCTAAAAGGTTACACTCCTGATTCAGAAATAAAAATCTTGCTTTGGATTTAAGCCAGGAACTTTGATAACATTGTCACAAATGAATCCAAGGATGAGATAATAGATTGCCTTTCTGGAACACAGTTCATATCACTAGAAAGGGAATAGGGACAAGGACAAATGTCTGTCACAGGAGGATACCACATGAGGACAGTTTTAATAAGCACGTAGAAAGGGGTCAAGGTGAATCTTGGCTATAGGACCTAGGACACAAATGACAGTGCTCAAAATCCAGTATCTTTAAACATCCAACTGTATGTTCAAAGTATGTCTGTACTCTATCTGGTGATTCACAGAGCCTGGGGTGGGGCTTATAATTCTTAGTAAAAAGGAAGCACGCAACCAAAGTAAATGTACCCAGCTAGTTTATTGCGTATGCCATTACATTGATAAACACATTTTCCTCCTCTTCCTCATCCTCTAGTGACTAATTATTTCACATTTAAACCTCCAATAAAATTTAAGAGATGCAGGAAATGTCATTTTGAAATGCTGAGTGGCTTTCAGAAAGAGGCTCTGTCTGTGGTATAGTTTAAGCAAAACCATTATCCTTCCAAACCGTGCAGTAATGACAGAACACATGCCGCTTAATGTAAACTCACAGCCCGGTGCTGGGCAGACATGATTAGGCTGTCATCTTCCCCAAAAGCATCAGCAGGAGAAAAATAAAGAAGGAAATCATCTTATTCATATTTATTAGATGGCTTTGCAATGGACCTGATGTCCTGATTCAAGGGACATGTTTTGCTTCTGTTCTTGCCTCCTGAGCCAAGGACCATTTCTGATGTTTCTTAGTTTTATAAAGTAATGCCACTCAGGCCTCCTCCATTTCTCTTCATCAAATATAACTGTTTATTAATTAAGAATTAGGTGTAGGGCTGGAGTGATAGTACAGCTGGTAGGGCATTTGCCTTGCACATGGCTAATCTGGGTTCAATTCCCAGCATTCCATATGGTCCCCTAAGCACCGCCAGGAGTAATTCCTGAGTGCAGAGCCAGGAATCACCCTTTTGCATTGCCCATGTGACCCAAAAAGAAAAAAAATAATAATAATTAAAAAATTAAGCACATATGCTGCCCGAGTCCATGTGCTGTTTGTGCCCACATGACCGAGCACATGTGGTGCCTAAGCACATGTGTTGCCTGCATCTTCCCTCTTGAGATTTGCACTTTCATGCTTTCATGTCTAACTCTGGGATGTGTTTACTGGCTTTCTCCACCCTTAGAGATGCCCAGATTCTCTCTTGAGCACATTACTCTCCAGTTTATCCCACTTTCTTTTCCTTCTATCCATCAAAAACTTCTAAATAAAATCTTTTTACTTCAAAAAAAAAGTAGTCATTAGCATGGTTAGATTTTGTTTGAAAAACTTTTAAATGCAATAATATAACTAAATTGACAAGGAAATAAAGTCTTCAGAAAATATGTTTCTTTTAAACTTTGTGTTTTTGTATTATAACATAGCCTATACTTATTCATGCATGCACAGTCATGTAAGCACATATTAAATATAAATTGAGGCACTCATGCATATGTACAAGCACATTTTGGTATATTTCTGATCACCTTAATGGAAACAGAGTCCAACAGGAAGTGATCAGGTAGATTGCTGGCATTTTGATATGTTTTTGTTATCATAGTGTTGTTTTGGGTGCAGGTCTCGTAGTACCGCCATGATGGTGCTCAGAGATTACTCCATACTCTGTGTATAGGAAACACTCCTGGTGATCCTCAGAGAAACATAGGAAGTTCTGGGAATTGAATTGGAATGGGCTGCATGCAAGGCAAGTGCCTTACCCATGGGAATTTTTCTCAAGTTCTCCTCTGTTTTAAAATATATCTGTGCTTACATGATAATTTTGTACTGTGATTATTAAAGACAGTTACTTTTCTGATATATGCATGTGATGATGGCAAAAATTCAGTAATAAGAGAGAACACGAATGAGGCAATAAAATTACAGTGGGTTCTTTTTCATTCTAGAAAGGATCACAATCATATCTTGGGGTTAGGGGAAGAGGCACTAGAGACAGTGCTCAGGGGATAATATGTGGCACCAGGGATTTGAACCAGAGTCATGGCAGAGGGAACTGTATGCAAGGCAAGTGCGTTAACTCCTGTACTATCTTTCTGGTCTCCAGAAGCATATTTGCTCACAAAATTTCATGGAGGCAAGGAAGTCTTGGTCTCTCACCTTGGTTCAGAGCTATGATTCTATTCACTCTATTTAATTACAGAAATACAACGGCTTGACAGGGAAGCAGATTAAAGATCTGTACCCTTTCTGAAAACAACCCCAAGTTGGCTTGTGTGCCTGAGAGACAGCATTTCAAGCAAAAAAAGGAATATATTATCCTAGTTCAACCAGCTGAACCTTCTGATTGGGGTTATCCAAGGAGATGTCAATCTCTGCCAAAGTGTCAGCATTCAGTAGATGCTGAGATTAAAAAAAAACTGGCCAATGTGGTTGACTATGTTTCTGTCATTGAACAGTGTCAGGATAGGAGGAATTTACCTCATTGGATGCAGAGGTGAATTCTTGAGACGTGAGCTTGCCAAAGAGTTGGCAGACAGGACACTGGCAATTCATGACTCATGGCATCCTGTCTGTGTTCATGTTCCTCCCCAGTAGTTAATGCAGCTAATTAGCCTTTTTGATGAACTTATGCTTATTTTGGTGAGACTCATCAGAATTAAAAAAAGACATTAAGCCATATTACTTTAATATTTTTAACACTCCTCTTGTCAACTTGCTTGTTAATGAAATCTATTTTATTAAAGAAATTTTATATTTTGAGATTTTTCTGTTGGTTTGGGGCCATACCCAGTGGTGCTTTTGGGCTTTCTCCTGACTTCGGAATCAATCCTTTTGAATTTACGGGGCCAAAAGTGATGTCTGGGATAGAACAAAACTTGGTCATGTGCAAAACGAGTGGCCTACCTATCGTTAACCCCTCAGCACTATTATATTGTGAGATCTTTTGGGATTGTTTCCTGATGGGGGTTAAACATGAGCATACGTCTAGTTCTATGACGGTCATTATTTTTGCTGTGAAATCGACCATGATGAATAGATTCTATTAATATGGAGGGGTACTCATGAGCTCTGCTTCTCCCAACATCAGATTGCAAAATCCATAGAAGAAAAGGTTGTTTAATGCAATAGGTGCTCAGAGGCCACTAACACTCCCTTTATTTCAAACACAATGGGTTAATCACCCTAGTTGTTTCAAAAATCTAAGGAGAAAAACAGCAGACTCTGGGCTTTCATTATTTGTCCCTATTTTAACTACTCAGACAGAATGCAAGTATTTGTATCTTCCCCCTTCTCTGATGCCCACCCCCCCGCCCCCAGCCACTGCCAACCACCAACACTTTGTCAAAGGTCAAAAACCAGTTAGATTTTGTTAGGATAAAGGAAACCCTGAAAGACAATTAACAATTTATATATTATCTGAAATAAGTGGAAGTACAGGGTGAGGTGCTTACATATTCAGGCTCATTTTCAGTCCCTCCCTGGGTCAGGAGATGTGTTTTAATCCACCTTTTATATTTTGTGGGACTCTCAAAACAACCTTATGAGAGAGTTAATGGTTACTTTCATTACTTACAGCTGTAAAGACTTAAAATAGAGACAGTATGAGATACATATAAAGACTCTCTAAATAACTTGCCTATTGAAATCTGTATGCCACTTCATGCTAGTAGTTCTGTACCTTTTCAGAAGTCTCAGAAGTTTTCTATCTAAACAGTTTTCAGAGTATCTCCAGACAATCAGCTATCTCTGAGAACATGTTACAAGTGAACATTCTTGGTTTCAACACAGATTTCCAGAATTATAAACTCTGGAGTGAACCTCATGAATAAGTACTTGAGCAAACTCTACAGCTTTATTCTGAAGCTTGCTAGAATCTTGTAAATGTAGTGAAGCCCAGTAAGTGCTCAAAATGCTAGGAAAACATCCCTCTCAATTAAAGAGAACCCAGTACTGGTCTTGCATATTATTGACTCTTTCTTCTTCAGGTATGTCAGGGAAAATCAAAAACTTGGCTGATCATTTAAAAGGTCAGTTTAAAAGTCAAAAATCTCCCATTATTTATCATCTCCTGAACAACAGATAGTTGTTTGTCTTTTCTTTGTTTAAGATTATTCATTTACAAGGTGTAAGGAAAGCATATAAGTAAGGTTGTGGTGAGAATTAAGTGATGTGATTTACATAAATATAAATAACAGCGACCTCTTATTGTCTGGTTCTCGCTCTTGGAGAACCCAGTAGGCTACAGAGAGTTTCCTGCTTGATATGCCTGATAGATATGCCTGACTGGGAACATCTGTAAAGGTGATTGGAGGCTGCCCCAAAAGCCTCCATCTCTCTCGGAGAGCCCGGCAAGCTACTGAGAGTATCCCTCCCGCATGGCAGAGCCTGGCAAGCTACCCGTGGCATACTCGATATGCCAAAAACAGTAACAATGATAGTCCTCATTCCCCTGACCCTGAAAGAGCACTCAATATGCCATCGGGCTACACTAGCATGTGACAGGGATGAATGGAGACATTACTGGTGCCTTCTCGAGCAAATCGATGAACAACGGGAGTGATAGTGATAGTGATGATTAATAACAGTGACTGTCAGATGTTCTCAAAAATATTAGCTTTCCTTATAAAGCATGCATTTTTGTTCTATATTAAATCATTTAATCCTCCATAATCATGCCCAGTAAATATTACCATTGTAGTCTTTATCACTTACTGATAGAAAATTTCAGATTAGAGAGACTGAATAACTAGCCATATATCACACAGCTATTAAGTGTTATAGCCAGGATTGCAAATAAAGGTTCAAATTAGAGTTTTATCCTTCAATACAGGCAGAATTATTGATATACCTGATTTCCCTAATACATGAAGAAAAAGAAAGTAGGTGAGGATAAGCCACAGAAAGGTAAAGTATGAGAAATTTACCAAGAGTTTTCCCTACAGAGATTACCTTGATGTTTGCATCTCATGTTTAATGCTGTATCCTACTACCAAGTAAAGGAAAATTGTTGGTTTTGTCACAGTAGACAATGTTGGAAGAGAAAAGGTACAACACCGGATTTGTGTATTCTTCATTATTATTCTATCTCATAAAGTGAATGAAGAAACTTGTTTGAGTTTGACTTAGTTGAAGCAATACAGTGAGACCAGGTGTTTTGGGGCAAAAGTTTGAAAGCTTGTTTGATATTTATGTAAGTGTCCTACCCTGGTCTCAGTTTTTCCAATTGTTAAAAATGTGACATTTGAGCTAGGTAGTATAATAAGTCACTTATTATTTTTATTACACACTTGGAAAATACATTTTTCTATGTATCAAAATAAAGGCAAACTATAAAAGAGGAGACACTTGATTGAGAAGAGATATTCTGCCAATATCCTCTGCCATAATTTGCCACTTGATTAAATTGTTGTTCAAGGTTCTTGATATTTCGATCTCTCACCACAGCTATGTGAATTTGCTGCTAGAATTTTTTTATATAAATAAAGCCAAAGCCATCTTTTACTAGTCTAGTATGTATATTTTGTGAGTCTCTGTACCATCTCTCATGACTTCTCTGAATTAATAATTATACACATTTATTGAGTTGTGATTATATGATCTTTAAAAAGTTATATGTGGAAACATTTTTGCACATTGAAATCTACCAGTAAAATACCCCCCATGTGAATCTCAGTTTCCCCTTTACCTTATAGAAATTTACAAGCTTACCACATGACTCAGTGTTTTTACTGGAATGAAACAGGGGTGAATTTATAAGAAATCACTAAGGAATAGCATAGCTAAATAAGTTGAACACAAACAAGCAAACAAATGAAAAAAAACTTGCTTTTTCCATTATCATAAACTGCTATATCATTCAAATTAAAGGAAAATTTTTATTTGTGAAAGTATTGTCTTTGGCCCAATTCCTATACATAATGCTCATCATTATTTTCTCAATTTGAGTTTGGTTGTGATTATGATTATGCTGATTTAGCAATTCATGATACATTAAGTATCTCAGCTATTAAGTACATCTTCCGTTATTCTTGATAGGTTGTTAAATTTTATGAAAGTCATTTATGATAATGGCCTGGGTCATCATAGAAAACAAGACAGGTTTATTTCCCATTTTAAAGGGTATGCTTCTAGTTGAAATAATCTTAAGTTTTGAAAATGAAGGCATATTCTACCAACGTTCAATAGTTGAGACAAAAGTTGAATCTTTCTGATTTAGCAAGATACTGATATTATGAAAACATCATATTATTACTTTAAATTGCTCACAATATATAAATTAATGGAAAACAGATTCCTGCAAGGTTATTTTCATTTACATTTTTTAAATTTATTTTTTAATTTAGTCACTCTAAGATACAGAGTTACAAAATTTTACATGATTGCATTTCACTCATACAATATTTCAACACCCATCCCTTTATGCAAGGTGATTTTCTAGTGGTGGTGATATTATTGAGATTCTTCAAAAAGAATAGCAGGAATATGTCTTTGCGCCACCCAAATTCAGGTTCTTTGGGGGAGGTATATATAAAGATAAATCTGTCTTCTGAAAATTATATTATATGTATGTACTTATTTGCATATGCATATATTATTATATATATGATTAATTTGGGCTCATGGGTCTTTTCTGACCATGCTCAGGGAAACATTATTATGGTGGCAGGGATCAAACTAATTTCTGCCTTGTTCAAGGAAAGTGCCTTGCTCCCTGTACTATTTCTCTGGCCCTAAAGAACTATTTTCTTACTTTTAAATGACATATGAACACTAAAAACAAAGTTGTGCAAGGATGATACGCATTTTAATTAATGCAGGAAATTTTATTTGAAGTTTTAAAATTATCGTCAATTTCTTATCACTTATTTATGGTAAAATTCTGAATGAGGAAATAAGGTAAATAGGTTGAAATCTGCCTATATTAAGAAAATTTCAGACATTACAACAGATTCTATGAGACTAAAAGCAAAAATAAAGTTGTAGATAACTGAATATGCTTTGATGGCTGTATGATGTGAAAACTAAAGGTTAGGATAGTATCTAAAAATTTCAAAAAAAAACAGTATAATGACAAACATGTTCTATGTGATAAGATTTCAAATAATTGCTTATTAGGGAAAATTTTGTTCTCCATTGTTATATTGAACATTTGCTTTGAAGTTGTGTTTGCTCTATTATTTGACTTAAGGTTTTTTTTTCCCCCTTATCCCATATATATAAACATATATTTCTTGAAAACATAAATATTCTCATTCAAAATATTTTTTGGCATATTTGGTTTATTAACATTTTTGTCATAGCTTTAGAAGAATAACTGAAAATCTCTTTAAAGAACCATAACTTATACAATATTTAATAGTATGAACATATTTATTTCAAGATATATTATTATTAACATTTCATAAATCCATGTATCTAAAATAGTGATTTTACAGTTTAGTAATAAAAAGTCTAATAGCTGCAAAACTTCAAGAATTTCTATCAAATGTTTCACAAATTATGCTAATGTAATGTGTTTACTAGGGTTTATTTAATGTTTTTTTTACACTTTTATAGGAACATGAGGCCATTAAAAATAAAATTTATAAACCAATGACAAAAACAAATAATAGATCCTAAACAATGGGTTGCAGTATAATATGGATGTAACAGCAGGAATTTCTGAACTATGCAGACCTGGACATTATCACTTATTTTTTAGGTAACTTCAGCAATCATATTAACTTTAATAATCTCAGTCATTCTTATAAAGAAAGTCCTGAGTCTGGGATGACTAAAAAAATTACCAAGTATAAAATACTTGGTAGCATATCTTGTGCCAAAAATATTATCATACTTTTAACCTTTATCTATATTTATCATAATGCTTTAATTGACAAGTTTTTACTATACCCACTACTCATCTCAGTGCCTCTACACAACACAGACACACACAGACACACACACACACACCACATTGATACTAATGGTGAGACAATTGAATTAAATAGTGTAAAAAAAAAGTAAAGAAGGAATTTACCAGATCAAGAACCCAGACACACTCTTTCATTAATTTGATGAATTACATTGGATAAGAAATTTGCCTCTCTTTTCCTCAGTTTCCTTTCAGTTAAAATGAAAATTTTTGGCTATATATATATATATATATATTTGATTGAATGGATAAAAAACTAAATAAATGTATTACATCCACATATATAAAATCAAAAGGCAAGGGAAATTATAGAATTTCTTTTATTTGGATTTTTTTTAAAGAAAGAGAAATATTTTTCTTTGTTTATTGTTCTTTCGAGTTTAGATTCTCTTTGATTTACTTTGACATAATAGAGTTATTCTGAACTATATTTCATCTTTTTCTTATCCCCTTTCTGTACACAGTCCTCTGTATTACTGTTTTCCATTAGACAAGCCATTTCTGCAAAAGTTTCATTGTAATGAGAAACTGTTTTTTCTCATTGGAGCCATAAATTTCCAATACAATTTCTTTATATGTAATGTAGTTTAGTTGCTTCCTAACTGAATTAAAGTTTCAAATACTCGCTTAACTCTTTTTATCCTTCTCTTATTATTCCAGGTAGCACTGTTGAATCTGTGCTTTCACTAAGATTTTTGAAACTTCTTTGATTAATTATACCTTATTACATGAATTTTAAATTAACAAATATTTATTGGTAATCTACTTTTTATGCAAGGCACTGGGAACAGATTTAGAAATAAATGAGGCAAGGATGTCAGTATGTTTCCAGAGGACTTATATAATAAAAAGAGAAGAATATAAAGAATAAACTTCATGTGTATGTACCAAAATGTAAAATGGGGGCTATTAAGAGTAATATGACTTTGGAATGAAGTAAATTTTTCAAGATGAAATGATCCTTGAAGATGAGAGTGACAGCACAGTGGACAATTCAGTGGTTTCATAAGCACCTGATCCGAGTTCAATCCTAGAGTCACACTTGGAACTTCCAGCCTCACTGGGAGAAAGCATATGACTTAACCCAACCCCCATCTCAAAAAAAAAAATCAAACAAATGCTAGAAAATTATTCAGAGGAAGAATAATGGAAAATATTGTCCAGTCGTTCTGATCAGGAAGGAAGCTCTGAAAGAAATATATTTAGTAGCATACAATGTAAAGTGGGGGGAAAGTTGGGGAATAAATTCAAACAATGAAGATCAGATTATGGAGAATCTTTAATTCCATCTCTTAATAGCTTCATTCAAGTGTAATCTCCATGCTATAAAGTTTTCTCATTTTAAGTACATGCTTCAGTGATTTTTTAATAAATCTAAAAATATGCAATATTGTCAGATTAATTTTAATACATTTCTGCCAAGATTATTTGTACTCACCATTTCTGCCCCAATTATGGAAAACTAATACTGTTTTTCTGTTTATATTCATATTTTCTGGACAGTTCGTATGAATGAAATCGTGCCCTATATGATCTTGTTTCAAGTACTTTTTACTTGGCATTCTATTTTTGAGATCCATTCATCTGGAATTATGAATAAAATGACTTGATTTCTGTTAAATTGCACTCTATTGCATGACTATATCACAATTTTCTTATTGTTTATCAGTAGGTATTTATATTTATTTTATCTTTAATATGATTTTTATTGTTATAAATTGTATGTATAGTTTTTTGGTGTGTTTAGATATTTTTTATCTTTAAAATTGCCTAGAGAAATTGGGGCCAGAGAGATAGTACAGGGGTAAGGCATTTAAATTGTATGTGACCAACCCCAGTTTGAATTCACAGCACCATATTTAATTTCTCCAGCACAACCAGGAGTGATCTCTGATCACAGAGCCAAGATTAACACCTCAGCGCTGCTGAATGTGGTAAAATAAAAACCAAGCCCCACAAAAGTACCTAGAAGGATAGTTGAGTCACGAAAAATATTTACCTAGACAAAGATACAAAAAGTTAATTTTGAAAGTTTTAGGTTTTCACACAAACCTATTATGTTATGACTTATTACTATTTTTATTATTGTTATTTTGGTTTGGAGACCACACCTGCCTGTGCTCAGGGCTTACTTCATACTCTGTTCTCAGAGCTAACCATATGTGGTGCCAGGTATAACCCAGGTGACCATATGTAAAGTCAGTGCCTAACCCTTGGCATACAGTCTCCTAGCCCATATAGCTTAATTTTTTTACATAGTTGAAATAAAAATTTATTTTCAAATAAGATCTGTTTGTAATTGTACCTTTTGCAGCAATAGCCACAACATTTTTCTATTAAATTGACTTAGGACATTTTTATCAAAAATCAATTGGCCATAAATATGAAGAATTATTTCTGAACTTTTTAATTTTTGCCAAAGGACTCTATCTTGGTCATTATCCAGTACTGCACTGTCTTGATGGACAATTTTGAGACTGGGATCTTTCAAAATAAATGTTTCTAAATATAGAGTTTTCACACGTTGCTATTTACTTATTCATTACTAATTCATTTATTTGTTCCTTTGTCCATATTTACCCCCAGTTTTTCTTCTGTTACAAAGACCAGCTTCACACACTTTCCTGGGTGGTGCTCACCTATTTTGAGGTAGTGCACGCTGGTTGGATTCCCCTTTAATTGTGGTGCTTGAGTACCAGCTTACCCATGGTTTGGGCTCCTTTAGATCTGGTGGTAATGCATCTTCTAGATGTGGTTCTTGAAGAACAGCACTGTGACCTTTACATGTATGTTCATCAGAAGCTTTGCATCCTGACTATGTGCCCTTATAGTCTCTGATATCTGGGGAGGTAGGGTTTTGAAAGTGTGTTACCTTCCCCTGCCATTTTTATTTAAGCTCTGTTACCTGTATGCATCTGGATATTTGATGCTATAAATCATTTCAGCACTAGGAGTGGCAGACAACAGAACCCAGGGACATTATAGCTTTATGCTACATGCTTGCAGAGCAAGAACTTTATGCCACTGAGCCATCCTCTGGATCTTTTCCAGGAGTGTTTGACTCTTCTATGATGTGTTATGGAGCACTGCTTTATCCCTAGGACAATGAAAAGCTGTTATTCATGCAGTAATCATTTTTACACACTGTAAGATTCCCCTATATCCATAGCAGCTGTCACATTGTATAGACACAAATAATGTTTATTGAAGTTACATTATTCATATAATGCAAGATGCCAGTTTGCCTATTCAGAGTAATTATTTCACACATACACATGCTGACGAGGTTTGATAGCATTAGGAAGAACAGTGATTGAGGTAAAAGAAACTCCAATCCTATTTTCTGATCTGTGATAGATCAGCATTTGACCTTGACAAAGCGTGGAGGGATTTCTCGGAGCCAGTTTTTGCTTCTGTAAAGATGAAGTCAATGCTAATTTTATTTTAGAGTATCATCTCACGCAAGACTCTTTTTGTTAGTGTAAGGTATCTTTATTAGAATTATTAGAAAAAATAATATCTTCTTGACCAATTGATTTGCCATATCTAGTATGATGAAGGGATAAAAGAAG
Source organism: Sorex fumeus (assembly GCF_029834395.1). Lineage (NCBI taxonomy): Eukaryota > Metazoa > Chordata > Mammalia > Eulipotyphla > Soricidae > Sorex > Sorex fumeus. Next base: position 14,553,598 of record NW_026606064.1, read on the forward strand.
TGGAAGGGATGGGATTTTCTGAAGGAATCTGTAAACTATGTAAGATATTAGTATATATGGTAAAATGTGCTTTCTTTTTTACTTTAAAATATTTTTTTAAAGAATATTCCTCTTTATTTTATTTTTGTACTTCTTCTGATATGAATGACTTCCTTTTCTGTTAGCGTTTTGGTACTGAATAGAACTTTGAAGAATTCCAGTTACAGTCGGCAAATCATCAGCACCTTTATATGAACATAATTTGAGATTTTTTCTCTTATACTTCAATCTTTGTGTAGAAAGCATAGGGATTTTGGTACATTAACATTCTTTGTTCATGTCCCTTAGCTTATGTGACAGAACAGTGATCTCACATACCATATTTGAGTTTCTGAAAATGAGCACAGAGTTGTTTAAATCCAGTGAGCACGTTTCTTCTGCCCTTTGGTTTGAAGTCTTGCATGCAATCTAAAAATGCAAGAGGAAGAGAGAAATGAGATGAATAATCCAAATATAGTAGCTTATTTCAGAGATCATTTACTATTACAGCAACCAAAGCAACCACTTCCCCAAACTCCCAAGCTGACAGCGCAAGGGTCATGTTTTGTCTTATGATTTTTCAATGAGTCTCGAAGTACTTTTATAGCCACAGCTCCAGTTGTTCATTAGTGATAATATAGTTCTACAAGATTTTGTATATGAAATCAGAAATTAGTTACTTTTTAATTAATTTTGAAAAAAATCAAACCTCGGTGGGAGCTACTTACATTTTCTCTTAAAAATATTCTTTTGTGAGCACTTGATACAAGGCTAGGCTGAAGAAATGACTCACAATAATGAATCTATTTGTATTGTTCCTGAAGGGTAAATATCCATTAAATAAAATAAATAGGACATATTTAAGCTTCTTTTGATCCAGTAATAATACAGAAATTTTCTTTTGTGAGGGAAGGTCCCAATTAATGCTTTCATTGGTACTTGTTCAATCTATCAATTCTATTCTTGGAGGAGTGGGTGAGAGATGGTATCAGGCCCAGCAGTGCTAAAACCAACCATGTAATGCTAAGGGCGCACCAAAGACATACTAGGTAGTGCTCAGAAGGCCATGCAAGGCTGAGAAACAGATGTGGAGTCTTTCAAATGCACTAATATACCCAGATCCATGAGTTGTCAGCCCAGCTCTTTGCAGTGCTTTTTTTTTTTAACAAGGGAAAGAATGTAGGGTAATACCAAAATTTCCTCTTCAGTAAATAGAAATGGCTTTAATTCAATTTGGTTTAACTCAATTTATAGGTTTTGTCCTCAGGATTTTACACCAATATCAGATCTTTTATTAAATTTATCTTCTTAGGTCACTAGGGTACAAGCATCAGTTTTATTCAAGACTCACAAAAGGTTACTTGATATGAATGTTTATTACCCAATTTGTTATCTCCAGAATGCTTAGGCCTGCTATTTTAAAACTAGACTTCAAATATCTTTTGTATGATTTAATAACTTTACGGGAAACAAGCCACCTAACTGGGCTATTATTTTGTAGGTAATTAATTAATATTTTATCTATAAAAATAGCCCTTAGAGAATAAAACTTTACAATGTTAGGCATTGAAAGCAATATGGAATATCTGACCAATGGAAAATTGGAATAAAAGGAAAATGACATGCAGAGTGACCATAGTGATTTTCTGAAAATCTCCCAAAGATTAAATTTATGACATGAATCCCATCATTGCCATGATTTGTGCTCCCAGACTGGAGAATTGGGCTAGAGGAAAAGGAGAAAAAATGAGAAGCAGCTTCATGCAGATGTGCATCCACACCCTGAAATACAGTTTACTCCACTCTGCTGATTTCACTTCAAGTACCTTCTGTGCCTTCAAGAATGCTGAGAAAAAAGAAGATATTTTAATAACTTTACACTGGATGGAATACTTAAAAAAAATTGATATTGAAACTTATTCAGAGGCAAGCAACGATAGTTTCGTTTAGATGAGAGATACACACAGCACTATGATGTTACCACCACAGACAACATTTTTGGCTAATCACTTTTTAGAAACCCTACATTGTGTGCGTGGTCCATCAGATTGATGTGATTAGGTATCCCAGTGACAAGCTCTATGAGAGGAATAAAGATTATTCAGCTAGGTTTTCATAACTATGTATTTAAACTCTGATTCAAGGTCTCTTAAAATTTTCCAAACAGATTTTCATCTCATAATACCATAGCATGCTATCCCCCAGTGGATTTAAATTTTTTTGAATATTTATCAATAGGATAGCACTGTAGCACTTTCCTCCCATTGTTCATTGATTTGCTCGAGCGGGCCCAGTAATGTCTTCATTTTGAGACTTGTTACTGTGTTTGGCATATTGAATACGTCATGGGTAGCTTGCCATGTGGGTGAGATACTCTTGGTAGCTTGCCAGGCTCCCCAGGAGGGGCGGAATAATTGAACTCGGGTCTGCCGCATGGGCCATGTGTAAGGCAAATGCCCTACCCGCTGTGCTATAGCTCCAGCCCCATCAATAGGATATTAGGTAGTTCAAGTGGGTTAGAATGCATCCATGTCTAGGAGACATAGTTGAGTCTCTTGATCCTCACTTCCCCCGATTTCTTTTCCTTTGGGAGTCCTGAGAGAAATTAATTTTCTCCAGAGGTCTGCTCACAAGAGAAGAGAAGAGACAGACTCCTGTTCTTCAAGGAGAAAGCCATATAACTCAAAGACAGGGATTTGGGGCATAGTTTTAAGCTTCTAACCTTTTATATTAATCAACTATTCATATTTTAAGGAACACAAAAGTTACTCGAATCAAATCATTCTGGAAATTGTACTTACATTCTATCAAATGTATTCTTGCTATGAACAAAATGATCTTATTTACAATAATTGAGTTCAAAAATTCTCACAAATCTTTCAACAACTTCTTATTGATCTTTGTACTAACTTACAAATCTCTTAGGAAGCTTTTACCTGGTTGAGATATTGCAGTATCTCTATCCCAGTATGTTCCTTACATAGTCTGTATCTCTTTATAGTCCCAATATATGATCCAGAGAGCAAAATGGACATTCTTCTCTCTACGTCCTTTAGTGTCTCTATTTTCCTACCATCCATTCCTTCCTTTACATCTTCTTTTTCTTTTTTTACTTAAAAAAATTCATTGTAATCCCTATGCAGTGGTGAATCACTCGCTGCAGATGAAACAAATTATTTTTTTAAAAAGCATGTACTTTTGAACACTAACACTTAGAATGTCCCTTATATTTGTTCCATTATTACTGCTGCTTAAGTTCTGAATAATGACTCTTCTTGCCTTCTCTGATAAGATTAAAGATTGTGAAGTGATTTTTAATATCAGGCTCACTTTGTACTTATTTGTAGCTCAGATGTTGTTGTTTTTCCATTGAAAAGAAAAAAAGGGCTTTGTCTATTTGGGATTCATGTCATTCATGTCATTATCCTCCCTGACCTGAGAAATCTGATGCAATAAGGTGAAGGGACACAAATAGGAAAAAAAATTAGTTGTCTAATCTTTGGAAAAAGTAATTCTGTGCTTTGCCTTGCTCCAATATCTCTTTGCTATGGCGCAAGGTCAATTATAGCTGTATGTATTTGAATAATGACTAGAATAACAATTTCATGAGGGTGGGGCTATGTTTTATCTGTATTTTATGTCTCATATTCAATAGTACAGCAGGTAGGGCATTTGCCTTGCACGTAGCCGATCCGGGTTTGATTTCTCCACCCCTCTTGAAGAGCCTGGCAAGCTACCGAGAGTATCTCACTCACACGGCAAAGCCTGGCAAGCTCCCCGTGACATATTTGATATCCCAAACACAGTAACAAGTCTCACAATGGAGACGTTACTGGTGCCCGCTGGAGCAAATCGATGAACTTTGGGAGGACAGTGCTATACAGTGCTATACTTTTGTTAAATATTATTGGAGTGACTTTATATATATATATATATATATATATATATATATATATATATATATAGTGACAAACAGTGTCACACAAACAGAATAAGGATGGGTATTTTGGGAGGATAGTAGTAAAAATTAACATCTTCTTTCCTCACACTGGGGTGAAATAGTTGAACTAATAAAAGTTATTTCTCATAAAAATGCTGGCTTACTTAGACTGTGAGTGTGGAAAGGTCGGACTCCAGCTGAATCTTAAGAAGACAATGTTTATGAGAAACAGTCTTATTCCTGATGTTCCATTCGCTCTCAACAGAACGACTATCTCGGAATACAACAGTTATGTGTACCTAGGTTGAGAAGTCAAAATGACCAATGATCTAGCACCTGAGTTGCGAACAAGGAAGAGAGCGGCTTGGTATGCCTTCAAGAGCATCGAAGAAATAGCTAAGAGCATGAAGAACCTCCGGCTCTGGGCACATCTCTTTGATTCCACTGTTTTTCCTGCATTAACATATACCTCAGAGACCTGGGCCCTATGAAAACAGGATGAGAACGCTATTTGGGTCTCCTAAAGAGGAATCGAAAGAGCTATGCTTGGAGTATCACGTTTCACTCAAAAGAGAGAAAGAATCCAGAGTTCAGACCTCCATAGACAGTCAAGAATTAGGGACCCTATCTCTTTTGCCAAGGCGTCAAAAATCAGATGGGCTGGACGCGTAATGAGATTTGGAGACGGCCACTGAACTAGAATTGTTACCAATTGGATTCCACGGGATGTCAAATGACCACGTGGCCACCCACGTACAAGATGGTCAGACTTCTTCAAGATCCTGAATGATCGGTTTGAGACTCTTCGTGTTCCTAGAATGAACAGATGCCATTGAGCTACTCTACCATGTGGCAGGGATGAATGGAGATGTTACTGGCGCCCGCTTGAGCAAATTGATAAGTAATGGGAAGTCAAGTGATCACGTGAAAAGTTATTTGGAACATGTATTTTAACTTCCAATAAAACCTGATTCTCCAATATGATCACCTAATTCCCTACAAGAATTTAGAGTAGTGGGAAAGGCAAAAAGTATAACAACACAAAGTCCCTAAGATTCCCAGAATTCAAGGCAATTAATCCTCAGGATTGCTGTACTTCCACAAGAAACACAAATTTTTGGATGTCTTTGTGGGTTAGTGATGCACGTTGGATTCATTTTCCAAACAGAATACATAAAATACTTTTAGTGGTTACTTTCAGGCATCTCTTACTGACAAGGAAAATCTGTGGGTATTATATTTGCTTCTGAATACCTGCTTGAGTTTTGGAGAAATGTGTTCGTGCTCTCTTTTCAAAGGAAGATGAGAGGAAAATAGTGGAAAATGAGATATGTTCAGAGTTTTATCAATATTAAATGGTTTTAAATTGGGCTGGAGTGATAGCACATCGGTAGGGTTTTTGCCTTGTGTGCTGCCAACCCAACGAACCTGAGTTCAATTTCTCTGCCCCTCTCGGAGAGCCCGGCAAGCTACCGAGAGTATCTCACCCACACGGCAAAGCCTGGCAAGCTCCCCGTGACATATTGATATGCCAAATACAGTAACAACAAGTCTCACAATGGAGATGTTACTGGGCCTGCTCGAACAAAATGATGAACAGGAGGACAGTGACAGAGACAGTGACAGATTTAAATCAATGATGATTGAAGGAATCATTCGGGATGGGAGATGTGTGCTGAAAATAGGTAAAGGAACAAATGTGATAGCCTCTCAGTATCTACATTGCAAACCATATGCCTCAAAGTAGAGAGAGAGTATGGGGAAAATTGTCTACCATGGAGGCAGGGGAGGGTTGGAAAGGGGGGTGGGTATACTGGGGACATTGGTGGTGGACAATGTGCACTGGTGGAGGGAATGGGTGTTTGATTATTATATGACTGAAAGTCAAACATGAAAGTTTTGTAACTGTACCTCATGGTGATTCAATAATAAAAATTATATTAAGTAGTTTTACTTTAGAGTTATATATTCTGAAAAGCACTCATATAAATAATAATCACTGTTATCAGAACATTGCCCCTAAAGATATGTGTATACTTCACATTAACAGAATGTCTCTATTAATAACTGTTTACGCAGACATACGCTTTGTTCTAGAAACTGATTAAATTCTTTCCATACATTAGTATATTTGATGCATATCAAAAATTTCGCAGAGCTCATTAAATTGCCCCTTGTCAGAAAGACAATTTTATACTTAAAAGAAAATCTTTGAAGTAATTTCCATTCAGATGATAAAAATGCATCTGAAAGTTATAAACATGTGCCATGAGGTATCTCAATAAGCATTCTGATGCTTATTGAGATACAGTATCTCAATACTGAGATGTATTGAGATACATCAGAATGCTTATTGAGATACAGTATCTGCTTATGAAGTGCAGTAGTGCCACTTTCAGATGGTGTGTTTTAATCCACTGCACATTACACTGGGTTATGACCCGATGGGATTAATTCAAGATTGGCACAGTGAATGGACTGTAGGCTCTTCCGTGCTCTCTTTTATCTTCCTGTGGTTATTCCCAAAGTTAATCTCAGACTATGGTGACTCAAGAGAATGTCCAAAATTACGCTCTCCGTGTCAGATAGACCACAGTGGTCTCTTGAAGCAATTAGACCACTGAGATGTGGATCATTATACTCTAAAATATTTGTTGAACGTTTACTGTAATCAGTAGTGCCTCTTCCGCCCCTCTTGGAGAGTCTGGCATGGCAAAGCCTGGCAAGCTACCCATGGAGTATTTGATATGCCAAAAACAGTAGCAACATGTCTGAAAATGTGTTGTGAGATATTACTGGTGCCCACTCAAGCAAATCAATGAACAATGGGAGGACAGTGCTACAATGCTACATTGCAGTAGTGCCACTTTCAGATCTGTCAATGGGAACCAGTGACTGAGTACTCTGGAGATAGAGCACTGATGAGATCCTGCATGAGAATTAATAGATAATATATAATAGTAACATGACAGAAAACTTATTTTCTTATGTGCTTCCTTTGGGTTTCTTCATCACTCAGAAATGTCATGCAACACGAGAACAAAAAGCTGTGTTTTAGTAGACGTAGGAAAAATATATGATTTTATTTATTTTATTTTTTTAACTCCTAAAAAATTATTTTGGATGATAGTACAAACACTAGAACCTATGATCACAACTGAAAATTTTAGATTTCTTAGATTATTGGAAAAAACAAGATTTAGAAAAATTCTAATTGCTTTGTCGACTGGGTTATCAGTTATGATACTGTAATTGTTTGAATCATTCAAAATGATAAAAATAACAATTATCACTCATGAACATATTCATTATTAGTAGACAATTTAGAAAGATAGACTCTAGAATTTCTGATATTCACTTTGCAGAAAGCATATTTACAAGACAGAAATAGAACAAAATCTGTAGCGCGAATCATCTGTGGTTAGGTATGTGTAAACAATTCCTTAATTAATTAATTAATTAATTTGGATTTTTGGACGACAACCAGGAGAACATAGGTCACTCTTGGTTCTGCAATTGGGAATCACTTCTGGCTTGGAGGACCACATGGGATACTGGGGATTGAACAAGGGTTGGCCACATGCAAGGCGAGAGTTCTACCTGCTGTACTATGTCTCCAGCTTCACATTAACTGGTATTTGAAATATTTAAACCTCATTACAAAGTGTAGACCAATTTTGCATAACTCAAATACTGTGAAATATGTTCCTATAGATATTTTGTAAAATAAAATATGCCCTACTCTTCAAGTCATCCTGGTAAGTAAGAAAAGCAAGTTCATATACTGCTCTTGATATGGATTCATATATATGTGCTGAAATGACAAGAATAATTATGTGGTTGGTGGTTACACACTAATGACATTCAAATATATATGTATGTATACATGTTTTCATATATATGTCTATATATAACGCCCGTGAAGCCTGTACATATATGCACATATATATGTGTGTTTGTGTACATATACACATATATGTACATACACACACATATATATATATGTATATATATGTTTAGTGGCCACACTGGTGATGCTTGTAGGCTCTCCATGGCATATATTACATATTTTACCTTATTTTATGTCTTTTTTGTATTTTTTAAATATTTATTGAATCACTGTGAGAAAAATTACAAAGTTTTCAGGTTTAAGTCTTGGTCATACAATGACCAAACTCCTATCCCTTCACTAGTGCATATTTTCCACTACCAAGAAACCCAATATACTCCCCATCCCACCTCTCCTGATGTCTGTGAGGCAGATGATTTCCACTTAACTCTCATTCTACTTTGATTACATCCATTATTTTGACAAAAGATGCACCGTTATTATTTGGAATTTCCCCCCAACAATCAGACCTGCTGAAAAGGCATTGTGAAATAATTTGTTTACTATTGCTGGTTATGAAGACCATATGATTTGCGTGGCAGAGGTAGATTTTGGATTTCTGATATTTTTCTAATTAAGTCTGGAGGGATTTCTGCCAAAAGCCCCATAGTTACAAGATTGGTTTGTGTGCCTCTGGGGCCATGGCCACGGGCCATGGCCATGCTGGAGAGCCACTCTTGGAGGGCAACTCTCTGTCTCAGCAGGGCAGGAACGAAGTACTGGTTCTGCCCCCCCATCCTCTGAGGCCTCAGTTGCCTTGTCACCACAGGCTCATACCTGGCTGTCCAATAAGCTCTGAGGCGGCAGCAACAGTGCTGCTGGGGGAGAAAATGGCAGAAGAGACAGACACCCTTTCCCTACCCTGGGGGGCGTGGGTGGGTGGCACAGCGCCATAGTTCAATGAATAATCCATTTACATTCCTGCCAAAAGCCGCTGGGCTCCAAATTAGGTCTGTGTGCCTCTGGGACTATGGCTGTGCCAGAGAGCAACTCATGGGGGGCAACGCTCAGCCTCGGTGGGAAGGAAGGACCAAAATATATGATTTTAAATAAACTAAATATACTTGTGCATATAAATAAATTGCAGGATTTACAATTGCAATATCTATAGGTTTTTGAGGCATAAAAATACGATATTTTTATGATGTAACCTGAAAGTACATTTTGATTATAGTAAAGCAAGAACATTAGAAATAACTTAGAGATGGGCTTGATACTTAAAATTCTACAGTGGAGATATCTCTAAATATTTGAATATTTCATTACAATGGGCTGGAGATATAGCACAGTGGGTAGGGCATTTGCCTTGCACACAGTCAACATGGCCTACCCGAGTTCAATTCCTCCACCCTTCTTGGAGAGCACCGCAAGCTACTGAGAGTATCTTGCCCGCACGGCAAAGCCTGGCAAGTTATTCATGATGCATTCGATATGCCAAACACTGTAACAAGTCTCACAGTGTTACTGGTGCCTGCTCAAGCAAACTGATGAACAATGGGAGGACAGTGACTTTACAATATTTACTTTTAACTTTTAGATATAATACTTTCTATGTTATGTTGTCCTTATTCAATATTTTGTATTCATTAATTGTTCTTTTTTTTTAAATTCTGGCTGTTTTCCGGTGCTAAGAACTTGTATACATTATTAAGTCTCTTTCTAAAGTAGGACTAGTAACTTGATAGGCCCTCCCGTTGATCGTCGATTTGCTCGAGCGGGCCCAGTAACGTCTCTATCGGAGACTTTGTTGTTACTGTGTTTGGCATATCGAATACTCTCGGTAGCTTGCCAGGCTCTCCGAGAGGGGCAGAGGAATCGAACTTGGGTCGGCCATGTTGGCCGCTTGTAAGGCGAACACCCTACCGCTGTGCTATCACTCCAGCCCAGTAACTATCCAGTAACTTGATAGGTTGCTATCCAGTAACTTGATAGGTAAAGGTAAAAAGGTAAAGGCCCTCCCGTTGTTCATCGATTTGCTCGAGCGGGCCCAGTAACGTCTCCATTGGAGACTTTGTTGTTACTGTGTTTTGCATATCGAATACATCACGGGGAGCTTGCCAGGCTCTGCCGTGAGGGCGAGATACTCTCGGTAGCTTGCCGGGCTCTCCAAAAGGGGCGGAGGAATCGAACTCGGGTCGGCCATTTTGGCTACGTGCAAGGCAAATGCCCTACCGCTGTGCTATGATATAACACAGTATATTTATGGTACTTAATGAGATATTGTAGAGCAAATGCATGCATCTTACAAAGTAGATACAATTTTTAAAGACATTAAACTACTAGTAATAAAACAAAACAAGTGTCACCATCACAATCACGACCACCCTGTTGTTCGTCGATTGCCTCGAGCAGGTGCCAGTAACGTCTTCGTCCTAGCCCTGAGATTTTTTTTAAAAGTGCCATATTCAAGGCTTTTTCAGGGTTAGGAGAATGAGACCCATCTTTGTTACTGGTATTTGGCATATTGGGTATACCACTGGGAGTTTGCCAGACTCTGCCATGTGGGCAGGTTACATTTGGTAGCCTGCCAGTTTGACCAAATTAGGAATGAGATGATAAGATGTCGCGCGGCCAGGAGCTGAGTGTGATAATCTCTGGATCCTGGCCATTGTTGGAGTTATACGGCAGTTGGTGGGTGTAACTGTCTAGTTACTGGCAGGTCCAGTCCCAAATCGTGCAGGCTTAGAGATCTCAGCCCCGGGTCCCACACACCTGGGTTCCTCTGCCAGTTCTTTTATGCGTGAGGCTCATCCAAGTGTGTGGAGAGTGGTCCCAGCATGGCCTTGGCTGGGCCCCGGTGGTCTTCAGCTGTTGGGCCCTGGTGGAGACAGTCAGGCATAGGGTAGGAGACTCTGCCTTGTTCTCTCCCAGGAGCTGAGTATTTCAGTGATAATCTCTGGATCCTGGCCGTTGTTGGAGTTACACGGCAGTTGGTGGGTGTAACTGTCTCGTTACTGGCAGGTCCAGTCCCAAACCGTGCAGGCTTGGAGATCTCAGCCCCGGGTCCCACACACCTGGGTTCCTCTGCCAGTTCTTTTATGCGTGAGACTCATCCAAGTGTGTGGAGAGTGGCCCCAGCATGGCCTTGGACAAGTATCTACTTCTTAAATGTATATGTGATGACATCTAATCAGGACATCTTTTTGTGACATCTTTATTATCTCATTCCTACTTTGGACAAACTTGCAGGCTATCGAATGTAGCCTGCCCACAGGGCAGAGTATGGCAAACTCCCCGTGGCGTACCAAATATGCCAAATACCAGTAACAATGATGGGTCTCATTCTCCTAAAGAGCCTTGAATATAATCTCAGGGCTAGTATGAAAGAGACGTTACTGGGGCCTGCTCGAGGCAATCGATGAATAACAGGATGATGAAATGAAAATGAAATGAAATAATATTTCAGTGATATGGCATTATGTGATTTTCTGTTACAGAGTAAGTACTCATTTAATACCTGTGGTAGATTTTTAAATTTTATTTATTTATTTTGCTTTTTGGGTCACATCTGGCAATGCTCAAGGGTTACTTCTGGGTCAGCACTCATGAATTACTCCTGGAGGTGCTCAGAGGACCATATGGGATGTTGGAAATCGAACTCGGGTCAGTTGCGTGTAAGGCAAATGCCTACCCGCTGGGCTCTCACTCCAGCCCTGTAGATTTTTTAAATGTGACTTTAGACTAAATATACTAAAGAAATCCTCAAATAACATTTTAGTTTCATTCACCATTGAGCAGTAATATTTTTTTTCTTATCCGTAAGTTTAAAGAAACAAGGTTGAATGACATGGCATTATTCAAGGACTTCCTGTACTTTTTAGGGCATTTAAATTTTTCCTATATTTTGATCAAATAGCAGTCAAACTGCATTTTCTTTATTACAAAAAATATGGAACCTGTTGTGTGTTGTCTGTAGGAGAGATAGATTTTATAGGAACATCCTTAAGACATCCCACGTCTTTTCTTTCTAGAAGAACAGAAAGAAAATGAGTTTTGGAATTAGAAAATCCTGAAATTACTTTTTTGTCTGTGACTATATTTCTGGATGTTCTTAGAAAAGTTATTTAATTTTGCAAACCACAAGCAACTTGCTCACTGTATTGAGTTTAATAATGATTTCTTAATACCTCATGAAATGGAATTCTCCTTATCATTAATGCCAAATGGGGCATTTTAAAGTAAGAAGTGTTATATTCCATTTAGTGTTTTTTTTTAAAAAACAAATGAAAACATAAAAAGGGGAGTATAGGAAAATATTAGGGGTATTTAGATAAATAAATATTCATTCCTTGCATGAACCTTTCTCTGTTTGATCTTGATACCACATTTCTTCACTTATTTCCATAAATACCAGCACTGCTGTGTCAAGTGTAATACTTCCAGGCCCACTGCAATAAACCACAGGTCAGTGGAAATGATTCTTGTTATTCCAGTTTTTCTTTGTAAGGGTGATTTCAAAACAAGTAAGTAAAGAAGTGAAAAAAGTAAAACCTGAAGGCAATTAAATTTCACCTTCTGTCTAGATAGCAATATTACTAGTTTTCCTAATGTATAAGGTTGGCCTAAATGTCATCCCAATTCTCCCCAGCACAAAAAGATCTAGCAATGCTGTCAGCTATTCCTGGTTTTGTAATTTGAAATAACTTCTCATGGTGCTTGAGGAATATTGAGTGCCCAGGGTTGAATTTAAGTTTCCTGCATATGCTCTAGTTCACTGAGCTATCTCTCCAACTATGCTGTTTCTTTAAATAATAGAAGTAAAGTTCCTAAAATTGTATGTATCTCATCCACAAAAACTTTTTCATTAAAATAGCAATTTTTAATTCTTGTTATTAAATTGCATCTATAATCATGTATTGTCATGTTTGCATTAATTAGCATAATATTTGCATACTTAGGAATCACTTCGACATGTATATTTATTATATGATGATTATTGTTATTATTTCAAAAGCATTAATTTTAAAAAGTTCTTTGTTAGCTATCTTGCTTTAATGTAATTTACAGTTAATTTGGGTGGTGATGTGTAAATCTTTTGGTAGTTTATAAGAAATAGCTACTAATCAATGATCCAAATATCGTAAGTTCTGTGTCAGGTGTGCAATTTTAGGTATTTGATGTTGTATCAAGAAAAAAAAATGGTGTAGGAGAGTCAGTGAAGGAAGCAGAGCACTTGCCTTACAAGGGCTAACCATGCTTTAATCCCCAGCTCCCCATATAGTCCCTTGAGCAGAACCAAGTGTGATTCCTGAGCAGTGTTAGGTGGGGCCCCAAAGTAAAGACAAATAAAGTGACATTCAATCAACTGGCTCCAAGTCAGATTTATTTGTAAGAATGTACCAATAATGTTTATTTAGTGTAGTTCTGACAATCTAAGCTGTGCTCATGTTTAAATAGGAGATTGTTTGGGCAATGACCCTTTGTAAACTGCCCTTCACATTACCTGGGATTAATGGTCAGTTCCACTGTTAATGTCCTGAATTTTCTGAACCACGGAAAAATCATCTGTACTCTCACTCACCAGTCATTAACTGGAGCAATGATGTATTTTGTGAAAACATCATTGCTGCCATGACAATAATTGACACATTAAAGAGCTATATTATTTGCTTTATTTTTCCTCATTGTTTACCTTAAATGACTCTTCAAGTGACCATTTGAAAGAGTTACTTAATTTTCAGCTCTACAATTATCAAATTCCTTTTATTAGGTTATAAGCATTAAAAACCAGTAACAAGGAATAAAGAACAATATTTGGGATAAGATTATTCATTGCCTATATTGATTCTATGCATGTTATCTAAGGTGGTAGATGGTATTTAATTCTAATATAATGATGGGGTTTTATATTCAGCATACAGATAGATACTTATGCAAGAAGTAGTTATATTACTCTGTTCAAGGTTGTAGGTATAATCAAGATTGTTTTTGAAGGTAGCCAGACAATAACTAATTTGGAAAACATGAATAATAAAAATAGTCCAGTATATTCTGGCATTTAAATAATGTTTTTAAATGCATGTTTCTTCTTTAAACTCTTTTGCTAATAAAGTTCTCAAACAAATTGCTCAATAATATTACCAATGATCCTTCTTCACTGATATCCTATTTCAGGATTTAACTTTAGTTCTCATTTATTTTTTCTTATTTTATTCCCTTTCCTGTTTGAATAATTACTTGTTTGCACTCTGGGAAAAGTAAGTGATATATTATTAGTGTCTGATTCAAAAATTATTATTTAATTTTTCTTTTTATTCTCCTCCTTTCTCCCCATCAACTCCCGCAAACTATTTGCACTCTTCTGAAAGAGCCATCTGTTGACTGCGAGGAAATTAGTTTGAGTAATAGGTATTGTCAGTGACTATCAAACAGACAAGTTTAATCATCATTTTTATAAGATAAAGCACTATTTGAAATACTTAGATAAAGTTCAATATGTTTAAGTTTTTTTTTGTGGCTTTTTGCATCACAACTTGAAATACTCCAAAGTTACTCATGGCTCTGCACTCAGGAATTACTCCTGTATTGTTTGGGGGACTATATGGGACTCCAAGGATTGGACCCGGGTCATCTTTTTGTCCAGCAAATGCCCTTCCTGCTGTATTATCATTCTGGCCCCTAACGTCATGTATATTTAGCATACTTTCAAACTCCCTATTTTTACATGAAAATCTCAAAGTCAAAATGAAACATAAATTGATTTCCTGACTGACAGCTCAAAAGCCTTTTCATAATGGGGGTGGGAAAGTACCAGTTAGGCCCAGTCAGCATCTTCCATGCCTAACCTTCAAAAAACACAGCCCTATAGTTCCTAAAACATGAAGTCACATAGGTGGCAAAGTAGCTTCTTATGAAATTTTATATTGCCCACAATCATACATCCTAAAAACTGGGTGAATTGAAGGCAACGAATATTCCAGCCTAATTCCACAGAAGTCTCAGGGCAGCTAACTCGAAAGATTCAAGCACAGTACAGTAAGAGCACAAAAATCTAATGGGGGTTATTCAGAGAATCCCACCAAGCTAAATGAGGAAGAACAATAACATGGAATTATTCACCAGTACAGAAAACCCTCAATGATGTTAGCAATATCATGTTTAGGATTTTTACTGTGCTCAAAGAAATGATGGCACACATAGCAAAAAACAAGAAAGTATAAGTGGTGCTCGCTTCGGCAGCACATATACTAAAATAGGAATGATACAGAGAAGATTAGCATGGCCCCTGTGCAAGGATGATATATAAATTCGTGAAGCGTTCCATATTTTCCTTCACACTCTAGGGGTAAAGGCAGCCCAGATGTAGAAGGGAACACCAAATGGGGGGGGGGGTATTGGGAGAAGCATACTGAAACTAGACTCTAGACCGAACATGTTGCCACTCGATGCTTCTTTTGCAGGCCACAGCACCCAAAAGGAGAGAGAGAACAAAGGGAAGTGCCATGCCACAGAGGCAGGGTGGGATGGGGGGATTAGGGGGGTGGAAGGGGTACTGGGATCAGTGGTGGTGGAAAATGGGCACTGGTGGAGGGATTGGTACTTGATCATTTTACAACGCAAACCCAAGCACAAAAATTTGTAAGTCTACAACTGTACCTCATGGTGTTTCACTAATAAAAAAATAAAAATAAATAAAAAGAAAGTATGAGTTCCAAAAGAAGAAAATTCAAAGCAGAAATGAAGAGTCTGATAGATGATATTAAAAGCTCAACAGAAGTCTAAGCAACAGCTGAGGAAAAGATCAAGAAACTCCAAGATGAGATTGAAGAAACTGCTAAAAAAACAACAGAAGGTTAAAAGTAGTCTGAAAAGAAATGAGTACCATACCTCAAATCTATGGGTTGAGTTCATGAGGAACGATGTAATAATAATTGATGTCCGTGAGCTTACCTGGAGGGAGGAAGAGGAACCCATGGGATACTGGTGGAAGGGATCAGGTTTTATGTGGTGAGAGTGGTGTTGGAATGATATAACTAAGAAAATTGGGAGCAAAATTATTGTAAATTCAAGTACCTATATAAAAATAGTTAAGGAAAAAAACAAATTCAAAGTTGGGTCAAAACAGTCCTTTGTTATTTATTTTCAGAATATGCTCACTTAAATTATTCCTTTAATCTTTATTTTAATATAATTAAAATTTAGAAAGCACCCAAAATAAATATTTAAATGATTGTTGCTATTTACACAGAATCAAAAAATTAGCTGATTTACAGAAATGTTAATTTTTGTAGTTATACATATAGCCATTGGAGAACTCAGTAATTTGTTGTGGAAGCCTTTATAAGAGATATTTGAAGATAGTGTACTCTAATAATAACTTAGTGCATATTAGTAAATATGTTTTATTCAAGATAAGTTAGATAAATACTTATAAACATAAGACAAATGCAGGGGATAATGATGTAAATTCATAGTGATTGTCAATAACTGATGGAGTAAATGTAACTATAATTAGATTATGAGAGAAATATAGGTTGTATTTTATTACAGGAATTATTATTTATGTGTCCTGATTTTCATGTGATTACCCTGTTCTCTTCAGGAAATACATCATTGCATCTAGAGCAATAGAATTGAAGACATGAGACTTATCTTGCATGTGGCCAACCCATGTTCAATTCCAGGCACTCCACACAGGCCCTGGAGCCCTGCCAGAAGTGATTCCTGGGCACAGAGATAGAAGTAATCCCTGAGCACTCTGGGTATGGCCAAAATGTTATCCCTCAAGTCCTTTATTTTGCTAGATTTCTTAACACAGTATTCAATATTAGATATTCATTAAATAGTTATTATCAAGAGTCCTATTTGGAGTGGTCATAGAATTTGGGCTACACCCAATGGTGCTTAGGAACTACCTTTAGTGCACTTGGGGTTTACTTCTGGCAGTACTCAGGGAATCATAATCATATGATGCAAGGGGTCAAACCCAGCCCTCCTGCAAAGCATGTGTTCTGTCCCTCAAGCTCTCTCTCTCTCTCTCTGTCTCACAAAAGCTTTATGTATGGCATTTCTCTTGACTGCCAAAGGGGGGGGAAAAACAAAAACAAAACAACAACCTTATACTGAAATTTTAGCTACTGTAAAGCTGACCCCGCTCTGATATCTGGGAACTTAGATTTGGGGGTAATTTGACCATTTTCAGAATTATTGTGTCTCTCTATGCAATATCTGTGGCTCATATTGAGCTCCTGATTTCCTTCTGAGGGTTTGTTATTTTGGTACATGCCAGGGTAAGAATGCTCGGAGGGTCAGCTGCTCATCAGTCTGTGTATGCTGATTCTCTGCTGAGCTTCTCTGAAAGAAATCCTTTTAGGAAGATAGTACAAGGGTTCATGACAGTGCCTTGAATACAGCCCACTAGGGCTCCATTTCTACACAACATGGTCCCTCAAGTGTTGCCTGGTAAAATCTTGAAAACCCCATGTATCGGTGGGTGTTGTCCAAGTAATCTCTTATCCTTCGGGGCCTGAACAGATTGACAGTGTTTAGGTGATGCAGCATCCTCAGGCATTGTACCTCACCTTGAATCACCTGCGCACTTGGTTGAAAATCATAGCACCGGGCCCCCTGCATTATGATCAATCATCAATGTTTTGCAGACTCAGTTAAAAGAAAATAAAACATTTTACAAATGTTATTACAAGACATTGTACAGGAATGATTAATGTACTGTGTGAATCTTCTAGGAGAGAATTTTGGGGAGTTTGTGCATATATTTTTCTGGAATTTTTTTCCATTTTCTTTCCTTTCTGTGTATTGTTTTTCCATACTAAATCATAGCCATAGGTAAGGAATATAATCTGAAACTCATGAACTTTTCTCATAATTGATTGAACCTGGACATGGTATTGGGGTTCACGATCATCATGTTTTCTAAATCTGCTCACCCACAACAGCTCTATATCTGATAAAGGGAAGTAGAGCACATTAAAAAAAAAGATCAAACGTAGAAGGAATTGTGTGGACTAGATTGCAAATTGTGATTAAAAATAAGTCAAAGAACATAAATTATGAGGTAGAGAGGATAAATGGAGATAGAAGAAAAGAGCTTACCAGTGTCTTTGAATTAGCAAATAATTATCTCTTCTCCTTCCAATTTGTTTCAGAACTAATTTGAGAAATAAGGCAAAAGCAGAAGATAGAAGCTAGATTACTATCTTTATTACTTGTAAAGACTGTATTTGAGAGCTTAATTTGTGAAGTCCCAATGGGTTTGCTTTAGAAATGAGACAAATTCACTTGGCTTGTAAGACAATGTGATTCTTGTTCTGTGACCTCTGTCAGTGGCTTTATTGAGGTCCTTACTAGCGCACGAAATAGCCGCAATAGAGAAGCATCACTTAACATGGGTGATGAATGAGTGAATATTGCTTCAAGTGCTAACAGTTTTACTATGGACGATACAAACTCGGTGGAGTAGAAAGAATAGAAAGTCAGTTTTGGAACTCAGAAGCGAACAACCTTTTCTCAAAATACTTTGTTTCACGAAGAGTCTTGAATCATAAACCAGAAATTGAGATAATTTAGATTTAAATCTTTTGAGTTTAGTGTACTAAAGGAGCAAGGCGTTCGTGTACATGGCCCTCCCATTGATCATCGATTTGCTCGAGCGGGCCCAGTAACGTCTCCATTGGAGACTTTGTTGTTACTGTGTCTGGCATATCGAATACTCTCGGTAGCTTGCCGGGCTGTACATGGACGAGAGGATATTTTCAAAATATTTTGAGGATTTTAATGTTGTTTGCGGCTCATCTGTTTTTCCTTTGTACTTTTAATCCTTTTAAAGTGGTTAAGGTTTAAATATTTATACAAAGAACACCAAGTAACTGTTAAAGATTTCACATAAAGGGTCAGACCATGCAATGCAAGTCTGACAATCTCAGGCTTGGTTGAGATTTTTTTGTTGTTGTTTTTAATTTTACGCTGTATATGACCATGTGTATATTGTTGAAGAGGGCTTTCTCACAAACCTTCTCGTCAGCAGGAAAGAAATATGAAATCCCTTAACTTATGAATATTGTTTTGGGACATTTGAGAGTTAGCACAGTGTGAGGGGTACTTGCTCTGCATGCCCCAGACGCAGGTTTTATCCCTTGCACCTTTTTTGATCCCCTGAGCCTGCCAGGAATGATTGCTGAGCACAGAGTGAGGAGAAAGACCAGACTGTGACCAAAAAATAAATAAATAAACCAAACCAACAAAACAAAAGAACATCCCTTGAAGTTATAAATTTAATATTCCTCACGTCACATTTTGATCTTATATTACTGTGCATAGCTGCAAGAGAGGTTAGACTGTGTAATTATCTTTTTTTGATCCATGTGGTTCACTAAAAATACTTTTAGTATTCACTACTATGAAAAGCAATAATTTTATTGGTAAGCAGCCAGTATTTATTTATACACTTCATCTTTCTAGTCTTGAAAATATTTTACTTTATTGACTCGAACCTATACTCTCCCTAAGAGGATATCCCAAATATATACTGTCCTTAAAGAATATCCCCCCTCCCCTTAAGAGAATATCCTCTCCTCTCCTCTCCTCTCCTCTCCTCTCCTCTCCTCTCCTCTCCTCTCCTCTCCTCTCCTCTCCTCTCCTCTCCTCTCCTCCCCTCCCCTCCCCTCCCCTCCCCTCCCCTCCCCTCCCCTCCCCTCCCCTCCCCTCCCCTCTCCTCTCCTCTCCTCTCCTCACCTCTCCTCTCCTCTCCTCTCCTCCTCTCCCCCTTCCCCTCCCCTCCCTTCCCCTCCCCTCCCCTCCCCTCCCCTCCCCTCTCCTCTCCTCTCCTCTCCTCTCCTCTCCTCCTCTCCCCCTTCCCCTCCCCTCCCTTCCCCTCCCCTCCCCTCCCCTCCCCTCCTCTCCTCTCCTCTCCTCTGCGTCTCCTCTTTTCTTCTCATTTTCCTTCTCCTGCCCTCTCTTCTCCTCCCCTCCCCTCCTCTTCCCTTGCCACACAAGGCAGTACTTAGAACATTTTCCTGGCTCTGAGATCAGGGATCACTCCTAGCAGGCACAGGAGTGATGGCTGCATTGTTGCTGATCAAACCTGTGTTGACAGGTGCAAAACAAGCACCCTACTCACTGCATTATTTCTCCAGCCCTTTACAAGTAATTTATAAAGGCATAAGCTGGAATGTCTCTTCCACCATATCTGTAGTACTGTGAGTCATTTAATGCTCCATAATAATTAATTTATCTGCTTAAACTAGTTAATTCAAATTCTATTCTTGGCAACTGAACCCTTCTGACAACTCATTAAAAGTAGAGCTGTCTAATAAATGTTATCTGTCTTATTTGTTCATTGATGTGAACAAAATATAAAATGTCTTCAAGAAACTTACAGTCTTATGTATAATAGTTATTGCTTCTCATCCTTTTCCATGTCAGATTTGTGTTGGTTTTTGTTTTTGTTTTTCTTAATACCATGCTATTTAATGTTGACAGCCACATATAATAGGAATGATTGTGTCCTTGTTATATAGCTAAGAAAACTGACTTTTAGAGAAGTTATTCTATTCTTGAGTATATAAATTTGCAAACATTTTAGACAGCATCTGGTCAACTAGCGAGCAACATTGCAGCACTGAGAGAGTATCTCCAGAAAATATCTTTAGACAAAGTCACTTAGTTGACCTTCTGATAAAGATAATGAAGAAGTAAAGGATAATAGGACAATGTTTAAACTAGTGAAAAAGTGTATTAAAGTAACTCAGCATTTGACAAATGTAATCAAAGGTTCTGAGAGCATTTATAGGGAGTGAAAATTAAACTACAATTCTGCTATTTTATTTTGTTTTTACACCATACCCAGAGTTGTTCAGTGTCTACTTATGACTCTGTTTCTACTTATGGTTCAGGTATCACTCCCAGAATTACTTGGAAGGCCATATGTGGTCCCAGGGATCAAGACCATCCTATTCTATTTCTCTGGCCCACATTTTATTCTTTAAAAAAATTATAAAAACCCTGGTTTCTAAGTAGATTTGTGTGTGGGGGAGTGGTGGGTGTGTGGATCTCCACTGAGTTTTATTTGTGAGTCTCTGGGACATGAGCTTATGTGGTGCCAGAGGCAGTTTATGGGCATGACTTTCAGGCTCCCAGAAGAACATGTGTGTGGGGGTAGAGCACCCATTCCCAACTCTGTGAGAGCCTGGAGATTTCAGGCACAAATTCCATATACCTGGGTTTTTCAGCACTTTCATTCTTAAACACGAGGCTCATTCTGAGCTGTGGATATTTTTTTGGCCATGACTCTGGTAACAATTGGTTTCTGGAGGCTTTCAGCTGCCAGGGCTCTGATTGGGTGCGTGCTGGGCTCATGTGGCCCCCTTCGGGGCACCTCGGATGAGAGCGCAATAGAAAATTATTTGAAGAGAAAACATACGCAGATGGCTATGAACCAGTTACTGGAATATAACATATAAAACTGTAATACTGTGATCATGGAATAGTAAGAGTTGTGGTATGTAACAGAGAGAAATGCAAAACCTGGACTGGTGTTTGGGAGAAATATTTTAAAAAGTTGTTAATACTTGAAATGAGAGAAGAAACACTAATGAAAGGTGGATGTCCAGTTTCTGGTTTTATGCTAGTTATCCTGTATTTTAGAAATGCAATAGAAATGCAACATCTCTGGATATTGGATTGATGTAGAGCCACAGTAAAAAAGTGGAGTTGTACTAAGATTTTTGTCACCTATATCCCTGACTTCAAAAACTGCGTTTTACATCTTTCTGAGTAAACTATGTTAGTGAGCTCCACAATATTGATCAGGAGAGAGATCTCTATTTCTCTGGAGACTCATTAATCTTGTTTGGTCTCAAATATCACCAGTGGTCAGAATTTAAGAGTAATTTTTTTTTAATAACACCTATTGAAGTTATTTCATTGGGGTTTTGGGATTTAGAAGAGCAGTTTTCAACTACTTTGAACTGCATCATTTTCTCCTTAAAAATAGATTCCTAACCACAAAGGTGGTAGGCATGTAATCAAGTGCAAAAATATTATAAATTAATTTCAATGAGAGTATATAACTCTCATCATTATTACTTGAACAAACTAAATCAGATAACTAATAAGCCTACTATAAGAATAATGACATTAAAAATTAGGTCGTGATAGCCTAACATGTAAAAGAGTCTGAAACATATTTCCAAGCAATAGATTCTATGTCTTAAGACTATTTGCTTATTCAACTAATTGATTTTATTAGGTAATACCAGCATAATATTACTATTATATTAGTCAATAATAACTTAGTGTCTAATAAAATATTAAGAAACATAGTGCTTTTTAATTATCATGGTAATAAAATTTCATCCAAAGCAACTAACCTCAAATTTTTATTTTATGAATGAAATCTTTACAATCCTAAAAATGCAAGCTGGAGCAATAGTACAGGGGTTGACACATAATGTACTTGCTGGCATACATGATTGATCTAGGTTCTATTCTTAGCATAATATATAGATTCCCCTGAGTACTATCAGGAGTGATCTCTGAGCATATAACAAATCCTAAACCCTGTTTGGAATTGGCCACCAAACAAACGAACAAACAATAAATTAATTAATAAAATGCTGAAGATCCAGTATGAATCTTCAATGTGAGTATGTGTTTCTTTTACTGAAAAGTAAACTTTAAAAATTAACTTTACTCTTTTAGATGAGAATTTAGGGTTGATAAAGAAATATTCAGATATAATTTTTAGGGTATTATTTCTTTAAGTTGCAGAAACCAGGTTTAATATTATTTAATTTTTTCTTTAATAAAAAATACAGTACTTTCCATATGCCAAAACTCATATTTGACATTTAAAAGTACTGTTGCTTTTCTCTGTATGGGATGTTAATAAAAAATCCCCACCACACCCAGTATTGGTAAAGTATCATTGTTCCTTTTGTCCCCCACAGTTCATTGTACCTCATCAAATTTCTGGTTCCCCTCCCTTTCTCTATTATAACCTCAGTTAAGCAATCAGAATAAAAGTAATCAGAAAAGTTTTTGGTTTAAATCTATTACATTGCTTTTGTTGTTGTAGTCCACGAATGAATGAATCCTACCTATTTGCCTTTTTCCTCCTCACTTCATCTAGTGTAAACTTCCCTCTCCCCTCCCTTGCTTCATTCATCCCCTAGCAGAAGAACAAAATTGCGTCCTCTCCTATAGCTCAGTAATAGTCCATTGTAATTTTATTCCACATCCCCTTTACATAATCAGCTGTCCCTTGAGCAATGGGTTCCTCCTAGATCCTGGATTTCTAACGTAAATAATGCTACAATGAACATCAGTGTGCATATATATATATATTTTTGAAATTTCTCATCCAGCTGTGCTCACAGACTCCTAACTCTGCACTCAAGGATTACTCAGTACAAGCTTAGGAAGTCATATTGGCTGCTGGGTATGGAACCTGGGTCTGCCTTGTGTGAGGCAAGCACCCTACCCACTGTACTATCTCTTCTACCCCCAATTCTTTATTTTTGTGTTCTGTAGACAGATACCTAAAAATAGAATTGTTGAACTACATGGTAGTTTAATCAATCTACTTTGGTGGGTCTAAAGGGACACTCCTAAGAAAAGCTCAGGTCCCCAAGGCATATGCCTGCAATACTCAACCAAACTGGCCAAATGGTTCAATGCATGCTCAGCGATGTGGTGCACCCACTGGTTCTCGGGGCTTCTAGGACCACTTTATTGGCTCTCAGGTGCCAGTAGATCCACACCTCACTACTTGAGGGAACCTGTGGTGGATAGGCTTTAACTTTTGTATTTTTGTACAAGCAAAACTGTGTTCCTGATCATGATCTCTCTCCCAAGATCTGTAGCACTGTAGCACTGTCCTCCTGTAGTTAATAGATTTGCTTGAGCAGGCCCAGTAATGTCTCCATTGTGAGACTTGTTACTGTGTTTGGCATATCGAATACGTCACAGGCAGCTTGCCAGGCTTTGCTGTGCGGATGAGATACTCTCGGTAGCTTGCTGGGCTTTCCAAGAGAGGTGGAGGAATAGAACCCAGATCAGCTGGGTCAGCCACATGCAGGCAAACACCCTACTTGCTGTGCTATTGCTCCACTCCAAGGATCAAGATCTGTTTTTAAAATTTGGAGAAACCTTCATACTATTAAAAAAGCTATCTTTCAGTTTAATAATAAGAGCACATATTTATTTGAAAAAAAATGAGTAGAGGGTTTAAATACAGCTGCATTTAGCTTTTTCCTTCTGAAAAGAGGAGCCCATTTTTTCCAAGTTCCTTAAAAATACTGAATCAATAATTGAGTTTTATACCAATATAAAACTAGAGTGATAGCACAGCGGGTAGGGTGTTTGCCTTTCACGTGGCTGACCCAGGTTCAATTCCTCCATTCTTCTTGGAGAGCCTGGCAAGCTACTGAGAATTTCTCACCCACAGGGCAGAGCCTGGCAAAATCCCTGTGTTGTATTCAGTATGCCAAAAACAGTAAAAATAAGTCTCACAATGTATACGATACTGGTGCCCTCTTGAGCAAATCAATGAATGATGGGAGGACAGTGCTACAGTGCTACCAATATTGCCATTTGTCTAAGTGTTTGTCTGCTCACTTTTACATCTTTTCCTAGTCAGATGTCATGTGTAAGAATGTAACCTAAAAAAAAATGTAACCTAAACATATGAGCACTTAATCACATGTTTGCTCATTATCATTTTGTTCACTGTTTTCTGAGAAAATTCCCAGACATTTAGAGATAGTCACCTTCAATTTCTGGAGTATAAAAGTGGCTGTAAGTAGCAAAGCTAACTTTGTATTATTATTATTATTATTATTATTTGTATTTGTATTATTATAACTTTGTATTATTATTATGCACAAGTAGGTATGTTATAAGGCATTGCTTGCTTCCATCCCTTTAACAATAGTGGATGATAAATTATATTGCTAATTCCATTTTATAAAAAAACTTTAAAAACTTGATTGATTTTCCCAGAATCACACAGTAAAAAAAAGTAAAGGTAGAATTTTTGCAGAATCTGTCAGACTCTGGAATTAAGAATCTAAGTTCTATGCATGCTGTCTTCTTTATAGAATTTTTTTCTCAGTTGGGCCATACACTATCAGAATTGAACTTAGAACCTTACAACTGCTAGGTATGTACGTACCCTATCAGTTGAACTAGCTCTCTGGCCCATAAATTCCTTTTTCTTAATTTGGTCATCACCTTTCTCTCTTATAACTGATAATTACAATAAAATTGCCTCTTTGTGACCTACTTAAGATACTTGTATTGTAAAATTTAATTAGATTTTCTTCCAAATGTGTTTTATCTACTCCTTCTCTGGAGAGAGACTTCATCACTGTATGGATAACTTATATAAAAACAAACTTTAATAGAAAAAGTATATGCAATAAAATAGTTATAAAATTACCACAAATATTCTTTAGAGAAAATCAATGCTAATGTAAAAGTGAAAATTTGGGGGGTCAGGGTGAAAGTACAGTGGGTAGGGTGCTTGCTTTGCATGCAGCTGACCTAGATTTGATCCTTGGCTGCCAATAGTAAGCTCTGAGCACAGAACCATGAGTAAGCCCTGAACACTGATAGTTGTGGACCAACCCTGCACCCCCCATAAAAAAAGGTAAAAATTTTATAGTGCAACCAACTACTGATTAATTTGTGGCATAGAATCCTACTTCCTGGGACTGGAAAGTTAGGCAGTTAACTCACATGCCATGCATGATGATGACCCAGATTCAAGCTTTGCCACCACATATGGTCTCCAGAGTTACAGCAGAAATCATCACTGAGTACAATGACAGGAGTAAGTGCTGAGTACCTCTGGGTATCCTTCCTTAAAGAAATCTGACTCCTTAAATCTGTTGAATTTGCTGCTAAGTGAATTCTCAGTATTGTGAATCCTGGAATCTAAGGAAATATTGAGGAAGTTTGTGACTCATATATCAAGTGTATATCTTTAGACAGTTGTCCTGCATATAAATATATCATCTTTGCTTAAATGTTATATGAATTGTTACTTTTAACTTCAAAATGTTGCTAACTAATACTATATTTTATCACAGGATGGCCAATTTAAGCATAACTGTTTTATTTGTCTCTCAAGTAAAAGAAATATGGTTCCAATTATAATTTTGACATTGACACAATTGATTGAAAGATGCTCACTAATTTTAGAGATGTTAAAATGTGACAAATGTCATTCTTAAAATAGAACATGGCAATATAATTTTATCTGTGTCATGTTCTTATACTATGGCTATGATATATTTTGCAATGCACCATTTTTTAAGGTCAGAAATGGAAATGCACCATTTTTAAGGTCAGAAATGGTTATTTCACTTCATAACATATTGATTGATAGACCTTATCTATTTTGAAGATTATTTGAGAAACTTTGTCTAATTTTCTCAGGGTTTACTCATCGCTCATGCCTCACATTCAATCAACATTAAGTATTTACTATTAACTCCACCACCATTATTACCCTTTCTATACCACTACTTTAAGAAAAATAAACTTAAAAAAAACTATGAAGATTAGCTATCAAATTTTTAATGAGCCAAGGTGATTTTTTGGACAGCCAAATGTGAGAACTGAGGATTAAGAGGATGTGGCAATTATATTTTCCTGCTTCACATATTCATTGGTGTTTAAGAGGCCTTGGAATCCATGAATGGATTTGTCATTTTCATTCGTGATCATTGAATAGATAGTTTGATTTACTTCTGTGCATATGGAAATAACAAACTCTTGAATTTCTCCAGCTTGAAAATTATAGCGTCTTGATTTACTTGGCTTCTGAACCAAGTCTGAGGAGTTGTACATGCAAATGTAATGACTGTTGGATCTCAACTAATAATGATACTTTATTATCTAACAAAATCTTCGAATATTCTAAGCCTTTTCACATGAACTTCTAACTAATATGAAACAAATTGTTCCAAACACTTAAATTAAGATTTAACCAGAGGGTACATTTGTTTTCATTTTTAAGCTAGAAATAAATTAGGAGACTTGACTTTGGATTGTGTAACATTTAAATGGGAAGAAGGCCAGATGTATCAGCAGCAGAAAGCAAGAAATGACATTTAAGTATTATATTTGCCAGGCAATGAGTTTAACATCAATATATAGTGTTTTTTATTCTAACAGTAACTTTTAGAGACAAGAAGTACTTATGTCTCCCAGAGAGCCAAGACCACAGAATCAGAGAAATTAAGTAATTTTCTCTGGATCACACAGATAGCCATGGGTATGTTTTAGAAACGGGCATTCATCTTTCTTTACTTTCATTGAACCTTCAGTTCCTTCCTGGAGAAGACTTGATACCCTTGCCCTGGTAACTCATGCATTCCCTCTGGACATTAACTCATATCAAACCACGAGATTTCTTTTGGGAAAAGTCAACAAAATTTAATATGTCGCTAAATGACATATCTAGTAATAGGTAGGATGCAGCATTACATAGCTGAGGAATGTGCACAGACATCTTGAGGAGTTCACAACTTTTCAAATACCTAATGAACTCCAGAATGTGAAGCTTTGCAAATGCAGGTGTTCTCACAGAGTCACAGAATCAAAGTTTATGTTTTACTCTCTTAAAATGTTCACTGGCATATATAACTTCATTTATTTTGATTTATTTTATGTTGGGCTGGAGCGATAGCACAGCAGGTAAGTCGTTTGCTTTGCATGGGGCTGACCCAGTTGGCCCAGGTTCCATTCCTCCACCCCTCTTGGAGAGTCTGGCAAGCTACTGAGAGAATCTCACCCGCACGGCAAAGCCGGGCAAGCTACCCATGATGTATTCAATATGCCTAACGCAGTAACAAGTCTCACAATGTTACTAGGCCCGCTTGAGCAAATCGATGAGCAATGGGAGGAAAGTGCTACAGTGCTAGAGTGTTATTTTATGTTGTTTTTATTTTATTTTGTGAAGCAAAGTAGTTTTATTGGCAGGTATTTAGAAAAATGTGAAGGCAGAGAGGGAGAGATACATGTTCAAGGGAGAATATGTACTACCCCAGAGTGGCAAAAGCCTGGCACATATTGACATGGTAGCAGCAGTATGATGTGGCTGCAGCTTTCAGGGTTTTGTCTGGGCAAGGCCTCAGTTTGCCCACCTCCCATGAAAACCCAATGGTTTTCTTCTAGAAGGCCTCTAAGGTGATGAATTTCAATCTCTTAACTTTCATCTTCTTGGAGATTTACTCAGGTATGAGAAAAGCAGGATCAGTTGGTGAGTGAAATGGTGGCAGTTGTGGTTGGTTATTTATATTTTTTAATTTTAAATATGAATTAACACCATACTTTTGCCAAAGTAAGACACCTTTTATTCAAGATGCACTATTTTGTGTAGCTTCAGTCATAGGAACAATCTTTCTAGTTATAATTTTATGACATCAGTGATAGATGTTCAAAGCTTATCTCTGCTTTAATAGAGACTGTGCGAAAGCACTCTAGGGAGCACATCAATGTTCACATCTTACCAAAATGTTAATACCTGAATGATTAATTACTTCTTGTTAAGGAGTCTATTTACCTGCCAAAAGAACTTCTCCTTTTATCATCATGAAGCTACTGGAATAAATTAGACTGGATATATTATATTAAAAAGTGTGCCACTTCCTCCTTCATTTAGAAAAACTCTGAAGATTCAACTGATATCTCCATTTTATTGTGAGAAGAGGAAGTGTGAAGCTAATCGAGCTGATGAATGTAGATTAAATTGAGATAGTCATTGATATGTTTGTGTTCTGTGCTGTGTGCTTAATCGCATTTCATCTCTAAGCTTAGTTTTTGATAAGAAAGGTGCCAGGTCACAATTCCCACAATATATAATTTCTCACTTACCTGCTTGAGGATGGATAAATTTCACTTGACAGCTTTCTATAAATAAATTTCATTTGACAACTTTCTATAAATAAATTTCATTTGACAACTTTCCATATTCCTCTTCCTAATCTGTTCACAAATATGAGTTGAACAATAAAGTGACCCCTTTCTGTATTAGCTAGAATTTCTTTGTAAGACGGTGTCAAGTCTTTTCTATCTTTAGCAGAACCATTTCTGCTAAATAGCTCTTGTGTTCAAAAATTTGCTCAGACTTATGTTTTGTATGTCTTTCCCAGCCTAGTGGAATACTCTTCTGACCTCACTAGGCCAGTGTGTTAGTGTTTTGTTCCAGTGTTTTGTTTCTTTAAGATTCTCTGAGACATGAGCTGTAAGCATTTCATATTCAAAGGGAAAACATGTAATTTAGCAACTGAACTACTTATTGGTGAAAAGGGAGTTTATCTTTTGTTCAAACACATTATCACTATAATAAACACCTAACCCAGCTATTTTGTGAGACCTCTGCTTCAAGGAGAAAAATTAATGGGTGGAGGGCATGGATAATATCAGCATTAGGTCCAAGGGGAAGGAGAAGAAAGCCTACAAGCATAACTGAATAAGAAAGTCTTGAAGAAGTGAGAAACAGGGAATCAAACAGAGAGTAAGAGCACAAACATTGTGAAGAATTCACCTACATTTCTCTGGATGTACCACTTGCTAGTTGTATGACCTTGCACACATTATTTTATCTTAACTAACTCAATGCAATATGATAATAATTGTTTTACATGTCATTATGAGAATTTGGTGGCATTTTATGTACACATTTGCCTCCATTTCTGGCAAAAAAAAAAATCACAGAGCAGGAGTCCTTTATAAGACATTACATTTTGTAATGGGGGAGAGATATGATATGTGTCACTCTTCTTGGGAAAGGGAGATCACAGCCTTTAATAGCATGCAAGGTTAGTTCTTCCAAGAGGTTGCTAATCTCTGATTTTTAATTCATGCTCAACTGCATATTTAGAATTCAAGCAGAATGGTTCTCCCCAACAGTCAGCAGCTGCTGGCACTATGCTACTGAGAGACGCCTACATCAGACTGATTTCATTGTATGTATTTATCTGAACTCATGCAGTTTTGTGACATTTCATTCTTTATGGACTCTCTGGGAGCTGATTAAGGTGCACACATCAATCAGAGCCTAATCAAGCTCAAAGCTAGTGACTTCTCAGGGGATGAGACAGGCGGCCGTTGAGACCAGTTCAATCAATGTGGCCCTTGGTTCAGAGGACCCCACCTGAAATAAATCTGGAGAGTGCCCTTTAAATTCAGTGAGGACTGATGAAGTAACTGCCCATAGGGAGCCCCTGACTGTACAGGATAAATACATAGATCCCAAAGCAGCCATAAGTAACACTGTTTTATGTATAATTAACAGCAGAGTAGCTTGATGAAATTATAAAGACACCTTTAGAAGGTGTTTTGAGTGTTTTAGTTAGTCTAAAAGATAAACTTATGAGCTCACATGTTACAAAGTGCCTGTGAAAACTAACATTTTTCTTGTTGGTTCATTTATTTGTGCTTGAAATATTGCATGAAGCTCTTTTTTCTTTTGGTTTTGGGGCTACCCCCAGTGGTGCATAAGGCTAACTCCTGGCTCTGCACTCAGGGGTTACTCTTGGTGGGACTTGAGAGGCAAAATGGAGTGTCAGAGATTGAACCTGTGTGAGATATGTGAATGGTGGATCCCCTACATGTTGTGCTACTGCCCTGACCCTGCATGCAGCATTCTTCCTAGAAATGGAGTATGTCATTATTCAGTGTCCTGTAAGATGAGACCTCTTTGCACTAAGTAGAGAATAAGAGGAATGCAAACCAAGGTATGCAAACCAAGGTAATGGTCTTTATTCTGAGACTTTCTGGAAGAGGGCTAGAAATTTGGCAGTCTAAAAAGGACCCTACAATAAATGTGACTTTAGAAAACCAACAAATAATCTTTATTTTTATTTATTTATTTATTTATTTATTTGCTTTTTGGGTCATACCCAGTGATGCTCAGAGGTTACTCCTGGCTCTGCACTCGGGAATTACTCCTGGTGGTGCTCAGGGGCCCATATGGGATGTTAAGGATTGAACTCAGGTCTGCTGCGTACCAGACAAATGTCCTATCCACTGTACTACTGCTCTGGCCCACAACAAATAATCTTGATGCTTGGATATGCTGGCATGAGACAAAGCTAGCTGGGCAAGGATTTACTTCTATATTCTATGAGGCTCTTTCATTCAATGAAAGAGTCTTGTATATATAAAATAAGAAAGATTACCTGTTGTATATTTTCTGTCAAGAGTTCTACAGGCTCCATTAGGTTTATGCAATATAGTAAGTGCAGCCTGTTTTATCTGAGATTTACCACATAAATTCCCATTTGAAAGATATTTCCTTTTAAAAGTGGTAGCTTTGAATTAGTGACATGTTTTATGTTTAATTAAACATAACACTTTCTCCTACTGAGAAAACTTGAGGGACCAGAGGGATGTATTGTGGTTAAGGTACTTGTCTAGCAGACTAGTCACCCTGGTTTGACCCCACACTGCTTATCAACACCCTAAGCACCACTAGGAGTGACTTCAGAGCACAGGGACAGAAGTAAGCTCTGAGCACTGCTGGATATGGTCACCCCCACCTCAAAACAATAATAATTAAAAAGGAAAAGACCTGATGGAAAGAAGACATTGACTTGCGGGAACTAATCCTGAGATATTTCCAGCAAAATCAGTTCTGACTGCATATGAGATACAGGAGAAAGAAAGGACCTTGGGAAAGTGGTAGAAGGATATTATTACTCTATGGCAGATATGGTTCAGTAGGTAAAGGTAAAGGCCCTACCGTTGATCGTCGATTTGCTCGAGTGGGCCCAGTAACGTCTCCATTGGAGACTTTGTTGTTACTGTGTTTGGCATATCGAATACTCTCGGTAGCTTGCTGGGCTCTCTGAGAGGGGCGGAGGAATCGAACTCCGGTCGGCCATGTTGGCCGCTTGTAAGGCGAACGCCCTACCCGCTGTGCTATCTCTCCATAAACAAAAGATACTGACATTATCGTGAACTGTGAGATCTCAAAACATTTTTTGAAAGTAAAAAGAAGAAAAACTAATTTATATGTAATAGTGTATTTTTCAGTACCTCTTCAAATAAGTTTATTTGACCATCATTTTCATTTTAGGAGACTATGTAACTATGTTAGAAATAACTAAAAGGACAATTTTATTATTACCTCATAGAAATTGTGAATAATATGTTGTTGAAGTGAAACAAAACAGGGCTTCATAAGCCATCAAATTTATTCCAAAGCTAGCAACTAAAATGCAAATTTTTTAAAAAAATTTGGCCTTGTGAATGGAATTTTAAAATTGAGCTGGACTGCCTATCAAGTTACCTCTAATTGCAAAACAATTTCTCTAATTCAAAATCTCAAACAAGAGCAGAGAATCAAGCGGCTGGTTTTTTAGCCTTAATTAAAGATGGTGATCATTTCCCAGAAATGTTGAAAGCTCGAATAATGATAGGAGAACTACGGTGGCTGGGTTGAAATGCTGCTTATCATTTAATAGCTGATGTTAATCACTCTATATCTTCTTCAAATTCTCCATCTGAAAAATGGGATTGTTGATAGTTTGAGTATGTTCCTTAGAAAATGTTTTGGATATGTTATCTATACTTGCTGAATCATTGATTTTTCAAGTGTTATCTCACCCATATTATTAACTTCTGAGATCGGTGTGAATGTGATATAAAAACAAACAAACAAACAAACAAAAACCAGATGGTTCTCCTTATGAACATTGGAAAGGAACTTCCAATATGGGGCCCCTTCACTAATTAGAGTAATGGTGATGACCAGGCCAGTATCTTGAAAAGAAAGGGATGTAACAGCATCTAGCTTGACGTTCTTGGGAAGAGCAATCTGCTTATGTCTATTATAGTATTGGGAATAGAGAGGGACTATAACTAATTTTTGTCACTTAGTTCTGAGCGCTTTCACCATTTCTGCCCAGTGTTCACATGAGCTCTGTGATAAAGACATCATTTTCATTTCATCATCCTGTTATTCGTCGATTGCCTCGAGCAGGCCCCAGTAACGTCTCTTTCATCCTAGCCCTGAGATTATATTCAAGGCTATTTAGACATCATAGCGGCTCTATTTTAAATGTTCAGAACCAGGTATTCTACTTTATTCTTTTATTCAGGTATTTTGCATAAACACCCACACAAGTTGATTTTTAAATTTTATTTTTGGTTCCATTTTTATAGAAGATATTCTTGAAGCTTTTAAATTATACAATGAAAGGTTTAAACATAAAATTATAAATTTCTGGTTTTTCCCCAATATTTACAGTTCTTTTTCCTAAAACTGTTGGCTTTTGCATTCTGACTACTCTTTGCCTTATTTTCATATTTCAGAGATATTTATATTTTCCAGAAAATATTTGACAGTCTCTTAGCAACTCTTAAAGATCTTCTCTCGCTGTATTATAGAAAATAATGTGTTTCTCCTCTGAGACCATGTTGAGTCTCTATTACAAGAATATGTCTACACGACCAAACTAGAGTAGGAGTAAATGAATTGAAAGAGTTAACCTGTGTCCACATATATTACCATTTAAATAATGGTAAAGATACAAGATTTTATTTTTAGTAAGATGAGAAGCTATCAGAGCTTCAGTCTGAAGTAGGGAAAAATACATGATATCTGACATATAAACTATAAGTGCCATTTTTTATGACAAGTGGAAACTTGGCTATGATAGAAAACAGAATGGAAACAAATAGGAACTAACAGTAACCACCCAGGTAAGCTCTAAGGCAGGTTGTGAACACATGCTAGTGATAGTGGTGATGAGAAATGGTCAGGTTTTTGAAAACATGTTATTAATATAGCTCATGACGTTTGTTTGCAGATTGTACATAGCACATGAGGGGAAAATTTGCTTTGATGGACTTGCCAGTACCTCAAATGGCCATGCTGTAAGAACGAAAATTGAGACAATGGCTGCATTAAACTTTTGAATCAAGACATAATGAGTTTCAGATAGGTGTTTGTCTTCACAAGGAAATTAAGTTAGAAAGAAAATTAAGCTAGATAGAGCAGAATTTGAGCT
This sequence comes from Sorex fumeus, assembly GCF_029834395.1. Classification (NCBI taxonomy): domain Eukaryota; kingdom Metazoa; phylum Chordata; class Mammalia; order Eulipotyphla; family Soricidae; genus Sorex; species Sorex fumeus. Next base: position 14,587,430 of record NW_026606064.1, read on the forward strand.
CGTGTTAAGTTTAGACTAATGATTAAATATGACAATCGTAATAATAGAGATGCAATTTATTATCATAGGTTTGGATGGGATCGTATATGGAGATGAATATAGAGAATGCACAAAGGGGTCCTTAAAAAAATCACACTTTGATCACTTTGATGTTTTAAAATGATAGCTGCTTAGATGCAGTAGTAGATATGTTGGAGAACATACAATGATTGAGGCTTTCAGGTCTATTAGTGTTTTAAGATTAGAATAACAATACTTAAGGTGCTGCATTTGGTACCCCAAGCAAAATGAGGGGTCATCCCTGAACACAGAGCCAGGAATGGCATCCCCCACTAAAAATGAATTACTGATCCAAAAGGTTGGCAAATAGTTTTGGTTTACTTTGTTTGGGTATAGTTTTGGCTTTTGATTTTGGACCACCTGGATTTGCATTGAGGGTGTTCACTCTTGACAGTACTCAGGGGAACATTGGTGAGCCAGATATTGAACCTGGCCTGGCAGTGTTTGTTCAAAGCAAATGCTTTACTCCCTGCATATTTTCCCCAGACCGGATGTCCAAGTTTTAATCATTGAATTGTAAAATAATGACTTTCACCTAAACAGGATTTTAAGATAGTCAATCTGTACTGAGTGTCTGATTAAATTACATGCAGAAGGGAGTGTAAGAGGCTCAAGAGCAGTAAAAGCACATAGATACATTATTAGGGGGATTTTGTTATAAAGAGGGGGGAAATGCCTTTGGTAATGATTAGAAGGGATTATGGATTTGCAAGGGATTTAATATAAATACAATTGTGGTATATTAATATGTTTGATGGAAATATATAGTTTGAGTGTTTTTTCCAGGATTTTGATTTTATAATTAAAAATGGATAATTGTTAATAAAAAGTCCTGCAGGAGTGGGTAATGAGAATATTGATAAGAATGATAAAACTTTCTAGTCATGTCCCTTGAATTAAGTAAAATCAAAATAAAGAATAGAGAAAGATGACTGAGCGTCCCATCATAACTTTGATGAAGGCTTCTGCTCATCCATTTCTAGAAACTTTAGCTTACATTTATTCACGTCCTGGTACATTTATTGCAGCAATGGTTTCTTATTGAAAACTGGAGTTGTTGAAAATATGTTCAAGAAACTTACAAGAGTCATGGGCAATTGTCACTTGTCCTTCTCTGCTGGTATTGATTCTTTCATGGAGGAAATGAAGTGAGAACAGCCCAGGGCAGAGTGACTCTTGAGCCTCAACCTGGTTTCCCGATGATTTCATTGCAAATTGATGGTGGGAGGGGCTGGATGAGACTCAGGCACTGGAACACTCAGTTCAATTGTCCAAGGCTAGAAATGGATTTCCAGGACTGTTTGCGGTCCATTTCAGGAACTGACCTTCATTTAAGTCTTTTTGTTTATTGTTTTAATTTGCAGACCATCATGCCTGAAAAAAAAGCGTAACCTGTTTGGTAGCGAACTTGAAATCATGCTCCTTCCTAACGAAGGTCACTGCTGATGGACAAGCAGAGAGTTGCTTGTTAAACTGCATAGTTTTCAAGGACTTTCTATGAACTCCAGCTGCAATTCCAAACTGATATTTCAGTAAGTCAGAAAGGACTTAAAATGGCCTATTTCCCTTGTTCTTTCTGGCAATTTGCTCTAAGTGCTGATTATTTTGTCAAGCCTTTTGAACTCAATGCTCTGACTCTAATATCTGCAGACTTCTGATGGACTGTAGTTAGGGCAGTAAGAGTTGAAAATGAAATGGCTTGTTTATTTAAGAAAAGAATTTGTAGTGAAGTAGGGTTGATCTGCTTTGAGTAAAACTGGAATAAATGCTAATGACAGGTAATTGGAAGTGTTAATTTTACTACAAAAATCAAGTACAGATCATTCCTACAGTCACAGAATGGAAAAGCAAATGATCATTACAGGTTAAGAATCACACTTTACATGAAACCATAAGAGCTTATTATTATTATTATTATTATTATTATTATTATTGTTTTGTCAACACCTACTTATAATTAGGGCTTGCTCCCAGATACGAGCTTAGGATCACTCCTCAAAGAACTTGGGGGACCATATGGGTGCCAGAGATTGAACCTAGGTTGGCTCTGGGCAACGGTTCCCTACAACTGTACTATATTTCCAGACCCAAGCTTATTCTAGAGTTTTAAGAGTCATATACAAGGTGTAAATCTATCATCTTTATGTCCTGTGATTCTTAAATGTGTTTACTCTTCAAGCATCAAGGTTTTGATTATTAGCACTCACAAGTTTTGATCTTGTGAGATTCTTTTTACAGTCTCCGCAATTTAATTTTAGTAAATTATACAAAGACCTAAGAAAATTTTAACATATTTTCACCAGTTTTTATGACAATTGATCTGAGATAGCCTCCTAATAATCTGAACATTATTTTACTTATGTACGTTTTCTTTGGTGGGGCATACCTGGATGTTCACAGATGAACAGAGTACTGTGTTCAGGGATCACATCTATATTGTGATCAAGAGACACTATAAAATGTCAGAAACTGAATCTGGGTCATCTGCAAATAAAGTAATTGCCTTATTTCCGTACTGTTTCCTTAACTTCAGTTATATCTGAGCTTATATTTCTTATACCATCCAAGCAAAGAGTTGTTAATGTATGTTGCAAAACCTTGAGTAACAAAATGGTCAAAAAAGAGTAAAATTTCATAGTTTTTATCATAGACTTGAAAATAGTGTAAAGGTAAAGGCCCTCCCATTGTTCATCGATTTGCTCGAGCAGGCCCAGTAATGTCTCCATTGGAGATTTTGTTGTTAATGTGTTTGGCATATTGAATACACCACGGGTGGCTTGCCAGGCTCTGCCGTGTGGGCGAGATACTCTCAGTAGCTTGCCAGGCTCTCCGAGAGGAGTGGAGGAATCGAACTCAGGTCGGCCATGTTGGCTGCATGCAAGGCAAATGCCCTACCCCTGTGTATCAATTTATTTCAATTTAATGCATTCTTAAGTCACTTATTGTAATTGCAGTGCTATATATTACAATATGTTCATGGGAAGCTAAAACACATTCACCATGATCTAAGTACCAGCATCTCTGTAACCGAGGTACTTAACAAAAGTGCTGTATTGAAATGAGTACAGAGGCTAATGTAGTTAATCTCTAATCAGAAAATGCTATGGGAAATGAAGACTTTACACTTTAACTTCAGTGTTCTGAAAATTAGGGTTGTTTGATAAATTAGAACAGAAGGCATAATTGAGGATGTAGTCTAATGAGGATTAGAGAAAGTGGTGAATGATTAGAACAAGTTATACCTGGAGCAAGTCACTGTATAGCTGAAAGTCAAGCCATTGCATGTGGTCCAGCTGAGCAAAGAAAAAAGATGAAGGAGAAACATATCTTCAACATATCTATATTCTTTACATTGTGTTACATTTTGCGATGCCAGTGTACTTTGAATTATGAGCTTGCCAGGAAAAATCATATATGATGCAACAGTGCTTTCCTGATATTCTTATAATTTCTTATTTATCACACACAATTGACGGCTTTACATTTCAAACACATACATTATATCAAAGAAGATGTTATATAGGAATTTAAAGAAGGCTTGTAAAGAAGATGTATTATGCCCTAAGTCAGAAGAATAGAGTTTGAATAAATATAGTAAATCAGTCTTGTACATTGAGAACTAATACTATTCCTCAAAACTAAAGTACAACATTGTGGATATGCATAACAAGAGTTATATTGCAATGTATATGATTCTATCTAGGTGAATTGGGAATGATATTTTTATTGTTTAAAACAATGAACAATTATCAATCATATTTTCTCAGGGCATCTCTTTAATATGTTGAGAAAGCATAGAATTTAAAAATCAAACCTATGTGGATATAATGTAGAGATCTATTCTACTTGAATTGTTCAAAATGATGGTTTCTCAAACCTACCCCCAAACTCTACCTACACCTAGGATTCCAGTGCAAGGCAGCTATTGTTCGTGATGGCTTCCACCACAATTTTCCTCTATATGCAAATAGAACTCTCTTTGAAATGTAATCTTGAGCTGGAAGCCTGCCTCATGAGCAAAGGTGAGAAGGCAGCTGGAATAGAAAAGGGATCACTAAGAAAATGATGGCTGAAGGAATCGGTCGGGATGGGAGATGTATGCAGAAAGTAGATAAAGGACCAAACATGATAACCTCTCAGTGTCTGTATTGCAAACCATAATGCCCAAAAGTAAAGAGAGATTATGGGGAATCATGTCTGCCATGGAAGCAGGGGGAGGGTGGGAAAGAGGGGTGGTATACTGGGGATATTGGTGTTGGGGAATGTGCACTGGTGGAGGGATGGGTGTTTGATTATTGTGTTACTGTAACTCAAACATGAAAGCTTGTAACTATCTCACAGTTATTCAATAATATTTTTTTAAAAATGTAATATTTGTCCTCTCATTCCATGCACTTAAGTTCTCTAAATGCAATTGAGAGTTCTTTCAAAAATTAACAACATAAACCCAAATCCAGAATCTCAAGACCCTTGCTAAGACATTCAGATTTTTCCTGACCAATTGTCTGACTTTATTGGTTGTAACCCGCTTTTAATGTTCTTCTGTGGCCAACCTCTCCATGTTTCTGATTTACAAACTTATCAGGATTTTCTACTGTGTGAGGCCTTTTCCACACTGTCTTCTTCATTGAAACATCTATCCCTACCTTTCCAACTGCCAATTTCTCTCATCTTGAAGATGCTTCTTCCAAGGAGCCAGTGTCACTCTTTTGTACAGCCTGTTCTCTAACTGATTGTTCTTCATTCTATCTCATAGTTCTAGAATTGTCTCTTATCACTGATCAATAAATCTAAGTGTGTGTGTGTTTTAATTACTTGAGGCTCATATGTCTCCCCTACTCCCAACTAGAGGTTTAATAGATAAGAAAGGAAAAGAGCTATTTTCATTTTACTATTATATTTCCATATTAGACAGTGATATTTGCAATACTATTTGCCAAAAAGTAACTTCCTGGACTTAAAACAATGCACCCTATTTATTATTTGAAAAGGTTTTGTTGGGCAAGCAGCAGATGAATGCCTTCATATTAAAATAAACAGCGAAACTTTTGTCATAAAAAAGACACTTTGCCAAACAGAGATGTTAATGTTAATCACATGGTGGAATAAGTTCCCCTTATAAAAATATATTAATTAAAACTGAATTTTTATATTATAATTTTAAACTGCTAGGAGCTCATGTTCATTAGAAAAAGGTATACTGAGTCAAAGCTGGGGTAGTTTCTTTTTCCTTTAATTGAGTCACCATGAGATACACAATTACAAAGCTGTTAATGGTTGGGTTTCAGTCATACAATGTTTCAACACCCATTCCTCCAACAATGTCCACTTCCCTCCACCAATGATCCCAGTTCCACCGCTCAACAGTCTACTCAAAGGCAGCCCCCCACACATCTCTCTCTCTCTCTCTCTGTCTCTCTCTGTCTCTCTCCCCCTTTCTCCCCTCCCCTCTGTTTCTCTCTCTCCCTCTCCTTCTCTCCTTTTGGGCATTTTGATTTGTCATACAGTTATTGAGAGGTTATCAAGTTTATCCCTTTAGTGACCTTCAGCATGCAGTTCTTGTCAGAGTGATCATTTCCAACTATCTTTGACAGTGTGGTCCCTTCTCTATCCCAACGCCTTTCCTCTAAGCACTTGAAGCAGGCTTCCAGCTGTGTACCAAGCCTCCTGGCCCTTGTTATTACTGTTCTTGGGTATTAGTCTCGTATTATGTTCATTTACATGCCACTAATGCATGAAATTATTCTATGTCTCTCTCCTTCTGACTCATTTCACGAAGCATGATATGCTCCATGACCAACCATTAATAAGTAAATTTTATGACTTCATTTTTCCTAACTGCTGCATAGTATTCATTTTGTACATGCACCATAGTTTCTTTAACCAGTCATCTGTTCTTGGACACATGGGTCGTTCCAGATTCTGGCTATTGTGAACAGTGCTGCAAGGAACATACAAGTGCAGATGATATTTGCGCTGTGTGTTTTTTAAACCCAGAGTATATTCCCAGAAATGGTATTGCTGGGTCAAATGGGAGCTCAAATTCTAGTTTTTTTTTTTTTAGGAATGTCCATATTATCTTCCAAAACAACTGGACCAATTGGAATTTCCACCAACAATGAAGAAGAGTTCCTTTGCTTTTGCATCTGCACCAGAACTGGTTGCTCTTGTTCTTTTTGATGTGCAGCAGTCTCTGTGGTGTAAGATGATAGCTCATTGTTTTGATTTGCCTTTCCCTGATGATTAGTGATGTAGAACATTTTTCACAAGGTTGGTTTGAGGTTCGCAACTCAATTAGCATAATATAGAACCATAGCAGTTGCTTTAAGTTTTTTGCTGATCCTCCGTGTGTGTGTGTGTGTGTGTGTGTGTGTGTGTGTGTGTGTGTGTGTATTTGAGTTCTTCCTGATTTACCAATCCCTTGATCATTAAGAAATCATCTTTACTGTCTCTTATAACCTCTTCAACCCAAAGTCTATGTAGTCTTATTCTGGTATGGCCACCACAGCTTTTTTGATGGGCTTATATGCTTGGAGAATTGTTTTTCAGACTTTGATTTGAGTTTATGTTTGCTTTGATTGTTCACATATGTTTCTTATAGCTAGCAGAATATTAGGTTCAATTTTCTGCCACTCTATGCCTTTTGGTTGGTGCATTTAATCCATTGACATTGACAGAGATTATTGTGATAAGGATCTGTGCCATCTTTACGTTGGAATTTGGTATACTTGTGGGGCTTCTCTTATCTTAAAGTTGCCCATTTAGTTCTTCTTATAACAATGTTTTTGAGTCTATGAAGTTCCTGAGTTGTTCTTTATTTGTGAAGTTGTGTATTGTTCCTTTACATCTGAATGAGAGTCTGACTGGGTAATGTATTCTTGGTTAGACATTCATTTCACTGAGCTTGTTCACTGTATCCCACCACTGTCTTTATGCTCAGAGGATTTCATTTGATAAATCTACTGTGAATCTTAAGGATGCTCCTATATAAGCAATTTCCTTTTTAGATTTTGCTGCTATCAGTATTCTATCTATGGTTTTCATCATTCTCATTAGGATATGTCTTGGGGTATTTTTATTTGGATTTCTTTTTTAAATTGGTACACTTTGGACCTTCTGGATTTGGGCGCATGCACTCTTTAGCTTCAGAAACTTCTCAGCAATGATAGCTTTGATGGTTGCTTCTTCATCATGGTTTTCTTCCTGCCCCTCTGGTACTCCAATGATTCTTATTTTGTGTCTCTTGGTCATCTGTTCATTTATTTTGAGGGTCTTTATCATCTTCTGCTGTAGCCTTGAGATTCTCTGCACCTCATCTTTGAGTTCACTGATTCTGTCTTCAGCAGCTGTTACTCTGTTGCTGAGGTCTTCTAGTGCTTTTTTCATTTCACCTACCAGATTTCTCAGCTCTGTCATTTCTGCTTGTATTTTTATATGTATTTTCATTATTTCTGTTTTCATATCCTCCTGCATTTTACTGGCAGTTTGCTCCTGTATTTCTTTGAGCTCCTTATGCATCCTTAACACTTCCATTCTAAATTCTTATCAGAGATGTTATATAGTTCATTATTACTCATTGGGTCATGTGGGCTAGCTTCTTCACTCAATAAGTCTGGTGGGTTTCTGCATTGCTTTACCATCATAACCTTTGTAGTTTGGTCTCTTTTGCTCAGCATTGCTTTTTGTGTTTTAGGAGAATATTAATTGGCATAGGGGCTAATGGACTATTAGCCTAATCTGGTTAGGTGGTCGAGCTGCTCTATTGGGTTCTGAATAAAAGTCTAATTTGTGGTTCTAATGGAATATGATCAGAGTGCTTAACTGGCAGCCACAAAAGCAACTGCTGCTCGGGAGACTATATCACTGGGCTTCTAACTTGGGATGTCCAAAAGTCATAGCCTTGTAGATGGCATCAGCCTCCAGGTGTGACTGGGTGCCTGCTTGAAGGAACTATGTCCGCACACAGAGCGTGCCCCACTTGGGAGACCACTGGGGTATTTCTTTTTTTTAAGGATTTGTATTTTTTTTATTATTAAATCACTGTGAGATATATAGTTAAAAAGTTGTTCATGATTGGATTTCAAGCATATAATATCCCAACATCTATCTCTTCTCCAGTGTACATTTCCCACCACCAGTGCCACCAATATTCCCAGTTTCCCTCCTTCCACAATTCACATCTCTCTATCTCTTTCTTGGTCTCTCTGTCTTTCTCTCTCTAGCCTAAAAAGGTTTTTTCAAAATCTAAGAATATCATGAATATTTTAAATCCTAAAATATTTTTAAACCAAAATCATTACTTGGCAAAGGTTTGCAGTAACAAAGGCCTTTGGTGTATTTTCAAAATTACCTCTATGGTTTTGTTGAACACTGGAGATGCTTTTGAATTTCCAATACATTTTTTGTTAAGTTTAAAGCCATGGAGTCAAAAGGAAAAAAATGAATGGGGATATTAAAACCTAGGAAAAATCAAAAACTAAGCAAGTATATAGAACTCCTTTTTGTAGTATAGAAATTTATCCTATTTTAGAAAGAGTTGTTTTTTCACTTTGGAAAACTAAAGTGTATTTTCCATTTAATATTAGTATTTATCTTGTCACCAATCTTAATTTCATTTTAAAAGAATTATAGAATCTTTGGGCTTAAATTTTTGAAAACTGGTGAAACTCTCCTCTCACTTACCTGATACATGAATCTCTCTATGGGATAGCCCAAATGCCTGTCAAACATAAAAGAAGCTATAATTTCTTGCTATGGTCATTGATGGTTGGAATTAAGTTTCCCCTATCATACATTTATTCCCCAGCCCTTAGTGCAGTGAGGGGATGTGTCATAAAAGCATTTACATGAATTATTAGTTGAATCTTGAATCACAGTTTTCAGGGGTAGCCAAGAAGTGGCTGGGTGCTGTGTCTGGAGATATGCACATATGGATAATTGTATAGTTAAATATGAATGCATATTTCTTCCCAGTGTCTTGATCAAGCTCACAACACTGGGCAATACTGCAAGTCCCCACAATGATTCACTCTAATCAAATTCGAAAACATCTCTTAAAAAAATTAATTTAGATCCATTCATAATTCTGAAAGAAATAGTAATTTTGAAACAGCAAATTAATTATAAATTTCTTATATAAAAATCTGTGAGTGAAGGCAGGACTAATGATTGGTTAAATATAATTTCTTTTGATAAATTTATTTTTGTTTTATTTCTTTTAGTTTCCCCCTGAATTAATGTATTATAATAATAAAAGAAAATGATAGCACCTTGTGATAAGTGAAAGTAAAGATTCATAGTCTTGGATTAGATTAAAATAGCATCTTAACATATTTTAGGATAAATAAAATATATCTCTTTTGTTAGACAAAAGAGAGATATCTATATCTATCTATATCTATATCTATATATCTATATCTATGCCCTCTTATACAATTTGGACTGATTCTATCAATTAAAGATAATACCTAGGTTTATTCTAAATAGATACTTAGAATTTTGTTTATAATTTACATGTTTTCCTCCAATAACTGTAGTCTATTCAAGTGTGACCGAAGTTTCACTACTTAATGTCATATTAAGTATTTATTTGTCTCTCTGGATATGTTCTATGTAGAGATGAAAAGACCAAGAAAATGCTACCTACATGAATTTTTCAATTCTGGTGGAAACATATAAAATTCTAGATGTGTCTACTTTCCCTTTGGCAATATTCTATAGGCTAACCATAACATTAGGTATTCCAAGGGTATATGCAACCTAATCTTTTTTTTCATTTTCATGTTCAAGGATTCCCTGAGATAATTTTTTCCAAAATATTCTTGATAATATACAAGTAAAAACATCCTTTTTAAAGTAGCCCTATGAATGTGGCAAACACCATGATCAATAACTCTGTTCCCCTTCCCATACACTAGAATATCAGTGGAAATTAATACGTCTAATGGGTATGGAAGCTTAGCTTTAAATCAAACTTATTAACTGCCTTCCCTAGTGTATCTTAACTCTAGAATAGAGAACACCTTCTTTCCCCTTTTGCTCTCTTCTCCCATTTTATCCTTTTGTGGTGCCTATTTTCATTTATTTCTCTAAAAACATACTTGTGAAAAACTGCTTATGAACCAAATCTGCTGATAAAGCAGGTTCTTACACCCATTTCTATTTTTATCGTCCTTCAATTCTTTTCTTTCTATTACAATTTTTGTAGCAGTAAAACAACAAAATAAAGAACACAGGTACTACAACATCGTAAAAGAAAGTGAAGAAAAAGAAAAATCAACACTAGGTTTTCTAACTGAAAAATTGGAATGGGAGAAAGAATGTGGTAATTAATCATAGATCAGGTAAATAATATTTAAAAAAAGGTGTAAGTGTGTCGGGGTGGGGTAGATATACAGTTCAGTTGGGTGAATGTATGCCATGCATGCTTTGTATACAAGAGGCTCAGGATCAATCCACGTCACTGCAAGGTACCACTGCCCTGCCAACCCATCAACCTGGATGGCCAAGGATAGACCCAGAAATAACCCATAAGGATCACTGTGCATGGCCTAAAAATAAAAGCCAAAAAAAGTAATGATGCAAGGATGTGAGTGCATCCCAAATTTAGGAGTGTGTTCCATCAGTGAAACTGAAACTCCTCATGTGGCTGAACACGCACAAGAGAATTCTATGAAAATAATGAAAGTTAGATGATGTCTTCAGTTTGGGACTTATTTCAGTTGCATAGGTTTTACTTATAAGAGATACCATAGAGCTCCTATTTTCTCTTCCTCCCTCCTTCCGCCTCCATTCCTGCCCCTTCCTTCCTTCCTTCCTTCCCTCCTTCCTTCCCTCCCTCCCTCCCTCCCTCCCTCCCTTCCTTTCTTCCCTCTTATTTCTCTCTCTCCCTTCCTTCCTTCCTTCCTTCCTTCCTTCCTTCCTTCCTTCCTTCCTTCCTTCCTTCCTTCCTTCCTTTCTTTCTTTCTTTCTTTCTTTCTCTTTCTTTCCTCTTTAGACAATATGTGGTCGTTTGGACTGAACCTAGTTTAGCACACTCTAGCCACTGGACTTTCATTTCTGCCCCCCCCCCTACTTATGTACATCATCAATAAATATTCTACATGGTAAACATTTAAAGAGCATATTTAAAATCAAGAGGAAATGAGGACAGAAAAGATAGCTAGAGTTGTAAAACACTTGTCTAACTTGTGAGTTTGAATCTTAGCATTGCAGGGGTGACTAGTTGTGGGCCCAGTAACCCCAGAGTATCACCTCCACCCCATGGCACCATCAGGATTGCTGTTAATGTTTCCTTCTTTATAAAGACAAAATTAATAGAGAACATATGTGATACTGAAATTACCTGGAGCTCAGGATAAATTAAGAGTAGAAATCTTCTGTAAGAGACTATACAGGAAGAAAAGAAAGCCAAACTAAATCAAAGCAATGCATCTATTTTTGGAAAAGTTAGTAAAGTTAGTTGTGAAAGTGAAATTTTAATTAGGATATCAGCGCCAAGTAAAGGCTTACCTAAGTTTTCTTTTTTGAAACTGAAAAAACTGGATCTTCATCCTTGTTATATATTCATAGTTTTATCATACAAACTGATTCAATGAAAATCCCAGTAGTCTTATATAATTTCTGACTTCTATTAAGCCCAGAATTGGTGTGTTTTTGTTGTAATTTGGAAAGCATCCTTTCTTTTCACTGGGCCCATACCTAGTTGAGAATCACACAGTTTCAAAGGATGAATTTGTATTTAGTAATGAAGAAACAAGTGTGATTTACAAGGGTTGACCTAGAATAATACACTACATGATGTGTTGCTGCAATCCGGGTAATTTCTTCATGAACATAGGAAACCTCTCTTCAGGATGCCTCCTATATTGAAAAATATTTCAGTGAAGCAAGAGAATTTTCAGTCCCCATGTAGGAATTATCCTTATCTCTGAAAACATATGGGGTCTCTATCTAGCATGTTCACATGCTATCCCAGTGTTCTATTTTTTACAGTATTCAGTATACCAGTGCTAGTATTTGTTATTATTTGCCTGCCTTCTGGACTCTATAGGACAATAGCCACACTAGTGTGTGCAGTGTCAGATTCCCTAGGACTGAGAAGCTTCTCTGTGACTGTACCTGGCAAGTAGACTCTGACCAACTGTTTTGTAAAGTTTTATTTAACTGAGTCACATTGTTGATACCTCAAAGCAGACTTCTCTCAAATGAATCAATCTACAGAAAAGAAAAAATGCTTTCCTTGGGGCTGGAGCAATAGCACAGCAGGTAGGGTGTTTGCCTTGCATGTGGCTGACCCGGGTTCAAATCCCAGGATCCCATATGGTCCCAGAGCATTGCCAGGAGTAACTTCTGAGTGCATGAGCCAGGAGTAACCCCTGTGTATCACTGGGTGTGACCCAAGAAGCAAAAAAATAATTGCTTTTCAAATTACAACAAATGCACACCGATTCCGGGCTCAGTAGAAGTGGTTCTTTAATTGGAATTTCCTGAAGTTTTCCAATATTCTTTGAAGTAGCCTTCATGTTACTGTAGACATTCTTTCTATCCATCTTGGAAGATCAAAGCACCCTTTATCATGTGGTTCATATCTCTGAGAAGTCCTTCATACATGGATTAGAAAGTCCCATTGATTAAGACAATGAATAAAAAGATGCCTGTCTGTCAGAAAGAAAAGAAGAATCACTTGATTAATTAATCAAACTGATGATTTTATTGTAGATGGTTGGTTATAATTTAAAATTTCTTGACTTTTGGACTAGAAGTAGCATAGTTTCTCTTCCACAATTTAATTAGAAACCGTGATATTTTAAGCCTAGCATAGCACTTGGGGAAAGAGTAATATTTGAGTAATTTCAAAAGTACTGTCAAATGTTTAGCAAATTTTGAAACCCTTGACTTTTTCTTTCCCCCACTAAGGAATCAGTAAGCAATCATGTTCCTCAACAACATTATTTTTAACCATGTTCTGATTGTGCTCTCTTATATTCTCTTCAGTGTTATAGAAGCAGGTTTGATGCTCTCTAGTTTTCTGCTTTACCTCCCACACAGTTATAAACTTTGTAAGGAATGTTTGAATATCTCTGTAGTGAATTGACATTATTTATCTTAAAAAATGAAACATTAGTTGTTGTTTTTTTTCCTATTCAAGACAAAATCAGTTTGATGGACTGGTAATAGTATGAATGGTCACTCGTGGGGAGAGTGTTTCCAAAGCAAAGAATGTTCTAAAAATACAAAGTGTAAGACTTGATTCAAACTTTTTTTTTTATTTAAAACTGAACTAGTAACTGATTCTCTTTATCATGAACTTTTTGTCTGATGACTATCCCAATCCTAACAAATGAATCATTCATATGTGACTTAATGAACAGTACAAAGAATTAGCATGACAGCTAAGTTCTGTAACTCCTTAACTTTAGAACCACTGAAGCTTTCCCTTATGTGGTAAATAAAGGAAATCACTGTGCTGAAAGCATTTCAATTAATAAACACAAAATATTCTTTAGAATGAAAGATCATTAAGTCTGTGAAGACTTGAACATTTTAAATAAGAGATCCATGAACATAAGCATACCAAAACCTTTACAATCATGTTTTTTGGATTTCTCATTATTGATCTACCTTCTACTACTTTCTAGTCAAAAATTTTGGGAGGAATCATCAGAGGACTATTGTTCATTCAATCTCTTTATATTAATTGTTTAAACATAGACTTATCAGTAGCATAACAAAATGCCAAAAGACCTAGCAAATTGTTGAATTTACTCGTACCAGCATTTACTATCTTACTTTTCTCAGGGTCACCACTACAGGAATGTGTTGTTTCTGTTTGAGGGGTTTTACCAGGATATAAACTAGTCATTGGTCACATCTAAAGAATCACTTGATTTGTGGAAGAAATTTATTCTGATATCACATAGTTATTAAAAAGGATTCAGTTCTTTTTTAATTTTTATTAGTGCTGGAGCGATAGCACAGCGGTAGGGCGTTCGCCTTACAAGCGGCCAACATGGCCGACCCGAGTTCGATTCCTCCGCCCCTCTCGGAGAGCCCGGCAAGCTACCGAGAGTATTCGATATGCCAGACACAGTAACAACAAAGTCTCCAATGGAGACGTTACTGGGCCCGCTCGAGCAAATCGACGATCAACGGGAGGGCCTTTACCTTTACCTTTACCTTATTAGTGAGACATCACAGCGGTAGGGCATTTGCCTTGCATGCAGCCAGCCCAGCCAAGCTGACTTCGATTCCTCCACCCCTCTCAGAGAGCCTGGCAAGCTACCGAGAGTATTCAATATGCCAAACACAGTAACAAGAAATCTCACAATGGAGATGTTACTGGACCCGCTCGAGCAAATCGATGAACAACGGGAAGACAGTGTTTGTAGTGAGACATCATGAGGTACGGTTGTAGACTTACAAATTTTTGTGCATGGGTTTCAATTATACAATGATCAAATACCCATCCCTCCACCAGTGCCCATTTCCCACCACCACAGATCCCAGTATCCCTCCCATTCCCCATCCCCCCCCATCCCACCCTACCTCTGTGGCAGGGCATTCCCTTTTGTTCTCTCTCTCCTATTGGGCGTTGTGTTTTGCAAAAGAGGCGACGGGTGGCAGTCATGTTTGGTCTATATTCTACTTTCAGCATGCTTCTCCCATCCTGGGAGGATCCTCCCAACACCCTGTATTTGGTGCTCCCTTCTCTATCTGAGCTGCCTTTTCCCCTAGCATGTGTGGCTGGCCTCCAAGCCAGAGAGTGAACCTCCTGGTACTTATCTCGGCCATGCTTGGGTGTTAGTCTCCTATTTTGTAACAGGATTCAGTTTGATGTGACCCACTGGGCTGAGGTTCTTGACTTCTTCCTAGTTGTCAGCAATCCATTGGCCTTCATTCTCCTACTTGGATCTCTCTACCAGAGTTATCTATTCCATTAAAATTGCTTCTTGGCAACAGGGGTCTTTAATATAACAAAGTCAGGAAAGTGACATACCCTCTGCTTTTGATATAGTGTGTTGATTAGAAATAAGTTTGGTGTCTTGGCCATGCAGTGGGAAGGGGTAACAAAACGATTTGAACCTTTAGATGTCAAAAAAGGAGGTGAAGACAATGATACCATCTTACAGTCGCACTTATCCATGATGTGTTAATCAGAATATCTTAACTAGTATACATCTGTGAACTGATATAATCAAGAAACATGCTGCAAGATGTGGAAACTTTTTGTTTAAGTGGGGAACATTTTCATTTCTATCTGGGTATAAATTGGGGTCAGAAAGATAGTATGGCAGGTACTATCTGATCCCTACCTAGAATGATCCCTGAGTACAGAGTCAGGAGTAACCTCCAAACACAGCTGGATCAAAAATAAAAATGCTTATTTCTAGTGGTTTCTATACTTTGACTTCATGAGTTAGCAAACTTCACTTGAATTAAAAGAGGAAACAAAACTATGGGCCCAACTTTTATTTCATCAAATATATATGAAAGAAAAAACCTAATACAACTATTTGGAAACAGCATAAATGATTGAAAAATCTTAAGGAACATTGTTTATATTAAATGAATATTCATGTGTATGTTTATAATATGTGTATATACCTATTATATACAAATGTATATATTATATGCATATGTATGCATGCAGCTCAATCTAGATATTGTTTTTCTCTTTTCACTGCAGACCAATGAACTGTTAATCACCATCCCATACCAATTTTCAGATTGGCTTTTGGGAACTACTATAGCTTAGAAATGAGATTGTTTTTCTTTAATAATTTAAGATGTATAACATGCTTAACTCCTAAAGAAATTAACTAGATTTACAACTTAAATATGGAGCAAAATGAAACTTTTATATATGAAAGTGAACAGAGACCATTAAAGTAAGCAGATGGAATAGACAATACCAGTTGCCAAAAACAAATGAGCAGAAAGTAGGGCACTCAACTTGGCTCTGAGGTCTTTGGCCATCAAATTTCTTTATGTAGATGACAAGTTTGGGTAAGAGAATATGTGTCTTTCACTGAAGAGGGTATTTTTTTTAGATTTTGAACTCTATCACAATTTAGCTCGGGGATTCTTGTGTAATGGTCTCATATCTTTCATGTAATTATCCACAATTTTAAGCAATGTCTTTAAATATAGTATTTTAATATTTAATAATTCTTCAAATTTACTATTCTTTATAACTTTTTAAGCATTGTATTACTCATAGAGAATAGGGTGACATAGTGATGGATCAAAAAAGAGTTTTATTAGCAACAAGACTGCAGATTGGAAGATAGTAGACTCATATCCTCCCAGCAATCATCTTGTCTGCACAGTCACCTGAAGAGTTCTTTCAATAAGATGATACAAAGAATGGATTTAGAGATGAGTGATCACCAGGGCAATCAATTTCAGTGTGGACTGGCTCCCTCTTATCTGCTAAATTCAACAAAACAAGGGTTATGCTTTTGGAGTTCAGGGAAGACTGTTAGAAAGTTTCAAGTTTCTAATATATTTGGCCAGATTCACTGGTATAAAATAGAACCTAGGAGAGGCAAATCATACATTTTTTAGACGATAGGATTGAGTGGCTTAGGTGATTACTACTTCCTCTGTCTCTGACATCAAATTGTTAAGAATATAGACTTGATTGAGGTACATTTAATATATGATCATATTTAAAGAGACATGTTCACCCTTGTTTGCTCTTATAACAAATGGAATGATAGAACATGCCATACTATAGGCTTAAGGTAATGAAGGAAAAGTCATTTAATAATGGAGAGATCAGTGGTTTAGAATAAATGAGAACTGCAAATGGCATTTTGCAAAGAAACCCGGAAAAGCAAGAGAGATACAACTAGAAAAAGGTTTTTCTGTGATACAAGCAGAAGGAGGATCAGAGCTTCACAGCACCCAAAAAAATCCAGAGATGAACAAATCAAAAGAATGTATTTTAGACAGTCTCTGAATAGCATGCTTTGGGAAGGTATAACACTAGCTAGTTAATAACAAAATAAACACGAAACATACCGGGTCATAAAATTGCTTTTCCTGTCCTCGCTCTGTTTCTTCAAGTAGCTAAATTTCTGATGTACTATCTGATGGGATGGAGCGATAGCACAGCAGTAGGGCATTTACTTTGCATGCAGCCTGCGTGGTGGAGCTGAGTTCGATTCCTCTGCCCCTCTCAGAGTGCCCGGCAAGTTACCAGGAGTATCTCACCCACACAGCAAAGCCTGGCAAGCTACCTGTGACATATTCAATATGCCAAACACAGTAACAAGTCTCACAATGGAGACGTTACTGGGCCCGCTCAAGCAAATCTATGAACAACAGGAAGACAGTGCTACAGACAGTGCTTCTGTGCTACCTTCTGATAAACTGAATATTTTATCATAGAATTAGTTGAATAAAGCATGTGATTGCCATAGCTAGTTGGGTATTGAAAAGTGGAATTATCTTTGTTTTATTTTCCTATATAAGGAAAGCAGATTTGGTCAGTTTTATAAACATATATAAAGGGAACAAGGAGATAAAAATGGAATTCACAGATGACAGTAACTATCGTCAGCCCAGAAAGGCTATGGTGCTTAAACCACCCAGTGCATTCAAGGATAAACGCAGCCCAGCCAGGCATATGAGCAACAAAGTTATGGAACTTATGGACAACTCACTGATTTCTGCTCTACCCATGCTCATACCATTGCTACCTATGGGCCGACTGTCTGCTCTTCAAATTCTTATGGACAATTTCACCCTGGTTATACAACCCAAGCTAAGCCTCAGGCCTCCAGACAGGGTCTGCAGGGGTATGATTTCGTGATTGTTACAGTCACAACCACCCAGGCATTGTATGCAGCTCAGTCTGTGAGCTATTCCTCTGCACATGCAACTAGTTATGATCAGAACAGATATTCTGTGCAGGACACCTGTGGGCAGCTAAGTGGCCATGGATAATGGAATAACTATGGTCAACAAAGAATTTATGAAATACAGCTACCCACTTGTTATTCCCACTCCCCCCAAAAAGAAACTACTGTCAAGAACCAAGTCAGTATAGTTAACAGAGCAGTAGGTACAAGCAGCAGCATTGTTTTTGATAGAAGCAGCTCAGTATCATGGGTGTTTATGGACAGGAGTCTAGGAAGTTTTTGGACCAGGGGGCAACAGGAGCATGTGTGGGCCTGATAAGTAGGGTGGGGAAAGGAGCAATTTGAACATGAATGCATGACCAGAGATGGAGAGGGAGAAGAACATGGCAGAATGGTGGAACAATGGGGCTGGAGAGTAATATGGTTTCAGTAAGACTGGTGGAGCCATGAGTGAGAGCCAGCTCTTGATCTAGACCTAACCTAGAGATCCAAATTAAGACACCAAGCAGTGTTATTTACAAGCAAGGGTTACAAGGCAGTGTGACTCTAGATGATCTGCAGACTTCTTTCAGCAGTATGAGGTTGGTAAAGCGAATAAAACGACTGGGAATTCATCATTCATATCTACTTAGACAAGGAAACAAGGAAACTGGGAAGCTTAAGAGTGATATCATAGTGTTCTATCAAGACTTGCCAGGACTGGTGGGGGGTGATTTGATAAGGAAGATAATCAGAAAAGCAAAGTTCAAGAGTTTCTCTTGCTTGAAAGCAGTCTCCCATTAATAGTATATGAGATGGTACATTACCTTCCTTCCTTCCTTCCTTCCTTCCTTCCTTCCTTCCTTCCTTCCTTCCTTCCTTCCTTCCTTCCTCTTTCTTTCTTTCTTTCTTTCTTTCTCTCTTTCGGTTTTTGGGTCATATCTGGTACAGGTGGTACTCGTGGCTCATACACTCAGGAATTACTCCTGCTCAGGGGTCCATATGGAATACTGGAAATCGAACCTGGGTCGGCCATGTGCAAGGCAACTGCTCTATTCACTGTGCTGTTGCTCCATCCCTGGTATATTACCTTTTGAACAGATATTACGTTTCTACGGTAGTGGGGAAGCCCAGGAGAAGCGGGAGGCTGAGGATTACCTGGGAAGCTGAGGGTGAGACAGAAGAGACTCCCCCCACACCACCCCATGCACCCACTTACCCACAAGAAGTCCTTGTAGTTCCAGAGGGAATTCATCAGGAGAAGGATGGTTAAGCACTGAAAGCACTGAGCTGGGCACTGGCAGTGTCCCCAGTCCAGAATGTGTGAACCAAAGCATTGCCTGGAGAAGAGCATCTGTATCCAGTGTAAGGTTCCAAAGCCTAAAGGTTTTCAGCTGCCACCTTTTCTGTTCCTGAGAGGTGACCATGGCAAAGTAGCCCTGGTGTTTGCAAGGAGAAAGACGTTGCCTCATGAACCACAGTAAACCAAGTAGAACTCATTGTAGTCCCTTATTTAGGAGTAATTATGGCAGAGATAAAAGTGGATACCATTACCACTTGGGCATAGAATAAAGTGGGTTTGGTGGAGGCAGAAGACATGGATTTGGGGACTTTGAACTGAAGGGAGGAAGAAAAGGCAGATAAGGAGGAATTGGAATCGTTGGATGGAATTAGAGCACTGCCAGGCAAGCAGAGACCTGTCCTGAAGAGACACATTAGCTACCAGGTTAATTTTTAAACCAGAAAACATTTTAAATTCTATATTTATTATGTTGGTAACTACTTGTTGATTATTTCTTGTATGTACTTTAAAACCAATTATTTAAAAAGATAAAAACAAGTTCAATGGTTTAAAAATCCATAGAGGGCTTGTTATTATATTTTCACTTATTTGCAGTTCACATATAGAAAAATTAATAAAAAATTGAGAGAAGATGATTTAGATTAGTAAAACCATCAACATTTGCGTGTTCATTACCCCAGGTGTTACTAATGTAACAGTACAATAGAGTTGAGATCCAAATTTATAGATTTTTTTCAATAGCTCATGAAATCATGGTCTCAAACTTCAGGATAAAAATATTATGCACAAAAATAAAAGCCTTATTTTGCAAGAATCCTAGCAAGTTCAAGTCATTAAATTTGAGAAAGTGTAAAATTTATAAAACTTTTACAAAGTCTCAGAGTGTTTGTCTCATGTGGGTAGGGACTATTCTCTCAGAGACATTGTCTTAGAGTAAATTAAACTAGTTTGTAAGTTATTCTGTAGATCCACATCTCTTGGTGTCCACGGTATTCCAAAATCTATTTTAAGAGTCAATATAGGGAGTAGAGCATGCAAGACATTTGTTTTACATGTATCCAGCTCCAATTTTCTTCCAAGCACCACATCTACCTCCCTATCCACTGACAAGGGTGACTCCTGGGCATTTCAGTGTGTGGTTCTAACTCCTTCCCAAAGCATTAAAGGACAATGTTTACTATTTTCATCAAAATATATGTAACTAGATATCACTGTTTCAGTTTAAGCAGCATAATCACAGATACATGTTAAACATGAATATATTAAAACTGATAGAGGTTAAATAAATACTTCATGGTCACAGAAGCTACTGACTGCAAAGCATCTGTAAGTATTATCAGATCTGTAAAAATAAGTCCATAAAATACTCTTTACCTTTACGTTAATGTAAGAATCCTTAAAATCTCACCTAATGACCTGATCATTTACTTAGAAGTCACTGGTAAATTCTAGTTTATTCATGAAATTGATGTCCATTAATAATCTATAGAAAAAAACTATAGAAAAAACATTGTAGATAGAGTTGCTAGACAGAGTTGCTAGAGATGCATTATGGAGGAGTTTCAGTGATACCACAATTGGTAGGAACTGTCAACTCACATGGTTCCAGGAGTAACACCCTGAGCATCAACACCCCACCACCCCCAATGCATTAAGGAAGGTTTTAGAATTAAGACAAAATACATACATTCTCAAACTTTTTATCATATTTCTCTGGCAATTCCATCCTTGAAATCCATCCAGATCACTAGATTCCTAGTCATCATGTCTTGGAAATTATTCAAAACCACATAAGCATTATGCAAATGTTCCTGAAGAAAATGTTTCCACATTAGTAGATGACATAGAAATTCCTTTACTTCTGCTTACAAAATTCTTCTGAAATCTTTACACTTCTTGGCTTCACTTCCACTTGGTCCATGCCAACTTATTTCTCACCTGAATTAACACAAAGCTTTCTACCAGCTGTTCTCTGAGTCCACTTTTGTCTCTTCCAATCTATTGTCTGAGTTATTAACTGAGTTAACTCTTCAAAGCTGAAATGTGCATGGCGTGCTTTAGTCTCCTTTTCTTCAGTGATCTCCATGTGGTTGGCATAAGACACTCCTTACAACATACTACTGAGCCCTGTAGAATTGCATACCTGTAACTTCAAGCTCATTATTATCTCCCCTTTACTCACAATGCTTCAGTCACCCTGACATCTTTGTTTATGATCCAGCAAACCAAGTTGTTTTCTACTTTTTTTTTAACCCTGCTTAGGTACTGTCCCTGCAATAGGGTACAAATCCTTTTTGATCCTTGCAGTTTCCATGGCATCTAGAATAATTTCTAAGACACAGAAGCATTTCGAGTAATATACAGTGTGAAAGGATATAAGCCCAAGTTTAAGTTCCTATTATAATTGTACGTGCATCGCAAAATGATACCTGAAGACCTTTCTTAGATGAATGAAACTGCAAACATCTTCAGAAATATATTAAACCTTATAGAAGGAACACTTATTTTTCTTTTTTTTCCCCCTTTATTTTATTTTATTTTTTTTAAAGTTGTAGATTTACAATTTTTTGTGCTTTGGTTTCAATTATACAATGATCAGATACCCATCCCTCCACCAGTGCCCATTTTCCACCACCATGGATAATATCCCTCCCACCCCCATCCCCCCATCCCCCCTGTCTCTGTGGCAGGGCAATCCCCTGTGTTCTCTCTCTCCTTTTGGGTGTTGTGGTCTGCAAAAGAGGCATTGAGTGGCAAACATGTTCAGTCCATACTCTACTTTCGACATGCATCTCCCCTCCTGGGAGGATCCTCCAAACATCCTTTATTTGGTGCTCCCTTCTCTATCTGAACAGCCCTTTCCTCTAGGATACCCGGCTGGCCTCTAAGTTATGGAGTAATCCTCCTGGTGCTGATCTCAGCTATTCTTGGGTATTAATCTCATACTTTGTTACTTTATATCCCCCAGATGAATGCAATCTTTCTATGTCTATCCCTCTCTTTCTGACTCATTTCGCTTAGCATGATACTTTCCATATTGTACCACTTGTATGTAAATTTCATGACTTCATCTTTTCTAAGAGCTACATAGTACTCCATTGAGGAACACTTATTTTTCAAAAAAAATACTATTCTAAGAAAATCAAATTATAATAGATGAAAGAGAAAGCGTCACTAAACGGTCTAAGTTCAATAGAGTGCATATGGAATACAACATCTCTGCTAAGATTTTCAAATTGCTTTTTATTTCCCTGTTCATTCACTTATTTTTATGCTAACATTTTTGTTTTGTTTGAAGTTTCTGTTTTTTTTTAAAGAAAACATTTTAAAAATGATTAACTTTGCTTTCAAGAATTTTGACATGAAATTAAAAAGTTATGGCAGAGACAAAATAAATCCAAGTACAAAGTTAAGATGGAAATACACTGTTTGAAAGATCTATTGACAAAATTATTTGGGAGATGAGAAAGGGAGGAAAAGAGAGACTGTAGAGAGGCAATGGAGTTAGCTTTATAATTTGACCTTGACAGACAAAGAACTAAGAAGGCAAACTTGGCTATGTCCCAAATAAAACAACATGATGAATTCTGCCAAGCTTGACTTTTTTGAACGTGAGCTTATGAAACATATAAAAAATAGAACAAGCTGAATAATTGGGTTTGATTTTCCACAATTTTTAAAAAATCATAAGGGATTAAATTTAATTCTAAAATTTAATTCTGTGAATAATAAGGAGTTGTCATGTCACTTATGCAAGAAGACATTTGTTAAATATGCTTAATTACTATAATAGAAATATAATTTACATGTTATAAAATTTAACACATAAAGCTAAAATTTACCACTTAAATTAGTCAGTTTTTTGATGGTTGAGAACATTTCCAGAGATTTATTTACTATTTTTAAAATTTTTTAGAAATTAATTTTAATTGATTATCTGTGATTTTCAATAGTTTTAATGACAGTTTTCCATGCATGCAATTTAATTCAACACCCCTCATCAGTGTATCCAAGTTTGATGGATAAAATTTTTTATTTGCAACTGCTGCCACTATCTACTTGTAGAATATTTTCAACATCCCCCAAAGAAACTTCATACTAATTAAGCAATCAAACCTAAATATGTCCCTCCCCCAAAATTCTCATAACCACTTCTGCATCTATGAATAATTTATTTTATCTGAGGGGGCAAGGTTTGGGTCACATGCCACTATGCTCAGGGTTTACTCCTGGTTCTGTGCTCAGAATTGCTCCTTGCAGGCTCAGGGGGCTCTATCTGCTTCTAGGAATCCACCTCAGCTCAGCAGTATATAAAACAAGTTCTCAACACTGTACTATTTCTGTGGCCCTCTTATGAACAATTTGTGTAAATTGAATTAAATAATGTGGGACCATTTTGCCATTGTGACTTACCATTACATTTTTGTTTTATTTATAATATGACAGATGTCCAAACATCATTTCTTTTTATGACTATGCTACATTTTAATCATAATTCTTCAGTTTGTGGTTGTTTTTCATTGTTAAGCTATAGTTGAGGTAATATGGCTGTAACAGTGTTAAGATTTATGCTTTAACCATCGCCAAAGTGCCACAGGCCTTGAATGTCTTTACCCTACCTTTTAATTATTATAAAGAATACATTATGAACATTAACCTTCAAGTACTATAAAAACATATGCTTTTGATTATCTTGGTCCTAAATTCATAGGTTCAAGGATAGTCGCATATTGCAAAATGATCTCTAAACTAAGTTCAGTTTGCATTTCAAGACTTATTTTGTCCCCATACCAATAGGATGATGAAATTTTCTGGGTATAGCAGGGAAAAACTGGTCAAGAAATAGTTTTAGAAAGAAAGAAAAACAGAGGGAGTGGAGATTTTTATTGTCATGAGAGGGTAGAGCCTTTCCATTCCCAATGGCCATGACATTTTTAACAAGAATAATGTCTTTAATCTCCTTTGTCTCTTCCCTGGAGACAGAGTGCTGTGTATAATCTGTAGAGCTGGTACTATAGCACCTTCAGAGTTGTTGAGCAAGTGTTCTGTTTTCCTACTTCCTCTAGGGCCCAAGAGTAAGAGACGGAAAGGCATAATAAATGGCCCTTGCTTTTATTAGCTGTGATGTAGATTAATTATTCTCACTGTGTCTGGTTACTATTTGTAAAAATTAAAAAAAAATTACAATGGGACTTCTTTTGTAGAATGGTTATGATGAACAAATGAGCCATAACGCCAAATCCTCAAACCAGAACTTAACTTTGCACACACGAGTTAGCATTAAGATCAAATTGTTGTCAGAGTAATATATAACTTATTTGATTAGCATTCTGGAATTCAAATTAACCATGAAATATTTCTGAAATAAAGATGTTAACCAAACATGTAGCCAGTCTGGATAGTACTATGAATAATAAGGACTGGTGTGTCTGTTCTTTTTCTTTTGACAGATAAACTCTTTGGTCTTTATAGGTCTAAATGTTATTTAAATATTGTTATTTGTTTACCTGTTGAAGCAAGTATCCCCTATTGAGAAGTATATTGCATGTTGTTCTTATACACTTAAAATTCGCCATCTGTGGGGCTTGAGTGATAGCACAGCAGGTAGGGCGTTTGCCTTGCACATGGCTGACCTGGGTTAGATTCCCAGCATCCCATATGGTCCCCCGAGCATCGCCAGGAGTGATTCCTGAGTGAAGAGCCAGGAGTAACCCCTGAGCATCACCAGGTGTGACCCAAGAAAATAAACAAAAAAAATTCACTATCTGTAAGGTCACATTATTTCCAGGAGTGGAAAGCACTCAGAGGGTGCCCACCAAAGGCTCACTCCTCAATGATTAGGCAAAACACTTTCGAGATGAAACTCAATGCCCCATGATGGCTATGTTCTTTGTATTTTCTGTACTTATCTAATATAATCTGTCCAGCACATCCTTATAGTACTCAGACCACTGAGGCATATTGTTTTATTGTAGTGCTGCCCTCCCGTTGTTCATTGATTTGTCTGAGCGGGCCCAATAACATTGTGAGACTTGTTGTTACTCTTTTCAGCATATCAAATATATCATGGATACCTTGTCAGGCTTTGCTGTGCAGATGAGATACTCTTTGTAGCTTGCTGGGTTCTCTGAGAGGGGTAAAGAAATTGAACTCGGGTTGGCCAGATCAGCCACATGCAAGGCAAATGCCCTACCCACTGAGCTATCTCTCCAGCCCATTGTTGTATTAACTAAAGCTAAATGAATTCATCCTTGACCTTTACTAATTCATTCTATTCTATAGGCAAACATATCTTTAATAGAACTTATCAGGCACTTCTTCCAAAAGTCAAAATGTTGAGCATGACATATTATAGGCACCAGACTCAACTACTCCATCTGTCTCCTTTGATAACATTATTTTATCCATTCAGTAGCAAATGTTGAGTATTATTATTTTTTTTACTAGCTTTCTTTCAAATGAAGAAAGTTTTATATATACATATAACTTGCTACTTGGTTTGCCCAACATATATATGTGTGTATATATATATATATGTATATATATATATATATGCATGAATGAGAAACAGCTCGAAAAATGTTAAAAACATGTTAGAGTAGAATTCTTCAGATGACAACTATTTTCTATGCTACATAGGCTGGGAATTTAATTGTTCAAGATACCTCAGTTTCTTCACCAATAAAATGGGCCAATCAAGTAGAAAATTTTTAAACTTCTTCAAACTCTAAAACATTTATGTCTAATCAAGGAGAAACATATTTTGTCTTGGCATAAAATTTAAAATATTAAATGACATCACTGAACGGTCTTGGCTAGTAAGTAGCAACACAGGGGGAAATTAGTGATGAGTAATGATTTTCCAAAAACTGCTCACTGAAATAGATGACAGAAATCAGCTAACAAATGCTCAAGAGAAATAAGTGTGAACAGACTATTTAAAAAGCCTCAAGGTTACATATGCATGAGACAAAAACAGAACGGTTTAGGGACAGGATTTTACTTACACTATATGTTGAAATGCCCCTATAACTTTACTCCTTGAATTGCATTGAAAATGTTACAGGAGAGATTTGTATTAGTACAAGCATACAAAATAACATACAATTTATAAGTGATTGGAAATGTTTTACTTCATATATGAGTTAATTTAGTAGCACATTTTAATGAAAGTTTTGTTTCTGTGTTTGTACATACATATGCACATCTGTATATAATTTTCATGTAAAATTGCTAAATATACACTTTACTTTTCTTCGAACTCTTATAGTCCAAAACACACTATACATATAGCATGTATGATGTATTATTATCTGTGTTTTTTGCTTCTGTGAGTTGTCACCATTTATGTTCGTAAGTTCCCTCAGAACAGTTCACTAACCTGTTTCTACTTTGTTAGTCACATCAGGTCCTAACCCCATTCTGGTCAAAGGTGTATCACTCCAGAAAAATTACTGGTTGTCTCTTTCTACTTGGAAGTCATCAGTCAAGATAAACAGCAGGCTTTTGGAAAGACTGTTCTGAGTGTACTAAATTCACTTTCCATGATAATTTACTCCCCAGACAACTTTGTCCTTTGGGTTTTGGGGGGTGGGTTTATTGTTGTTCCTTTTGGAGTGCTGGGTATCAAATCCAGGGCCTCACACATGCCCGGAAAGTGCCCTGTCTTCCTCCCTGAGTTTAATATAATCTTCTTTTTTTACTGTATCAGTAAAACATTTTTATTTTATTTTTTTTATTTATTTTTGTAACAATACAGATAAATTATTTTTTTCTTAATTTTTTATTAGTGAAACACCATGAGGTACAGTTGTAGATAACAAAAGGGAGTTTAATATAATCTTTGACAGACATGCACACCAAAGATTTACTTTTTAAATTTTATAGAATCCTATCATCTCCTCCCCACTATGAAGTAGTTCAAAACTGTCCTTCAATGATTTCTCTTGTTGCTAAACTCCCTCTTGCACTTTTATAAAATGCAACCAGCAATATCAGTAGTCATGTTATTGAGCTCCAATTTTCCTGGAATGTGTGATATTCCTAATTTAGTTTGTAAGATCCTGTTTGCAGGAAGGTGGATTTCAGATCATCAAATGCAGGAATTATTTCTATTATTCTACGGTGTATGCATGTGATGTTGGGAAGTAATGCACCTGTTGTGTATTTAGAAAGTCACTACTCTCATTATCTCAAGGTTGTCATTCATCAAGTGGGGACTATAAAACTTATGTATTATTCTCTGTGGCTCTTGGATTCAGGTAAAGATGAACTGCATTCAGTGCAACTATGTGGCACAAAGTGTCCACCCAAGTTTCAGGATTTTGTTTTTAATTGAAAAGTATTGAGCATCTGTAGGATCTTATCTTTTATATATCACAGTGATAAAAACTAGTGGAAGCTAATACTTTAGTGTCCGGTACCTGCACTTTCAAAATGTCTAATTTTATCACACTGATCAACTGAGGAATTATGATACATATCTCAGCTCTCAATTTTCTCATCTGTGACCTGGGCATAAGAAATAACTAGGTAGGGTCATAGACATAGTAAATGCATTAGGTGCTTCTCTACATGCAACTGACCCTGGTATGGTCTCTGGCCTCGCATATGGTCTCCTGAGCACTGTTGATTAATCTCTGAGCACAGAGTCAAGAGTAAGACATGAGCATAGTGGTTAGCCTAAGTCCTGTCTTCAAATGACTTCGTTGGTATTCTGATAGTTCAACTGAGGTGATACATGCAAATCACTTAGTCTGACATAGTTTTAGGAGTAATATTTCAATATTGTAATCACTTGAGGGCTGAAGTGGTAGCACAGAAGGTAGGGCATTTGCCTTGCACGTGGCCGACATGGGTTTGATTCCTCTGTCCCTCTCGGAGAGCCCAGAAAGCTACTGAGAGTATACCGCCCACATGGCAGAGACTGGCAAGCTCCCCATGGGGTATTTGATATGCCAAAAACAGTAACAACACATCTCACAACGGAGATATTACTGGTGCCTGCTCGAGCAAAATAATGATTAATGGGAGGACAGTGCTACAGTGCTACAGTATTGACTTGGAAAGTCCATGGAAGGAATAAGCCTTGGTAACAACTTCTTACACAGCATATTTAAATGAAATTTAATGTTTTTAGTAAATAAATCCTCTGAGGACTTAGAAATCATACGAGAGCTAAGACTCTTGCCTGCAGGCTGCCAACCCTGGCTTGAACTCAGGTATTATATTTGGTCCCCAAGGACATCCAGGAGAGATCTCTAAGCAAAAAGTAGGACTATGCCCTGAGCCACATCACCTGTGATCCAACCCCCTCATCACTTGTCATTCCATTGTTCATCGATTTCCTCAAGCAGGCACCAGTAACGTCTCCATTTGTCCTAGCTCTGAGAATTTAGCACGTGCCACATTGGAGGCTCTGTCAGGGTCAGGGGAATGAGACCCATCATTTTTACTGGATTTTGGCATATTGAATATACCATGGGGAGCTTGCCAGACTCTGCAAAATATTCTTGGTAGCATGCAAGAGTGAGAACTAGACAAAAAGAGGTCTTCTGGGAGCTTGGTTTTATAGTCTCTGGGTCTTGGTCATTGATGGGATTACACAATAAAGCTGGGGGAGTTGGTGGGTATAACACCTAGCTACTGGAAGTTGGTGGATCTGGGTGGAGGAGGTCCAGTCCTGATCTGTGCAGGCTTGGAGGTGTCAGCCCAGGGTTCCGCACACCTGGGTTCCTCTGCTGGTTCCTTCATACATGAGGCTCATCTGAGCACATGGAGAATGGTCTTAAGCATGGCTGTGGCTGGATTTCAGAAGTCTTCAGCTTCTGGGGCTCTGCTCGGGGTGGGGAGGGAAGCTCAACCCCCCTCCCCCCACAAGGGGCCCCTGTGAGGAAAGCTAGGTGTGGCGTAGGAGATTCTGCATTTTTCTCTCCAGGAGCTTACCATACCAATAAACAAATAAATAAATACCCCTCATACCACAAATAAATAAATAGCCCCACTCACAGCCACATCTGTGAGGACCAGAGGGAAAAATCAGGCCAGAAAGTAACACAACGAACAAGGATACGTTTGACCTGGGTTCAATCCCTGGCACCCCATCTGGTCTCCTAAGTCTGCCAGAAGTGATTCCTGAGAACAGAGTTAAGAGTAAGTTCTAAGAACAGCTGGGAAAAGAAAAGAAAAGAAAAGAAAAATGCAAAGGAAACAAATAAAACATCTCCAGCCTGTTCTTTCTAAGCATATTGATGATTGATTTCAGATCATTAAATGTAAACACCAAAAGAATTTAAAATTCTCTTCCCAAAACTTAACTATGTTGAAATTCAAGTCAAACATAGAGAATCAGGTTGTTCAATATTCTTCCAAGGGCTTCCAGGACAAAAGAAAGAATAAATTGACCTCATCAAATACCGAAGTAAACCCCTTCCTTTATATCTTTATCATAGCTAAAAGCTCTATTCTGTATCATCTTCTAGGGCTTTACAAGATTTGCATAAAGCAAAGAAGCAAGAAAACGGGTGACAATACCTCATCGGGATGCAAAGGTGCACACTTGGCATTCCTTTATTCTGGCAATTGGCTCATGGCTCACAATTACCATCCATGCCAATAAGAACAAGATAAATGTCTTTCCATGTGGTGGAAACTGAAGGACAGCAGCTCATTTACTGCTAGTCATTTGTGACTCTGATTGAGGTTTTTCATCTATTATTCCACCCAAGATAGAAACATTTAACATAAAAAGAAGGTATCTTTGTGACTGACACAAATTAACATGTGAAATATGGGTCAGCACACAACTCTGACTATTATTCTATTGCCCATTAGCAAACTGGAGATTTCATTACCCAGCAGAGCTCTCTGAAGATCTGAGAGAAAAATGATGTGGGTGAACCACAGAGAAATATTAGAGAGAAGGTGATTGAAGAAGAGAGATTTAGGGAGGTGGAGAGAGCGAAGTTGCGGCAAGGAAATGTGCATTAGACACTGAATTATGTTTCAATTTTAATCTTTCCACCTACTCTCCTTATGGTCTCTCCATGTGGCTCATTTTTGCTCTGACTTTTAAGTTAAGTAACTTAAAGTCGTAAATTGCAGAGAATTTTGTTTTGTGAAGGGATATAATGTTACATACCTAGAATGAGACTCAAAGATCAGCTTCTGGTAAGTGTTGGTAATATTGGGTAACAGCCTTTTAAAATTTATTGACATTCTATAGTTAATAATATTAGTAATAGTCATTCCAAATCACACCCATCACCATTGTACCATTTCCCTCCACCAGTCCCGCGCCCTTGTGCCCCTCCCCCAAATCAATTTTGCATGGACCAGTTTTCCAGTTATGTTGTTTTTGGAGTTTTGAAGGAAATTCTCTTTCCTCTGGGTTCTACACCAGTTTCCTTTGTACATTCAGAGTCTTTGCCTTTGTTTACACGCATTGTAACTGCAATTCATGAAGTACCTGGGTATTTCAGAAACCCAATGCATTTACTATCATTTGACAAAGATATAGCATCAGAAAAGTAGCCTCTCATTTAACAAATAGAAGACACAGAAAGGTTGAGACAGTAAATGTCAGTATTACAAACTTTTTTGTTTGTTACAAAGAGATTGCAACTCTTTTTCTTGTCTTTTCTTCAAGGATCTGTATTTAAGAATTTATGGGCAGGAATTCTACTCAGCTCGTTTTAATTTGGAAATGTATTTTTAATAGCAAAGTTGTAGAAGACCAAGAAAACAGAACCTCAAACATTTCAGGAATGTTCATATGTGTGAAGCTTTTCTATGTGTGACCATATTTGTGCTTAGAAAAACCTATATAAAAGTATGTACATTGTAAATGTAGATGAAACGTTAAACAAATATAGAAGTGCTTAAGTGTATTTGACTGTTGTGTTTATATGAGTGAATTTATATCTGTGTATGTCAGTATGTGAATTTGGATTATAAGTACATAGTCATTGGATTATAATTCATCTATTTAGTGATTGACTTCTTTCAGTTTGTGACAATTATGTATATTTTAAAGTTAATAATATTTTGTAGAACCTATATTACTGTAGCTTTATCTCATTATTGTAGATACTGAAGGAAAATAATTTGATTTTTTTATTGAATCACCATGAGATACAGTTACAAACTTTCATGATTAAGTTTCAACCATTCAATGATCGAGCATGTACATGTATCCTCCACCAGTGTGCACTTTCCATCACCAATGTTCCCAGTATCCCTCCCGCCACCCCCATCCCATCCCACCCCCTACCTCTGTGGCAGGCACCTTCCTTCTTATTCTCTCTCTACTTTTGGGCATTATGGCTTGCATTACAGATACTCAGAGGCCATCATGTTTGGTCCTTAGTCTATTTTCAGCGTGCCATCTCCCATTCTGAGCCATCTCTCCAACCATCATTTACTTAGTGGTTCCTTCTCATCCCAACTGCCTAGAAAAAAACAATTTTAAAGCCTTAAAAACAAAACAGAAAAACAAGTTAATGGCATTCTGTTTCAGTGTCCATATTTGATCAGTAAATCCAGATTAAAATGTTTACATAAATATGTTGGAAATAAAAGTTTTATACCCTTATTTTTATTCCTAAAAGGCTTCCTTTTATAATCATACTGAAAAGAAATCTCTAGCATCACTAAAAATAAACTTCCCAACCTGTTTTTTGTCACTTTTCTCAAACCAGACTTCATAAAGATACCTACTGCTTTTCCAACTCAGAATTTCCTGTTAATATCTAGCAACTTTGGAACAAGTTACTCCTATGTGCAGAAAACTGGAATGAGAGTTGTCTCTGCATGTATACAGGGACTTCAAATACAAGAGTTCCAGTTTCTCAAAACATATTCATTGTAATATTCTAGGAAAACACATCATTTTATAGGTATCTTCTTGAATTCTAAAACAAGTTTTCTGCAATTGCAATACTTTTAGTGGGGTAACAACTTTATCTAGTTATAATGTATCTCTTTGAACCCAGATGGTGTGGAGCACAGTTGCACTGAACATACAAGTGTACTGAGGTTAGGTGTAGCTCACTTTGAAAAAATAAAATCACCAAAGGGGTGGGGGGGTGGGGGAATTTTTTTAAGCAAGGATAGACTTCAGTTTCTTTTGGAGACTTGGTCTGGTTTCATGAGCCATTAACAACCAAAGGAGGATCTTGTATAGCTGATCAGAAGTAATGCTTCAGATTGAGTTATGTCAATATTAAACTCTATTTTTCATGGACCAAAGTAAAGTGGGAGCCTGAGAGACAGAGATTACTACCTTCCTGTTTACAATGCCTTGTCACCAGGGAAGTGCCTGGGACTGGATTGGTAAAATCTGCCATGGGAACCTACCTGCCATAGATGCTAGCATTCCATTTGCCCTACCTGAATTCCACTTGATATTTGTGGGGAGCTAGTCCACAACACATGAATTCTTGGGGAGCCAGATTCTCAGGCACGAGCAAGAAATTGCTCTTTGCAGGAAAAGAAATTCCAATAGTACCCTCTATCTTGATTCCTACGTTTCCTGTTAGTACTCATAGAAAGGAATTTCAGGAAGGAGGGGAACGGTGAAGCAAAATACCTTTATTCAAATGTTATGTTCCAAGAGAGAGCAAGAGAAATAAATAGTTTCAAAAAGAATGAGGGTTTCTCTAAAGGGAATAGAGCCAAGAGTATACATCACAAGTTGAGAAGTTAGGTATAGGCAATGCATAGAGAAGTTTTTAGTTTTTTATTTGCTTGCGCTCAGATATTTTACAGGGTTTTCCCAAATTTTCCCCACTTGGTACTTTTTATGTAGTTATATCTGTCACTAAGTTGTTGTTTTTTTTTTTTTTTTTTTTTTTTTTTTTGGTTTTATTTATTTTATTTTTTTTTTTTTTTGATTTTTTTTTTTCCCCCTTTATTTTATTTTATTTTTTTAAAGTTGTAGATTTACAATTTTTTGTGCTTTGGTTTCAATTATACAATGATCAGATACCCATCCCTCCACCAGTGCCCATTTTCCACCACCATGGATAATATCCCTCCCACCCCCATCCCCCCATCCCCCCGTCTCTGTGGCAGGGCAATCCCCTGTGTTCTCTCTCTCCTTTTGGGTGTTGTGGTCTGCAAAAGAGGCATTGAGTGGCAAACATGTTCAGTCCATAGTCTACTTTCGACATGCATCTCCCCTCCTGGGAGGATCCTCCAAACATCCTTTATTTGGTGCTCCCTTCTCTATCTGAATAGCCCTTTCCTCTAGGATACCCGGCTGGCCTCTAAGTTATGGAGTAATCCTCCTGGTGCTGATCTCAGCTATTCTTGGGTATTAATCTCATATGGGTATTAATCTCATACTTTGTTACTTTATATCCCCCAGATGAATGCAATCTTTCTATGTCTATCCCTCTCTTTCTGACTCATTTCGCTTAGCATGATACTTTCCATATTGTACCACTTGTATGTAAATTTCATGACTTCATCTTTTCTAAGAGCTACATAGTACTCCATTGTGTAGATGTACCAAAGTTTCTTTAACCAGTCATCTGTTCTTGGGCATTCAGGTTTCTTCCAGTTTCTGGCTATTGTAAAGAGGGCTGCAATGAACAAACAAGTGCAGATGTCACTTCGACTATACATTTTTGCCTCTCTGGGATATATTCCCAGGAGTGGTATTGCTGGGTCAAATGGGAGCTCAATTTCTAATTTTTTGAGAATCGCGCAGCTAGAAACAGCCCCGAGACAGCCGGTTTTCAACCCCTGAGCCGCGTGGGACGGGCACAGAGGCCCAGCTCTGGGCAACAAAGCTGAACGGCTCCAATTCCAACAGGTACAGCCCGCCCCCATGGGCCTGGGTTCCTCTCTGGGCACGCGCAGCTAGAAACAGCCCCGAGACAGTCGGTTTTCAACCACTAAGTTTTGTCAAGGGGAAAAACTTGAAATTTTTGGAGATCTTCTTTTATGTTTTTTATTTTATTTTATTTTTTTGCTTTTTGGGTTACACCCAGCAATGCACAGGGGTTACTCCTGGCTCTGTGCTTAGGAATCACCCCTGGCAGTGCTCAGGGGACCATATGGGATGCTGGGAATCGAACCCGGGTTGGCTGCGTGCAAGGCAAACGCACTACCGGCTGTGCTATTGCTCCAGCCCCTTCTTTTATGTTTTTATCATCGCCCTTTGTTTCTGCTAAAGCGTCTCTTCACATGGGATTCTGCCTTCTGGGCCTCTGCTGATGCTGGCTTCCTTTCTTACTGTATCCCAGTGGGTTTCCTGCCTTTATAACTCTACACTGGTGCCATGTAACTTCTTCAATCAACATTCCCAGAACCTTCTTGCCTGTCAGTCTTCCAACCTGCAACACTTTGATTAGTTTATTGTATATGTAGAAACATTTATGAAATAGTGTGCATATGTGAAAAAATATATGCATTATTAAAAACTGTTTTTTGAGGTATCTAAGAGGACTCAGGACTCTCTCTATATAGTTAATACTTATAAATTTTTATCTTTTGATTGACTAGTTCCATGATTCTTGATTTTTTTTTATGAAATATGCATTTGGCAAGTTTATGAAATGATCCATTTAGGAAAAGACATATAAGCAGTGGTGCTCAGAACTAACTCCTGTGTCAACACTCACAAGATTCCAAGGATCAAACCCAAGGAAACTTGTGTAAGGCAAGAGTTCCATGTGCTGTACTATTGCATTAGCAAAAATTTTCTTCATTTTAAAGAGTGGCATCTGATTCCATTTATAAATAGAAAATTAAAAATAAAGAACAAAATTATTGGACTGCCCACCCCCCCAAACAAAAAATAAAAAAAAAACTATCTTAACAGTCCATTTCTGATTGTTGGTAAAAGGTTCATCTCATTTAATACCATACTTCATATATGTTCAGATTATTTCATTCCCAACATACATGTTAATATTTAAAACCCTGCTCTACACTTCCTAAAACATTATAAAGCGAAGAGTAAGATATTTTGTTATCCTTATACATAAACTATGGGACCAATAGAGTCACGGCATAAAGAGCTCACTGAGATGTTCACGGGGGGGGGGGGGGGGGCGGGCAAGGGGGAATAGGATTTGTTAATGGGGGAAAGTACAGATTCTTCTGGGTAGAAGTGATCTAAGTTCAATAAAGTTTCCTGCTTTTCTATCATTTGACCATTATGAGATGGCAGATAGCAGAATTATACTTACTCTATAATTCTCTTCTTGCCTGGTCTGAAATATATTAACCATTGTTGATTTGGTGGTAGAACTGGTGACCAATATACACCAGTGTAGATTTGTGAAGCTCTATAAAGAAAGAGTTGACAGCAAAGGGACATCTTTTAAGTATGAATTCCTTCCTTTAACTGTTCCTTAGTGAAATGGTCTTGCTTTTGTTGCAAATACATTCTCCTTCAGCTAAAGTCTTCAGAATAATATTAGTGCTTACGTGGATGATTCTGCAGATAAAACTAATTCATTCCTTATTTTAGAACTATTAAATATTTTTAATCTGTCATGATTGCCTAGCACATTTTTTATTTTGTTATTGTTGTTATTATTGTTGTTTTGTTTTAGAGCCACACCTGGAAATTATAGGGCTTATTTCTACTTCTGCATCCAGGCACCACTCCTGGCAGGTTTAGTGGATCATATGGGCTGCCTGAGACTGACCCCAGGTATGCAGCACCCAAAACAAGCACCCTACAGCCTTACTACTGCTCTGGCTTTATCTAGCACTTTTTAATGAAAACAAGTTGTTGTTAGTGATTTATCATCGAGGTGTATGCAGGTGTATGTGTGTTCAAATTTCCGTTTTATACCAGTAAATGTATATTTCTTTGGAATGTGTCTATATGTGGATCTTTTGGTGGTAGGATTCACTCCATGCTCAGGGTTGTTCCCTGTGGTATTGAGGAGGTTCACAAAGTGCAAAATGAAACTAGGACCTCCTGCATATAAAGTATGCACTCATTTCCTGGAGTTCTCTCTCCCCTGCTCTTAAGTGCACAACTTTTGTTTCCCTCACTTAAGAAATTCGAATTTATGTAAGGTCCTTAGAGACAATCTCCACATGTCCCTCTGGCAGAGGTTTTCTTAAATGCTCTGTATTATCTCTTTTGTTTTGAGTCCCTCACAGTAGAACAAACCACCTCTCACCTTGTAGAGAACATGATAGTGTTAGATTTTGGAGTAGGCAATGGGAAAAGTCTATAAAATAGGAAAGATCAGGAAGGCAAAGAAAATAGAAATATCTCATCAAGGGATTTTACAACCTGGTGGGAAATTAGCATTAGAAATGTAAATGAGGTTAGGGAAATTAAGAGGATTAGCTGGCTTACAGGGATTTATAGAAAAATAAAGAGAAGATCCCTGGAAACCTTTGGGATCTGCAATTCCTCAATAGAATTAAAGCTGGTGTGTGTGTGTGTGTGTGTGTGTGTGTGTGTGTGTGTGTGTGTGTGATTGCTGTTTTCTCTCTCTTGTTCAGTTACTATTCTTATTTGAAAGTACTGGACCTGCAATTACAAATTGTTCTAGAAGCCTGACTTGCTCTTTCCACATCAATGTGCCACCTATGGCCAGAGGCTGGCACCTCAGAGTCTGACTGACACCTGATATAATTTGCCTCTTTATTAATAGTGACTGGCTTGGAACCTAGGGAGAAGGGGCGTTCAATGTCATCCCAGACTTTCAAAACTGTTTTTAGGGAGATGGAGATAATGAAATGAGTAATTGGTTTCTTTGGGTAATTCGTTAGTGGTGGCCGGATATAATTTTCAGATTTGTCCATTCTTTAGTCTTGGAAAACTGTGTGAAGTTGATGAATAATTGACCTAGAGAGTGTATCAACCTAAAACATTTTGAAATACCATGAAGTAGAAAAATTGCTGTAACACTTAGGCAAACATGAATGTATACTCCCAGGGATGACATGATTTAGTATTTTCTCAAACTCAGTAGATGAACTGAAAGATAAAATTCAAAACTCAGACAGACTTAGATGTAGGAAAAGTGATAAAGCAAGGCCTGCAGATATGAGTCCTTGTGTTTGACCCCACCTTCCACTCCTGCATTTCTTCCACAAAACCAAAACATTAAGTCCTTCAAATTCAGGTATCAATTTACCCCTTAACCCTTCATCTCTTTATACTTGTGATCTTGGGCAGTTTAACCTTTTGGAAGCCTTAGTTTCATTGACTAGCAAATCTTTTTTTCAGTGAATTAAGTACAATAAATGACAATCACTGTCACTATCACTGTCCTCCCATTGTTAATCGATTGCTCAAGCAGGCCCAGTAACATTGTGAGACTTGTTACTGTGTTTGGAATATCGAAAATGTCATGGGTAGCTTGCCAGGCTTTGCTGTGTGAGAGAGATACTCTTGGTAGCTTGTCGGGTTCTCCAAGAGGGGCAGAGGAATCAAACTTGGGTTGGCCACGTGGGCTGCATGCAAGGCAAATGCCCTACCCACTGTGCTATCACTCCAGCTCTAAGAAAGCTATTAGTTGATGTGTGTGTTTGTGACAGAGATGTTACCAATTCAAGAGTATGAATAAACATATATGGGCTCAGGTTAACACACATTCAAAAGTTTAAAGGGTGGGGGTACAGTGCTGCCCAGCAGGTCAACCCTTTACCCCGATGCTCCCAAATTGTGCTGTGCCTCTGCCTAGACCCCAATAACTTGGGACCAAGTTTCCTGAGAAATTAAATGGCCAAAAGTTAGGTACGTGGGATTCACACCCACAAACCACCTCTCACTTAGCTCTAAAATCTCAATCGGATTTGTTTCTGAAACCTATAAATAAAGAAATGTTGAAAAGATCAAAAGCAGGCCACATAAGCACATTAATGGTCATGATTCAGAGACTCACAAATGAATCTCGGAAAAGAGCAGCATGCCACAGAGATGACTTTGGACCCCAAATATTTTAAACTTTTTGAATTTCTGGAGTGCATGGCCACTTTTGCAGCCACATGACACCTCATACTACTCATGGCAAGCAATACAAAATAATTCATTTAGCATCTACCTAAGGTGAAGGCTGGGATAGTGATGGGAAGATTCTAAGTAGTACAGGAAAGGTGCAGCGGTGGTGGGATTGGTGTTGAAATATTGAATGTGACTCATCTAACTAGAACCCCTGAGAATGGCCAGTCTTCACCCTTGGTCTGCAGGGGACAAGGATTGAGGCATATCGCATGCACCAAAAGCTGAACTATTCTGGGCACCCTCTGCTCACTCATCCAGGTACCTGCCCGTTGGTAGGGCCCCTTCCCAGAGCCGTGGCCACTAATGTTATTCTCCCCCTATATATCCCATTGGGACCATGGGATGAGTTACCCTCTTAGATGAAACTTTCACTAGGTTAGCTTAACCACCAGAAACACATTAGCCAATAATTCATTAAGCCAATCTCAATTAATTCTGCTTCATAGCAGAATAGTAACAGTGAGCGTGAAGGTCTAAACCACACAGGTCACAATGGGAAAGCAACGCAGAAGCTCACCAAGCTTACTTATTGAAGAGGCTAGCCCAGAAGAACCCAACAGTAATGAAGTGCTAGACAACCTCTCTAACAAAGAATTTAGAAGGGAGCTACTGAGGATGCTTAGGGAGCTAAAAGAAACAATGGGAATCAGTGCCAATAAAAGACAAGAGGATTTGAAGGCAGAAATGAGGAAAATGCAAACAAAATTACAAATGGAAATGTCAAACCTGACAAACTTGGTAGGTGAATTGAAAAACACAGTGGAAGGCCTCAGCAGCAGAGTAATAGTTGCTGAGAACAGAATCAGTGAGCTCAAAGATGAAGTCCAGAAAGTCTCAAGAAAAGAGTCACTGTCACTGTCACTGTCCTCCCGTTGTTCATCGATTTGCTCGAGCAGGCCCAGTAACGTCTCCATTGGAGACTTTGTTGTTACTGTGTCTGGCATATCGAATACGTCACGGGTAGCTTGCCAGGCTCTGCCGTGCGGGCGAGATACTCTCGGTAGCTTGCCAGGCTCTCCGAGAGGGGTGGAGGAATCGAACTCGGGTCGGCCATGTTGGCTGTGTGCAAGGCAAACGTCCTACCGCTGTGCTATCACTCCAGCCCAGAAAAGAGTAGAAAATGGAAAAGAGACTCACAATCTGGGAAAAAATGGCAAGAAAAGATCTTGATGAAGCCAAGAGGAGTAACATAAGAATTATTGGAGTCCCAGAGGGACAGGAAGAAAACCCTGATGAAGAAGAAACTGCCAAAGACATCTTTGCTACAACATTACTAGAGTTGAAGAAAACATGTGACCACATTCAGGAGGTCTGAAGGGTACCAGCTAGAAGAAATTCAAATAAAAATACCCCAAGACACATCCCGATCAGAATGACCAAAACCTTAGATAGAGATAAAATTCTGATAGCAGCAAGATCAAAGAAAGAAAATTTCTATAAAGGAGCATCCTTAAGATTCACAGCCGACTTGTCTGATGAAACGCTCATGGCTCGAAAACAGTGGTGGGATATAGTGAAAAAACTCAATGAAATAAATGCCTCACCAAAAATACTTTACCCAGCGAGACCCTCATTCATAACAGAAAGAATAACACACAGATTCACAGACAAACAACAGTTTAGAAACTTCATAGACTCAAAACCATGGTTACAAGAACAACCAAATGGGCTACTTTAAGACAAGACAGGTCCCTCAAATACACCAAATTTCAACAGAAAAATGGAGCAAAATCCCATAACAATAATCTCTCTCAACGGCAATGGGCTAAACACACCAATTAAAAGACACAGTGTGGCAGGATGGATTAGAAAATTGAACCCAATATTCTGCTGCCTGCAAGAAGCACATCTCAATAGTCAGAGCAAACACAGGCTCAAAGTCAAAGACTGGAAAACAATCCTACAGGCAAACAACTCCAATAAAAAAGCTGGGGTAGCCATCCTAGTATCAGACCACATTGATCTCAGACTGAAGAAGTTCACAAGAGACAGTGAAGGCCATTTCTTATTGATCAAGGGATCTGTACAGCAGGAAGAACTTACAATACTAAATGTATATGCACCTAATGAGGAACCAGCAAAGTACTTAAAACAACTACGCATAGACTTGGAGAAAGACATCGATAGCAACACAATACTAGTGGGAGACTTCAACACTGCTTTATCACCTCTTGATAGATCAACCAGACTCAAGCTTAACAAGAACATACTTCATCTGAGGGGGAAAAATGGAAGAAAAAAACTTAGTAGATATATACAAGGAACTTAGTAGATATATACAGGACACTTCATCCTCAAAAAGCTGCATATACACTCAAGTGTGCATGGAACATTCTCCAAGAGAGATCACATGCTGAGCCACAAAACATATCTCCATAAAATTAAGAAGATAGAGATTGTGTCAACAATCTTCTCAGACCACATCCTGAGCCACAAAACATACCTCCATAAAATTAACAAGATAGAGATAGTGTCAACAATCTTCTCAGACCACATTCAAATGGAACAATAACCCCCACGAATAGCTAAAATAATCCTTGGGAAAAAGAAGATGGGTAGCATCATCCTCCCCAACTTCAAACTGGACTACAAAGCAGTAGTAATTAAGACAGCATGGTACTGGGCTAGAAACAGACCTGCAGACCAATGGAAAAGAGTTGAATATTCTGTCACAAACCCCCAAATATATGACCACTTAATCTTTGACAAAAGAGCAAGAAATGTGAAGTCGAACAAGAAAAGCCTCTTAAACAAGAGGTGCTGGGAAAACTGGAT
This sequence comes from Sorex fumeus, assembly GCF_029834395.1. Lineage (NCBI taxonomy): Eukaryota > Metazoa > Chordata > Mammalia > Eulipotyphla > Soricidae > Sorex > Sorex fumeus. The sequence goes on from NW_026606064.1 coordinate 14,628,405, forward strand.
AGCTACCTGCAAAAAAAATAAACTCTGACCTCTGTCTAATGCCAGGCACAAAAGTCAGATCAAAGTGGATTAAAGACCTCAATATCAGACATGAATTCATCAAGTACGTAGAGGAATATGTAGGCAGAACTCTCCATGATACTGAAGAAAAAAACATCTTTAAGAATGAAACAGCACACACCATGCAAGTGGGAGTAAACATAAACAAATAGGACTACATCAAACTAAGAAGCTTCTGCACTTCAAAAGAAACAGTGACCAAACCACAGAAAGAGCCCACAGAGTGGGAAGGAATATTTACCCAATTCCCATCTGATAAGGGATTAATATCCAGGATATACAAGACACTGTTAGAATTGTACAAGAAAAAAAAAACCTCCAACCCCATCAAAAAATGGGGAGAAGAAATGAACAGAAGTTTCCTCAAAAAAAGGAATACAAATGGCCAAAAGGCACATGAAAAAAAAATGCTCCACATTGCTACCCATCAGGGAGATGCAAATCAAAACAACAATGAGATATCATCTCACACCATAGAGACTGGCACACATTCAAAAGAACAAAAGCAATCAGTGCTGGCATGTATGTGGGCAAAAAGGAACACTCTTTCACTGTTGGTGGGAATGCCCACTAGTCCAGCCTTTCTGGAAAACAATATGGATAGTCCTTCAAAAACTAGAAATTGAGCTTCCATATGACCCCACAATACCACTTCTGGGAATATATCCTGAGGATGCAAAAAACCACAGTAGAATGGCATCTGTACCTATATGTTCATTGCAGCACTGTTCACAATAGCCAAAATCTGGAAACAACCCAAGTGCCCTAGAACAGATGACTGGTTAAAGAAACTTTGGTACATCTACACAATGGAATACTATGCAGCTGTCAGGAAAGATGAAGTCATAAACTTTGCTTATAAGTGGATAGACATGGAGGGTATCATGCTAAGTGAAATGAGTGAGAAAGAGAGGGACAGACACAGAGGGACTGCACTCATTTGTGGAGTATAAAACAACATAACATGAGTCTGACACCTAAGGATAGTAGACACACGGGACAGATAGATTGCTCCATAGCTGAAAGCCTGCCTCATGAGCAAAAGGGAGAAAGCAGCTGGAATAAAGAAGGGATCACTAAGAAAAAGATGGCTCGAGGAGTCGGTTGGGGTGGTAGATGTGTGCAGAAAGTAGATAAAGGACCAAACATGATAACCTCTCAGGGTCTGTATTGCAAACCATAATGCCCTAAAGTAGAGAGAGATTTTGGGGAATCATGTCTGCCATGGAGGCAGTGGGAAGGTGGGAAAGGGGGGAATGTGCACTGGTGGAGGGATGGGTGTTTGGTCATTATGTGATTGTAACCCAAACATGAAAGCTTGTAACTATCTCATGGTTATTCAATAAAATTAAAAAAAAAGAAATATTGAATGTAAATAATTATTGTGAAAAACTATGAAAAATTAAAAATTAAAAAAGAATTTAAAGTAATGTGGAGTTCATGCCTCCGTCAATCAACTTTATCAGTGTCTGAATAAATAGTAGTTCTCGACATTGAAAAAAAACATTATACGGCCTGGGGCAGGAGTGATAGCACAGTGGTAGGGCATTTGCCTTGCACAGCCAGCCCGGCTGAGCCAGGTTCAATTCCTCCACCCCTCTCGGAGAGCCCGGCAAGCTACCAAGAGTATCTCACCCCCACGGCAAAACCTGGTAAGCTACCCGTGATATATTCAATATGCCAAACACAGTAACAACAAGTCTCAAAATGGAGACATTACTGGGCCCGCTCAAGCAAATCGATGAACAACCGGAGGACAGGACAGTGATTTATATGGCCACTTTCCATTGAGGTATTATCAGGGCAGAAGCATAGCTGAGAAGCATGACCCTTATAAAGTAGCTATAAGACAGAGATTTAGATGTATTTCCTCATTTTCTTCAACTCTGAGTAAAAGTCATTGTGTATCTATTGTACAGAGATGCATTCCAAGGATCAAAATTTTTTAGTTACTTTTCTTTAATAGCATATCTTCTATCAGAAAAAGTAAAATTTGAAATGGATCAAAATAATTAGTGGATCTCTTTAGTAGCAGAGTAAGCTTTGTTCAGTGTGTACCCTTGATTTTCTGCTTCTGTAGGATTGAGTCATTCTTTATTTTTGAGCTATTTTATAGCTCAGTAAATTACAGGTCACTGAGAGTAACACAATTATTGAGACACATTGACATGCAAATGAATTATTTTCTTAAAAGGGAGAATTAATTTTTCTCCCTCCCTTATCAGAAAAACAATGTGCTTTTATTCAAAAATGCATTTTACCATTTCAGTTTGCAGATAGAGACAAAGAGATGTAGAGAAATATCCAAGCACACATGGTTCATACTTTTCATGTGATACATATTGAACAAAACTCCCTTTAAAGTTATAATATAATATTAGCTTAATTATCAAATAGCTAAATAGTTAAATAAAATCTTGGGTATTCATTTTATATTTTATATTTGTAAGGATATTCCTTTTAAAAAGTATCTTTTCTGATCTATGCTGTTTGGCACTGGAATTTGATTCAACATCTGATGTAACAATTTATATTAGTTTTCTAATTCAGGCATGTCTCTTGAAATACAAGATTTATATAGGCAAAAATAAAAATTGGAAAATAAATCACACTCTCACATAATATTTCACATCCTCTCTCTCTCTCTCTCTCATACACACACACAATTCACACCCTTTCGACACATTAAAAAAGGCAGATTCCTGCAGGTGTCACAGACACACACACACACACACACACACACACACACAAGATTCACACCCTTTCTCACACAAAAAGGCTGATTGTTACAGGTGTGCTGGTTCTTTCCCCAAAGGACTCAAGCTTACAAATAGATTAGCCATTACAGGCTGAATTCAGTGGATACTGTATCTGAGACAAAGATAGGAAGTGTAGGAAGGCTTGGTTATGCAGCCTTTTTAAGTAGGATGCCCCAGAAAAGGTGAAAAAAAAAAACCCTTCTCTCTTTTAATATAGGAGTATGGTGAACACTCTGTATTGAGTTTTTGGCATACAATAGGTTTAAAGTAAATGGTTTGGGAAAAAAAGCAGGATAAGATGATATATTGGGTGCTTATCCTGCGTCCATTCTGTGATCTTCATTCCAAAACTTTAAAAAGCATTTACTAACAAATATGCAAAATTGAAAACCAAGCTTAATTTCTTAATGGTCATAATTGTAAACAAGAAAATCTTGAGTACAAATGTTTACAATCATGAGTATTATGAAATTAAGATTAGCTTTTAATTGTGCTGTTTCTTTACTAAATTATTTTTTAAAAAATACATTCTATTATTCACCTTATATAAATACTGGCATGTGTTGATTATTTTCAGTATACAGTGTAATGTGATTAATAAGATGAGACATTTTTAAATTTTTGAATGACTAATTTTTAACTTTTTTCTGACAATACTATAAATAACAATTTCTCATGGATATTATTTCAATGGTCTGAAGTGACAGCACAGTGGGTAGGGGTTTTGCCTTGTACGTGCCCGACCCCGGTTCGATTCCACCACCCCTCTCAGAGAGCCTGGCAAGTTACCGAGAGTATCTGGCCCGTACGGCAAAGCCTGACAAGCTCTCCGTGACATATTTGATATACCAAAAACAGTAACAAGTCTCATGATGGAGACATTACTGGTGCCTGCTCGAGAAAATTGATGAACAATGGGAGAACAGTGCAATGCTATAGATTATTTCAACACACATCCATCACCAGTGCACCTGTCTCCCTCTCTTCCCTCTCACCCACCCTCCCAAGGAGATAACCAAAACTAAAAGTGACCTGGACTTTCTTAGATCTTAATGTAGCTCTGGAAATTGCCTTTCAGGAAGTCATAGTGTTTCAGAACCACAAATAAACTCTGACGTCACACCAAATAGCCCTACAATATTCGACTCCCTGAGACCAGTAAACACAGTACCTAAAGTTGGGTGAGCGACTAATTTGTCTGGGACTAAGAGGGTTCCCAGTATGTGTGGCTTTCAATGTAAAGACAGGAAAGTCTTGGCATATCAGGGTAAGATAGTACGCTCTCCTTGTCTCAAGACGTTGTTGGTAAAATTCTGGTAACTATTGAGATATTTTACTACCGTTCTTGCTTATGATCCATTCATGCTGCCTTCTGACACCTGATCAATGCGCTCTCACCGCACTTCACATCTGTACTGTCTCAGGAGTTAGTCATTGTTTGCAGGATTCAGGTTGTTTCCTCCTCCTAATTTTTCAGACTGCAACTAACCTCCGACAAGATCCAGTTTATTTGTTCCCCTAATCTTCCCCCAGGGACAAGCTAACTAAGCACAAAAATATTACTAAGATCTGGAGAATATCCTGCAGAGTGAGTTTAGTCAGAAGAAGAGGGCAAATACAGCATGAGCTCCCTCGCTTGTAGTATATAAGGAAACATAATGAGGTAACAACTGCCAGAAGCAGCAGAAACTGAGATTTGGTATTTAGTCTGAAACATGTCACTGCATGAGAGATGAGGGTGAGGAAAAGAACAGGGGTGGTGTGATGGAAACCACACTGGGAACTGGAAAAGGGAAGCTGACACTACTGAGGGCTGTGGTGTTGGAGTAATTTGTGCAGGAAACCCTGCTAGTATCAATCGTGTAAAGTATGGTATAAATCATGTTAAAATAATTTTTTCTTTGCCTTTTGGGTCACACCTGGTGATGCACAGGGATGACCCCTAGTGGTGTTCAGGGGACCATATGGAATGCTGGGAATCGAACCCGGGTCAGCTGCATGCAAGGCAAATAAATGGCTTACCAGCTATGATATCACTCCAGCCCCTAAAAATTTTTTTAAAGAGCTTTACATATATAGAGAAAGAGCAATACAGGTATATCTATGATAGACAGACAAACAGATAGATAGATCACCAGCCATAGGTTGTTGGAGAAAACATACATACATAGTTTTGGACTCAGAACATGGCTCAGAATGGACAATCATACAAATGGAGTTCATTGAGGGTAGAGTCATCAAAAAATAAGTATGTCAAAAATAGAACCTCTGTTTTGAAATATGCCGACATAAAGTAAATCTCTAATTTGGTATATATATATATATATATATATATATATGTGGGAGGGTCTAGTTCAAAAGACAGTTACTTAATTTTATAAAACACCAGTGTTTATAGAACATGATACCCATGTTGATTATAACTAAATGATGATAAATCATTGGTGCGCATATAGCAAAATTGGACTTATACATCCTAAATTAAATTATTATAACAAATGCATCAATAGTAGCAAATCTATATATAATCCATACATGAAAATTTATGACAAATGTATTATTATACTTTTTCATTAAATTTACTAAGTGTTTTATAACATCTGTAATATAGAATGGATAGATGTGACTCTTTTTTTATCATCTGGATATTTTCAATATTGTAACAATTGTAGCACTAAATGGAACTCTGTCAGAACTATTGATAAACTGTTTTGAGAAAATAGGATAAACTATTTTTAAAATTCCGTTAATAGCAGCCAATATCACAGATTATATGACATAATTCTCATCATATGCAAATGTTAAAACAATAGATTTAGGAAACAAAGGCAAGTGAATGATTTTAATAAAATATTTTTCTCTTTCTATTTGTGATACATTTTTCAATTTTTGAGTTATCATATAGTCAAGTAGGTGTGAATTGAATAATAGAGAATGAAAAGTCTGACAGGTTTATTTGCTTCTCAGAATCATGATACGTATTACTTCAAACTGCATATCTAACTTGACAGAATCTTAACTCAGTAAGAATCAAGCCTGACTTATTTATCCCATGCTTCCCTAGCAGAATTTCTGAAAATTTTCTGCAGAAAGCTTGTGATTTTTTGAGTCTAGAAGAATGATATTTGGGTTTCCTCAAATATCTCAGAAATTGTCTCACATACTTGAGCCATTATTTTATATATATATATATATATTTATTCCAACATGCCCTACTGGAGCTAGATCCAAGATTTTTTTGGCTACTGGTCTACCAAATTGAGATGTATATTTCACGTCAATGACATAACAACAACAATAACAACAACAGCAACAAACAGTTTTGTCTGATCTTAATTTTTCCTGTTATTCCCACAACAGAAATTGATATCCAGCATGTTTAATTAAAGAGCTTATTTATGTTACTAAGATGAACATTGATTGGTTTATTTTATGTAAGCTACTGTGTTGTTTGTGGAGTATTACATTTGTAGGCCCTGAGTTATTACATTTGTTCTATAATGTTTTTGTTATATAAAATTAACAAGTTATTTAAAATCTGAGCTACTTTCAATGTATTTTGAATAATAATCACTACAAAAAATTGTTTTGCAGATTATAGTAAGTCATATGCATGCATAGCCCTGTCTGTAGCACTGTCCTCCCATTGTTCATCAATTTGCTTGAGAGGGCACCAGTAACATCTCACAACAAATTATAAGACTTGTTACTGATTTGGGCATATCAAATACATCATGGGCAGCTTGCCAGGCATTGCCCTGTGGACAAAATACTCTCGGTAGCTTGGCAGGCTCTCTGAGAAGGGTGGAGGAATTGAGCCTAGCTTGGCTGCATGCAAGGCAAGCACCCTACTCGCTGTGCTATATCCAGTTCATGCATGCATAGGCCTTTTTAAAATTTTCACACTTGATCACTTGACTTCCAGTTAATAGGCGGTTTGCTCAAGTGGGCGCCAGTAACGTCTCCATTTGTCCCTGTCGTGAGCTAGTGTAGCCCAATGGCATCTGTTCATTATAGGAACACAAAGAGCCTCAAACCGATCGTTCATGATCTTGACGAAGAAGTCTGACCATCTGGTAGGTGGGCGGCCACGCAGTCTTTTGACATTCTGTGGAATCCAGTCAGTAATGGCTCTAGTCCAGGGGTCTTCTCCAAATCTCATTATGTGTCCAGCCCATCTGGACAAAGCAAACACCCTATCCACTGTGCTATAGCTCCAGCTCATGCATGCATAGGCCTTTTTAAAATTTTAATAATTAAATACTTAATTTTTTCTTATTAATTTTACTAAAGATAGAGTGGATAGGCATGTTATCATAGGCTCGAGCAGGCCCAGTAACGTCTCCATTGGAGACTTTTGTTGTTACTGTGTTTGGCATATCGAATACATCACAGGTAGCTTGCCAGGCTCTGCCGTGCTGGCGAGATACTCTTGGTGGTTTGCCGGGCTCTGTTATTATAGGCACTACAATAAATGCTAATAATAGAGAAGCAGAGTTTCAGGATCACTCCCCCAAGATTCTGGAGCTTGAAAGGAAGCAGAATGGTGTTGGTATTATTATCACATAACAGAAGTAGTGACTTCTTTACTCATAGTAGAGTACTTATTGTTTGACTTTGATTTCTCTCAAAAGGCAAAGCCATTCTCTATAAACAAGTATTAATTATTTTTTTCAATCACATTAACTTGAGATTAAGTATTCTTTAACCCGAGTTAGGGAGATAGCTTCAAAAGTCCGAGTACATACTTTGCATGTGGGAGACCAGGGTGCAATCTACAGTACTTCATGGTCACCCCCAGGCATGAAAGAAAAAACTAGAAAGAGTCCTTCTGCTTAGAGTAATCTTATGTAAAGAAATGGCAGGATTTATCTTAAAACATTCTTGTTTGCACAGTATCTTGACTAAAATTCTGCCTCGTAATTTATGCCATGCATCTTACACTATCTTAACAGGTCTAATTAAGGTGAGATAAAGAAAAGATGGGAGAAGAGCATGGGTTAGTCAAGTCAGAAAAAAGAATGGAATACGTATTTAAGTGTATTTAAACTTGCTTGGGCTGGAACGATAGCACAGCGGGTAGGGCGTTTGCCTTGCACGTGACTGACCTGAGTTTGATTCCTCTGCCCCTCTCCAAGAGCCCGGCAAGATACCGAGAGTAAAATGCCTGCATGGCAGAGCCTGGCAAGCTCCCCGTGGTGCATTTGTTATGCCAAAAACAGTAACAACAAGTCTCACAATGGAGACATTACTGGTGCCCACTCGAGCAAATCGATGAACAATGGGAGAACAGTACTACAGCGCTTAACTTGCTTGCCTATCATGAGTTATAAACTGTTTTAATTGTCTTCCTCTTTTCTTCTCTAACACTATCTATCACTTAATCACTTAATCACTTAACTTCCCGTTAGTCGTCGATTTGCTCGAGCGGGCGCCAGTAACGTCTCCATTTGTCCCTGTCCCGTGCTAGTGTAGCCCAATGGCATCTCTTCGCTCCGGGAACATGGAGGGCCTCAAACCGATCGTTCATGACCTTGACAAAGAAGTCTGACCATCTGGTAGGTGGGCGGCCACGCGGTCTCTTGACATCCCGTGGAATCCAATCAGTAACAGCTCTAGTCCAACGGTCGTCTTTAAATCTCATTACGTGACCAGCCCATCTGATTTTCGACACCTTGGCAAATGAGACAGCGTCCCTGATCCTTGATCGTCGACGGATGTCAGAACTCCGGATTCGTTCTCTCATTTGAGTGAAACGTGATATTCCAAGCATAGCTCTTTCTATTCTTCTTTGGGAGACCTGAATGGCGTTCTCATCTTGTTTGCGTAGGGCCCAGGTCTCTGAGGCATATGTTAATGCAGGAAGAACAGTGGAATCAAAGAGATGTGCCCGGAGCCGGAGGTTCTTCGTCCTCTTAGCTATTTCTTCGACGTTCTTGAAGGCGTTCCAAGCCGCTCTCTTCCTCCTGCGCAGCTCGGGTGCCAGGTCATTTGTCATGTTGACCTCTCGACCTAGGTACACATAGCTGTTGCATTCAGAGATGGTCGTTCCATTGAGAGCGAATGGGGCGTCAGGAACAAGGCTGTTTCTCATAAACATTGTCTTCGTAAGATTCAGCTGTAGTCCTACCTTTCCACACTCACGGTCAAAGTCGGCCAGCATTTGTGCCGCTTGGCTGATGTTTGGTGTTATTAAAACAATGTCATCAGCAAAGCGGAGGTGGTGTAGTTGCCGACCATCTATCTTCACTCCCATTCCTTCCCATTCCAGTCGTCGCATGATGTTCTCGAGGGTGGCACTGAAGAGTTTTGGTGAAATGGTATCACCCTGCCGCACCCCTCTCTTGACATCAACGATCACTTCTTTGTAGAATGGTGAGATCCTGGTAGTGAATCCGCAATACAGCTCACGGAGGATCCTGATGTATTGGGCTTGAATGCCCTGATTGGCTAGGGCTTCAATGACCGCTTCCGTCTCAACAGAATCAAAGGCCTTCTTTAAATCAATGAACGTTAAGCAGAGCGGCATCTTGAACTCCCGAGAAACCTCAATGAGTTTGGTTATCGTGTGGATATGGTCGATGGTGCTGAATCCTTTGCGGAACCCTGCTTGCTCACATGGTTGTCCTTCATCTAGTGTTCTGCCAATCCTATTCAGGATGACTCGAGTGAACAACTTGTAGATGACAGACAATAGGCAGATCGGGCGATAGTTGCCAATGTCATGGATGTCTCCCTTCTTGAACAGTAGTACGGTCCTGCTGGTTTTCCATTGAGATGGAACCTTGCATTCAGACAGGTAGCGAGTGAAGAGCCGAGCCAGTGTATTGATGAGTACTGACGGCAGGTTCTTCAGGTGTTCAGGTCTGACCTTGTCTGGGCCGGGTGCTGTTTGCTTCTTTACTGACGAAATGGCGTGTCGGATTTCGGAAGGGAGAACGTTGGGAACGACATACCCATCCTGTGGAATTTGGTATGTCGGCAAGTGGACATGGCTATCGAAGAGATTTGAGTAGAAGTCATGGATAATCTTCTCCATTGCCGTTCTGGAGGATGTGATGGATCCATCAGGACGTCGGAGGGCAGTCATCTTGGTCTTATAGTTGGCGAAGGACAGGCGGGCGTTACGAATACTTTTCCCGGCTTCTGCCGCATCTACCAGTACTTCTGCTCTTCTCTCTTTGAGGTCTTCCTTGATCGCATCTCTGCATTGCTTTGCAAGCTCGGACGTTAGCTTGCGGTTGCCTGAGGCATGCGCCAAACCACGCTGGCGAATTAGCTCAAGAGTTTTCGAAGATAGGCGACTTTTTGTGGCTATCTCTCTCTTGGCGTTCCTCGCACATTCATGGAGGTGCTGAACCAGTCGATCGTATTCCTCGTCAATGTTGTCAACAATGGCATCTTCCCATGTTGCCGCAATAGTACTAAAGAGTTCCCAGTTGGTGGTCGTTCTGGGAGTTCTCTTTTTGAACTTTGCAGCCCTTTCTCCCCGCTCTGTGAAGTAGAATTTTGCACGAAGGAGACGGTGGTCCGATCCCGTTCGAAATTTTGGGACAACAGCGACATCAGTCAGGCAAAACCGTCGATTGAATATGATGTGGTCTATTTCGTTGTGGAATCGTCCACCGGGAGACTCCCATGTCCATCGTTTAGATTCTGCCTTCTGGAACTGTGAGTTACCATGAATGGTCTTGGTCGACATGATGAACTCAGACAGTCTCTCACCCTGTTCGTTCCATTCTAGGCCATGGGTTCCGATGTGAAGTTCTTCAGCTGATCTTCTCGGTCCTATCTTGGCATTAAAATCACCCACAATGATCTTGTAGAAGGTGTGGTCTTCTTTATAGAATTTCTCTAGCTCCATGTAGAACTTCTCGATTTCTCTTTCATCATAATGAGATGTTGGTGCATAGACAACGAAGATAGAAACTGCAGGCAGTGAGCCACATCTATTCAAATGTAAACGTCCGATTCGGGTTGTTAGGCATTCGAATGAATCAATGCTCTTGGCCAAGTTTGTGTTGATAAGGACACCGACGCCTCCAACACCTCTTTTATCGCATGTTCCGAGGAACAATTCTTCTCCAGTGTCGAAAACGGCATGGTGAGATTCGTGTCTTCTTGTCTCGGTCAGACCAATGATGTCGTACTTGATCATTCGCGCTTGTACCATCAGGTCCTCGATGGATGCATCTGATGCTAGCGTACGTGCATTGAAAGTACAGACGATCATTTTTGTCTTCCTTCGTTGTGGCAGCCTAGGTCGGCCTTGAGATTTTGTCGGCCTCTCCTTTCTCATCCTTCTCAGTGCTGCCATGTCGGTGAAGCCTTCAGGGTCAGGTGAATGAGACCAGTTGTAGTTACTGGACACTACTTCCACTACCCAGCCGTCGCCACACTCCAGGACGCTTTCCGGACCCGCGCGGCAGCTCCGGCCGAGACCCACGCACAACTGAAGACCCACAGAACAAGGTAAGCGGAACTCTCTGAGACCTTGGACTCCAGGCTCGGCGGACCCAGGGACAGAGCTTCTCTGCTTGCTCCCACCACCACAGGTGACAAAGGGATTCTAATCAGGAGCCCCACCCTACCCTGCCCTGTCTGCTTCCATCAACCACCCAGGGATCGAATTGTGCACAGGAGACCCACCCTACCCAGATAAATACCCCACTGGCAGACTTCCACTCTTGACACTACTTCCACTACCCAGCCGTCGCCACACTCCAGGACGCTTTCCGGACCCGCGCGGCCGCTTGCGGCCGCGCGACACATCATAAGACACTAAATACCCGTCTTCTGGAATTGTCGTACCATATTTGATAGGGTTCAAATATGGTAACACCTACAAGGGTGATTAGAGGTCACCCCAAAAGCCTCTATACCTCTCGGAAAGACTGGCAAGCTACCGAGAGTATTCCGCCCGCACGGAAGAGCCTGGCAAGCTATCCGCTGTGTATTCGATATGCCAAAACACTATCTATATTTGTATACTATATTGTGAGTAGACATATATAAACATACGCACCCTGTATAGTATAAGTATCACTTGTATCATGTCACCCCATTGTTCATCGATTTGCTTGAATGGGTGCCAGTAACCTCTCTATTCATCCCTGTGTCGTGCTAGCATAGCCCAATGGCATACTGGGGGCTCTTTCAGGGTCAGGGGATTGAGATCTGTTAATGTTACTGGTACTTTTTTTGACATATCGAATTTATCACGGGTAGCTTGCCAGGCTCTGCAGAGAACAGAGTGTAAGTATATTCATTCATTCATTCATTCACTCATCATCCTGTTATTCGTCGATTGCCTTGAGCAGGCCCCAGTAACGTCTCTTTCATCCTAGCCCTGAGATTATATTCAAGGCTCTTTAGGAGAATGAGACCCATCATTATTACTGGTATTTGGCATATTTGGTACGCCACGGGGAGTTTGCCAGACTTTGCCCTGTGGGCAGGCTACATTCGATAGCCTGCAAGTTTGTCCAAAGTAGGAATGAGATAATAAGATGTCATAAAAAGATGTCCTGATAAGATGTTACGTGGCTGCGAATGCGGCTGCGCGGTTCCGGGAGCTGGATTTTATAGTCTCTGGGTCTTGGCCGTTGATGGGATTACACGGCGCCAGGGGGCCAGGTGGTGGGTGTGACCCCCGCCTACTGGAATTTGGAGGATCTGGGTGGAGGATGCTCGACTCCAATCTGAGTAGGCTGGGAGATCTTGGTCCCGGAACCCGCGTGGCTTTGTCCCTCAGCCAGTGCCTTCATGTGTGCGGAGAGTGGTCTCAGCATGGTGGTGGCTGGTCCTGGAGGTCTTCGGCTGCCGGAGCCCTGGTCGGGGCAGGGAGGAAAGCTCAACCCGCTCCCCTCCAAGGGACCCCGGCGAGGAACAGCCAGGCGCAGGGGCAGGAGACTGCACTGGTCTCGTAAGTATATTATCTTGAAAATTGTATATATACACTTTTTTTTTCTTACTCTGATGTATTTATGTAAATGTTATTTCAAGAACTCTAGTGCACTCAGAATTTTAGCAAGAAATGTGTCATGCAATCATGTATGATGATAATAAACATGTTCTGCTATTTGAAAGATTTTCTCAAGGGGATAATGGTTTAGTTAAACGCTTTATGTCCTCTGGATCTTTGATACCTCTGGGTGTCACATTAGCATGTTCAGTGACTACTGGCTAGAGTATTTACACAACATTTTTGGTAACATAAGAATTTCCCTCCTGTAATTCTGTCTAGAGTTTTGATACACTGAAGAGAGGTCAGTCTCTGAGAATACCATTGAGGATCTTGATACAGGCCTGAGCACGATCCAATGCAATACTACAGAAGCCTTGAGGAATCCTTTTCAGTCTTGCACTGAATGACTCTTCTATTTTCTCCTTTAGGTTCGATATTTTCACTCAGTTCTCTTAGGGAATAATTGCATGCTCAGCGCTGCTCAGCATGCAGAAGTAGTGGATTGAAGACTCAAAGTGTATCCCCTTGTTTTTCAACATAGTTCTGACTTTTTCACTGTTGTGTATAGACATGTATACTTTCCATATTTTAAAATAATGCTATGTACAGTTATTTGTTGCCCATATTAGTTATGCAGTTTTTGTTTCAGATTTTATATAGAACTGTTTGAAAAGACTTAAATACGTTGAGTTTCAAAACACACAAACCAAGTTTTTGGTATTTCTCTTTCTGTGCTTTTTTTTGTGTGCTTTTTTTTTTCTTTCCAGAATCCCAGGTTTTCTTTGCTGTTTATCCTCAAGAACCATCTCTTGCAGGTGACAAACTCTTTTCTTCCTACCAAGCTTGACTTGTATGGTTCTTCTCGGTGACTACACACCCATTCCACACACCCAACTCTTATTTTTTTGTTACATCACTTACATACCCTTTTCTTAAGCACACATCAAATAGATTCCATTACTAGAATAGTTTAAACTAAAATTACCTGCTAAAAATAGACTTTCAATTTTTCTAAGCAGTTTTAAGTAAGTTAAAATTATCTTCTAATATCCAGGTATCAGACCAATTCTTCAAAGATTATATATTTAAGAAAAACTTATTATACTGATCTGTGGTAGAAATATGAAGTAGTTTTCTCAAAACTAACATAATTATGAGAACAAATGAACCAGTGTAGTGTTTATTAATATTAAATCATTTGATCATTATGATTTGTAAATACAGTCACGTGGAAACATGTTCTTTGTGCTCAGAGCCTTCTCATTACTGAAGGGAAAGCCACAAATGGTAGCTACCTAAATGGAAATATGTATAAAAATGTATCAAATATGCATGCATCGAGAAATAAATTTTCCAAGGATATATATTGCTTTATCTTTTGACAGGGGTCCACAGTGTTTTAATGAACATAAAAGGAATTAACGGTCACATAAGCATTCTGTTCAACATCTTCTGCTTTACTGATTTTGTATTTTAATGATACTCCCTCAGATATTTTAGCTGAGACTTTACTATATGGTTTTCAAATATGATATTACCTATAAATCTGTGGCTCTGTTGATCTATTTAAATATAATTTAGGTAACTGGTTTCGGTTACATTTCATGCACTACCCAGAATACCTTTTATCAAGATTTCAAGTAAATTTCCAGTTTAAGCAATTTTTAGATGAAAATAGCAATTCTATGGTAAAAATATCTCAGCAGTACATAAGTGCATACCTATGTGCACATGTGTGTTTAAGCGTATACTTGTGATGGTGACATTGATTCTCATCAATTGATAAATTAAAAATTTCTGTTCACCTAAGTGGGGGGTGTTTTTAATCTCATAAAATTGATTAATAATGATGAGGTTATTTGTTTTATGAAGTTCAAGTGGTCAAGTGGAAAATATTTAAAAAATCTCAACAAAAGTGATTGAATGAATAAAGATTCTGTAGGGTAAAATGTTTAGGTCTTTTAGCAACTCAGATACAAGAAACTAGAGTTGTTCAGGTCATTATAAATACTTTGTGAGTTTTAATTTTAGTCTCAAGGTACAATTAGGGGCATGAGAGAGGAGAATTTTCTGTTTATTTGCTTCAATAAGGTAGATTTTTAAGGTTATGCTATGTGATTTATTTTTTATAAAAAGAGATTGTAGTGTTTGCGAACTTCTGCTTGTGACTCTCAATAATTAAAAAAATTGAGATAATGTCTTTAGTAGTCATGCTGAATTTCACAGATTTATGTCTTGTTTTTGGTAGGAAATGCTTTGAATTTTCCTATTACTTCTTTTACATACATTGATATTTCCCTAAAAGCATAAGTAAATAAACTAATCAATAATATTTGGAGAATAATAGTGTAAACACCATTGTGAAAAATAAAAATATTTCAACATTAAAACTATTGTGATGATTCAATTCTTCTTTCTAACTTTGTTTAGTGACCTTATTAGTTTTCTGTGTAGTAGCACATTTGAGCGCACTATATCATAACCTTCCAAGTGCTAGGTTTTGGATTTTTTAATTAGCATTTTAATTGCTCATCAAAATAATTGAAAACATAGTCAGAAAATGGAGCATTTGTTAATCCCTTTGGTATCAGTCAATGCTAAGTTTTCCCAAGGTCAAGTACCTTCCTGTCATAATAATGGAAGTTTGTATTGAGTTTTAAGCTCCAAGACACATGCTATGACAATGCTGAGTCTGGTGTCATTGAGAGTAAGATATTTTCTTCCTTCTTTTCTCCTGAGTCTTTCAAGTAGAAAAATCAAAGTGGGGAGGGTGTTAATTACTTTAGAATTAAAACAAAGGAGACAAATATTATATCCTCTATGATAAGGATTGGCTATAATAGAGTGCTTAGAATTTTGTTAACTTATTTGTGCTGTGCTTGCTACCTATTTGTAATGATAATATATAACAATAATATTCTCAAACATTCACAAAAGTCAACAACAAAGAAACACACTAAATCATCAAGAAATGGAGTGTACGCGCGCGCGCGCGCACGTGTGTGTGTGTGTGTGTGTGTGTGTGTGTGGTTTTGCATGATTACTGGACAGATTTTTTTCTATCTAGAAAGCCAATGAAAACACAAAAATAGTGTTAATCATCAGTATGTATTAGAGGAATGCAAATTAAAAAACAAAGAGATGATATCTCTTTTCCAATGGTGAAAATGGCCGAAATCAAAAATTCTTGAAGCAATTATTGGTGGTAGTGTGGTGAAAAAGGAACCCTCATTCTCTGTTGATAGGATTCGAAACTGTTCCAACATCACTGAAAATTAGTATAGATGTTTCTAAAAGGAATTATAGATCTATCCTGTAAGATAACCGTTTCACTCATCGAGCACAAAAACACTAATTTAAGAATATTTATTCATATCATGTTCATTATGCTATTTACAACAGTATAGATCTGGAAACTACTTAATATCCTCAGCACCTAATTACTTATGAGTGGACAATGAAGTTATTTAAGCACACATTTGTATGTGTGTGTACACACACACACACACACACACACACACACACACACCTGCGCTGGAGCAATAGCACAGCGGATATGGCGCTTGACTTGCATGCAGCCGAGCCAGTCCTATCCGGGTTCTCTTCCTCCACCCCTCTTGGAGAGCCAGGCAAGCTACTGAGAGTATCTCGCCCACACAGCAAAGCCTGGCAAGCTATCTGTTACGTATTCAATATGCCAAAAATCGTAACAAGATATATCATAATATTATCCAGAAGGAAACCATTAAAATATCAATCCAAATTCATAGAGTAAATCTGTTAAGTCCAGTTTGACCTTTAAGACCATTTTAGGGCTGGAGAGTTAATACAGTAGGTAGGGTTCTTACCTTGCATGGGCCAAACCCAAATTCAATCCTGCCATCCTATATGGTCCTTTGTGCGAGGAGTAATTCCTGAGTGCAGAGCCAAGATTGGTAAAAGAAAATTAAAAAATAAATAAATATAACGTCCTAAAATTAAAAAAAAGACTACTTACAAAGGTTTGTGGGGGGAAAATTGTAAACAAAGCAATGCCATAAACATTACTTGAACCAAACCCAAGAGAAAAAAATTAATAATTGCTTGTCTGATTTTAATTATGACTTTAATATAATTAGCACAACTTGGCTCTAGAAATTCAAGCTCAGCAGTTGTCAGAGCAACAGGACATAACTGATGCATGGCCAGTTTGACCTAAACAACAGGATCCCTTTGGGGGCCAAAGAAAGTTAACTAATCTTATGTAGCTGGTGAATGTGCTCCAAGAATAATCACTTTGGTAGAATACTTGCCTTCCATATGTACAGCCCTTAATTCCATCCCTGGTACTGTGTGTCCCTCATCCCCTCCTCAACACCCACAAAAAGGGGAAAAGAATAATATGCTATTGATTCTAGCTTATTAATCTTTTTTTTTTTAAAAAATTCAAATTCCCTTTTTGCTACTCGGGCTACTAATCATCTTTCCCTGCATTCAGCCCTAAAATAAGTAATTAAAATAATTAATATGGATAATTAGGTCTTCAGTCCTGTGTTTAATGTGACTTTAGAAAAATAACATTGTTTCAATAGCAAGCAACCATATTTAAGTCAGTTAACTTAACAGACAATTTTCACTGACTTCCTTCTCCAGCTTTTTCTTATGTTTAGAAATTCTAAAGCTGCTCTGCATAGAATTTTACTCTGTTGGGTTGGTCCTCTAGGATTTATTTTTCTCTTGCACATACCATCTCCTTGTTATATTTTGGTATAGTTTTCCAAATTTTAAAAGCTAAAGAAAATATTCACTTTGCCACTTACTACTTTCACCCTGAATATTTTCCTCATTTTACATGGTATTATTACCTTGCTCCCTTGTCTGAATTACCCTCATTTTCCTGCATATATTGCTATTATTGTTGTGAATAATAATTATTTTTAATAGGGACCGCTATCGGTAATGTACAACATGGTGAGGGTTTTGGTGCATTCAGTACTTAGACTAGCAACCATGGTGCTTAGTTATGTAACTCAAGGTCAACAGGGCTATTGCAGGTGTTGTTTGGGTGACCAGGAATTTATCAGGTATCAAACTCAGGGTCTTTCACACTTCCATGTCAACTGTTTCTCTGGCCTTATCCTTTTATTCTTTTTGGGAGTTGGTCTCCCATACATTGCTTAAAAACCTCAAGGGACTCTTTCTTATTTTCTGCCAACAGGGCTGGCATTTCATTGCAAGACTATGAGGATAAAGAGCCAGTGATGACCATTTCACCCTTTTGGGACTCAGAGGCTTCTAGGGATATACCTAGTAGTGCTTATAAAACTGTGTGGTGTTCAGGACTATGTTGAATGTCACGTGCATGTCATGCAAGTCATGTGGCCTATGTGCTATACTGTATCTCTGTCCCCCTATTTTTTTAATCTACAGCTGAATATATTGTTGTAAGGTGTCAGATAAACTGCATAAAGTTTACTTTATTACTATCTTTAAGCTATATCCGTGAGTTCTAAATATTTTAATATCAAGACCATAACAATAAAATAAGGGCTGATGTATACTCATCTGTGCAAAATAGTCCTCCTACTCCTCCTCATTTTTCCTCCTCTTTTTACTCCTCTTTTTCTTCTTCATCCTCCCTTTCCTTCCTCCTCCTCCTCCTTCTTCTTTATTCTATCTCCTCCTCCTTCTCCACCACCTCCACCTCCTCCTCCTCCTCCTCCTCCTCCTCCTCCTCCTCCTCCTCCTCCTCTTCCTCTCCTCTTTATTCTTAATTCTTCTCTTTCTCCTTCTCTTCCCTCTCCCACCTGTACCCAAGGCTTACTCTTGACTCTCTGTGCTGAAAGATCTTACCTTGTAGGCCTCAGGATCATACAGCATGCCATGGAATTTAATTACTGTCAAATGCATGCAAGGCTAACACCTAACCCGCTGTGCATTCTTTCCAGCCCTCCATTAATTTTATATTACAATAAATCAAGAATATATTTTGTCTTATCTGGTTACACCTTAGAGTGAGAAATGTACCTTAGATACATTCATTACCCAGTCTGGATTTTTACTTGAGTTGCAGTAATTTTCAGGGAGAAGGGTAGCACTCTCACTAACCTCTGTCTCCCAAGAGATTAAATGTTTCTCATGCCTTCTGTAGATTATTTTTACCCGCCCTGCCAGAGGAATGCTCACAGAAATTATAAGTTCTAAGGCATATTTTCCTAAACCATAAAGTTGATGATGAGAAATGAGTTGCATTTCTGTTTTTACAGTCATTATAAACACTTCTCCGGTTGCTTTGCTGAAGTAACCTCTTCTCTTTCCCATCATTAAAATTTCCATTATTTTAAGATCAAAATCAGAGTAGTAACCTCAAAGGTCATACATAGGTGCAAACATGTTCTGTCCTCTGATATAACCATGATGTGCCCATTTTTTCTGATATTTTTACTTGCAAATGACCTAATGTGCTGATGTGGGTCTGATGTAACTAAATGGTGACCTACCATGGTCTTACATGCACTTTGAAATGCAGAAAATAGAATAGAATGTTCCCTTTTTAGCCCTTAGAGCTCTCCATCTTGCAAACTTTACCTGTGGAAAAGATTTTTGTCCTCAGTAGTCTTTGACCAAGCTGTTACTGTAACACTTGTCATTTTCCTCCACTGAAAGATTTTCTTTATTGTAAAGATAATATAATAAGAATAGCATCCCAAAATGTCATTCTTCATATTTAATAATCAGTTAGTAAATACTAATAAAAATTCCAAGCTTGTAAACAGCGAACACAAATGTGCAGAAAAATATTGATGTGGAGAGCTAAGGTAGTGTTGGCTAGGTAATTGATTCAGTCAACATCACCTGCTTGTAGTTGATTTTCCTCCAAACTTTGAGATGGAAAATACTGGTGTAGGTAAATTTCAGTGAGTGAACATCTGAAATTATGCTTAATGAAATTCTAGGAGTATAGTTTTGTCAGAGTCTTCATGCATGCAAATGCTGTTGGGAAGAATTTTCTCTAAATTTCTGAGACCACAAACTGAAAATCAAGTTCTGCTTCTCAGGAAGGAAGCAAGGACCTTAAGAAATAGTTTTTGGTAAATACAGTGTGAAAAACCTTACTTCTGTTATCTGAGTCATTGGGTTTAAGAAGGAGCTCACGCAGAGTGCATCATGAGATAGAGTCAGAATGACTTGGAGAGGAAGCTATAGGAGTGATTTGAGTTATGGAATAGATAACTTGATGTTTTGTGTATAAACCTCTTATCAACGATCAAAAAGCTTTTAAAAATGTGTAGTTCCTGAGGGTTTGGCGAAGTCTTTGAAATATTCCACTCTGCCTAGGCAATCTTTAGTGGATTCTCAAGTAATGTATTGTGTCTGTTTTTGTATCCATTTTGCTACATTATACTATAGAAAAAAGGAACACTTCAGAGCTGGAATGGAGGTAGAGAGGTAGTTTAGCAAGAGAGCCTTGAGGGTCATGCTTTTCTTATCTTACGAAGGTTCCGCTTTTCAGGAATAAGTGCTAGAGATTCTGAATTAAATTTCCCTAATCAGATGTGTGTCTGTTTGTGTGCACACACACATACACACACATTCACACACACTCACACACACACATACACACACCAAAATGCTTTTGTCCTCATGGCTCACAATTTTCTGTGAGGGACAAATAGTAAATAAAAAAGTCAACAGATATTTAATTATAAATTGAAATGAATGCTACAAAGGAAAAGGTCAGAGAGCAATGCAAATCAGCCTAATTTATTTTAGGAGATCAGGAATTCTTCTCAGAGAAAATGACATTTCAGCTGAGCCTTGACAGATGAGTAGGATTTTAACCAAGCAGAGAATAGAGAAAAGAGTGTTCCCGGAAGAGGAAACAACTCTTGTGAAAGCTCTGAGATGGGAAAGATGCAGTCCAATGGAACAGCCGAAGAAAGCCCATGCTCCCAGGGAGTCACCAACTAAAAGAGAGAACCTCCTGAGATGGGGCTAGCTAATAGGTAAGTACATTCATTTCCTATGATAGCTAAAGCAAAAGATTCCAAACTCGGTAACTTAAAACAATAGAAATAGATCCTCTCGTATCCATTCTCTCTCTGGGGGCAAGAGATCTGAAATAAGATGCTGGCAGGGTTATGCTCTGTCTTATGCCTTTGGATAGATATGGAAAATCCTTGATATTCCAGCACTGGTAATTGCAAGATTATACAATCAGCTGTGGTTTTCCTTCCAAATGTGCTTCACATTGGTTTCTCTGTACCTGTGTGTCTGTGTATCTATATGGGTGTATGTATGGCTTCACTTGTTATACAAACAATTCTATTGATAAAGGCCCCACCCTCCATCACTATGACCTCATCTTAATTTACATATTAGTTCCATATTCAAAGACCTTATTTCCAAATAAAAGTCCATATGCAGGAACTGGAGGATTAGGGTTTTAGCATGCCTTTAGGGATATAATTCAAATCACAGGGACTAGGTTTGAAACTTCTGCTGAATGATAGTTGTTTTGTTCTATGGAAAGCCATCAAAATGGCTTATTCAAAGGGCATGTATGGATTGACATAGCTTTGCTGTGTATTTGCATTTACTTGTTATTTTTGATAGGGCAAAACATCAATCTTGCAGTTGCTCTGGGTTCAGGGTAGGTGTCAATGGTCAACTGTAGACAATTGAGATCAATAGACAGACATAGTCGCTATCTTACTCTAGATGTAAATAATAATTTGGTATCAATCAATCAATGGGAATGGACTCAGACCAGACACTACTGTAGCAGTCTTACTGCGATAAGGCTGTTACTTATATTATGGCAGTGATATGTCCTCAGAGTTTACTGTGCTACCCTGTTTTGTCTGTCTTGGAATCATGTATTAATGTGTCAGCTCCTTCCTCTTGTGACAACTGGTTGAAGATAGCTTTTATTCACTAGAGGAACAGGAGGAGAAATTCAGAACCTTGAGCTCTATCTGCCAGAGGAGAGCCTGTGTGGAGGTCAGGGGTTTCCCAGAAGAGGAGGTACTTAGAGAAGACAGAAATTGCACAATCTTCCCAAGAGTGGTTGCTGCCCAGAATAATAAAGGAGAACAAACATAGACACTTCTGATAAAATTAGAGGGGTAAATGGAGTGTCTGACTCTCCTGTGTGAATTGCAGGTTACTCCTTTGGGGTGTGTGGCAGATAAAGGAGGCCGTGTGCAGGAAGTTAGGACTTTTCAAGGAATAGCTACAGAAATCAGATAATCTTTGTTGAAGTTTTGTCATTTCAGTTCTTAAAAAAAAAAAAACAACCTCTAGTTGATCTAGAAATATTTAATGACAATACAAAGGGAAGCAGTTTCAAATATATTAAAGAAAAATTGAATGTAAGTATTTTTTATTTCAATTATTCTGAGAATGATAGATTTTATTTGGTACCAGGAAGCACTGATACATTGCTTTTATTTCTAAAACACTCATAATAATCACAGATTGATTAATGAGAAACAACCTATACCTAAGCTATTTTATTGCCATTGGTACAAGGAATAGGCTAAATGTGAAAAATCTTAGCGGAGGCAATATTAGACTCTTCAAATAAAATATTCGTTTAAATGCTATTTCTCTTAAAAGAAAACACTAAAATCCACACTTATTTGAGACTTTCATACAACAAATCGTATAAGGTCATTTGTAGCACGGTAGCACTGTCCTCATTTGTATATAATTCAAATCATAAAGCCCTTTCTATGCATCTGTGAGGCACTCAGTTTGATTCCTGGTACCACGTGGACCCTGAATATAGCTCTTGTGGTCTCTAAATGCTGTTGTCAGTGTCTAAACACTGTCTAAACACTGTCGTCAGTAAATGCTGAACTGTTAGTCATGAACCAAACCACATGTCCAGTGAAAAGCATCACAGGTGCTATTCCAAGCTCTCTAAGACCAGCACTACCTGGTGTGGACCTTAAAAATTAATCAAAATTAGTCCTTATTCCAAAATCAAGAGCATCATGATCTTATACCAGTTACCTATCTTAGGTCAGAGATCTTCCTCTGTAATTTGTCATATGTAATACACACATATATCCTCTACTTAATAAATTTGGGAATTGAAATTATGCAGAGTACTTAACAACTGTCACTTATTTTCGCTTCATTAATCCTTATCCCTTTTGCTTTCCCTTCTCGCATTGATCATATAGGCATGCATTCTTTGACTCTATATTTAGTATGTAAGAATTCTGAAATGCTAATTTTGTTGTATTCACTGCTTTAACCTCTGCGCCAATATCAATTCCTGGTTGGAGACACTTATAAAAAGCAAAATTGAGACATCATAATATTTTAAAGACCTAACTTGACCAAATTTTAGTCCTATTAGGTAGCATGCAGTCTAGCAGAAAAGAATCTCAAGATACTGAACTTAGTGAAAGACTATCGGCAGAAAGACATCTGAAAAGAAAGTTTATGCTAAGAAAAGAGTGAGTTGGTTGGTTTTTGCAATGACTTTAGAAGGTAATAGAGTTTATCGGACAGATTATTTAGCTGACCGGGTAATTCCTCATGGTATGCCTTACTTAAGATTCTATTATGGAAGAACCAAAACTGCAATTAAGTAAGAAATTGTTTTAGTGACCCTGGACTTTATAGAAGTGACTTGATTCTGGGTCTGCAGTTTTGTTTTTTAATACTGAAGAAATGTTCAGTTAATGAAATGAACAAATGATTTATGTCATTCTCTTCCCTAGGTCAGATGAAAGTTAGCTAAAGGCTAATTTTCTTACACAGTCATTTCCTAGATGTATCTTGGTTGTAGTCAACGACTTTGCCTTAAGTAGAAGTGAAAATAATGGCTTCCAAACCTTGAATTGGATGCAAACTGTTTTCTTTGCTCAGGTGAAAATAGCTGAAATCAAGGGGCCTGGTAGCTGGTAATAGATAAAAAGGGGGAAAAAGCATCCTGACATAAATGTTTGTCCATTTTAGTTATTTTAAACATTGTCTAACTCTAAAAAATGTATACAATAATAAATAACAAAATGAAGGTATTCTTTTTTAAAAAAAATCTCATTTATCATAAGAAACAAGTGTATTCCATATAAGGCAGAATGAAAGGCTCTCTGATTTTAAATTCTGATGTAGATATCCATTTATCCAGTCTCTGAAGTGGTTCATATTTATAGCTATTCAGATGAATAAGTTTGATTCATTCATTCTTTTCATCTAATCTAAAAACAATTTTTTTTTGTTTTTAGTGTCACTGAAGATTTCTTCTATCTTATGAAACATGGCTGTGCTTTATTGGGATATTGAATCACTCAACACCTAGTGATGTTGAATGTGACTGCTGAGAAATTTTAGAAAAAGAGTATGTCCTGGAAGAGAGTCAATTCAGGGACTAACACTTGAATTCTAGCAATGCTTGCATCCACTGAAAGCACTGTCTAGTCTACTAAGAGTTGGCCATGGAGTTAAGCCACATTTCCCCAGTCTGAAATCTTTGTGTTCATTCATCAGTATGTGAGTGAACAGTCAGAGTTGGTCTCAGCAGCCTCCAGACAGTTGGCTTCCTGCCTCATGGATCCACCACTGAGGCAATGCTCAGCTTTTCTCTCAATGTTGTGTTGTTAAGATGTAGCACTGTAGCGCTGTCCTCCCGTTGTTTACCGATTTGCTTGAGCGGGCCCAGTAATGCCTCCATTGTGAGACTTGTTAGTGTTTTTGGCATATTGAGCATGTTACAGGGAGGTTGCCAGGCTTTGCCATCGGGGCACTATACTCTCAGTAACTTGCCAGGCTCTCCAAGAGGGGCGGGGGAATCAGAACAGGGTCGGTCCAGGGTTGGCTGTGTGCAAGGCAAGCGTTCTACCCGCTGTGCTATTGTTCCAGCCCATTGTTAGAATAGGCAATATAAAAGAACGCAATATAAAAGAACTTAATACCTCTGTGTATCAAGATCACAAATAGGGAGGTAACTGTTTAGAGGTTTTTTTGCTTTGTTTTTTGGAAAGTAGCTGAAATGTGTTTCATTCTTTATCCTCTTTTTAAAATTTTCTTAGTGTTAGACTATGTATATGATATGCCATTTTAGAAATATGCACATCTTTATTTCCCAATTGTCAGCATCCTGCTACAAGGTTCATTTTTTTTCTTAATAGAAGCATTTGAGTCATATGTCCACAGAATTCCAAAGAATCATTATTTTATCTCTTGCCTAAAGATATTTGAGATGGAGCCCCTCTAGGATTTTTCTCAGGTTTAGGAGAAATGGGTCTGAAGTGAGTGTTATGAGTTGTTTCCTTTCATTTGTGATACCACAAATACACAAATATGTGTGTTCCATTGCTATAGAATTTCTATTGGTATAAATAATTTTCCTAATTCTTTTTTCATTATCTCTGCAAATGTATATTGTAATTTTTTCTTTCTTTCCTTTCATTTATTTTTGGTAAAAATAGACCATTTTATTCCTAGATCCATTTGATTAGAATCACACAAAACTGAAACTTTCAGACTATAAGAATTCATCATCATCAAATGGTGATGCCTAGACTAAAACTGGAACTTTGAATGAGGCTCTCTGTTAAAGTGTTCATCGTAGTCAGTTTGGAGCACATGTCCAATTTCTCTCTTATGTCATAAATATACTCATATTAGCAGTATTGGTATAATGACTGAACTCTTTGTCTTAATGTCAGGTTATCAGAAATTTCTGGTTTATCAATTTTAATAGCACTTTTTGTTTGGTTTGGGGCCATACTTGGTGATCACTTGATCATTTGATCACTTGATTTCCCGTTAATCGTCGATTTGCTCGAGCAGGCGCCAGTAACGTCTCCATTTGTCCCGGTCGCGTGCTAGTGTAGCCCAGTGGCATCTGTTCACTCTAGGAACACGAAGAGCCTCAAACCGATCATTCATGACCTTGACGGAGAAGTCTGACCATCTGGTAGGTGGGCGGCCACGCCGTGTTTTGAATCCAGTCGGTAACAGCTCTAGTCCAGCGGTCATCTCAAAATCTCATTACGTGACCAGCCCATATGATTTTTGACGCCTTGGCAAACGAAACAGTGTCCCTGATTCTTGATCGTCGATGGAGGTTGCAACTCCGGATTCTTTCTCTCATTTGAGTGAAACGTGATATTCCAAGCATAGCTCTTTCAACTCCTCTTTGGGAGACACGGATACTGTTTGCGTAGGGCCCAGGTCTCTGAGGCATACGTTAATGCAGGAAGAACAGTGGAATCAAAGAGATGTGCCCAGAGCCGGAGGTTCTTCATCCTCTTAGTTATTTCTTCAATGCTCTTGAAGGTGTTCCAAGCTGCTCTCTTCCTCCTGCACAGCTCGGGTTCCAGGTCATTTGTCATGTTGACTTCTCGACCTAGGTACACATAGCTATTGCATTTAGAGATGATCGTTCTGTTGAGAGTGAATGGGGCTTCAGGAACGAGGCTGTTTCTCATAAACATTGTCTTCATAAGATTCAGCTGTAGTCTGACCTTTCCATACTCATGGTCGAAGTCGGCCAGCATTTCTGCCGCTTGGTTTGTTTGGTGTTATTAAAACTGTGTCATCAGCAAAGCGGAGGTGGTGTAGTTGCCGACCATCTATCTTCACTCCCATTCCTTCCCATTCCAGTCGTCGCATGATGTTCTAGAGGGTGGCACTAAAGAGTTTCAGTGAAATGGTATCACCCTGCCAAACCCATCTCTTGACATCAATGATTACTTCTTTGTAGAATGGTGAGATCCTGGTAGTGAATCTGTAATACAGCTCACAGAGGATCCTGATGTATTGAGTTTGAATGCCCTGATTGGCTAAAGCTTCAATGACCACTTCCATCTCAGCAGAATCAAAGGCCTTCTTTAATTCAATGAAAGTTAGACAGAGCGGCATCTTGAACTCCCGAGAAACCTCAATGAGCTTGGCTATCATGTGGATATGGTCAATGGTGCTGAATCCTTTGCGGAACCCGGCTTGCTCGCATAGTTGTCCTTCATCTAGTGTTCTGCCAATCCTATTCAGGATGACATGAGTGAACAACTTGTAGATGACAGACAATAGGCAGATAGGGCAATAGTTGCCAATGTCGTGGATGTCTCCCTTCTTGTACAGTAGTACAGTCCTGCTGGTTTTCCATTGGGATAGAACCTTGCATTCAGACAGGTAGTGTGTGAAGAGCTGAGCCAGTGTATTGATGAGTACTGATGGCAGTTTCTTCAGGTGTTCAGGTCTGCCCTTTTCTGGGCCAGGTACTGTTCATTTCTTTACTGACGAAATGACGTGTTGAATTTCGGAAGGGAGAACCTTGGGAACGACATATCCATCCTGTAGAATTTGGTATGTCGGCAGGTGGACATGGCTATTGAAGAGATTTGAGTAGAAGTCATGGATAATCTTCTCCATTGCCCTTCTGGAAGATGTGATAGATCCATCAGGACGTCAGAGGGTATACTCGGTGATGCTCAGAAATTCTTTATGACTCTGCACTCAGGGAATATTACTGGTAGGGTTAAAAGACCATGTGTGGTGGTACCTGAGATTGAACTCGGGTCAGTCACTGCAAGGCAAGTATCCCACCTGCTGTACTATGTCTCTAGAGTCACAAAATAAATAAGTTCAAATTTGTAGAATCATTTAAATAATTTAGGAAGGAATCAAGGATCCAACTAGCCAAATGACAACTAGATTTTGTTTAGCTATTATCAGAAATATATAGTATGTATTTGTTCACATTTTTGTCCATGTTTTATTAAGCTCTATTGAAAATCCAATATTGGAGTTATGATCGTAAGAAAATAATTGACATCCAATAAATAAGGGTGTAGATCCCCAGATAGAATAAAGGTACATTTTAAAGAATATTAAATGTGAATAGGATGCTATTATAATCATGATGATAATGATAGCGAAGGTAAATACAAATTGATAAAATGGTTCATATTTTGTTTATATAAACAGGTTAAAATATGCTTCTTCTTGGGATACCTAAAACTATAGAAAAGAAAATAGGCAAAGTATGCATTCTATTTGTTGTTTATACTAGTAAGATTTTTAAAAGCCAGAGTACCTGTTCAAACTCAACCATTAGTAAGGGAATTGAAGCCCTGGGCCTCCAACTATCTGTACATGCTAATTCTGTAACACCAGACTTCCTTTCTGGTTCCAGTACCAGCTGATGAAATAGGAGCATCCAAGTCTCATTTGGCAACTTTATCTTTCATTCCCAAGAGTCAACCTGTTACTATATTTTCAATATGTTACTTGGCTTGCTGTGATAGGCATATATTGCCTTAGCCATGTGCTGACAGGCATGGGAAAAGAGTCATCATTCTTGGTGGGTGAATAATCACTTAATGAAGTGGTCACTTTTGGTCTACTTTCTGATTTCTCTCAGTAATATGATTTTGCATGCTTTCTTTAATAGCATATTCTTAGCATGAATTTGAGCAACAAAGACTATAAAATGTAATTATTGAGCCTCTACTGAAGACCTGAGGCAAAGTATTATTTCCTAGCAAGTTCCTTTTGCTACTCCCTTTTTGCCAACCTGACTCCATGTTTTGTGTGTGTGTTTAATTTGCACTAATTAATGTCTGTGTTAATGTATTTCATTTCAGTTTTTGAATGCCTGCTTCTTTTCTACTAAATTTTTCATCTACTTGCTGCTTTTTTGCAATGACTTGGGGTCACAAATATTGTGGTGTGGTGCTTCTAAAAATGTTTGCTGCAATGCTCGTCACAAACTTGGTTGTGATGTCCACAGGATTTGTTATGGTACTTGCTGGGATTGTGTGCTTTAGTTGTGGTGTTCCCACAGACTAGGTGGCAGTTCAGTAATGATGTCACCATGCATTGTGTTGAGGATCCCAAATGTCAGTGCCAAGGTGATCATACATGGCTGGGAACTAGTGATTGGGATGCATGATGCCACCTGCCAAGGCAGGTGCTCTGACAACTGAACCTCATTCCCAGGCCCTCCTGATGTACTTTTTCTAACATGATTTTTCTAATGCTTATAGTTTGCAGAACCTATTAAGCTACCCATGGCATATTTGATATGCCAAAAACAGTAACAATAATGTATCTCATTCCCCTGACCCTGAAAGAGCCTCCAATATGGCAGCATTGGGAAAGACAAGTAAAGAAACACTGCTAAAATCTCAGGGCTGGGACGAATGGAGAAGTTACTGGTACCCACTCAAGTAAATCTATGAACAAAGGGATGACAGTGATACAGTGATGATGGGAAGGCGCAGTGAATAAAAGGAAGGACACATAAAATTTATCTATTCTATAAACAAAAAAAAAACTATAGGGAATAGAAAGTCAGCCAGCATGCTTAGACCAGAAAGAGAGTCTAGTCTTATTTTGCATGTCATCAACCTTCTTTCTCTTCCTGGCACCTGATATGGTTCCTGAAATCCTACCAGGAGTACAAAGAGCTAAAACTAACTCCTGAACACTGATGAGTATGTCCCCCAAACAAAAAGTAAACAAACAAGCCACAACAGCAAAAAGATACTGGAATCCCATTCATTTCTCTCGGCACTTCTACCAAAGTGTCATACTCTATGGTGCTTAAAATAACAGACATGTACTAGTCTATTGCCTTTTAGGCTGGAGTTGAAAATTAGGGTATCTACATGATCATATTTTGTCTTAAAGCCTTAGTGGAAAAGCTTATTTTGGCTTTTTTTTGTTGTTGGTGTTGTCTGGTACTCCTTGATTTAGGAACATAAGTCCTTTAACATGGCCAACTTCTACACACTGCCATCCTTGTTTGTCTGACCATCCCTGTATTGGATCCCTCATCCATACTGAACTATGTCTTACTCTATGCTTTTGTTTTTTACTTGTTTATTATTGTTAAGAATTTTGGTCCAGGTATGGCCAGAGGCTGAGGCACTGGGTCTTAGAATTCTAATATCTGTTTTTTGAAAGGTCATGATGGTCAGAGCAAGCATGCATTCTATCAAATGGAGACTCTAACTTAACTAAAATATCTTCTTTAGTTTCAAACCTTATGAGAACCTGGAAAACTGAATATTTAAAGTGTCTACAAATTATTTACCCTGTTTTGTGATAAGTAAGTTATGTTTGACTTAAGGTCTGATAAGACTTTTGCAAGCCTCAGACTTTATCTCTCTTTTCCCTCCTCATTTCTCCTCCCTTATCTATAAAAATGTGACATTAGTGACCCCAAAGGGCTCTAAAGTTTGTCTGTTCTCACACACCTGTTGGTAGCAAAGTCATACTCCCAGCCTTCTGTTTCAAATCCTGTTTTCTTTGGACAGAAGTGTAGTGTCTAATCAATATCTACTTGTTTTCATTAATCAAAGGTCTTCTTTCTGCATTAGGTTACATAAAGTCCTATGTAACTAAAACAAGTCTTATTTAATTTTTAAGTTTTTTTTTGTTTTGGTTCAGAGAAGCTCAGGCCTTAGTCCTGGCTCTGCACTCAGAGATTACTCCTGGCAAGACTCAGGGGACCATACAGGGTTGCTGCAGATTGTGCCCAAGTTGACTGTGTGAGGTTAATGCTCTAACTTCTGTACTCTTTCTCTGGCCCCCAAAATCTTTGTTAATTTTTCTAAGGTTTCCATCTAATTATATTCATAATAAAAGCCAAAGTAAAGGAATGTATATATAAATATATAGTTATTTTATCACTTAATCACTTAATAATACATTTTAGTCATTCTTTTTAATTAAAAGTTGTTTTTATGTTCAAAAATCTAATAACTGACTTCTTTTGAGGATCTCCTTTTTTTGCCTTTTCCCCCAGCAAGTGAGGCCAGTTTCAAGCCATGGAGCAGAACTCCAGTTTCTTATTTCTACTACTCTTGGTTGTTAGCCTCCCATTCTGTTACTTTATATTCCACAGATGAGTGCAATCTTTCTATGCCTGTCCCTCTCTTTCTGACTCATTTCACTTAACATGATACTTTCCATGTTGAACCACTTACATGCAAATTTCATGACTTTATCTGTAAAAAACCCGAGTGCCCAAGAACAGATGACTGGTTAAAGAAACTTTGGTACATCTACATAATGGATGTGCATTATGTACAGAGGCTTGCCTTTTAAAAAACTTTTTCTTGGTTAAAAGACTTATAAAACTGTGTTACATTGCTAATCATCAGGGATATTCAAATAAAACAGCAATGAGATATCATCTTACACTACAGAGACTGCCATATATCAAAAAGAACAAGAATAATCATTGCTGAAAAGGATGCAGTGAGAAAGGAATTCTCATTCATTGCTGGTGGGGATGCTGACTGGTCCAGCATTTTCAGAAAACAATATGGACATTCCTCGAAAAACTAGAATGCAAATTTCCATATGACCCCACAATAGCACTTCTGGGAATATATCCCAGGGATGCAAAAATAAAAACATAGTAGAAATACAAATCCGCACTTGTACGTTCATTTCAGCACTGTTCACAATAGCCAGAATCTGAAAACAACCTTAGTGGTCGGAGAACAGTTGACTTGTTAAAAAAACAATGGTACATCTACAGAATGGAATACTATGCAGCTGTTAGAAGAAAAATGATGTTGTAAAATTTACTTATAAGTAGATAAACATGGAGAGTATCATGCTGTGTGAAATGAGTCAGAAGAAGAGAGACAGACATAGAATGACTGCACTTATTTGTGGAATATAAAATAGCATAGTATGACACTATGCTATCATACTATGAGCGACATCTTATTATGACATCTTATTATCTCATTCCTACTTTGGACAAACTGGCAGGCTACCGAATGTAGCCTGCCCACACAGCAGAGTCTGGCAAACTCCCTGTGGTGTACCCAATATGCCAAATACCAGTAACAATGATGGGTCTCATTCTCCTAAAGAGCCTTGAATATAATCTCAGGGCTAGGATGAAGGAGACATTACTGGGGCCTGCTCGAGGCAATCGACGATTAACAGGATGATTTGTGATTTTGTTTGTGATTTGTGATAGTATGACACTAATACCCAAGGACAGTAGAGACAAGGGCCAGGAAGATTTGTTGGAAGGTCGGAAGCCTGCCTAAAGTGCTGGACGAGATGGAAGTTGGGATCGTTGGGATCGAGAAGGGGCCACTAAGTCACTGATGATTGCTCAGGATGGGATATGTGTGCTGAAAATAGACAAAGGACCAAACCTGATGGCCACCCAGTATCTGTGTTACAAACCCTAATGCCCCAAAGTAAAGAAGGAAAGTGTCTACCATCTAGGCAGCAGGTGTGGTGGGATGGGAGTATAGGGAGGAATACTGGGAACATTCTATGTCATTGTCCTCCCATTGTTCGTTGATTTTCTTGAGTGGGCCCGGTAACGTCTCCATCATGAGACTTTGTTGTTACTGTGTTTGGCATATCTAATACATCACGGGGAGCTTGCCAGGCTTTGCCATGTGGGCAAGATACTCTCGGTAGCTTGCTGGGATCTCCAAGAGGGGCGGAGGAATCAAACTCGGGCCGGCCATGTTGGCTGCATGCAAGGCAAATGCCTTACCCGCTGTGCTATCACTCCAGTCCACTGGGAACATTAGTGGTAAGAAATGTATAATGGTGGAGGGATGGGTGTTCTAACATTGTATGACTGAAACTCAATCATGAAAGCTTTGTAACTATATCTCACAGTGATTCTGTAAAAAAATTAAAAGAATAAATAGCATTTTGGTTCTCATAGGAGAACCAAGAGCACTATCTAAAGTATTTTAAAAAGTCAAATATTATGGATAAGATACTGTGGTCACTGTAAAAACAATAATTTGTAGGTGCCAGAGGAACCAGTAGAGGAGTATGAATCTCTCACAATTTATTTATTAAAGCAAAAATAAGTAGAGTTGAAAAATCTTCACACTCAATATGAAAATTCACAATCCAACTGGGTGAAAATATTAGCCTATGAATTCCCTATACAAGGGGATGAGAGCAAATTATTGGAATCTATAAACCCTGATGGAATCATATGTGTTGGAGGAAAAAAATTTTAATAGTATCTCTGCTATGATTTTGATACTAGGAAAGTATACCCTGAAGTTACCAAAGTCACTCTGACCGTTGACAGCACTGAGAACACTAGATAAAAGAGAGCTTTGGACTAGAGGTATAGCCAAGCATTAGAGCATTTGCCTTGTATATGTAAGTTTAATCCATAGCACTGCAAAACAATCCCAGTAACTTCTACTAGTATCCAACACCTTAACATACTGTTATGAATTTTAAGTTTCCCCTGGCATTTTTGGGGGGAGTGGAAAGGTTTGATCACACCCATCAATGCTCAGGGGTACTCCTGACTTTACATTTAGGAGACAATACTTGACTCTTGACAATGCTCAGATGGACCATATGGGATGCTGGCATTGAACCTGGGTTGGCAGTGTGCAAGGCAAACTTCTTACTCACTGTACTATAGCTAAAAACAGATTCCTATACCTTGTAAGGAAAGAGGTTGGGGCAGAGAGATAGACAGAGGTCAGATAATGTAGAGCCTTGTAGTCCAGGTAATGGAGACCTCATTCATCATAAGTAGAATGAGGAAATATTAGAATAGCACTGTAGCACTGTCCTCACGTTGTTCATTGATTTGCTCACTACAAATTGTGAGAGTTGTTATTACTGTTTTGAGCACATCGAATACAACATGGGTAGTTTGCCAGGCTTTTCCAAACAGGTGAGATGCGCTCAGTAGTTTGCTGGACTCTCTAAGAAGGGTGGAGGAATCGAACCCAGGTCAGGCGTGTGCAAGGCAAACACCCTATACTATATCAAATCCTCTCCCATTTATCCATAACCTCATTAATGTGCAAATCTGAGAGAAACTGCCTCAGATATGCAGCCCACCTACTCTAGGCATTCAAATTCTGCTTATTTTCCCATGCAGGGGCTCTGGGAAGTGAAGACTGGGTCTAGGTCAGTTCAATGGAACCCTCACGGGGGACCATCACATACAGCCCTCAGTGTTAACCCTCCAGTGGAATTGTGCCTGGCTAGGGAAGAGAGAAGCATGTACGAAAGTAAATAAAGAATATATCTGTATAACACACACACACACAAACAAGAAAACCAAATCACATACATTTCTACTACATTGTTATAAATGACTCAAGAAAAAGCACCTGTCCATGAAATTTTGCCTATAAATGGATGGACATGGCGAGTATTATGCTGAGTGAAATCAATCAGAAGAGAGACAGATTATACTTAAGCAAATTAAGCATGTATATAATCCATAGCCCTGCCTGCTTTGTGGAGTGTATGTTGTGGAGCAAGCAAAGAGAAGAAAAGCGTATTATCAAAATATTTTGGGCTTAGATTAGAGCACTGACAATGGAAGAAGATCAAAATAGCCTCCTTTAGGTTTTTGAAATTCAGACAATAGATTTGCTACTGATTGACATATAAGTGGGAGAAGGGAGAAGTGTGGAAAGATTTGAGACTAAGTAACTAAATGAATAGAGATATTAATTATAAGACAAAGAAGGCCAGAGGATTAGGTTTGGGGAAAGGGTAAATCGAGTGTTCATGAATATCTTTGTTTTGGATATAGACTTAGCTTTAGGGAAGACATAAGACTGTATATCAAAATTTAGAGACATTGACATCTAGATGGAGGGAATGAGCTATTTTACACCAAAACAAAAAATTTAAATGGCCGAACAATGTTATGTATTTCTGTTTTTAAAAATGATCTACTCTGAGTCCAGGGAAATGAAGTGTTAAAGCACATGTCTAACATGTAAAAATCCTGAATTTGGTCATCAGGATTGAATACCTCTTACACCCTGAGTGCTGTTAGTCTTGCCCCCATTGACCCCTGAGCACTGCCCACCTGAGCATAAAACCATCTGCCTACACTGCAGGTCTGAGTACTTTAGGCCGTCTGAAGACTATGAAGTTATCCCCTGAGAAAACAAACTATAAATTTAACTCAGAAAGCTTCATAACAATAACTATTATCATCTGTCCAATGACAATGTGGAACTTCAATATATTCCACTGATGGACGTTTAGGCAGATGCAATGGCCATGCTTGTGCATTTATCTTTGCAGACATGTGAGTTTTTATCTGTGAAGAAATTCCTAGAAGTGGGATTGCTGAATTCAGACATATGTGCATTTAAATTTTGATAGATATTGCCAACTACTCCCAACAACAATATATGGCTGTTTCCTCATAGTCTTGCCAAATTTTGTATTCTTTGCCAATATGATAGGTTAAAAAGTATTTTTGTTATTTAATTTGCATTTCATGAAATAGTGAGGTTGAGCATCTACCCATATGGTTGCGAGCTACCTAAAATTTCTTTTTTATCCTGCAAAATTAAATGTTGAATTTTTTCATGAAGATTTCTTTTTTTTTCTGTGTTGCTTTCTCTTTTAGCTATTATTCACAGTATAAACATGTTCATAGTATTGATGCATCTTTGAACTTTGGCATTTCAGTATATCAGGACTTTTAAAAGCAAAGTTTTGATTTTGAATTTTTGTTAACACTAGTCTGTCAACAATCATCATAGTCTTAAATTCAGTATGACAACACTAAAGATGAAGTTATGAAAATGATGAGTTAATGCATTGAAATTATCATTCTGCTGCAGATTTGCTGGATGCCACTGGGAAAATCATTGAAAAAGATACTTAAAGTTTGTTATTTTAAAATTTTTACTAAAACATCATGATTTACAAAGTTATTCATATTTGAACTTTAGACATAGAGTGTTGCAGCATTCATCCTAAAACCAGTGTTAATTTCACTGCTTCTCACCCTCATATCCACAGCTTGCATCTTGACAGGCAAATTTTTAAGTTTAATTGTTACAGTTTGTATATCATGAGACTTACTTTTACCATTACCGTCCACTGCCTACCAATGTACCTGTGTACCTGAATCTACTTGATCCTTTTTCATCCACTACCATCACTTTCCATCTGTCTCTTCTACTCACCCCCTTAATTTCTTTTCTTTTCTGTTTTTCTTCATCTACTTTAGAGTCAAGGGTGATCAAGGTATCCCTTCCTATGAAATGGTCCATTCCCTCATCTAATTATTCTAAATACCACATATAACAGAGTGTAAAATGGAAACAGAATCTCTGCCTTACTTCCTGGAACTTATTTAAGAAGAAATCTATAAATAAGTATCATGATAAATAAGTATTATGCTTTTGGGGGAAGTGGGGAATTCAGTCCACACCACATGGTGCTCTAGGGCTATTCCTGGCTCTGAGCTCAGCAGTGGAGCCCTGGCCATGTTCAGAAGACCACGTACAGTGCAGAAGGTTTAAAGCAGTATCAGGACTGCAATGGCCCCATGCAAGGCAAATGACTTACCTCCTGTATTTTCTAGCCTGAGCATACTTTCTTTTGGTGGGGGCAGGAGGAGTTGTAAACATATGAATGTTTGAAGGATAGGTAAATTCAATGACAAACTGAATGCACAATATTGCAATTATTTAGAAGTTTTAGTGAGATGCATTATGTAAAGCTTATTTTCCTAGTTTTCAATTTAAAAATTTCCCCCTTTCGTTTTCATATAGTTTAATTTCTTTGTTACATGGTACTATATTTTTGGTTGTTATTTTTCTCATATAATACTGTAGTACACATCAATGTAAATTTGTAGTAATAGAAATTATATGCTCAGATATCAATAGTAGTCAATTCCTCTATATATTTTCATACCTGCTTGGTAGTACAATAGGCTGATGAATCATGCTCCCTGATTGGGAATTGATTAATGCAGGTGGATAGAGAAAGACTGTGCTGATAACTCCCTGTGTTGTGGTAAGTTATGCAATAGAGAGAGCACTAACCCAAGAGTCTACAAGTCCAAGATCCAGTTCAGTCTCTGACTCACAGGATTTGAAATAGTGACTTATAAATACATGTGCCATCTGATAAAATGGAAGTTACAGAGTTCACTTGTTTGAAGAGTCAGTATATCACAAGAATGGATCTATTCAATGAGTTAAACATAAAATTGCAACTTCAATATCTAAATGGCAGATTCAGTTATAACCTGATTATCCATGAAAACAAAATAAGGCACCACCACCAACTTTTGCAAAAAACTTAAATATGTTGCAAAGCCTATTTTTAAAGACAATAACCTAAATTTATTTTTCTTAATTTCTAAGTAAAAGCATACCATTGCATGGATGTTTGCAACAAAGAGTTTTTAGAGATAAATGAAACAGAGAATCACAAGACAAAGAAGGGAGAGAGATGGAAAGAGAAAAGGTAATAATGGAAGGGGAGGATTTCATCGTTCATAACTCATCTGTAACCAGTGTGCCCAGGAAAATTAATTAGAATTTCTTTATTTCTTCACTCCAAATCATATGTTTGTACAATGTTCATGTTGAACTATGAAAGCCCAAACATAAGAGGTTGAAAGATATATACTTCTTTACAATGGTTTCTTGTTATTAGACTGACTCTGAAACCCTGAGTTCTTTAGCAAATAACAACGTTATTATGAAAGGGGTTAAGATGTAATTTACTTCTCTAAATTTTTGTCTTGACTTTCTAATTGCATTACCTATGATACTATTTCATGGTAGAAATAGCATGCAATTGAAATAAAATGAGAACCATTGGTAAATGATTCCAGGATCTCAAAATTCATACAATTGACCATGTAACTAATTATATCTAGAAATGCACTGTTGTTTACATAATTAAACTGGAAGTTTTGCATTATCAACTCATTCATTGTTTATTTGCAACAAGTTAACTCTTCTGATATGTAGGTTATGCTGGATATGAATAATGTAGAATAAGCAACACTTCCTATTCCATCTAAATGAATGTGTTGCTTAAGAAAATCTATGGATAGGTTTGTAACTGTTGACATAAGATTATCAGTCTAAAATTTTGCTGTAAGTGACTTTTCACTATTTGATTTCAAGTATTGATAAGCATTGATAGGTGTCATAATCTCTTACATATATTTGGTATGAGAGATATCAAAAGGTAAAAGGATTATTTTGCCTCTGATCCTCAGATACTTCATAGCACAGTAGTAAAGTAGAAAAGACATAAAACAAGTTCAGAAAAATTGGAGGAAGGAAAAGGCTGCAGCTTAAGAGTCATTAAATTTGGTATTAGTAAATCATAGGCTGTGGGCTCAGAAGTTACCGATCTAAGGATATGTATTAAGCACATTTAAAAGGAGGCATAACAAAATGTAGCATCTTTCTAAAGTATTTGGTGATTATATGATGAATTAATTTCCACATATCAATTGAATATTATAAGTAAATCATGTTCCTTGGTTCTCTGTGAACACGGTCTCCCCTATAAAACTTCTTTTCTGCAAGTCAACAATTTCATCTTGCTTTATCCTTGGACTAAATTTCTGTTCATATGTACACTTTGATGTTGTTTCCCAAGTTGTCAGTCTCCCAAGGACTTGGTTCAGATTCACCCTGTTGACTCTTTCCACTTAGGAAGCTGAAGCTTATGTATGCTGACATAAGGTCCCCCCGAATAGGCAACCCTGTCTGTTTGCTCTTCAACAGTACAAAGTACATTTTGCTTGTCAAGGGCACTGTGAATTGTACACAGTAAATAATGTTTTAAAGTATTTATGAAGACACACTAGATGACCTCATGATGTCCCTTCATTCTTTTGAAACTATTCACAAAACTGGATGTGTATAAACAATATTCCTCGGTGTTTTGTGTCTGTTTTTATGTATTTAGTGAAGCATATCAGAAGAATTGGATATGGAAAAAGCCTTTCCATTTTATCTTGTCAATCCTTTGCCTAGTTTAGTTGACATAATCTCAAATGGATCTCAAATAACCTTCGCATAGCCTCTGTGCTTCTTCCCCAAGGTGTTTGTGAATGTGGAATTACCAAGTGAGTTAAAGTCAAATTCTTATATTCTCAATGTCCTTTTCTTTGCTTTCTTTATATGAATACCATTTCTTCAGTGTTTATTATGTTATTTGAAATAGTCATACCTACTTGTGAGCTTGTTCTCTATTTTGATCTTTTCCTTTTTATCACATCTTTATTTATGTTGGGATTACTGTCTTTTGTCTTTAATGTGTGTTCTAGTGAGTATTCTCTTAAAATTGTTTGTTTTGAATTATTACATTATTAAGAAAATACTTGCGGGTGGAGTGATAG
Source organism: Sorex fumeus (assembly GCF_029834395.1). NCBI lineage: Eukaryota > Metazoa > Chordata > Mammalia > Eulipotyphla > Soricidae > Sorex > Sorex fumeus. The sequence goes on from NW_026606064.1 coordinate 14,667,313, forward strand.
AATAAAGTTAAAGCACTTGTTTTGTTCATGGCTGACCTTGGTTTAATCTCCAGTGTCACATTTGGTCTGTTGAGCAATGGCACCAAAAGTGACCAATGAACACAGAGCCGGGAGTAGTTCTGAGTACCTAACCGCTGCTCCACTTAGCCCCATCAAAACTCAGAAAAAAATACTTCAATGATTTTTTTTTCTTTTTTTTTTATAATTTTTTTTTATTAGTGAAACACCATGAAGTACACTTATAGACTTATAAATTTTTGTGCTTGGGTTTCAGTTATACAATGATCAAGTACCCATCCCTCCACCAGTGCCCATCCTCCCCCACCACGGGTCCTAGCATCCCTCCCACCCCACACCCCCACCCCCGTCCCACCCTCCCGCTGTGGCAGGGCATTCCCCCCTGTTCTCTCTCTCTTCTTTTGGGTACTGTGTTTTGCCAGATAGGCATTGAGTGGCAATCATGTTTGGTCTATAGACTACTTTTAGCATGTCTCTCCCACCCTGGGAGGGTCTTCACAACACCCTTTATTTGGTGCTCTCTTCTCTATTTGAGCTTCCTTCTCACCTAGCACATGTGGCTGGCCTTCAAGTCATGGAGCAAAATTCCTGGTACTAATCTGAGCCCTTCCTGGGTGTTAGTCTCTCGTTTTGTTGCTTTATATTCCCCAGATGAATGCAATCTTTCTGTGTCTATCCCGCTCTTTCTGACTCATTTCGCTTAACATGATACTTTCCATGTAGTACCACTTGTATGTAAATTTCATAACTTCATCTTTTCTAACAGCTACATAGTACTCCATTGTGTAAATGTACCAAAGTTTCTTTAACCAGTCATCTGTTCTCAGGCACTCAGGTGTTTTCCAGATTCTGGCTATTGTAAAGACTGCTGCAATGAACAAACAATTGCAGATGTCACTTCGACTATACCTTTTTGCCTCTCTGGGATATATTCCCAGGAGTGCTATAGCTGGGTCAATGATTTTTTACTTACCTTTACTAATATAATGTAGTATTATTTACAAATATTCAGGTGACACTCTCTGTGGTAAAAATTAGACAATTTCCTAAATTATCAATTGTATTTTGCATATTATTTTATATGGTAACTTTTAATTTTATAAATAGTATATTTTATAATAAGAGTTTGCATTAGTCATGTAAATAAGTAAATCACTCAATATTGAGATGATAATATAACATTTCAAATTAGTATTTATAATCTACCTTAGCACTTGTTTACAAATTTATATTTTAAAAGCTGTAACTATAAAGGGGACATTCTCCTAATATTTTTCATTAATATACTCAGCATTTTCCCATACAATTATATACTCACAGTGAAAACCAAATATCAAGATTTCAATCCTCTTTCCTATCATAGTCACTTGATCACTTGATCACTTCACTTCCCGTTAATCATCGATTTGTTTGAGCGGGTGCTGGTAATGTCTCCATTCGTCCCTGTCACGTGCTAGTGTAGCCAAATGGCATCTGTTCACTCTAGGAATATGAAGAGCCTCAAACCGATCATTCATGATCTTGATGAAGAAGTCTGACCATCTGGTAGGTGGGGGGCCACGCAGTCTTTTGACATCCCGTGGAATCCAGTCGGTAACAGCTCTAGTCCAGCGGTCATCTTTAAATCTCATTACGTGACCAGCCCATTTGATTTTTGACACCTTGGCAAACGAGACAGCGTCCCTGATTCTTGATCGTCGATGGATGTCGGAACCCCGGATTCTTTCTCTTATTTGAGTGAAACGTGATATTCCAAGCATAGCTCTTTCAATTCCTCTTTGGGAGACCCGAATAGCTTTCTCATCCTGTTTGCGTAGGGCCCAGGTCTCTGAGGCATACGTTAATGCAGGAAGAACAGTGGATTCAAAGAGATGTGCCTGGAGCCGGAGATTCTTCGTCCTCTTAACTATTTCTTCAACGCTCTTGAAGGTGTTCCAAGCCGCTCTTTTCCTCCTGCGCAGCTCGGGTGCCAGGTCATTTGTCATGTTAACTTCTCGACCTAGGTATACATAGCTGTTGCATTCGGAGATGGTCGTTCCATTGAGAGTGAATGGGGTGTCAGGAACGAGGCTGTTTTCTCATAAACATTGTCTTCATAAGATTCAGCTGTAGTCTGACCTTTCCACACTCACGGTCAAAGTCGGCCAGCATTTGTGCCGCTTGTCTGATGTTTGGTGTTATTAAAACAATGTCATCAGCAAAAAATACACTACCAACACTACCTCCACTACCCAGCCACCGCCACACTCCAGGACCCGTGTGGCAGCTCTGGCTGAGACTCACACACGACTGAAGACCCACAGGACAAGATAAGCGGAACTCTCTGAGACCTTGGACTCCAGGCTCAATGGCCCCAGGGACAGAGATTCTTTGCTTGCTCCCACCAACCACAGGTGACAAAGGGATTATAATCAGGAGCCCCACCCTACACTGCCCTGTCTGCTTCCACCAACCACCAGAGACCCAGGGATTGGATTGCGCACAGAAGACCCACCCTACCCCTATCAGGACCAGATAAATACCCCACTGGCAGACCTCCACTACTGACACTACCTCCACTACCCAGCCAGCCGCCGCCACACTCCAGGACGCTTTCCGGACCCGCGTGGCCGCTTTGCGGCCACACAACACATCATAAGATTCTAAATACCCATCTTCCGGAATTGCAGTATCATATTTGATAGGGTTCAAATATGGTAACACCTACCAGGGCGATTAGAGGTCACCCCAAAAGCCTCTATCCCTCTTGGAAAGACTGGCAAGCTACCGAGAGTATTCCACTAGAACGGCAGAGCCTGGCAAGCTATCCGTTGTGTATTTGATAAGCCAAAACCAGTAACTACAATGGGTTTTATTCACCTGACCCTGAAGGCTTCCCCAACATGGCAGCACTGAGAAGGATGAGAAAGGAGAGGCCGATAAAAATCTCCTATCATAGTAAGTGACCATAAGATTTATTTTAGATATAAATAATTGTGGTTTCTTATCTACACACTGAAATATTAAGGATTACTATAATTCAAACTACTAGACTACATTGTTGAGCATGAATGAAATAAAATATCACTGCTAGCAATGCTTTAATTTGGTGATTTGTAGCTTTTTCTATTATATAATGAGTAAACCTTGATAAATTTAGGAATGAAAGGAGAGACACAGTTCTGTGACTCATTGACTCATGTCACTGTCCGGTAATTGCCCGGACTTAGTGTTTGGTATTTAGAACATGACTTCCCTGGATTTTGTCTCAAGTTTAATAAAAAAAAAAAAAAAGAAAAATGCCCACCAACGAGTACCAAAGGCAGGAAGCTGAATTGGCAAGATGAGTGATGAGCAATCTGAGTGCAGCATTGGGAGAAAATGGTGGCAAACAAATGACAACACAGTGGCCCTGTTGTTATTAGAATGAAGAATCAATCTGTAGCAAAGTAGGGTCCATGGGATCAGGCACAACTGTTCTGTGTATACATCTGTACATCTTTATGTATGTCTGTACATACATTTATGCACTGATTTCCTTACCTCAGGAAACAGGAGTTCTGTTTATTACATTGAGTAGTTGGCTAGGTGGTAAAGGTTGACGTTTATGTGTAATATTTAACACAAAAGTACAAGGAAGAAGTAGTTTAAAATAGTATTGGCATAAATCTCTTTTGCCCTTTGAATAATTTTTAAAATTGTTGTTTGATTTTGGAAAAGCATTTGTATAAAAAAAAAGTGACATGAAGCTCCTCTGAGTATATTAGAAGTAAAGTCAATTGCCTGACTTTCACATTTAATACATGCATGTGTTAAATAGAAGACAGTTTTAACTCAGCATCACAAGTATGTATAATTTGTTTAGGAATCCTAGATATTTAAAAAAAAATACCATGAGACCAGCAGAAGAGAGCTGGCCTTATCGACCAGCAAAAAGATGTGTGAATCTGGAAAAGGTCAGAGTAAGATTCCAATATGGCATTGCTTAATCCATATGAGAAATGGAAAGTAGCCAAGCTAAGCTATACTTAATCATTTCATCAATAATCAAGATCTTTTCCAGAAATTTAATTCCATTTGATTAATATCTTGGGTCAAATAAGGGTTGCATTAAAATTCAGATGACATTTGCATTCTGGGTACGTTTTTAATTACATAGAGTTCTCTTAGCTTGTCAGACAAAACATTAGACTAGATTTAAGGCAGGTCAGGCAGAGGCTGCCTTGTTGGAGACTTTCAAATGTGGTCTTACATGGCTCCTCATAGTCTAAATCATGATTATGCTTCTCTATGAGCTTCACCTATCCTCTGCACTTTCAGACTCTTGCATGTCTTAGGGAGTTAAGAGGTTTTTCTAACTACAGTGAAAAAAAGGAAAACAAGAGATTGCATAAAAGGATTTTGTTAGAAATTAAGTTGATATATGCCACTGGATATTCTTCCTGACTTGTGTCAAGGCTGAGATTTCATTCCACTGAAAAGGAGAAATGATATTGGACAGTGGACACTTCTCATTTCTGAAGCCTAAGAGATTTAGTTTAATTCTAGCTCAAAAATTTACTACCAATGTGACCTTGGTCAGAGCCTCTGAATGCCAGTTTTATTAATTACAACTTATCTTTCATTTAATCAATCAGGAATACTTATGGGACACCTCCTATGTACCAGGCATTATTCCAACTGCTGTAAATCCAGTAATAAAAGGTCCCTTTCCCTTGGAGTTTTTCTGTTAATACTCTTAGTATTATAAGCTGTTAAGTGAGAGCATTTACTTAAATCCTATTTACTTAAATCCAGCATAGTAGTTGATGTGGGGTTTGTATTTAATACAGGTCCTATTTTCCTTTATTTCTTCAATATTTTCTATTTTTAATACATAAATCTGTCGTAGTGTCAATCAAGTGAGACAATGGCACTTTTTCACATTACCTGTCTCTGACAAATTTAGGCTCATTAAGCAGCTCACAGATTTGTCCTGTCCTTTTCAAAAAATAACACCATCTACTCATTGATCACAAATTCAAATGTCTATAGTGATCAGTTCGAAAGGCCCATGAGGGAATAAACTACAATTAAAGCAAGTACTCACTTGTGGATGTTGAGTCCACTCAGGATGACATATATTAAAATATATCCACTTGTGGATGTTGAGTCCACTCAGGATGACATATATTAAAATATATCAAGAGTTCTAGTCAATTATTACCCTACTCCTATAAGATCTCCTAGTTTTGCATGGGAAATAGGAAATCCAAATTATTGTATAAAACTTCCAAATTATAACGTACATTTGATTCTAGAATAATGCAGGATTGAATTGCATCAGTCCATTTATATGTCAATGTTCTTTAAAAAACTGTATCATTGGTTTACCATTAGTTTACAATATTATTAAGTTGGAGGAGCATTTTATTTTGCTTTTTGGGTCACACCTGCCAATGCACAGGGGTGACTCCTGGCTCTGAACTCAGGAATTAATCCTGGTGGTGCTCAGGGACCACATGGGATGCTGGGAATTGAACCGGAGTCAGCCGCATGCAAGGCAAATGCCCTACCTGCTGTGTTGTCCCTCAGGCCTGAGGAGCATATCTTTATACTTCTAAATATCCATAAACCTCCCCTGCCAAACACCAAAGTTCTACTCTCAGGAAACTGAGAAAATTAACCCCTTCCACCATTTTTACAACTCTTTCCCCTTTTCCTCAGGTCATTATTATATTTGCTACAAAGTCTAAGAGCTATTATATTTTTTGAGGGTTCACTGTTTTGTTTACATTTAACATATGCATGATATATATTAAATACTTGTCTTCATTTCCTGATTTACTAAATTTAGCATAATAACCTCAAGCTCCGTACATGTTGTCACAAAGTTACAATTCCATCTTTTGTGATAGCCAAGTGGTATTTTTTGTGTATGTCTATACCACAGTTAATAACAATAAATTCCTGGCTTCAGTCATATATTACAGCAGTAGGCATGTTGTGTTTTCTTAAAATCAGATTATCTTAAAACCATTTTCTTCTCAGTTGCTTGCTTCACTGTAGAAATGTTTTATATATATATGTATATATGTAAAATCCATATTATAAAATATATGTGTTAATTAATTGTTGATGTTCAAGTCAATAGTAGGAATAATAGATTTGGGGGGCATCAAAAACTATAAACAGATTTATGCTCATATGGGTGTTAGTGGAGCTAACCCACATTTTTTAGGGGCAACTATACAGGCAACTAATTAATGAACACACATTCATGTACACAAGATACAGATTTTGCAATAAGTAAAATAATTCTATGGGCCAGGTGATTGTGATCACTATAATAAAAAATACTCTGATAGGCATTTTATTTAGGTCTCTTCTTAAAAGAATTTAAGGATGATTGAACTCAAATTTGTCCAGATTATCGCCTTCCATCATAACACTTCAGAGTTTCTCAATGGGATGATATTCAGAGCTAATGAAAATCATAATCATGACTGGTAGTGCTTAAAACATGTTTTGAAATTCACCACCCAGCTTCCAGTGATAAGATAGCAAACAGATAGAATGCAAAATCATTTGCTACTCTAGAAATGTAGCAGTTTGCACTTTGGAGATTTTGTTTCTTGGGTGATCTACTGCTGAACCAGGCAAGTAGAAGATACATAATATATATATATATATATATATATATATATATATATATATTGAAGCATGATTCTTTTTCAGCATAAAAATTCTCCAAACTTTATCTTCTTTATTCCAGTGCCCAATCCAATCTCTTCCTCACCTTCAAGCTACACCGCCATGTCTACATTCTAGGATGGCAAAGTCACTTTCAAGTTTGATGCATCTATCTTGAGAGTCCACTTTCCTTTTTCAGGAATCCCCCATTCATCTTTCAAGGTCCAGCTTTAATGTGACGAATTTTTCATGTTTTTCTGAGAAAACTCTGATGCTTTCTTTCTCTCTCTCTTTTTAAGTTCGGAAATCCTTTGAGCTTCTTGAAAATGTGTTACTTGCCATGATGTATTTGCATTGTTTGTTCCCTATGAACATTCTCACCAACATGTTGCAATCGTCAGCTTGAATCACTGTAATAAATACCATAGCAGGAATGGACGAAATAACAAACATTGATTATTAATGGTTCTGGAGGCAGGGAAGTCCAAGGTCAAAGGTGCCCACATTGAAACACACATCATAGTTTGTAGAGGGCTAGCTTCTTACTGTAGTCTGATGTAGCCTACATAATTATAGACTCTTTCATGTATTTTTTAAAGTAGTATTACTTTCCTTCATGAGGAGTCTACCCTCATTTGCCTCCCCAAAGCTCCATATTCTTCAAAAAGCATTTCAGTGAAGATTAGAACTTCCATAGAAGAATTTGGTGGCAGGGATTGGGAGGTAGGATGGGGTTTAAAGACCGCACAGATGAAAGGAGCAAAGCATGTAGTGCTCAGTGAGTAGCAGGTTTCTAATTAATATTTTATTAAAATTGTTACTCTTAATATAGAGTAACAAGCACAGTAAATTTGGTTTACTCCTCACTAATGTTCTAATTTTAATTTGTTAATTAAAACTCTGATTTCCAAACTTATTTTAGTTGTTTTAGTTATGTAATATTTCAACACCAGTCTCACAATCGGTGTCAACTTTACTTCACCAGTGTTCCCATATTTCACTCCAACCCAATCCTGCCCCATTCCTCATAGGCACATTCCAAAGTTCAGTGGTTGCAGATTAGATCTGTATTGTTTCAGCATTGATGAGTCTGTGTTTTGGCCATATTACACTTTCATGTCACCAGTATAACTGAAGCCCTAACACCTGTTCTCCCATTACTTCTGTTCTCTTCTTCTTACCCTCCCACATCCCACCCAATCCCCTAGATTTCTTTCCTCCTCTGTCCTCCTCTCTGAACACTGAGTTAAGGATGATCTAAGTATCCACCCTTTACTAAAATACACTTCCTCATCCAGTATTATATATAACACAGATAAGAATTACTAAAAGTTTTACAAATCCATGCTCAAGGAGGATGCTCAAGGTTAAGAAGAGTGAAAGTAAATCGAATCTAATGCAAGAAGTGCTTTAAGTTTTTGTTTGTTTTGTGAAGGCTTCGGATACTCCTGGATCTGTACTCAGGAGTCACATCTGGAAATACTCAGGTGACCATGTGATACTGGGGAAGAAACTAGAATTGACTACATACAAGGAGCAAGACTTATTTTCTGTTCTCTCTCTGACTCAAGGGCTCGCATTTTTCAATTATGATTTTACACATTACTAAGACAAAAGAAAAAATATTAAATAAGTCATTGTTTGTGGAGGTAGTATTCTTTTTTATTGAATCACCATGAGATACAGTTACAGAATTTTTATGTTTGAGTTTCAGTCATTCAGTGATCTAACATATATCCCTCCACCAGTGAACATTCTCCACCAGCAATGTCCCCAGTATACCTCCCTTTCCAACCCTTACCCTGCCTCTATGGCAAACAGTGTTCCCCATACTCTCTCTATACTTGGGGGCATTATGGTTTGCAATATAGATACAGAGATACTATTATGTTTGGTTCTTTATCTACTTTCAGCACACATTTTCCATCCCAAACGATTCCTCCAACACCTCAGTGACTTAGTGATCCCTTTTCTATTCTAGCTGCCTTCTCCCCCAGCTCATGAGACAGACTTCCAACTATAGAGCAATCTTCCTGGCCCTTGTGCCTATTGTCCTTGTGTGTCCATCTCATATTATGTTATTTTATATTTTACAAATGAGTGCAGTCATACTATGTCTGTCTCTCTCTTTCTGACTCATTTCACTAAGCATGATACTCTCCATGACCATCCACTTAGAAGCAAATTTCATAACTTTATTTTTCTTAACAACCGCATCATATTCCATTGTATAGTTGTTATGGAGGTAGTCTTCTTACACACAGCTGTGCTGACAAATTACTTCCAGTGTGATGTTTAGCAGTGGTTGGGGATCAGGTAATGCTTGGGATCAAACTGTCATGCAGAACATAGGCTCCAGCCCTTTAAGCTACTTCCCTGGTCCTTAAGTAAAATCAGTTATTACTTCTTCAATCACTTTAGAAACACATGCTTTTGGAAACTATTCCAATTACCATAGCCCACCATAGTGCTTCATATATACTTTAGTGGGCTAGAGCGATAGCACAGCGGTAGGGTGTTTGCCTTGCACACAGCCAACATGGCTGACACGAGTTCAATTCCTCCGTCCCTCTTGGAGAGCCCGGCAAGCTACTGAGAGTATCTCGCCCGCACTGCAGAGCCTGGAAAGCTACCCATGACGTATTCAATATGCCAAACACAGTAACAACAAGTCTCATGATGGAGATGTTACTGGGCCCACTCGAGCAAATTGATGAACAATGGGAGGACCATGACCGTGATACACTTTAGTGTTGGTTTCCTTGGAAAAGCGTTAGTCTCACTGAAGTATATTCTGTGTAGGAGTGAGAGGCATTTAGGTAGGAACTAGAATCACTGCAGAGGTGAAGATGAGACAGTATGGCAGGGTGGTGTGCAGGGAATCCTGTTCGGGAAAACTAATGTAAGGAGACATTTACAGTCTGTAACAGTAGCCAGGGACTCAGACAGCTTTATTGATGTGTCATCAGGCTGAGGAGAGAAGGCACCACAGCAGGGTGACAAGGACATGTTCTGTGTGTTCATCGATCTGCACTCTCCCATGGAAAACTCCACTTATTTCTGAATGTCTTGAGTGGTTTTATTGATGCAGTTCCTGCCAAGCGAGCAGAGAATTGAAGTCACCACATTTATTTTTCATGTCGTGTTGGCACTGTCATTTACGAATTTAATATATACATAGATGATGCAACAAAGGAGGGATATTGAGTATCTCGTCAAATTATTTTAGCGGGTTGCTGGGGGAAATTGCAAAACCCAGAAAGTTGAAGAAATATAAAACCGACCCTTAGAACAGGGAATGTGACTTCTGTCATGAAATTTCTGCAATATTTTATTACTGAAATTTTCTATCGCATCAGGTAATGCATCTTGACTTGGGAAACCAGCCAATGGAGCAAAACTGTCATCTAAGAAGCTTATATTAAACTCTGAGAAGTTCAATGTATGTCTAGTTTTTGACTAGATATATTCACAGGGCAGAATTAGGTCATTCAATAGACCTCAAGTCATTGGCCTACGGAGGACTTGAAAAGGTTTTGGAAACTATTTCCTATTTCTCAGTGGAAATAGCATTTATAGAGAATAAAAGCAAAGCACAGCACACTATGTACTATAGGCCTATAAAGTACAGACACTTTGAATAATCACTTTCAAAAATATGCATGAATAATATTTGTGTATAATTGCTTTTTAATATTAAATGTTAGTTTTTAATGAAGTAATTTTTTTTTGCTTTTTGGGTCACACCCGGCAATGCTCAGGGGTTACTCCTGGCTTTTCACTCAGGAATCACTCTTGGCGGTGCTCAGGGGACCATATGGGATGCTGGGAATCGAACCTGTGTCAGCTGCGTACAAGGCAAACGCCCTACCCGCTGTGCTAATACTCCATCCCCCATGAAGTAATTTTCAATCCTGTATTTTTTGAATTTGGTATTTCACATCTCTTTTATGCACTGTACACAGTCATTAATGCATTTGTCCTTAAATCCATAAACTATATAATCAAGGGCCAGGCATTTAACACAATGATTAAACATATGCCTTGCATGTATAGGAACCTGGCTTAGGTTCCTGATACAACCAAAACCAAAACAACAACAAAACGCATACATGGTGATAGGTAAAAGGTAAAGGCCCTCCCGTTGATCGTCGATTTGCTCGAGCGGGCCCAGTAACGTCTCCACTGGAGACTTTGTTGTTACTGTGTCTGGCATATCGAATACTCTCGGTAGCTTGCCGGGCTCTCCGAGAGGGGCGGAGGAATCGAACTCGGGTCGGCCATGTTGGCCGCTTGTAAGGCGAACGCCCTACCCGCTGTGCTATCGCTCCAGGGCGACTGTGATAGGAATCATATTCTAAAATTATTTACCATGATTTAGTAGAAAATTTTCTTTAATCAGGGTATTTTGGGAGCTTATAACCCCTACATGAACTGGAATGGGATTGGATAGGTGGGAGTATTGAAAATCTAATGAAGGCTATTTGGAGATGAACAATTACAAATTTGTCTGTTATCATATATCTTACAATTAACATGTCTCAGCAAATCTTTAAAATTATTACTACATTATTACATACATACTAAAAGTGACAGAAGGGGCAGTAATTGTGTACATGAAACCATAAATATTAATAATAAGAGTTCCTAACTGATAATAATAAAAAATGTATTCCATGTGAGAGCCCTCCCTATTTTCATCAATTTTCACCAGAATGTTTTACACCTGTTCTTCATGTTTCATTCATTTTCATCAGAATGTTTACTCCTGTCTCAGATTCTTGATGTCTCACAGTTAACCAATTTTTTTTATTTAAAAAAAAGAAACTGTTAGCCAAGCTCAGACCACCTGAAATACATTCAGCTGTGGTCAAGAGGCCATTATTTATAACCCCTAAGTAAATTACCCCATTATTTATTACTTTGTCAAAAATTCTGTATTGTCTGCACTTTTCAAAGAATGCTTCTAAATTACAAAAATAAACACAAAATTATACTCCTGTAATCTCAAGATGGACCTGAAATTTTCTAATGAATTACTTAGAAATTAAGGTTTTCTAAGAATTCCCATAGGATAAAAGTAATACTAATATGAACTTGTTGCTATAAGTTTGGTAAAGTTAATGGAAGACACTGCATGTAAATCCATGCTTTGGCATTTGCTTCAAGAGCTGTTGGAAGCTTCCTCAGTTTCAAGTGAGGTCTAGTGACACAATTTTGTAAATTATCCTTTATTCTATAATTCATTTTTTAATTATCCTTTATTCTATAAAGGGCTGGAGCAATAGCACAGTGGGTAGGACGTTTGCCTTACATAAGGCCGACCCAGTTTCAATTCCTCTGTCCCTCTTGGAGAGCCTGGCAAGCTACTGAGAGTTTCCCACCCACACGGCAGAGCCTGGAAAGCTACTGAGAGCATCCTGCCCACACAACTGAGCCTACCAAGCTCCCTAAGGCATATTTGATATGCAAAAACAGTAACAAGTCTCACAATGGAGATGTTACTGGTGCCCATTCAAACAAATCAGTGAATAACGGGAGGACAGTGCTATAATGCTATTCTATAAAGAGGAAAGTATCAATGTATGAAATTGCCTAAAATGAGCTGATAATAAGATAAATGAGAAAAATACAGACCCAAACTTTGAAGTTAACATTACAAAGTTTTTTAATGTGTGACTGTGTTTGTAAAGGATCAACAATGTCTCCTGGGTTATTTTCAGGAGCAAATATGTGAATACCGCCACTCATTTTCAGAAAGAGGAAAGACTGGAGGAGAAAGAAACTAGAAAGGTATCAAGATTTAGCAATGATACAGTTTTTCTCTAGATGTCTTTTTAAGCAATTGACATATGGGTCTGATTTTATTAGTAGTTGTATTGAACAGGAGTATTCTAGCCTGTTTACCTACCTTTATATGAAAGCAAATTAGGTTTTCCCTTTGGACTGAAATAGCTCTGCATATAGAAACCTATATGCAGAAACAGGAGGACAGTGATCAGTGATCAGTGAATATCCTTCCTGCAAGGCACAATGGGCACACCCACCACTGAATTATTACCTATACTCTGACTCTACCTATTTGATCAACTTTGATGATAAATTAAAAGGGAAACTCAATTCTTGGAAGCAGACTCTAAGTTAAATTTCTAAAATTCCCGAGAGACGTTAGAAGGAGAATCCTAGATAGGAGCAATGATCAATGTCAGCCCTCTTTAAATTTCATTTCACCTCTGCACTTGTTGGGTGTCAGATTTGTTTATTAAGGATGTTCTGTCTGAATCAGGTTTTCGGTTCTGTTGATTTTGCTAAAAGAATTTGCAATAGAGAAACAGGAGAAGGATTTATGTGTTAAAATTATTGGAGAAGAATAACTATTGATTGTGAGTAATCAAGAAAAGTATAATAGAGAGAGAGCATTTTAAAAAGAGTGAAAAGGAATGGTGGCATTCCAATTTAGAATGTAGGATTTAATATTTTGGTGTCTAGAGCTTACTTTTCAATTGTTTGGTGGAAAATTAAAATGTGCTCATTGCTTCAAAGGGATAAGAATTTGAGCAGTCAAAGATGATAAAACAGAACAAACAAACAAAAAACACCCACCACCAAACAAAAAACCTCCGCCTCTTTGATTTGGAGGAATCTTTGGCAGCAGGGGAAATTATATAATGTATGATATCGGGGTTTTTATCTCTGCGTGGGAATAAAGCCCAATTCTAAATGGTGGGCCTGAAAACCATAAATTCTGAAAGGCCCTTTGTCATCCTATGCTAATTACAAATTAACATATCTCAACCAGAAGGAAGTCCCCACTTCTTTAATCACCCCTATTCTTCTATTGTAGCCAGTCCTGGTGATTCTAGGTAGAATGTTGCCAACTTTCTGCCAAGGAACTCTTTGGGTTGCCAACTGGCCAATAAAGTCACATAACACCTCACTGTTAATATAAATTAAGTAGCCTTCACGTCATCTGCTTAATACAAAAATCTAATGAATATAAAAATATAATAAAATGTTGAGAAGAGAGTTCTTTCTTTGGAAATGTGTAATGCTGCATTTGAAACTTCATCAACAAAATCCTTCCTTCGACATTGATAAAATCTTGTATTTCTGAAATGCATTAATTACACACAGGAATGGAGGAAGTCAATAGTTTTCCAGGAAAATGAAATGACACTCCACTAAACACTGAACTTTTAAACAAAAAAATTACTTTTCAATAGTTCCAAGGAAGAAGGAGCCAAAAGCAATAATAATATCCCTCTATCCAGATCCTGTTATCTGCAGCAAGGGACAATAATAGCTTTTATAGACATTGAGGACCAATGTTTCCTGCTATTGGAATCACTTTGAGCTTTATTCTTTAGCTGGTGCACTGATTTCCTGCCCTATCTTCCTCAAATTGTTATGTTCATCTGATGCTTTTACAGGGTCTCACTGCTGCTCCCTAAGTTTCTAGTGTCAGACTTTTGACTTGGAATTCACAGTTAAATGAACCAAAATGTAGTTATTACTGTCTGCATTTTTTTTGTCTCTAGAGACATGTGTAACACTGTATTTTACTATTTGATATTTGCAATAGAAATATAGGTTGTCAATAGCACTGTAGCACTGTCCTCTCATTGTTCATCTGTTTTCTTGAGCGGGCACCAGTATTGTATCTATTGTGAGACTTGTTTTTACTGTTTTTTGCACATTGAGTACATCAGGCTCTGCTGTGCAGGCAGAATACTCTTGGTAGCTTTCAGGGGTCTCCAAGAGGGGTGGAGAAATGAAATGCATGCAAGGCAAAACACCCTGTCTGCTGTGCTATTGCTCCAGCCGCAGGTTGTCAATAAGGAAAAAAAAAGATTCTGTGAATATCTTTAGAGATAGTAACATTCACACCTGAATATTTGTACTGTGACTTGCTTTGTCAGAAAAGAGAAAAAAATAGAAAAACAGACAAAATAATGTTTAAGAAATTTAAATTTTTTATCTTTTTTATCTTTTCATGAAGAAGGGTGTATAAAACTTCTGAGGGCGGCCAGGGGGTGGCCACAACATCTCTTTCCCTGGTTGCCCAGGTTCTGAGGGGCCTGGGCCGCTCCCCCAGCTGGGGTGGCCCAGGGGCATGGGGCAGATGGTGGAGGAAACAAGGGCCAAGCCGGTTGATTGATCAGACGCCGTTTATTCCATTCTTCCCACGTGCCTGCCCCAGTCTCTCTGAGCCCCCCATTCTAGTCTCAGACTGCTCCTCATCCCCGTCTCTTCCTCTCTCTCCTGCACATCTCTCCAAGCTCCATCTTGCAGCCGGGGCTCTGTCTCTTTATGTGCCTGCTCCTGTATTCTTCTTCTATATTTTTTCTGTGTCCCTTACTATTCTCTCCACATTCCATCATGCTGCCCTGCTCTCTCTCATCTCTCCAACCCTCTTGTCTCTCCAACTCCCCAGCACTCTGGGCAGACACTGCACCCAGTCAGGTAGCAAAATCAACATAAGAAAGTTCTTCCTGAAGGCCCAACAGGTTGAAAGGAAACACCACCCAAGAGCTATTTCAAAGCCCTTTCTGACTGCCCAAGGGCAAAATACTTCTTAAGGTGTTTTTCTCCTTTCCTCCAATAACTATCAACCTCTTAATACTAATTATTTTTATATAGACATAGTAAGAGATAACACTGAGGCTTGTAGGGCAGCTCTCCTGGAAACATCTTGCCACAGACTCAGACTACAGAACTCGGGCCAGATTAATCATTCCTAACCCTAGCAGGGTCCAAACCTAGTTATTGCTTTTTGGATCATGACAGCATTTGTCCATGACCAAGCTCTTTACTTATAGTTAAGCATTATGGCACTTTGGCCAGGCCCATCTCGATGCCAGGGTAGCACATAACTTACCGCTTGCCCTGATTCCACCCAGTCCCTTGTAGGGACCGGCTTTTGGGAGCACTAGGAAGTAAGGGCAGCTGAGGCTTAGGTGGAGAGAACAGATGCCCATGAGGAAAATATCACTAAGAGTCACATTACAAAAGTATAGCATATACTGTCTTCTTGTGTCCATACAAAAAGGACATTGCTCTGAATAAACTATGCAAAGGAGTTAGGGAGAAGTCAATAAGAAGAAACAATACTAACAAGTCAACAGAGCAAAAAGAAAGAAGTTACAAATAAACATAGAGGAATGGGAATACTGTCATGGGAGCAACCCAATAAACCTAAACTAAGTTATGCAGGAAGGAAGATAAAAACAGTGAGACAAAAAGCATCATTAAGTATGGTATTGGATTAAAAGGAGAAAGTTGTATTCTCATATTTGGTTCTCATTAAGTCTGTATGTGATTTAATTTGAAC
The DNA here is from genome assembly GCF_029834395.1 of Sorex fumeus. Taxonomy (NCBI): domain Eukaryota; kingdom Metazoa; phylum Chordata; class Mammalia; order Eulipotyphla; family Soricidae; genus Sorex; species Sorex fumeus. The sequence continues at coordinate 14,683,313 of NW_026606064.1, forward strand.
ACCTAGTGTAGTCCCAAACTCAAATATGCAGGATGGTTTATCCTCCAGAACCTGTCCTTTAATTATATTTAAAAAAATCCTTTTTCACATTTTGCCATATAACATATTTTAAAAATGTGTTTTGGAAATCCAAACTTTGATATTTCATGACACGACCATCCTGTTATTTGTTGATTACCTAGAGCAAGCCCCAGTAATGTCTCCTTCATCCTAGCCCTGAGATTTTTAAGAAAGTGCTATATTCAAGGCTCTTTAGGAGAATGAGACCCATCATTGTTACTGGTATTTGGCATATTGGGTATGCCATGGGAAGTTTGTCAGACTCTGCCATGTGGGCAGGTTACATTTGGTAGCCTGCCAGTTTGTCGAAAGTAGGAATGAGATAATAAAATGTCGCGCGGCCGCAAATGCAGCCGTGTGCTTCCGGGAGCTGGGTTTTATAGTCTCTGAGTCTTGGCCGTTGATGGGATTACACGGCGCCAGGGGGGCCAGTTGGTGGGTGTGACCCCCGCCTACTGGAATTTGGAGGATCTGGGTGGAGGATGCTCAGCCCCGATCCGAGTAGGCTTGGAGATCTCAGCCCCGGGACCCGCTTGCCTTTGTTCCTCTGCCAGTACCTTCAGGTGTGCAGAGAGTGGTCTCAGCATGATAATATTTATATTTACTTTATTCATCAAGAATACTTTTTAAGTGAAATGGTTGTTGATTTGTCTTCGTGATGAAAACTTGAAATTTAATGTTTATTTTTTATATACAGATTTTCATTTAGAATTATCACTTAGCTTCTGCTAAGGCAGTAAGACATTTTTTTTAATGCACTTTAGCTCCTGCATCACCTCTGTTAAAAGATATTTTAACATATGTAAGCTTTTGACCTTAGGAAATCTAAGTTGATATAAAGCAGGGTTTCTTATAATTTTGCCACTAGTAAGCGCAGTTCATGTAAGAAATTTAACATGGAAGAATGCTGCCTTGTATTCATTATATAGACAGTTTGAATTAATATTTAGTCATTGTATGTTTAAAAATCTCTTACTGCTACCAATACTTTTTGCAATTCCATGTTCAGTTACAATTTGAGTATCCTTAACGTTTTAGGGGAAACACAGTTTTCCATGAAACATAGTTTGAAAATCATGAATTTGTTGATTGGTAGTACAGAATCCTGATTAGACTCTTAATTTTTTAAATTCTAACTTATCTATAAGTTGTGTGTTCTTGGGGAAATCACACAACATTTCTGATTTTCTCTGTTAGTGAACTTAGAGCCATTAGAGCTATCCTGAGGAACAGGAGTTAATAATTGAAATGTTATAAAACCACTATTGAATGTAGAAAAAAAATTGTTATATTTTGACATATGTCCATGATATACTGATAACAACATAGAGGTTGCATTTGGAGTTAGGATGTTTGAATTAAAATAATTAATCATTTTTAAACCATATGGAACACTGAGGTTTACTGGTCATTTTATCTTCTTATTTATTTTGGTTTTTGGCCACTCCTGGCAGTATTTTGGGGGCTACTACTGGCTCTGTGCCCAGATTTTTCTCTTGGCAGTGCTTAGAGTTCATGTGGTGCCAGGAAACTAAAGAACAAAGGGTCAGCCATATGCAATTCAACATGTTAACACCCGTACTATTTCTCCAGTTCATCTGATTATTTTTTGATGTCTGAAAGTCATGGAACCACCATAAAATGTATCAGATAGCTCCAGCAAGAGATATTTAGGAGAAAAAAGGTTAAATCACTTAACCTCCAAAGTCAACCCAAACAAACACACTGAATACAAATTGTAAGCAGTATATGTAAGTTTAAATATTTTTTTATTTCAGCCAAATAAAATGTTGTGTATAAATTCTTCCTGTGTAACAGCTCAGTGCTATACTGAATTTATTGTCAAATTTTCACTGTGTGGCATAAAGTTTTCTGAAGATGAAACTTGTACCTAGATGTAAATTCGCTTATCATCATCCTACTAGTGGCATAGTTGTGGTCCTCAGTTTCCTCATATGAAAAATAATGATAATATTTATGCTAACTTCATGAAACTGGTATCAGGATTCACATTTCTAATGTGTCTAGAACAATAGCTATGACAAATGGGATATAATAATATGTATTTAAATTTTTTCTCATTTTTCTTGGTGAGGAAAGGGTCTTCTCCTGACCAAATTTAATATAAGGGTATACATGTACTTCATATTTCCATGGGAACTGGCTTGGGTGAGTATTAAAGGATTAATGAACTCACTATATGTTCTTTGTGATTCCTAAAGTCAAAATGTAAAGGTACCCTTAGGTGAATTTTCAGTGGCATAGATTACATAGTCACATAGAAGGTATGTGAGAGAGGAGGATTATATATTAGTATTATTTCACAGACAGGTATAGTGCTGATCAGAAAGTAGATGCTGGTCCTGAACTACGGCAGGGTCCTGAATCATGAGCAGAGAGTAAGTCCAATTTTTTGGATCATAACTATATTCATGCAGTTAATTGACTCATTTCAAAAAAAGAAGTTAAATATGCTTTCCCTAATGGCCAGTTGGTTTGTTCTTTCCCTCTCAATACTAGGAAGAGAACAATTTCTAGAGTGAAGTGGATAAGGTCAGGGTATTGGCACAGGAGTTCACCTAGTTTCTTCTGAATTTGAACAGTCTCAATAACTTGAAGATCAAGGTTATTGTCACACACAAAAAAGCAAATTCTCCTTGCAAATAGCATTTATAATTCAGAGCCAGAGTGCCCCATACCGCGTGGCACTGGGATTTGGGGATCAAGAAGGGACCATAATTGAAAATAATAATGAGAAAATACCTTCATCTCACTCAACATAACTATAGCTGGAGAATCTCTGAGGCATTGATTCAAACTTCTAACTTCATTTTTTTTCAAAAATACTTTACTCCTCTGAGCAGACACGGCAGGAAACCGTATATCTATGGAGGAACCAGCTGGACTTGATCATGTCCTCCAACTCATCAAAAACATTATGAGGTCAGATACGGTTGCAGAAATCTCGTCAGCATTGATCCTCACAGAGGCAGGAAGAGTTCAGCTAGATTTTTTAATCCCACAAGGAGTCAGAAGCAGTGGCATTTAGCAAATCCTCTTTTAATTTGCTCACTGAGAAAACTCAGTTGAGACATCATTAAAAGAAAAGAGACCAGCTTGATACTATTTGCCAAGTCTGTCTTTGAGCTATTACTTCCTTTCAAGGGACGGTAAGTGATAGCCAGAATAATATTTTCTTGCTTTTGAATAAACTTCTGTAAAAGAGCCCATGATTCTTTTTGTATGCCAGAAATCAAGGGAAAAAATGACATAGAACACCCATTACCCACCTGTACCTGCTGAGAACTTCTCTCAGCATTAGGCAACCAATTAAACAACACCAGAGTTCTCAGCTGTTAGAGGCAAGCTGAGCCCCCTGGGGGAAATTAGAATCATGAATGAACTATGCCAGATGAAAGGAAGTGATTTCTGGAAAGTAATTGGAAAACAGGCCAGGCAAAAATTATGACAAAGTTTGAAGCTAGTTAGACAAGAGAGTAAATAAAAATTCAGACTTGTGTTCTTCTAGTCAAATTTTTAACTCTAGGTTCTTCACTTGTAGAACATAAGAATAATGCTACTTCACAGGTGTTTTATAATTAAATATTCAAGTTAGATTGAGTCTCAAAACTTTAGGATGGTTTATGGAATTTAACTTTTCTCTCTCTCCCTGGTCACATAAGATCAGATCTGAAGCATTTTGTCATCAGACTGCTCGGGTGAATGTGAAATTCTACTTCTATAATGTTATATATACTATGCCTGGCTCTCTGTATTGAGGGATCATCCCGGGTGGCCTGGTGGGTGGACCATATGGGATGCTGGGAATTGAACCCACTTTGGCCTCCTATAAGGCAAGTACCCTGTCAGCTATACTAGCTCTCTGGTTTCATGATTTTGGTTCTTTTTTTTCATTCCAATAATTTATTTTTTAAATATAGGAGTACTATTATTTATTCAGCCATCGATTAAGCTGATTGAATTGGGCACAAACTCCACATTCCTTTTTTTAATTGCATCACTGTAAGATACAGCCACAAGGTTTTCGTTTTCGAGATTCAGCCCGTACAATGATGATTCTTACTCTAAGAGAGGACACCACGTTTCTTTGGATGTTTGCTCAGATATAACCCAATATGAAATGTTCCCTATGTCAGTGAATTTTCTGGTGACTAAATATAGTATCACTGTAACACTGTCATCTCATTGATCCTTGAATTACTCGAGCGGGCACCAGCAATGACTCTATTCTTTCTAGCCCTGAGATTTTAGTACTTAGAAAAAATATTTATAGAGTTAGCACAGCGGTAGGGTGTTTGCCTTGCACGCAGCCAACATGGCCGACCTGAGTTCGATTCCTCCACCCCTCTCGGAGAGCCCGGCAAGCTACCGAGAGTATCTCGCCCGCACGGCAGAGCCTGGCAAGCTCCCCGTGACGTATTCCATATGCCAAACACAGTAACAACAAAGTCTCCAATGGAGACGTTACTGGGCCCGCTCAAGCAAATCGACGAACAACGGGAGGGCCTTTACCTTTACCTTTTTAGAGTTTCCAGGAAAGAAGAGGAAAACCATCAATATAGCTTATGTTTTAAGTTACCCACTGGAAGCTGAAAGCAACCATTGGTCTCATCTTTGTATCATTAGTTTTATTGACAAATTGGCAACTTTACTATTATATATATTTAATTTTTACTCTCACATTTTATTCAATTTTGTGTTTATGAGAAGTGTTTTAAGGAAATGCTAAATATTGCTTTGTAAATAGTACAAAGGCATATCTATATGTGCATATATTTAAACAAAAATATTGATTGTGCTTCTAAGAAAGCTTCTGCAAAAATAAGCCATAGTTATATTAAGCAGAAGCCAAGGAAAATGATATCCATATACTTTTTATCCATTTATGAGTAGGTCAGTCCTTTAATTTTTTTCCCATTTTTTATAATTTTATTTATTGAATCACTGTGAGAGCAGTTACAAAGCTTTTGGGTCTAAGTCTCAGTCATACAATGAAACACCCATACCTTCACCAGTGCCCATTCTTCACCACCAAAAATCCCAGTATACCCCCATCCCACACCCTCCCCCTGCCTGTGGGGCAGATGATTTCTACATTACTCTCTCTCTACTTTGATCACATTCACTATTTCGACACCAGACCCACCATTATTTGAGATTTTACCCCAACACTCAGATCTGCTGAAAAGGCAACAATAGACAGTTTGTGTTCTATTGCTGGTTATGAATAATATATGATGTCGTGTGGCTGCAGTAGGGCCATGTGGTTTTGAAATTCCAAAATTTTAACACTTAAATCTGGAGGGATTTCTGCCAAAAGCCACTGGGTTTAGAGATCTGCTCCTGAGTCTCTGGGATCATGGCCGTTGAGCAGCTTGATGAGGAGCCAGAGAGGCCGTTCATGGGCGATGACTTGGGGTCTCGTTGGGGTGGGGAGGACAGGCCTGGCTCCCCTCCCCCCATCCCATGAGGCCCAACAAGTTTCGTCACTGCAGGCCCAAGCCTGACTGTCCAATGGCCTCTGGAGGATGACAGCCACCAAGTCGCCAAGAGGGAGCAGGCGAGGGACAGCACCCATTCCCCCCTTGGGTGGCCCTGCGACAGTAACCTACTGCGGGGTCCGGACACATTTCTGCCAAAAGCCGCTGGGTTTCGAGATTTGTTTCTGAGTCTCTGGGATCAAGGCCGTTGAGCAGCTTGATGAAGAGCCAGAGAGGCCGTTCGTGGGCGATGACTTGGGGTCTCGTTGGGGTGGGGAGGACAAGCCCAGCTCCACCCCCATCCTGTGAGGCCCTGTGTGTCTCGTCACTGGGGGCCCAAATTTGACTATCCAGTGACCTCAGATGGATGGCAGCCACTGCGCCACCAGGGGGAACAGGCCAAGGCACAAAACCTATTCCCACCTGGGTTGGCCCAGCACCGGTAGCCTACTGCAGAGACCAGACGCATTTCTACTTAAAGCCTCTGGGTTCCGAGATTCGTTTCTGAGTCTCTGGGATCATGTCCATTAAGCAGTTCAATCAGGAACCAAAGAGGCCTTGCCTCCAGTTATATAGCTGAGCCGGAGGTGGTTTGTGGGTGTGTCTCCCACATACCTAACTTTTGGCCGTTTACTTTCTTGGTAAACTTTGCCCCAAGTTTTTGGGGTCTGGGCAAAGGCACAGCAGCAATTTTGGGGTATCTGGAAGTCTGAAGGTGCCATCAGGCTGCTGATGCACTCGCCTCACAGGTGCAGATTGACCTGCTGGCGTCACCATACCCCCAAGTCCTTTAATTTTTTAAGAGACACTTTATTACAGGGCTGGAGCAATAGCACAGTGGGTAGGGCATTTGCCTTGCACACAGCCAACATGGCCGACCCGAGTTCGATTCCTCCACCCCTCTCGGAGAGCCCGGCAAGCTACCGAGAGTATCTCGCCTGCACGGCAGAGCCTGGCAAGCTACCTGTGATGTATTCGATATGCCAAACACAGTAACAACAAAGTCTCCAATGGAGACGTTACTGAGCCCGCTTGAGCAAATCTATGAACAACGGGAGGACAGTGACAGTGACAGTGACTTTATTACAAGAGTACTGTGTACACAGGTGACTTTGTTAATAAAATTAAAGGAGACTTTGAATTTCTCTGGAGCACCTTCCCAATTGTCCTTGCCACTTGGTATTGGGAAAATTAGCCCATCTGTTTGTAGGCCACAGTGGTTCACTACAGATAATGTAGATACAAGTAAATAATGTGATTATGAAAATCACATTGTTCTTTATAAAAAATAAGTTTTCCTCTAACTTCTTGAAATCTTCATTTGATACTTTCATCTTCCATTTCCTCAAGGCCATCAGACCTGCTTTAGTACAGACTCCATTGATGTCATTCCTGGAGAGATCATCTTTTACCATGATTAAATTCTCCAGGGTGATATCATCTGTCAGCGTCATCCTGCTCCTATATCTGAAACATATGCTTCTTGGTCTTCTCATCTGGCAGGGGGAACTCAATCTTCTTGTCAGTTTGGGCTTATGAGTGCTAGACCCAGTTTGTGGCCATGATAACTTTTGTATTTTTTGAATCAAATCCATCCAGCTGGTCCAACAATTCCAACATGCTTCTCTGAGTTTCTCTCTCTCTTCCAGATTTGGAGCCTTATCTTTCTGTCCAATGGTGTTAGTTTTATCAATAAATACGATGGATTGGACATGATCATTAGCATCACCAAGCAGTTCCTTTATAAACTGGAGTTCACCCCCAAGGTATCTCTGAATAAGCTCAGAATCAACCACTAGGAAACTGGCTGAGGTTTGGTTTGCTAAAGCTTTGTTTAGTAAGGTTTTATCTGTACCAGGTGGCCATAGTGAATCACTCATGTAGGGGGTATTCTGTACTCCTTCTGACTGAGTCACTGTCACTGTCCTCCTATTGTTCATCGATTTGCTTGAGTGGGCCCAGTAACATCTCCATTCGACACTTTGTTGTTACTGTGTTTGGCAAATCGAATACATCACGGGTAGGGTAGCTTGCCAGGCTCTACCGTGCTGGCGAGATACTCTCGTAGCTTGCTGGGCTCTCCGAGAGGTGTGGTAGAATCGAACTCGGCTTGGCCATGTTGGCTACATGCAAGGCAAACGCCCTACAGCTGTGCTATCGCTCCAGCCCTCCTTCTGACCAACTTCACTAAATACAATACTCTCCAGACCCATCCACATAACAGCAAAATGAATTATTTTATTTTCCCTTAAAGTCTAGTACTCCAATGTGTATGTGTCCCATAGTTCCTTAAACAAGGTACTTGCTTTTGGACACTTGGGTACTCTCCAGATTCTGGCTATTGTGAATAATGCTACAGTGAACACAGAAGCCCAAATGTCTTTTATGAATAGATCATTTGGGTTTTTCGGGTAGAAGATGATAAATCTAATAACTAGGTTATATGGAAACGCAATTCGTACTTTTTGAAATGTGTCTATATTGTTTTCTTAAGAGATTGAACTAGTAACCTTTCCACTGGCAGAGATGAGGCTTTGTTCCCCATATTTATGCCAATACTTGTAATTTTAGTTTGTTTTGAAGTATGCTAATCTCACTGCTTTGAGTTGAGCTTTCACTGATGTTTTGGTTTGCATTTCCCTGATGATAACTACTGCATTTTTATATAGCTATTGGCTACCTGTATGTCTTCTTTGAGGAAGTGTCTGTTCATCTCTTTCCCCCATTTTCTGATGAACTTGCTTTTTTTGTTGATTAGTATATTTAAGAGCTTTGCATATGTAGGATATTAACTCTCTGTGAGATAAGTCTTGATCCTAAGCTATGAGGTGTCTTTTTGTTCCAGTCATTTTTTCATTCATAATACACATAATTAATTTGATGTAGTTCCATTTGTTTTTATCTTTGTTTCCATTTGTTTGGTCAATAGCTTTTAATCATTGGAAATGTCTCTAGATTTGTTTTATTTTCATTTTTCTCTATTAGACTTAACTACTTTGAGGCCAGGAGTGTTTGCATTTTCCATAGTAAGTATTTGGTCACCTAGCATGGTGAATGGCATATAGAATGCCATTTTATTTTTCTTATAATTCAATAATTAATGTTAGCACTGTAGCACTGTCCTCTCATTATTCATTGATTTGCTCAAGTGGCCAGTAACGTCTCCATTGTGAGACTTATTACTATTTTTAGCATATGGAATATGTCACAGGGAGCTTGCCAGACTTTGTTGTGTGGACAGGATACTCTTGGTAGCTTTCCGGGCTCTCTGAGAGGGGTGGAGAATTGAACCCAGGTCGGCTGCCTGCAAGGCAAATGCCCTGCTCAACTGTGCTATCGCTCCAGTCCAATAATTAATATTAATTATAAAATTAATGTTTTACCTATTTTATTAATAAATGCTTAACTAGCCAATGCCATTAAAAATTAATTTCATTCACTGGAATATGACATACTTGTTGATTAGAGTTCACAACTATTCATCAAAATAAACCATCAACTACAACCACAATTGTTCCCACACACAAATATTTACAAAAGACCTTTGGGGTTCCATAAGGAAATCTGCAGGGACACTAGTGAGTGATCACAGCATCTGTTTCACTATTTATTACATTATATCAGAGAATGGGAGAGTGAGTGGAGAACATCACATGGAGAGGTTAAGTGAATGATGTGGGCTTCAAGTATCAAGTGGTTAACACATGGTTGCATGTAGCGTATGGCATGTTTACTTCTATTGGTCCTTTGAAGTGAAATATCATAATTTCTACCATAAACATAACAATTGACATCACACACAGTTAAAATGTTAATGTGGATAGTGGAAAATACTTGACTGTGTTTCAAGGTGAATTGTAATTTGTGGAAGGGTAGCTATATTATTCATGACTACACACAGGGATACAAGTGAAAATGAAACTACAAGCAAAGAAAAGATGAACAGAGAAGAGAGAACACGATGAGGTTTACAATACAAGCTAAAGACAGTAAAAATTAGGGATGTTATATGCAAGGTGGTGGATGTATGAAACATGGTTGTTGAGTCCTCTTAGGGGCCAGAGAGATAGCTCAACAAACTCAGCATGTGCATTGTATATGGGGGTCCCCAGTTCTTCCCCCGGCCCTACTTGGTTCATGGTCTCCTCATACTATTTGCTTCATTTTCCTGACCCTATCAGAGCCAGGAGTTGTCCCAGGTTACCGCTGGTATGGCCCCAAAATAAGTAAAATAAAATAAAATAAAATGTGTCCTCTTAGATTTCTTAAGATAATTCAAAAGTTCCTTTGCTCAAACAGAAGACAAACTGTTTGAAATTGATAGAGGTCCTTTAATTGAGATGATTTAAGTAAATTGAAACAGATCCATCAAGTATATGAGCTCCACTCCTATTTCACAAAAGATCAGAGATAGTAAAGAGGATTTATTGTGCTATAGTGTTTATTGCATTAGTATTCTGCAATTTCTATACATGACTGATATTATTTTTCTAATGGATATTTCATCACTATTAAATTTAAGAATAAAATAGTTGCAAGTTTTATTTTTGTGATAAAATTGGTTAAGACCTTTGAGAATTACCATAACCCAAGGCTGACTATCTGCCAAACTACAGGAAAAGAAGCGGGGGTGGGGGGAGTATCTTTGTTACCATAGTTACAATAAAGTACTTTCTTCCTCCCATTAACTGAATAACAAAACAAAAACAAAAAATGATAAATTTATCTTCTTCTGGTCTGCAGTACCTTAAAGAGAGCAAAGGAAATAGACAGTGCTATATAAATTTTAATGCAGATTTATTCTTTCTAAAATGTGTATCAGGAGGAAAATGGTGTGTATTTCTAAGGAAAGGATGATGGCTAAATATCACTGTTCCCATGCCAAACTAAGTCTATTTGAAAATTATCCTGAGGACTATTAACACACCACCAGTCCTTGTGTTTCGCTCTCTTGTCAAGAGCAGGCACAGCTGGAGCTCTGTTAATTAGTGTCAGCTAGATCAGATGGTTATTGCTAAACTGCCCACCCGCATTGTCATGACAGTGTGATGTGGTTCCTTAGGTCAGATGGTATCTGCCAGTCACTCCAACTTGTGGAAATCACCTTCCCATGTTTATTTCATGCTTCTATATCTTCCTCAATACTTTAATTGATGTTTAGGTGCTCACTTCCCTTAATCCTAACCAGTGTAAAAATGCTACAACATAGTAACTCTCACACAAAAAGTATTTTTCTGTATTGGGGGGGTCCCTCTATATAATCCATGATTTATTGATTCAATATGCTAGCTTATTCTCTCACTACCCTGCTTCTTTTATTCTGCACACACACACACACACACACACACACACACACACACACACGCACGCGCGCATGTGTGCACATGTGTGTATTCCAAAATCATTACATTTTTGGTAGGAAAACTGATGACTTGCCATTAGCTGGAAACTGTTTATATGCCATATCACTACATTTGTCTCTTTCATATATTATATTATTTTATTAATAATATTATAGAACTGAACATGTATCTCAGTGATATTATTAAATCTTGATTTTTCCATTACATTGCACGGGCTTTTTTTTTCTATCCCATTTTTTATTGAAGTATAATGATTCCACAATAACATTGAGATAATTCCATGCATATACTGTTCCAATCCCACACTCACTACCAAGTTCCTGCTTCCCTCCACTATTGTGCCAATGGATGACACCTCGTAACCACCCTTCACCACTCAGGTAAGCTCAGTTTTTAACAGCAAATCTCCAGTTCTATTGCCTTTATAAGCATGTTTTTTCTGATAAAAATGAACGTGCCAATTATGTGAAAACTAACTATATCACTATTCCACTTCTAATTTGTTTAATAAATTTAAATACAATTATTAATTTATCAATCACTTTAAACAATTTACCATGCCCAATAGTCATGTGTAGCTGATGGACACTGCATTGAACATAATTGATATGGAATATTTCCATTATTACAGAAATTATAATTGGATAATTCTGATCTGCACCCTTGCTATACAGCTTTTCATCAGAAATAGCTGAATATCTAGAACCCTCAATCCCAAACCATATTTAATTTTCAATGTAGCAGGATAATGCACATATGAGTTAAAGTGTGTAAAACAAAGTCCCATTTAGTTAGTAATTATGGTACACAGTGTTTGAATGGCTGCAAATACTCTCCTTTAATTTATATGCAGGGTAGAAAACTTCCTAAATTTCAGATAATTCTGCTATATATTAGCATCACCAAATTCTACTAAACATTCTTATTTTATTTTTGCCATCATTATTTTAGAGGGAGAATAGAGGAAGGCTTAGACTATGTAAAATATATAGATGATATATGACTGAATGAATATATTTTACATTTTCAGCATGGTTCCAGGGTAACTTATTTATCAAAATATATTAGCACATCTTCATAATCCCTATATGCTATTTTTTAGTATTTTATTTTAGGGATGACAGTCTTACACCAATCTTTCCAGGTGCCTCAACAGAAACACTAAATGATTTATTCAGAAGTATTTGTGGAAAGTTAGTCATGGGGAATTTAAGTTTGATTGAACGGATCACTGCAGGGTATATAATTTTCTTCCTCTTCTTGGACCTTTAGGGAAGAAAAAACAGTCATGTCAAGGAAATTTTCTCTTTCTTTGAAAATATTATAGATATTAATCTTTAATGCTTTGTGGTAGAAATATTTTGCTAAGCTGAAGGACCTGTCCTGAGATAAAGATTGTTCAGGGGAAAATCCTTGATACTTATCTGTAATGATATTATCACCTTGGCTAATGGAATACTGTAGTTATAGATTTTTTAAAAAATCAATTTTGGGTTTTCATGCCACTTCATTCATCTCTTTCACTTGGATGAGTATGCCGGGTTTATCTGTGTCATCAGAGTTTCAAGGGGACAGACTATTTTCTATATTTCAAGGAAAGGTCTCCAGATTCGATTGCATATAAGTGCTTGCATGAATGTGAGCATAACTTTTGCCCTTTCTAGGAAGAAAAACTTTTGTCTGGATGATAGTCCTATCCTAGTCTGAGCTGAAGAGGTAATAGCTACATACAGATCTTACAGAACTATTGAGTAAGGGGGCGCCAAAAATGGGAAGTGAGCAAAAATTTATAGTACCTGGTTGCAAATGATTTTTATTAATACACAAATATTTCAGATGTTAGCTCTACTATTTTCTAACTCTATGATGTCAGTCATGCAATTTAAACTATTTGGAGATGGCTTCTTATGACATAACATAACATAAAACATAAATGTAATAAAAACTCATAGAACATTTCTCCTAAGATATTCATGGGATCGTTATAAGCATTGCATGGTTTAATAAACATTTGAAGTTTAGTGCTGGTATTGCTATTGTTTGGACTACAATCGCACTTAATACACATAACTAATAAGGTTTGCCTGTCCTACACATCAACATAAACTTTTAGGTATTTGCTAACTCAGCACTTTAAAAATAAGTCAAAAGAAGAAATAAAGCACAAATAACCCTTTTTCTCTAACAGGGCTTGCAAACTGCTTACTGTTCAGTATTAGAGATCTATCATAAACTGTCATGTAACATAAAGATTATGTTCTCAATCTGTTCCCACTTGAAGAATTAACCAGAACATACAAGTATTCTGAGGAAATGAAGTGTCAATTCAATTTTTCTAGATCCCATTTCTTGTTTATTGCCTTCTTTGTTTAATACCTAAATCCTTGCCTAAATTCCATTTTCTTGTTTCTCCTTAGAAATGGTCACACAGGGTAGGACACACTATGCCAGACTTTCTCATCTTCTCTGTTGCAGAAGGCACAGATAGCACAAATGATTGTGAACTACTTTAAACTGAATTCATGATGGAATCACTTGCCAACTACTCTGTAGTTCCCTTTTTTCTCTCTTCAGTGAATTACAATTATACATATCCTTTTTATAGTAATATATTCTTCATGTTCAGAGACCATTTCTCCACATTTGGGCAAACTATGACTGTCTCTAGGTTATTCCTTTAAGTGTCACTTCATGGAAAGAAACTGATACCTTTACATTTAAAAGCCATTATAACCAATGCTAGCAGAGTTATAGTTGATTCCCAGTACAATGGAACGTATTCAAAAATACATCACTATATTATTATCTGAAGCTTGAGTGAATGAATTGGTGTGCTAAATTTCTCTCACTGAGGAAGCTACAGGATAATCACCTTTCTTTCATTTCAATCTGGAGGGGTGCAACTTTGTTTTATGATAAAACATCCAAATATTCCTTATTCTTCATAGGAAATGTTATGGAAACTCCTGTAAGTTGGAACATCTTGTCCCTAATAATACAATGAAAATATATTAACATTATTTAAATAATGGAAATAGTATTTTAACTGAGCATAATTTTAATATCAAGAAAATAAAATATAATGTTTCAAAATATATACTATTAAGTTTAGACATTAAAATCTTTAATTGTGGGGATCTGGAGTGATAATACAGTTGGTAGGGCATTTCCTTTACATAGACCAACTGGGTTCGATTCCTGACACATCACCTGGTCCCACAAGAAAGGCGAGCAATGAACCCCAAGTGCCAAGCCAGGAGTAAACCCAGAACACAGTCAGTCAGGTGTGACCCAAAATCAAAATAGACAAACAATTTTTTTAATTCAACTGTCTATAAATCTAGAATGTGGCTATTAAATCAAAGAAAATAAAATGGCACAGCTATTTATTATGATTTCCAAGAGAAACTTCTCTTTCTTTGAATTCATTTCATGTTTATGATTAATCAAAATATTTCTTGCTAAAAGTATGAAAAAATAGATTCATATTCCCTACTATTTCCCTAAACTCCTTTCACATTTGAAATCATACATATAAAGTAAGAAAGTCACAGATGTCCATGAATGGCTTTCTTTCACCTGTGCACATATGAAACCATCACTCACGACCATCCTGTTGTTCGTCGATTGCCTCGAGCAGGCCCCAGTAACGTCTCCTTCTTCCTAGCCCTGAGATTTTTTTTTTAAAGTGCCATATTCAAGAATCTTTCAGGGTTAGGAGAATGAGACCCATCATTGTTACTGGTATTTGGCATATTGGGTATACCACGGGGAGTTTTCCAGACTCTGCCCTGTGGGCAGGTTACATTCGGTAGCCTGCCAGTTTGTCCAAAGTAGGAATGAGATAAGATGACGACCACGCACTTCTGGTGTGAGTAGCTGAGTGTGAGTGTGATAATCTCTGGATCCTGGCCGTTGTTGGGGCCATCACTAACAGTATCAAAAATCATAGAATTTCAATCAATTAAAAGGAAAATGAATTAAGTTGAAAACTAAGAATCAAAGGGATATAAAGTAAGAATCAGGTGTTGCTTAATGAAGAATAAAGAAACACCATATTTAAATGTTAGTGTACAGTTAAGGATAGTGAACTTTTGAGAGTATGTGAAGGAAGTATTAGAGAATGATATAAAAGGTTTGCTTTATGGGAAAAGGAAAACCATGACTGAGAGTGAATTGGTAAAATAGTCATAGAAAAAAACATATATTTGGTTTGAAACAGTAGCCTGTGAACTGTGGAAAATTCAGGCAGAATTTGAGAGCTCAATGGGAATAAAAATGAAGCAATACATGAAATAAATGATGTCTTTGGCTAGAGAATAGGGTAAGACAAGTGAAAAGATTTGATTGCTCAGTCCTAGAAACTAAATATAGGGATGATGAAATTGTGGGTATTGTGTAGCAAATATTCAGTACCTTCTCATGTTGTACATTATATTTTAGTATGTGTCTTAATTTATGTATTTATTTTTTATTGATGCACCCGGCAGTGCTTTACTCAGGCATTTCATCTAAAGGTGTGAGAACCGCATGTGGTAACAAGGATCAAACCATGATTGATCCATGAACAAGGTGATTCCTATATCCCTGTACTATCTTATTTCATATCTTTTATTTCTTCATTTCCCCCCATATAGATCCCACAAGATCTCTTTTGACTTTGCCGAATCCTTCTAGCCTTTCTAGTGAGTCCTATTGTTTTATTCAAGGTTTTTAAATCATTAGAGAAACTAAGCATCCACTGAAATAAATTCTAAAATTAAATAAAGAAAACCAACTTGGTTTGGGGAGCAATATTTAAACTGGCTTTAGGTTCACAAATTTTGAGGTTCTTATGACATGTTCAAATGGAACAACAAAGCAAAAATAGTTGCTACAACTATAACAACAACAAAACAAGAATAGCTCCTACAGAAATGGAATCTGTAAAAAACAAAAAGTATGAATTGGTTGCATCATACATCACTTCCTCATTGGCCCACAATTAGTTCAACAGAGATGATTTATTTAGTTAGATAGTCTTGGGGTCATACCAGGGAGTGCTCATGGGTTACTTTTGACTCAGTGCTCAGGAATCATTCCTAGCAGTGTAGTGCTTGGATGACTGTATGGGATGCCAGGGATAAAATGTGTGTTGGCAACATGCAAAGCAAATGCCATACCTCTGTACATCTCTCAGCTGCAGAGACAATTTTGTAAAATTCCAAAATATATTGAAGTCAGTGTGAACCCTTGGAAAATTACTTATACAACATGGTAAAATAACCTCATGGAAAGAGAATAAGGAAAGAACTTCTACTGGCCATTCATCAATATACATGTAAAGCACAAAATCATCAATAACTTTGTCATCACAATGAGTAATAGATGCATACTGAAATCTCAATTTCTAGAACCCAGAACCCTCCTAATATAAGATACTCTAGAATATATATTAATGAGAGTTGTTTTTCATCACAGTTATTCAGGTCTTATTTCTGGAAACTTTTTCTACTCTAAATTCTATCATGAACTTTAATCACATAATTAGAGAAATAAAATCACTTTAGACAATCCATATTGTCTCAAAGAAAAATTACATTGCATTAAATGTTGACCCCTTTTCCAATTGAATTTCAAAAATGAAACCTATTTGACGACTTGGTTATAAGGAAAGATGAAAGCTTGCAATTTGCTTCTATCTGTTTGGATCTGGAGAGTATCATGCTGAGTAAAGTTAGTTAGCAGGAGAGAAAGAGACACAAAATTATCTGTCTCATATTCAGAATATAAAGAAATAGTAAGAAAATAGCAAATCCCAAAGGCAAAAGGGACTGAGAACCAGTCTTCAGTAGGAAGCTTATCACGGGGCTTTTGGGGAGCAGGGGACACTGAGACAAGCATAGAAAAAAGTGAATCCTCTAGTATGAAACTATACCAGTAGCACTGTAGCACTGTCCTCCCGTTGTTCATCAATTTGCTCAAGTGAGTCCAGTAATGTCTCCATTGTGAGACTTCTTGTTACTGTGTTTGGTATATCGAACTTGTCACAGGTAGCTTGCCAGGTTTTGCCATGTGGGCCAGATACTCCCAGTAGCTTGCCGGGCTCTCCAAGAGGGGCAGAGGAATCGAACCCGGGTTGGCCAATGCAAGGCAAACGCCCTACCTGCTAGCCCAAAACTATACCAGCAACGTTTCATAAACCATCATGTCTAACAGAAAATTAAAAATAAAATTAAAATTAAAAATTAAAAAATATATATATATATACTTGATGCCTATATCTTATTTAGTACAATTCTCTACACTCTAAAGTCTTTCTCCACTCTCTCTCTTTTGCACTTTTTTGATAACCAGAAGCATCATACTGGTTATGGACACCTTGTAACATGTGACATATAATGACTTTGTTGACTTGACAAACTACCAAAAATTCTCTCAAGCCATCATCTTGCTTTCTTAGAACTGCCTTTGGTTAAAGTGCATGAAACATCTGCACTTTATCACAGATTTGTGTAGAGAGAGGACACAGAGACAAGTGTAGAGAGAGGGTGTAGTGCTAGAAAGTTTTATGTATGAAACTATACCAGTAACATTTTTTAAACTATCATATCTAAAACAAAATTTAAAAAATATATACTTGATGCTGATAGTTAATTTAGTGGATGAAAAAATCTATATAGAAAAAATCCCTTCAATAGTCAAAGTGGAATTAGGAAAGAAGTAATCATAATATTGAGGTTAAATTTGCCCATCTCATGAAATCAAACAAAATACCTTTCTCCAATCTGTGTTAGTCGAGTATCCCTATGGAAGCCTTGTGAGGCAAGATATAATCACTTTTACTAGATAAATGCATTGGAATGTTGTGTGATAAAAGGTGTGCTAGGATTAGTGACACAAACGAAGGAGTATATAATGGTTTGAATGGTGTGGTATTATTTCTTAGTATATATGTAATGATTGATTTCACAGTATCTATGCAAGTTCCAAAAATACTAATATTCCTTTGAAGGCCAAGTGTATACCACATGAAACATCACTCTACCTTTTAGTACTAAAAGTGGAAATTGTGTGTGTCATGTTAGCTTTAGCTCATGTCAGCAAATCTTGAAGGAATTTGAGCATGCTCCCAGCCTTTTGGTAGCTTATAATATCAAAAGCAGTATAAAATATATAGACCTGGGGATCTGCCAGTATGAATACAAAATCCTAGCTTATATGTAACCTTATTGTGTATCCATTTTCTTACCTATCAAAAAAGGATGATGCTAGTAACAATTCTGCTCCATAGATTTGTGAATATTAAATGAATTCAGATGTACGAAGAATAACCGCCAAGTCGAATTTATTGTAATGGATTTGGTTAGTAGTTTGAGAAGAACATGATATTTTTATAACAGTGTGATGGCAGAAGAATGTTTTTATACAGGGAGGACTACTTCATGGAAAGTAGTGCTAAGTCAGTATTTTAAAAGATGCAGAGGATCCTGACTAAATCTCCCATGAGATACACGTCAAGTGGGTAAAATTTATTAATTTATCACCAGTCCCTGCCCCTGAAAATTTCACAGAACCCTTAGGAGGCAGGAGGGCTGAATACCCACCTGGCAGATGCCCTGTTAATTGCATCCACACCCCACCACTGCAGCCATATCAAAGTCTCAACTTTACCACTTCATGAATAATCTCTCGGAGATGTCAGTCTGCAAATAATTTCAAGTGTCTGGTGCCCCGGTTGAGAACTAGTGCTTTTCGGAGTCAGGGTGGATGGCATTCCCCAACTCCCCATACTTCTTGAAGCCCAGGCAGTCATGTCCTCCTCCCTCAGCTACAGCCATGTAGACTCATTGGCCAGAATATAGATCCTGCAATCTCTGAAACATAGATCTGAACTCTCTGTGTTCAGCCCCACAAAACCGTCTAAAGCATCAAACAACCCAATACATTTTTAGACAAGGACTTAACAACAGTGCAATCATATGTAACAACTTTCACATAAATTGATTTTAATATTGGAGATTTGTTATCTAATCAATTTTCATTCTAAAACTGTACCAACAGTTGTGGCTGTCTTCTACATCAAAATAAAACTTTTAAAAAAGATGCAGAGGAATTTACCATGTGAAAAAAATGGTAGAAAACTGCAGTCCAGAATTTGCAAGATTGGAGGCTGTTTGGCATTTTTGAAGAGCAAAAACTCTGAAAATGATCTTATATGTACAGATGACAAAGTAATGAACACATGTAGTTTTTGTAATCATGGTCATGCTTACAGTTTTGAAGAGCTTGAAAGATTTTTGATGAAAGGATTGCCTTTAATTTGTTATTGCTTTCAGCTAGGATTTACATTATAATTAAAACTTGAATGTATTTATTAACTTGGCCTTTGTCCAGATATTATTTTATTCAGTATTTGTTTTTGTTGCTACTGTTTTTTAATAACACTATGTTTTTAGGAGCAACCCCACCAATGTAATATCTGTTCTGAAGTTAAAAATTCTAGTGTATGTTTCTGTTTTGCTTTTTCTGTTCCGTTGCTCTATTTTCTTTGTTCTACATATAGTAAAAACATTCTGCATTTGCCTTTTTCACTCTGAGTTATTTCACGTAGCACAGTCCCATCCAGTTTCATTAATATTGTCACAAAGACAAGACTTCATCTTTTTGCCCCCCTTGTAGTTTAGTATTCCATTGTATATATATGCCAAATTGTGAATGTATACCATTCATCTGCCCTTATCCACTTAAGTTGTTTCTATATCTTGGCTGTTGGAAATAGTGTTTCAAGGAACATAGGTATGTATGTATGTATATATATATATATATATATATTCATAACTATCAAAGCTATCAACTTGAATGCACACATGCACATCTATATATATGTATATATATATTTATCTTTAAGACATATACATCTTCAAGTTGATAGTTTTGCTTTGTTTTGATTATTTGATTCTTGGGGAAACCCCTGTGATGCTGGAGCTTACTCCTAACTTTGTGTTCAGGATTACTACCGGTGGTGCTTGTTGGAACACAGAGTCAGGGAATGAACTTAAATTTTCTGTGTGCAGAACAAGTGACTTAATCCATTCCTGTACTACTGCTCAGGTTCTAGTTAGTGTTTTAGTATTTCAGGATTAGTTCAGAAGGTTTGGTTTATCTAGACTGTTCCTTGTCCATTTGTTTAATTCAATTGAATATCTGCTGATGCATGGTATAGCTTCAGTTGGGGGGAAGTTGGTTTAAACCCATCTCTAAATTTCCAATATTTTTATACAGGAATGTTTTGATAACACGGAAAACCAGAAAAATGCATGGGTGTTAGGTTGAAACTGAGATTCTTACTTCTGCCTACCTCAAAGATCACTGTCACTGTCACTGTCCTCCCATTGTTTATCAATTTGCTTGAGCGGGCCCAGTCATGTCAACATTGTGAGACTTGTTGTTACTGTGTTTGGCATATTGAATACATCACGGGTGACTTGCCAGGCTTTGCCGTGTGGGCAATATACTTTGAGTAGCATGCTGGTCTCTCTGAGAGGGGCAGAGGAATCGAATTTGAATCGGCTGCATGCAAGGCAAACGCCCTACTGCTGTGCTATCGCTCTAGCCCAATTTTCAAAGATCAAAAAAAAAATTATCTGGCTTAGAATAATCAGAGGTACCTTATACTCAATAGAAGAATATTTTTAAAATTAAATTATGGAATCAAGGGTGGGACAGAAAGTACATTTCTTACTGTTTCTTTCTCCACACCTTTTTATCAGAACAGCTGGAATTTGGGATTTGTCTCTGTTTTATGTCAATGATATAAATAGAGTATGTCTGTGGGTAGATGCTGCGGAAAAGAGGGAATTTTTATTAGCTTCTCTCATGCAGTTTTGACATCAGCTACATAGTAGAAACCAAATTTCTGTCTGATTCATTTAGCCTTGTATTTATAATAATATGTGGTTATATATTAATGCAACAACAACAAATAACCTGACATTTCAACTCTCCACATGTAATGATTACAGGAACATTGTATAATCAGAGACTCTCCTATGCTGCAGTGCTTTCCAATGATGATGCAAGGAGCTTCTGAGTCATGTTAAATTAAATCAGTGAATTATTCACTTTTTAACATAACCATGTTCACAAGCGTGACATGAAGTCATGCTGGTTTTATAAACTGTTAAGAGGTACACTACAAATGTTTTAATAGTAAGCTTTTCACTCTCTGACTTTCAGATGATTAAGATATTGAAACAAAATTACTTGAGAATTCATTTTGTTGTTTTGTTTTATTTATTTTGGAGTTTATGGTAACACCAAGTGGTGCTCAGGACTCACCGCTGGCTCTGTGGAGAGGGATAACTCCTAGCAGATATCGGGAGAGCATATTTGGTGACAGGTATCAAAACTGGGTTGACTTCATGCCAAGCAAGTGCCTTGCCAACTATAGTATCTATCTCCCATTTTAACATATTTATTTTAGAACTAAATATGTTTTGTCTCTATCTTAGTTAATACATTGTCAGATATAGCCACTTTTTGAAGTAATAGTACATAAATAAATAATGCCTGCTTGCAGCAGAAACTAAGAAATAACATACTGGCAACAAAATCTCAGCTAACTCCACTGGGGCATTGTTGGGGTGGTGGGATTCTGAAGATAAACTGAGTGTGAAGGTAGATGAGATTATATGTGTGAGGATTCAGGATGGTCCTCAGCGTAAGAGAGAGTGCAAAGCTATGCAGGATGAAGACAGATATACAACTAAAATTTGATTTCAAATCTGAAAATAGATACTGGCTTGTGCAGCACTGATTAAGTGACGATCCATAGATTAAGCAAAATAAATGGGCACAGAGGATGAATATCAGTGACCTGAATTGTAATAGTGTCATTGTGGCAGGCATTAGAGGATGCAAACTCAAACATAAAGAAAACTTAGTATCAGGTTCAGGGATCTGTCAGGAATTTAGCAGCATTGGGCACAGTGGGAGGAGGTGTTCTTAAAGTTTACATGCTAAGTCCTAAATTAATTTCTGTTATTGTACACTATAAAATTCTGGGCATCAAGTTGCTTTCCTTGGCTTCACAGATTCCCCAGAGTGCTGAAAATATGACAACAGTTTGTTAATCATATTGCACCAAATTCCGTGTTTAATGTCTTGTTTCCTATTATCCCCACAACAGCCTTGGATTTGGATATAACTATCATCAGATTGCAAATGAAAGAAGTGAAGCTCAAAAAATAAATTTACTTATATAAATCTGTGTTGGTTAGTCAGTAGCAAACAAGAAATTCAATAATCACATCCTTCAGCCTCCTTGGTGCCTTGAATTGCTAAGCGGAAATGGTTGACAGGGACATCATGGAAAATGAAAGATTCCCTTCAGGGTTCAATTCAGAGAGACTGAGTTAGAGGGAATATTGCAAGGATACCCTACAGTGGGGTGCAGCCATAAGACGGAACTGATATGCTGAAAGGCCAATGAAAGAAAGTATGATAAATTAAAGTCACTTTTCCATGTTCCCACAGATCATACCTAAATCCCAGGTATGCTTTATTTGTGTCAGACTGGCGGATATTGCATAATTCTGGGCAGACTTTTGTCTTCTTAGGCTGATTTCAAATGCTAAGGACGCTCATGTGTAATCACGGTCCTCCTGTTGTTCATTGATTTGCTCCAGCGGGCCCAGTAACGTCTCCATCATGAGACTTGTTGTTACTGTGTTTGGCATATCGAATACATCACGGGTAGCTTGCCAGACTCTGCCGTGCAGGAGAGATACTCTCGGTAGCTTGCCAGGCTCTCCAAGAGGGGCAGAGGAATCGAACTTGGGTCTGCCAGGTCAGCCATGTGTAAGGCCAACGCCCTACCGCTGTGCTATCGCTCCAGCCCCTCATGTGTAATGCAGCTTGATAAATAGAAGAGAGCAATGCCCATTCAGTTGCAGTTGCTTTAACAAATACCAAGTAAATCAAAGACAGATATACATATGACTTTGGGAAAGAGGCAACACCCTCCCTATTTGAGTCTTACATGACTGTACTTTGTTGAATTTCCATTAAAATTATCCCTGGACATTTCCTGAAGGATAAAGTTTTAAGAAAAGTATTTTTCAAGCACAAAATGGAAGTTGTATTTCTATTACTGAGAACTCTAGAAGTGTAACAATTGTGTATGCAAAGTACACTATCAAGGTTTCTTCCATTATTTTGGTTTTTATCTAGTTTCCCTCAAAAACTTATCCTAAAGCATTGGGTGTAGAGCTCAGCACTAGAGCACTTGCCTTGCATGTGTGAGGCCCAAGGCTTGATCTCCAGTGGTGGAAAAGCACACACAAACTCTATCCTCTTTCTGATCACTGCATGGCAGGGGAGGAGGGTTGGGACATACCTCCTTGTACCCAGGGCTTATCCCTGTTCTGAGCTCAGGAATTACTCCTGGAGGTACTGGGAGGACGGAGCATTATATTGTGCTTTGGATCAAACCTGGGTCAGCCACATGCAAGGCAAGCAGATTATCTGCAGTTATCTCATCTGGCCCACTGTGCCAATTACATTATTTATCTATTCAGTTATATGTATTTACCTTTTTTGAGGTAACTGATTTATGATATTCTTATTTATATTTTTATACATACATCATGCTGGAACCAAACCCATCCACAAATATCTGCTCCATTACCAGTGTACCACGGGTTCCTCCTGGCCACCCAAAAACACCCACAGACTAAACAAGTGAACTCAGTTCTGAACACAAAATCTCTACTTCATATGTTTTAGACTATTTATTGTTCCCTTATTATGTGTCTTTATATCCCACATATACAAGTATTTATTTTTAATGCGGTGGTGGTTGCACTTACAGATGCATTGATAAATAAAGCTAAGCTCCTGAAGATACACAGAACTTTAAATCATCTTTATTATGCATGTCATTTTACAAGTATAGAGATTTTAAAGATAACGGTATAAATAATTCTATGATTATCAATTAAAAACTTACATGAAATAGATAAATCCTACACATGTACTATTTAGAAAGAGTTAAGAGAGGATAATTTTACAGTGGTAAAGAAAAAGCTAAATGTATTGATGAAAGCATTAAAAAGTATGTTTAATACTAAAAAGGAAATTTCAGTCTTATGTCTGAAAATAATATAAAATATATAGTGTTTAACTGCATTAATAATAATAAAGGATTATACTAAAATCTCTCTTTGTATACAAAAATAATCATCTGAATATACATAGAACATAATACAATAAAAATTCTACTGGTTATTGAAAAAGAATAAGAATCCTTGACAAGTTAGGAATAATCTAGTGAAGGGCAACTGTAAGCACCATGGGTGAATGTCATATTACTGGCAAAGTTCTGAGTTTATCTTGTCTTTTAAAGAAGTTCCTTTAATGCTTCTAGTATTTGATAAGATGTTCAGTGTTCCTCTCACTGATATATTTTTGTTTGTGTGTTGTTACGGCCATTTACATTTCACTTGTAGAGTCTCATTCAATAGATTTGCTGTGAATTTTATAGAATTTTATTGTATATAAGTTTCTTTTTTGATTTTGTTGCTTTCAAGATTGGTCTCTGTTTGGTGTTTGTTATACTGACAGTACTGTGTCTTAGGTGTTTGACTATTTGATTCTTTTTGTACTGGGTCCTCTCGGGTCTCTTGTACCTGAGTGCCTGCATTCTTCAATGCTGGGAAATTTGTATCTATGATTTCTTCAAAGAATGGTTCTTCATCAAATTTGTCTTCCTCTTCTTCAGAGATACTGATGAGTCATTATATTGTTCTTCTTGAACTCATCTCCTAAGTCTCTGGTGTGCTGCTAATTTATTTTTAGATTTTTACCATCTCTTATAACTTATCACTTTCTGCTTAGGGCCAGACCTATTTCTGTGCAGAAATTTTTCTTGGCAAGCAGCTCAGAGACCACTCCTGGCAGTCTCCTGGGACCAAATAGGGTGCTGAAGTTTGAACCTGAGTCAGCCATGTGTGAAACAAGTGCTTTGTACATTGTATTATCTCTTTCCCAATCTCTTGTTTTTAGGTTCACTGCATCTTTTTTTTTTTTTTTTTGCTTTTTGGGTCACACCCGGCGATGCTCAGGGGTTACTCCTGGCTCATGCACTCAGGAATTACTCCTGGCAGTGCTCGAGGGACCATATGGGATGCTGGGAATCGAACCTGGGTTGGCCATGTTGGCTGCATGCAAGGCAAATGCCCTACCCGCTGTACTATCGCTCCAGCCCCACACTGCATCTTATCTTGGAGTTCCATGGTCTTTTCCTCAGCTGCTGTTATTATGCTGCAGAGATCATCTATTGATTTTTATATCACCTAAAATACTCTGCACTTCTATCAATTCTGATAGTAGTATTTGCATTTTGACACCCTGTCACTTCTGATTGTAGTACTCTCATTTGACTCTCACACTTTCTAATATTTTGTTGATCACCTGTGACATAATTTCTTTGAACTTATTAAATAGCCTGAACATGGTTTCACTAAGGTCATTGCCTGAGAGTTTACAGAGCTGGTTGATACTGGGAGGGTGTCCATGCTAGTTTTTATTTTTTTTAATTTTTTATTTATTCATTTATTTTTATTAGTGAAACACCATGAGGTACAGTTGTAGACTTACAAATTTTTGTGCTTGGGTTTCGCTTATACAATGATCAAATACCCATCCCTCCACCAATGCCCATTTTCCACCACCATGGATTCCAGTATCCCTCCCCCCCATCCCCCCATCCCCCCCCATCCCACCCTGCCTCTGTGGCAGGGCATTCCCTTTTGTTTTCTCCCCCCCATCCCCCCCCATCCCACCCTGCCTCTGTGGCAGGGCATTCCCTTTTGTTTTCTCTCTCCTTTTGGATGCCTTGGTCTGCAAAAGAGGCATTGAGTGGCAATAACGTTCGGTTCATAGACTACTTTCAACATGCATCTCCCATCCTGGGAGGATCCTCCAAATACCTTTTATTTGGTGCTCCCTTCTCTATCTGGGCTGCCCTTTCCCCTAGAATGCCCGGCTGGCCTCTAAGCCATGGAGTAATCCTCCTGGTACTGATCTCGGCTATTCTTGGGTATTAATCCCCTATTTTGTTACTTTATGTCCCACAGATGAATGCAATCTTTTTATGTCTATCCCTCTCTTTCTGATTCATTTTGCTTAGCATGATACTTTTCATGTAGTACCACTTGTATGTAAATTTCATGACTTCATCTTTTCTAACAGCTACATAGTACTCCATTGTGTAGATGTACCAAAGTTTCTTTAATCAGTCATCTGTTCTTGGGCACTCAGGTTTTTTCCAGATTCTGGCTATTGTAAAGAGTGCTGCGATGAACACACAAGTGCAGATGTCACTTCGACTATGCTTTTTTGCCTCTCTGGGATATATTCCCGGAGTGGTATTGCTGAGTCAAATGGGAGCTCAATTTCTAATTTTTTGAGAATCGTCCATACTGTTTTCCGAAAGGGCTGAATCAGTCGGCATTCCCACCAACAGTGAAGGAGTGTCCCTTTCTCACCACATCTGCGCCAGCATTGATTGCTTTTGTTCTTTTGGATTTGGGTCAGTCTCTGAGGTGTGAGATAGTATCTCATTGTGGTTTTGATCTGCATTTCCTTGATGATTAATGATGTGGAGCATTTTCTTATGTGCTTTTTAGCCATTCTGATTTCTTCTTTGAGAAAGTTTCTGTTCATTTCATTGCCCCATTTTTTGATGAGGGTGGATGTTTTCTTCTTGTGGAGTTCAACCAGTACTTTATATATCCTTGTCCTTCGCCAACTATAAGACCAAGATGACTGCCCTCCGACGTCCTGATGGATCCATCACATCCTCCAGAACGGCAATGGAGAAGATTATCCATGACTTCTACTCAAATCTCTTCGATAGCCATGTCCACTTGCCGACATACCAAATTCCACAGGATGGCTATGTCGTTCCCAACGTTCTCCCTTCCGAAATCCGACACGCCATTTCGTCAGTAAAGAAGCAAACAGCACCCGGCCCAGACAAGGTCAGACCTGAACACCTGAAGAACCTGCCGTCAGTACTCATCAATACACTGGCTCGGCTCTTCACTCGCTACCTGTCTGAATGCAAGGTTCCATCTCAATGGAAAACCAGCAGGACCGTACTACTGTTCAAGAAGGGAGACATCCATGACATTGGCAACTATCGCCCGATCTGCCTATTGTCTGTCATCTACAAGTTGTTCACTCGAGTCATCCTGAATAGGATTGGCAGAACACTAGATGAAGGACAACCATGTGAGCAAGCAGGGTTCCGCAAAGGATTCAGCACCATCGACCATATCCACACGATAACCAAACTCATTGAGGTTTCTCGGGAGTTCAAGATGCCGCTCTGCTTAACGTTCATTGATTTAAAGAAGGCCTTTGATTCTGTTGAGACGGAAGCGGTCATTGAAGCCCTAGCCAATCAGGGCATTCAAGCCCAATACATCAGGATCCTCCGTGAGCTGTATTGCGGATTCACTACCAGAATCTCACCGTTCTACAAAGAAGTGATCGTTGATGTCAAGAGAGGGGTGCGGCAGGGTGATACCATTTCACCAAAACTCTTCAGTGCCACCCTCGAGAACATCATGCGACGACTGGAATGGGAAGGAATGGGAGTGAAGATAGATGGTCGGCAACTACACCACCTCCGCTTTGCTGATGACATTGTTTTAATAACACCAAACATCAGCCAAGCGGCACAAATGCTGGCCGACTTTGACCGTGAGTGTGGAAAGGTAGGACTACAGCTGAATCTTACGAAGACAATGTTTATGAGAAACAGCCTTGTTCCTGACGCCCCATTCGCTCTCAATGGAATGACCATCTCCGAATGCAACAGCTATGTGTACCTAGGTCGAGAGGTCAACATGACAAATGACCTGGCACCCGAGCTGCGCAGGAGGAAGAGAGCGGCTTGGAACGCCTTCAAGAACGTCGAAGAAATAGCTAAGAGGACGAAGAACCTCCGGCTCCGGGCACATCTCTTTGATTCCACTGTTCTTCCTGCATTAACATATGCCTCAGAGACCTGGGCCCTACGCAAACAAGATGAGAATGCCATTCAGGTCTCCCAAAGAAGAATAGAAAGAGCTATGCTTGGAATATCACGTTTCACTCAAATGAGAGAACGAATCCGGAGTTCTGACATCCGTCGACGATCAAGGATCAGGGACGCTGTCTCATTTGCCAAGGTGTCGAAAATCAGATGGGCTGGTCACGTAATGAGATTTAAAGACGACCGTTGGACTAGAGCTGTTACTGATTGGATTCCACGGGATGTCAAGAGACCGCGTGGCCGCCCACCTACCAGATGGTCAGACTTCTTTGTCAATGTCATGAACGATCGGTTTGAGGCCCTCCATGTTCCCGGAGCGAAGAGATGCCATTGGGCTACACTAGCACGCGACAGGGACAAATGGAGACGTTACTGGCGCCCGCTCGAGCAAATCGACGACTAACGGGAAGTTAAGTGATTAAGTGATTAAGTGATATAAAGTTTTGAGCTTGGTAGTTTTGAGCTTGGTAGGCTTCTCTGTAGCTTCTTCGTTGTGTTTGCTATGCTCCTGTAGTTAGCCATCCTGGGAGTCTGAGACATAGGACAGGGTATTGCTATTTTATTCCCCTGCTGGTCTTCATTCAGTGACAGCTGTCAAGAGTGTTGGTGTGACGAGAAAAACTGTTCAGGAGAGGTGGACCCAATGAGATTGCAAAGGTCAGATGTGGAGGCCAATGATATCCAGCTAAAAAAGGCGGGAAATCAACTTCCCATTCCAGAAAGGACTGATATAAATAGCCTGGAGGTAAAACTCATCTGGGAGATTGGAGGAGAATGAAGAGGGTCTGAGATATGGAGGGGGACTACTAAAATGGCAGAAGTCAGGCACTGAGACTCCTGGGACCCCTCCCCCACAAGAGCTTTTCAATAGATTATCAATGCTGGATTTTTTTCCATGAGCAGTTACAAAGAAAACAATAACAGAGTGAACAGCATTTATCAGGGTGCAGTTTCTATTGCTGTGTCTAAAGATTTATACACTCTATGTCGGTGATTGCCTCAGCCCTATAAAAAATAACTCACAAATATTGACTGCTTTTTGTGCTCAGGCTAGTACCTAAGTACTTACCACAAACTATCTCATTTAATACTTTTACTGTATATTCTCAATAATGCATGGAGAAAACATCTGTTATTTTTACACATATTGAACTGATACTAAATTGAGGCTTAGTGAAACAAATGTATACCTGATCGCAGAGCTATTGTTTCAAATCAGGAGTTCAAGTCAATGTATTACCCCTACAAAAATATTTTATCAAAATAGGAATTTTTTAGGGTTTCATCGCTCATTTTCATGGACTGTTTTCATTCATACTTCCAGATCTTTCCCTTACTGTTTTCTGTCATTTTGTATTTTATTCCCACTTTTTATAAATTTTTGTATTTCCCTAATTACTGTGGTCCAAATTCTACTAGGCAAGTAATTCATAATGCAAGAGAGATAGTTGATCAATAGCTGCATTCCTCTTCTGAAATGCACTCTCTTCTGTGGCGCCTTCACAGGCCTTTCCTTTCATAAGTAACATGTCTAGTGAACTGCCAAAGACTTCTTTTCACCAACTTAGAGCTTTTAATGCAAGAATGTAATTTCTTTCATGAAAACTCTATTGTGAGCCTCTGAATGGAAGTGACAAGTGTGACTCATATTTATCATGATTACCAACATGATAAGCCTCTTCTAGACTTACCTAGAAGATTTCTCTGAATGGAAAAGATATGCTAATTACACTTCAGACCCTTTTTTTCACGTCCAGGGAAGAAAGGGATGACCTTGCATGCACAGTGATAAGGGGGGTGGGGGGCGTTTGGAAGAAGTACCATCAATTAAGAGAAACATCTTTGTGGGGAAGAGAGCAAATATTGGTTGCAGAGACAGAGGCAGGAGAGCAAGATGTGGCAGAGTCTAGGCCACTCTGTGGATGAGAAGATAATGCATCCCACCTTCTGAAAACAAGTCAGTGGCAATGCAAACCAACTGTGAAGACCATAAAATCTAGCATTGTGGCATTCTGGAGTAGTCTAGTGCTATTTGAGGCAGAGATCGACCCTGTCTAAAGCCATCTACTGTGGCAAAGAATCCATGAGCTTAGACAACTCAGTCTTTAAAATGTTGGAGTTTGCAGTCAAGTACAGGGGTTTAGGAGCTTGTCTCAGATCCTGAAGACATGGATTATATCTCTAGTACTACATGCATATCCACATAAGCATTGCCAATGTCACTACTGAGTACAGGGTCAGGAATAGTCCCTGAGTAGTATTGTGTTTTGCCCAACACCCATTCCCAAATGAGTAAAAACTAAAGCTTCCCTCACTTCCTAGTAAAGTAACAGAATCTTTGTGAGTTGGGGAGTCAGTTTGGATTTTTTTCAACTCTAAGCCTACTCTGTGATTTTGATGATGATACATAAACCAAATGTAGTCTAATTCTTGGTTAAGGTCTATTTATATCAGTAATATATAGCTATATCTGTATATCTGTGCAAATATAAAACTTACTAGAGTATGTGGAAAATTCTATAATGAGATGTCC
Organism: Sorex fumeus; assembly: GCF_029834395.1. Taxonomy (NCBI): domain Eukaryota; kingdom Metazoa; phylum Chordata; class Mammalia; order Eulipotyphla; family Soricidae; genus Sorex; species Sorex fumeus. The sequence continues at coordinate 14,713,856 of NW_026606064.1, forward strand.
CATGTATCTTTTATTTAAGGATGAGCCTATAACATGCTAACAGAATTAGTCTGCTTTGAATTCTCTCTATTCAACACTGCATTTCTGTACTATAACCTGCATTCTAGGACTCACTCCTTAAAGACAAATTCAGTGTTGATTTCAGTATTATTTGCTGGTGTTGTTGAATTTTTATTTAGTTTTGTGTTGGTTGGCTCTTACCACTTGCAGTGTCTCAGTACAGTGCCTGAGATAAAGCAACAATAAAAATAATATATAGTGCTTAAGACTCTTTATGATGACTTGATTCTCTCAACCTTCCTATTCATTTGATACACTGGTCATTACACTAATTTTCCACATGACAGAATTGAGATGCCTAGAGAAAAAGAAGTTGTTATTATTTGCAGTGACTCTCATTAACTGATGGGGAAATGCAAGCAGCAAGAGGTCAAATAATGTGTGCAACCTGCAGAGATAATGTAGGGGTGGGGTGAAGGGAGGGCAGTTCAAGATTTAAAACAGATAGTCTCTTTCCATGGACTTTTAATGCTCTCTTAATGTGTGCCCCTCCCCTATGCAGTTTATAAAGATAAGGCTGAGAAAACTTTGTCAGTCAATTTCTTGGATATAGGCATGCCTTTCATGGAGGCTGGTAAAAGTTATCTGTATATATGTTTTCTATAAAAAATGCCCTATCTCTTCTGATAGTTGCTGGAAAGACAATAGATATGTTTGAGATATTTTGTTTTGTTGAATCACAGATTTTTTTGGATAAAGTGCTATTTTTTAAACTGACAGTGCAAAGAAATGTGCCCCTCAAATTGACAAACAGGGAAGGGACAGTGGTTTGGCGGGGTGGAGGGTGGGGTGGGGAGGGAACATGGAAACATTGGTGGAGAGAAATTGACACTGGTGGTGGTATTGCTGTCAAAATATTATATGCCTAAAACTCAACTATAAACAGTTTTTTTTTAAATCACAGTTCTCTAAAAAAAAACAATAAATTAAAAAAAATTGGGAAAAATAAAAAAATAGCATTGCTATCTGTTGAGATTCCAGTTAAATGAGTAATGTCTCCATAACATTTTTTCACAGTTTAAAAAGTTATTTTATTTTTCATCATCTTTTTTGATTATTAAGCAATGCTATGAAATTATAAATGCAAGAATTCTGACTACAGTTTAGAACTCCACCTTTTCATTCATATAATAATGTGATATTAGGAAATGTTTAAATATCTATGTGTTTCAATAGAATTTGCATCCCTGGTGTTCAAAACAAGTTATTTCCTATTCAGTTTTATTTATTTTTTTGGCTTTTTGGGTCACACCTGGCAATGCAAACTGTGACCACACAGGGGATACTTCTGGCTCTGCACTCAGGAATTACTCCTGGTGGTGCTTGGAGGACCATATGGGATGCTGGGGATTGAACCCAGGTCAGCTGCTTGCAAAGCAAACACCCTGCTCTCGATGCTATCACTGCAGCCCCTCCTGTTCAGTTTTGTATCATTGATGAGACTTATATAGACTTACATAGTTCATGTGTGCAACTAAAATTGATACATATTTATATACTCATAGAATAGCAGAAAATTGAATTCCTGTCAGTTTTCATTGTAATTACATCACATTATATATATGCGAATATATAGATTGATAATCAAACCTATATTAAAATCAAAACAGTTTATTTTTAGTGTAAAAATTCATTTGATTTTATTGATAGGTTCTTTCAACTTCTGGGACCTTTAAGGAATATTTTCTATTGCCTTACTTTTCGCCTTCTTAATATGGATCAGATCGCATGTCTTTTCTCAAATGCATCATTAAAAAAGATTAATTTGTGCATTGTTAATTAATTTTTATCAAGGTACCATGATCAATAGTTATTCATAATTGTTTCAGGCAAGCAACTTACCTACGGAACTATCTGTCTAGCTCTGGCATTTCTGAGCTCAGTGCTTAGTCCCTTTCTCCATCTTCAAAATTGCCTGTGAAGCATCATTACTCTTCTCTGACTAGCACTTTTATTTTTAAGTCTTCTCTTTATGATTATGAATCTCTTTAAATGACCCTTGTTATTCTTAACTTCACATCTGCAAAGTCCCTCTTAGTATATAAGGGAATATATGTTCTATGGACTGGAATATGGATATCTTTGAGGAAACACTTTTTTTTTCTTACTATTAACCAAATAGCAAATATTTCAGTCTTTGCATATTAGGCAGTTTCTGTGGCATCTGATAAGATAGGTAAAAATAAAGGTTTAGATTGGTGGTTCTTGAATATTTTTGATGTTTTCTATTGAAAAGCCAGCAGAGGAATTTGTTCTTACTCATTCTATTCACGGCTTCTAGTTCTTGGTCTCAATGTAGAGAAATATCCTGTTCTAAGTTCTTCTTTCCTCAGACCCTATATAGATACCTACATGCAAATAGAATTTTGATAATTGCTACGAACATTTTATTTCATTTTCTGCAAATTGTAGATCTTGATTGAGGATGTGAATACCCACTGATATCAGAGTGGTTTTATCTACTCATTTTTAAAGCCATAGGATATATTGTTAGAGGGAAATTATGGAATTAACAGTAACAGTCTTGCTTTCCTATCTACCCAGCTGTGAAATCTGTAACAGTTTGGACTGCAGAATGTAGACAATGTGACAAATGTTTGCAACAGATCTTCTTTTCTCCCACTACCAAAAATGGAGCCTCCCTCAATGTTTCAAGTCAAGTAGAACAACTCTGTCACCTGTGCTAATCATCTTCTGATCCTTGCCATGTGAATAGATTCATGATCTGACGTTTGCTATTCTAGTCACAATAGCTCTTGTCTCAGCAATTCAATTTTTCAGTGTCTCATGAATTTAATACCTGCTCTATTATCAGAAGACTTGTAATAGCTTATAAGCTGAACCTTTTCCAAATTTCCTGTTCTTCCTTAACCTTTCCACCCTTCCATTTGGGTGTGGGGGGTTTTGTTAAAACTCAGCTTTCTTCAACAGAATTTTCTCAAGAATTGCTATGTGCTGGAGTTGCAGATAGTCCAGGATGAAAAATATCAAAGTGGCAGAGTTGATAGCTTCCCCAAGAATTAAAAAAGTGAGAATTCATGGCAAAGAACCTGAATATAATCTGACCTCTTCAAGGACCTGCCCCAGTTAAAAGCCCTTGTTCTGTACTCTTCCTTGAATTCTTGAAGCTGATGGAATTATGTTTATGCTTCTAATACCTGATGCTGTGCCTTTATTTTTCTGAAAAAAACTAAGCTTTTGGTAAGCAGTAGTGCTCCATAAGTTTGAGAGATTGTTGCCTTCTCAGTTATTGACAGGAAAATGATAATGACCTTGAATGCAGTGAATTTATACAAATTCTCTGTCTTAGGTCTTGAACATCTTTATCATTTCCTTTTTCTAGAATGAGCTTAATAATCTAATAATAAGATACTATAAAGGCAACTATGGGACTAAATGAGTGGGTACTAATACTTTTTGTATCTAGGTGAAAATTATCTAGACTTTTTTGAGGGGTCACACCCAATATTTCTCAGGATTTATTCCTATCTATGTGCTCAGGGATTAATTTTGGCAGTGCTCTGGGGATCATATGCAATGTAAGGGATTTCATCTGGCTTGGCCACATGCAAGGCAAGCACCCTTCCTCTATAATATCTCTCAAACTCCAGATTATATTCTAATACTATGAAATAATCAGCGGAATCATTTGAGACTAATTCAACAATAGTAGCAGGAAGAACATTATAGTGTGTCTAAATCAATGGCACATGCTAGAAAGCACTTGGTATGTTGGCATATAAATAAATATTAACATATATGTACAAAGTATAAAATATAAAATACTAATAATAAAATAAATACACACATTAGTATCAGCTTAAAATATAATTCTATTAAAGAACAAAGTTTGAAATCAACAGACACATATATTTATTTTGGCCTAATCTTTGTTGTATATAAAAATAAATATAAATTTAAGTAGGTTAGAAATTTAGTAATGAGTCTTCAAAATGAGACACTGCCATGAATGCTATGGTATACTTTCATTTATAGAGTAATCCAGAAGGGTCCTCGAATCAAAAACGTTTCCTTTTCTTTTCTTCTTTTAATTTTCTTTAATATAATTTATTATTATTTATTGCCCACTAAGACCAGTTCTTGTAATAATTCAAAGTAAAATTTATATTATCTAAAATTGTATAATTTTTCTTATTAAGTTTCAAGTCCGGAAAAGTGGTTAAGACTATAATACAATGCCACTATGTATTGTGGTGCATTTACTTATTCTTGCATAAATGATTGATATCATTAAGAGAGCAATGGTGGAGCAGAATATGCTTAAATCTTCTCAGTTTTTGATTGAATCTGACATTTTTTGTACTGTGTTCACTTGAACTGATTTGTTCAAGAATGAATTTAAAAGTAAAGGAAAATGCAGAATAACATTTTTGCAAATTGGCTACAGCTTTAATACCTAAACACACACGAGAGCAATAAGAATCACTTAAAAAAATTCTTACATGCTCCACTAAAAATAACACAAAAATACATTGATGGTTTGCAGTATATTAATAATCAATTAAAAATGTTTACTAAATGTAGGATGGCTGAATTTGTTTGCCATGGGGTACTGTGGAGAATGGAGAACAGTATGCAGGCATACTGTTGGAGTATGGAGAACTGGGTGGAGGCATTGAGGTGAGGATGTAAAGAGGGTGTCACAGGGACATGAAAGTTGTAGACAAATCTGGGATGTTCTGAATGAACTAGAGTAAGTTGGGCAGCCTAGTTATAACACTCCTTCATTGCAGTTCCCAGGGAAATGATTTGATAACCCCTTATGCAAAATCCCGTGTCTCTAATAAGGCTGTAATTAACCATTACAACTTCACTTTATCTGCTGGGTTTGAATGTTGGCAACAAATTGTAGTTCTCTTGGGAGAAAATATTGATCCTCAGACACACCCCAAAATGATTACATTAGAGTAAATTCATTTTAAAGGCCACCCAAGGATTCTGCTGTGTAGCAGTTCTGAGAACCATTGCATTAGGCATCTCACCTGCACTTGCATAGGGCTCATCATGTCACAAGTTTTCATGCAGAAGAGCAGAGAGAGGAGTTTCTGCCCAGAAATTATTGGACCTGTTCACTTGCATGGATTTTCCTCTTTGGGGGCTGGGGGTGGTTGGCAAGGTACAGGGGTTGCAGCCCTTTTTTCTCTATTATTCTCTTCTCATTTGCTCTCTTTGGAGCAATAAAATCTGACTCCATGAATGAAAAGTTCAAGATTTAAGATTTTTAGGATCGAAAGAAGTAGAACTAGTCATGCTAGAAAACAAAAATTCTAACTATTTGCCTTTATAACTCCTGGTTGCCTGAGCAGGAAGAAAACTGTTTTTCCTTCTCTCCCTTCTAAGTTCTTTGGCATGAAAACACATTATTAGCACAGGGGATATGTGTGTGTTTTGGTGTAACCAAAATATATTTGATAAAAATAATAAAAATATGTCCTTGGGCTGTAGACACAGTGTAGGTGTTAAGGCACTTGGCTTGAACAATTTTCAACATGTCTGTCTACTCCTAGAATTAACTTTTTCAAACTTTCCTTAATCATGTAAATCATAGGTCTCATTTACATAATTTATTTATCCAACCTTTATTAAAATATTTATTATTATGTATTATTTGGTCTAGTCTGCATGTAGTACACAGAGGTAAAGGGAATATTATATAGAAACCCAGGAAATATTTTCTCTCCTCTCTTTCTTTTGATGTTTCTTCTACCAAGAGTCACACATTTGTTTGCAGTGCTCACATGTTCCCAGTGGGTTGTACTTGTCTGGGGTTCCACCCCTTACTCTGGTCCTTATACTGACTCCTATGTCCATGTTTTAAATGACTCCTTATGCATCCTACACAGCAGAGTCTGGCAAGCTCCTCATGGCGTATATGCCAAAACCCAGTATCAATGATAGGTCTCATTCCCCTGACCCTAAAAGATCCTCCAATGTGGCACTTGCTAAAATCTTAGGGCTAGGATGAATAGAGATGTTACTGGTGCCTGCTCAAGCAAATTGATGAACAATGGGATGACAGTGATAGAGTGATACAGTGATGCATCCTCCTACCAGAAGGAAGATTGCAAGAATCTGCACTGGAACTTACCTGATGGCTTCACAGGATGGAAGAAAATGCAAGTATAGAGGGAAGACTCCTCCATCAGGATATGCCTTGTTTAGTAACAGCAGGCATCCCAGACTTGGCATCTATAGAATATACTTTCTCGTAGCATTTCCTCTGAGATTATCTTCAGAAAATGAATTTGTTGATAATAGAAAAATTCTTTCAAGTTGTATTGCTCTCATACTTTATCTACCAGGAGAGAAAAAAAAAAGATGGAACATTAAGTAAATGTTTAACAAGTCAGAAAGTACAGCTCACCACAATGAACCCTGAAAAATAATGTTTTTTTATTTTTTACAGAGTAAAATGGAGAGGGAAAGAAAGTCAGAGAGATTTAGCTATTACAGAGGTAACCTCATGCAATCTGATTTCATGCCCTCAGTCTGATCTTAGGCCCTCTGACATGCATCAAGAACATGAAGCACCATCTGGGACTTTCATGAGATTTACATCTAACTTACAGTCCTCATGCCACTTGCTCTTTGTTTTTTTCCTCTATTTTTCCTAACTTCTACATTTATATATTTATTGATTTTTTTTTCTTTTGAAATAAAAGTGTGTTGCTACCCAGTGCTTTTAGAACATGATGCTTTGTCTACTGGGATGGAATTCACTCTGTATGGGTGCAGAATTTTCCTATCATTACTTAGACTTATTTGTTTCCATTAGATTTTGTCTCTGAATTTTCTTTTCGTGTAGGGGAATACAAATCCAGTAGTAGGTATCATGAAACATGTCAAGGACTCTTTCCCTTCAAAAATTCTCTGTTCCTACCCCAGTCAAAGAACATAATCTAGCATGCATATGAAAAGATTAAAAATCATTCTTCTGTGATTAGGAAGAGAGCAGGGCAAGTATAGAGTTTATCCTAAAAGTAGAAAGAAGGAGGGTCATGAAAGTGGCTGTTAAAAAAATACAAAATTGGTCACACAAAGTAAATAAATGAGGAATTTTTCTGAATTTCAGGAAGACAAATTGAAGCTGTTTGAAACTAACAATACTCTATTTCTAGTATTCTGAAGTTAATCAAATTCATTTTTATTTTAACATTAAAACTCTATGAAATAGGAAGTTAAAATGTCATACTCGCCTTTGTGTACTAGTGAGGAATTTTGACCCTTTCACTGGGAAACTCTTTTATGGTTCAGCAGTAAATAGCTAGCAGATCTTATATTAAACAGGGTGCAGCTTTTCTGGATATAGAACAAGTATTGCCTGAAGTAGATATTTTCTAAAACAGACAGAACCTACCAGAAAATTGCATGACTCACTCTTTAAGGCATTGAAATTCAGGCAAAATGTTTGCTAATAATTTATAAGAATTTCTTCTTAAAATGTTTTTGACATAATGGTAGTCAGTAAATAAGTACACAGACCTATTTTCATCTCCAGGAATGAAATGAGGGCTATTGAGTTTGCTGAGTGTTCAGTGGATTGGTAGAATGTTATTTGTTTCATGCAGCCTGGTTGCGTGCGTCACCCAGGGACACGTAATGTTCTGTGGCTTTTTGGTTCAAGGGCTCCAAGCTTCACTTTCCCATCTATTATCCTTTGTGAGTGAAACACAGAGCAGTATATTGAAAGCCAAAAAGCCAGTTGGTTTGAAGGTTTATGTCAATATCACCTCAAATTTTAATTCAGATAATACTGCTTTGAAACATGTGGATGAAAAGTGAATAGTGTTCAGATGGCTCTTAATTTACTGAACAAAACAATTTTTCTTCCATCTGTAGGAAGCACGAGTTTTTCCTATACTGAAGCAGAGGTGTTCAAGAATTTGTACAATGAATCACAAAGAAATAAAGAGTTTCATGAGCTTTTGAACTCTCTTATACCTACAAAATTATGTCAGAATTTTCCAGGGCAAATTTTTCCAGAGAATCTTTGTTGATATAATTATAAATTTACAATATGAGTGAATTTACAACATGTTGGAAACATAAAACACATTACATAGATTTAAGAAGATTCATATAGTCTAGAGCCTTTGGTCATGAGATCAGATTCCTGTATCTCTGCAATTGTATTAGATTTTAGTTGTGGTCAAAGAAATCATATTTACACAAGAAGTATGAATTTTTCTTTCTACCTTCTGAAAAATACCTTTCCCCTATAATGTTGTGTCTCTATAAAATATTTTGGAAAAAAAGTCTAAAGAAGAAAAGTAAAATGATCTTTTAAAATAGTTCATATGTCTCCCTAGAGAAAGCAAAAGCAGCATTTTATAAAATTCTTTTTCTGTTGTACTCTCTTATATCTCTGCACACCCACTCAGAATCACCACATTAAGTTCATGAATTTGTTTTTGTTTTAAGAAAATGCTTCTCTCTCATAGTTTCTAATATCAGTGGCTTTTTGAAAGCATGCCTTCACATTATTTTTTAAATGTAGATGTAGTATATATGTCAAAAGAAAATATTCCTTTGAAAATCTCCAATTTTAATTATTTGGCATTTTCCATTTTCTGCACCACTATTTTCTTTGAAATAGGAGTGTGTTAAAATATGCCCTCCAAGAATGGGATCCTGTCTTATTCCCAAGATTCTCTGAACGTATCTTTGGACTCAAGTTAACTACATGACTGAAAGCTAAATAGAGTTTCTGGGATTTTTTGCTGTTATTCAAAAATTCAGTACTCCAAATAACCTCTACTGATATCAAACTCAAAGAAGTTAAAAATAGTGGTGCCAAGTCCAGGAGAGGAAACCTAGAACTATTCATCTGGTAGGTCTCTAGGGTCACTATCATTTTATCAACCTCAGAGCAACATAACCCCTATTTTATTTATTTTTTTAATTTTTATTAGTGAAACACCATGAGGTACAGTTGTAGACTTAAAAATTTTTGTGCTTTGGTTTCAATTATACAATGATCGAGTACCTCCACCAGTGCCCATTTTCCACCACCACTGATCCCAGTATCCCTCCCATTCCCCATCCCACCCATCACACCCTGCCTCTGTGGCAGGGAATTCCCTTTTGTTCTCTCTCTCCTTTTGGGTGCTGTGGTTTTCAAAAGAGGCATTGAGTGACAATCATGTTCAGTCTATAGTCTACTTTCAGCATGCATCTCTCATCCTGGGAGGATCCTCCCAACACCTTTTATTTGGTGCTCCCATCTCCATCTAAGCTGCCTTTTCCCCTGGCGTGTGCAGCTAGACTCCAAGTCATGGAGTAAACCTCTGGTACTTATCTCGGCTATTCTCGGGTGTTAGTCTCCTATTTTGTTACTTTATATTCCCCAGATGAATGTAATCTTTCTATGTCTGTCCCTTTCTTTCTGACTCATTTCACGTAGCATGATACTTTCCTGAGACAGGGTTTACTATACTTGAATAGTCTCAGTTTAATCAGAAACTAGTGACCGTGGATGAGGTTCCTGATAGGTCTTAGCCCTCAACTGGTGGTTTGGTCTGCCAGGCAGAGTGACAGAGGCGACTAAAGCTAAGAAACAGGAGAGAAGTTTCTTCTGGTGCAATCCTGGATAAATCCTACAGACCTCAAGTAAAGCTGAAGTAGAGCTGCACCCTTGGAGAGACTCATCAAGAGTTTAAGTTGACTTGAAGGAAGGGGAAGAGGACCAGTGGGACTGGTAATCTCGGTAAACTTGGAATGTAGCCTGGGATCAACCAGGCTTGGGATGGATCATAACCCTTTTCTTTGGTACCAGAGGGGGCATAATGATCTTTCATTCTAGTAATACTGTTATTTCACCATCCAACTGTCATTTAGCCCCTGAGTGAAACTTACAGTCTCATGGTAAGGAGCATGGCTTGAATATCTGATGCGTAGATTCAATTTTAGCCACTGCGCGCACACACACACACACACACACACACACACACACACACACATACACACACAAAGTAATGGCAAAACAAAAATTAATGAGAAATAAGGCTGTTAATAAGTGTTGATATTTCGCCCACTCGGCAAAATTTAGCAAGCTACCCAGGATGTATTCGATATGCCAAATACAGTAGCAACAAGTTTCACAATGGTGACATTACCGGGCCTCCTCAAGCAAATCTATGAACAATGGGAGGATAGTGCTACAGTGCTATAGTATCAATACAAGAGTTTATAAAGAAACTTTATTGTACCTTATAATACTGAGAGTTCAAGATCATTACACTACTGAAATGTGAGTGGCCTCCAGGTAACTGGAAATGAATGGAAACTTCTGTTGACGCTAATGAATAGGACTCATGCTAGAGCCTCAAGACTAATTTATTGTGGGCTCAAAATAACATTATTGTAGCCACCATAAGTATAATGTTCCAAATCTTTCATTGACAAGAACTTCCCATATAATGGCACAAAACTGATTATAAAGAAAGGTTCCGTGATCAAATATTCTCTGATACATTTCTTTTTATTCCACACCTTCAAAGTTGCTTCTTGTGTTTTAAAGAAGTCAAAAACACAGCAGGTACACAGCAGGTATGGTGTTTGCCTTGCATGCGGCTGACCCGGCTTTGATTCCCAGCATCCCATATGGTCCCCTGAGCACCATCAGGAGTAATTCCTGATTTCATGATCCATTAGTAACCCCTGTGCATGGCTAGGTGTGACCCAAAAAGCCCTCCCAAAAATTTATATAAGATTAAGACCATTAATCATAATGTATCCTAAAATGCATTTTTATTATGTAGCACTGTAGCACTGTAGCACTGTTCTCCCATTTTTCACTGATTTGCTCGAGCAGGCACCAGCAATGTCTCCATTGTGAGACTTGTTATTGCTGTTTTTGGCATATTGAATATGATACGGGGAGCTTGCCAGTTTCTGCTGTGATGGCAGGATACTCTTGATAGCTTGCTGGGCTCTCTTCGAGAGGGATGGAGGAATCGAACCTGGGTTGGCCGCATTCAAGGCAAACACCCTACCTGCTGTGCTATCACTCCAGCCCCAACCTTATATAATACTTAACTCTATTATGATCAACATTTAGTAACTCACCCTATAGAAGAAACAGATCTAAACAAAGAGTCAGACTTCATCTATAACATGACAAAATAAGAAGTAAGTGTTTTTATAATTATGTCTTAAAAAAAACTTCTATGCTGGGGTTAATCTTTATTGCCAATTTAGAACAGTAAAGGATGCCATTTAAAAGATGTAAATTGTTCAAAAGCTATTGCACACCTGCATCTTTTGATAAGTCCCTTGTAGTTGTGCGCATGTTCCTTGTCGTGTTTCTTGAACCGATTAGATGATACAGTTCTTATATGTTTAGACCTTGATTCTTTCAATCAAAATAACACTGATTAAGTATGTACTGCTTCAATATTATGGGCAAGAATTAAAATCCTGAAGGGAAGATGTATAAGTAATAATGCCATCCTTCAGAAGCTTAAACTCTATTGGGAGAAAATGTGCCTATGAAATTACATACAGTTTTTGCATTTGTATTAGGTGACAGGATAAGTGATAATGGGATATATTTAGAGGTTCAGAGAAGGTGAGGGTTGTGAGTTAGAAGTTGCAAGAAGGCTTTCTGAGGAGAAGAGGTTTAAGTTTGAACCTGAGGAGTAGGTGTATGTATTTCTAGTATTGACCATTCTAAAAATACAGAAAAAGAGAAAACTGTGGTAATGCATGGAAAATTCTTGAGTGATTTGGCTGTGAGATATAGAACATAAAATTCATTTTCTCATCTTTCTATTTATTCTATAGGAGTCTATGTTTTCTAGGTTGGTCCCTCTATGGAGGGTTGCTTATATAAATTGGACTATAAATTTAAAAAAAAAAATTGTCTCAAATCAAAACAAAATTTAACAGATTCAAAGAGGCCTCTACTATTAACAGCTGTTAAATTGTGCTTCTAAATTATAGGCAGTCATGAAAATTATAAGTGAATAAAATATAAATTAAACTCTAAATGATAAAAAGAAATATTTTATAAAACTATTTTATAAAAACTTCTAATTAGAAATACAAATGCACACTTTTTATATGTATATCTCTATATTTTAAGAATTTGATTTTACAATACACAGGGATGAAAGATATATTGACCTAGACAAGGGAATGTTCAGGTGTTTGAGTGATATTCATGTATTTATAGTTGGGTTAGAAATAAAAAACATCATGGTAGGGACAAAAAGAGCTTTATAAGGATTCCTTAAATGTGTTGATTCAAAAGTACAAGAGGTTTAATAACCGTGTAAGAATTCTGTGTGGAGAATTACAGTAGCATTAACTAGTACTTTGTTAATGCTACTGGGGACCCCCTTCTTCAGCTTTGAAAATTTCCATCCTCTGCTCTTGATTACATTCAAATCTAGTAGACTTCAAATTAAGGCAGCCCCAATCAATTATTTATACAATTTTCATTTGCACTTTGGTATGTGTACCCTCTAATACAATTTTGCTACCTTAATTCTAGAAAAAGAGAAGAGAGGAGTATGATTGGGTCAAGAACAAAAATACAGGGTCCTTACATAATACATACTTTATATAGAATTTAGTTATAGAATTCAATGGTAAATATAAAGTCAAGTTTCAAAACCAGTCTAAAAAGCCAATCTACATATTTTTATATTCCCTGAGGGGGAATCTTCAATTTTATCTATGTGGAAAAATTTTGTAGTCTAAAGTAACTAACTTTTGAATGTACAAAAACTTGGGTCCATCCAGTTCCTCTTCTGTGGTTATCTTGCTAAAACTGTCTGGATATGTTATTTATTTAATTTACTTAAGTTTATAATTTGAACATTAAAAATCAATGTAACACAGTCTTTCTAAATCTGTACTATCATTCTGAATTAGGGGTAGAAACATTTTCTGGTACCTGGATTTCCCATCCCTACTAGAATGAATGTGCAAATATAGTAGCTCTATCTCATGCTTTGTTTGTTTCAGAATTAAATTCAATTTTATTATCCTGAAAAGTATGTAACCATGTAGTGCATATTAATTTTGATCAGAAAATATGTATGGAGAGCAAAACTTCCTTCTATTTGTAGTTCTTTTTTTAATTTCAGAGCTTAGCAGAAATAATATAAAATGTATCAGAGCCAAAGATTCTAGAAAATTGATGCAATTTACCTTTCATTCTCTGTCTTCCAATGTCATTATTTATTAAAATAATGGTATATCTATGAACAGTTCTGCATTAGTCCCATTACTTTCTCTATGCTGTAACTAAGAATTCACTTTCATGGAAGGACATTGGATACTCACAGTGTAATAAATCTCATTGGTACTGATTTATGTATTTACTCATCCAAAATATCATACAACCATTTAAAAGATTGTATTGTTTTATAACAACTGACATGACATGTTGCATATACTCAGTAATGATAAACAAAACACTCAGTGGTAGGATAGTGTGTTTACCAGCATCTACTTCCATGTATTTTTGTATGTATGGGCTAGAGCGATAGCACAGCGGTAGGGTATTTGCCTTGCACGCAGCCAACATGGCCGACCCAAGTTCGATTCCTCCGCCCCTCTTGGAGAGCCCGGCAAGCTACCGAGAGTATCTCGCCCGCACGGCAGAGCCTGGCAAGCTACCCATGACATATTCGATATGCCAAACACAGTAACAACAAAGTCTCCAATGGAGACTTTTTGGGCCCGCTCAAGCAAATTGATGAACAACGTGAGGACAGTGACAGTGACAGTTTGTATGTATAGAAAAACTGGGAAGGATGTATCCTAAAATATTATCATTAGTTCCCTTTGGGGGCTGTAGCGATAGCACAGCGGATAGGGCATTTGCCTTGCACACGGCCGACCTGGGTTTAATTCCTCCTTCCCCCTCAGAGAGCCCAAGAGTATCCCACTCGCATGGCAGATCCTGGCAAGCTCCCAGTGGTGTATTTGATATGCCAAAAACAGTAACAAATCTCACAATGGAGATGTTACTGGTGTCCACTCGAGCAAATTGATGAACAACGGGAAGACAGTGCTACAGTGGTATAGTTCCCTCTGAGAAATAAGCTTACTTGTGTATGAGAGCACTTAGGAATAGTAATTGGAATATTTTGTTATTTAAACACCTCCTTGCTACTTTTCCTTGCATAGTTTCTATATATTTCTTAGTTCTATAGTAACAACATTGCTATAGAAACAACCAATAAACAATTTACATAAAATATGATAGATGAGATATCCAATACTAATGAAACAATTCTGAACTTGTTAATATTACATACTTTTGAAAATGACAAGAGATGTAAATAATTTTTATCCAAATAGGGGGTGAAATGTACTTAGTTCCACGATGGAGGCTCACATATCTAAAATTAGAAGAAAAATTAATTTCACCTTGACTAGTAAGGAGATGAAAATAGATGAATGGCAACTAATTAGGAAAAAAAATATTTTAGCCAGCAGTGCTGTTTAACTTGAAGGAATGACAAGTGTTATATTCCTGTTGTCAGTGCCTTAAATATGATAGATATTCAACAAATGAGTTGTCAGAAAAAAGAAAAGTAGGCAGTGAGGTATGAAGTATACTGGAACCATCACCTGGTTATAGAAACATAAAGCTGGGAAGACTGAAATGGTGATTTTCTTTCAACCTTTCACAGTATCAATGGAGTGGTATGAATGTGCCATTGTGTTTGCTCATAGGGCACTCAGGGTACTACCCTACTGTTCTACCCAGAAGTTTAATTTTATTTGCTTTCTTTTGACCTTTTTTACTACACAGTTAGTGAACTAATTAAATCCTTATTTTAGTAATGAAAACATGTTTTCAGAGGCGTGAATATTTCTTCTGGTAGTGAGGCAACCAAGGGTGCATTGAGTAGGTAAACTTAGGAATTCTAAAATCTCAGGAATTACTTAGTGTTCCTTTAGAAATATGAAACTTCAAGTGGATTTTATGTTTAAAACATATTCAAATATGAAATAAATAGGCCCAGGGAGATAGTAAAAGGTCCCAGACACGTTTCTTATAGACGTGAGTTTCCCAATTCAGTCTGGTAGCGTGTGATTCCTCTCACCTCTCCACCAGCACTGCTGGGTGCAGAGCTGAAGACCTCTGAGAACTTCCCAGTATACTGGGAGGGAGCCCTGGGCCTCCTATTACTGCTTCGGTTGCTTCCATAAAATATGTGATGTATTAGGGAGCAGTCAACAGCTCAGATTGGTTAGAACACATGACATATCTGGGAAGCATATGTGATAACCCAAGCTTTACCTCAGAGTCACAGAAGAGTAATGAGAAGATCCGCCATAATTCTTTATGGAATATAAGGAGTGGTTGATATGTTGCTTTTGATCAAATGAAGCCGGAGAGATCAGACCTCATCTCCTGCTCAAAACCACTCAAAATATATGTAGAAAATATTATATAACAAATATTCCAGACAATGAGTATTAGGGAACAAAGAATAGGGACTCGTGAAAGACATTGAAGAGACAATTGGGAATCCAAAGGTGAACTCTGCAATTGTCCCAGTTTACCACCTGCTGGAGGCCAGTATGAAGAGCAGGCACTAGAGCAAAGAACTGGTGTGCAGAGAGATAAAGGGGCTGGAGTTCCCAGGGCCACTGTGTCAGAGAGAAGAGAGTTGCACAGAAGGGGGTGTGTGGGTGGATAAAGAGAAAATAGTACATGTAGAGGTTCCTCCTACTTTTCAGCTGATCAGAGAGTATATGTGAAGTGACTCCTATAGCTAGGGGGTTCCTAAAGAATAGAAGAACAGACATCGGGAACTCATCCACAGTTCACACTAATTCCTATGCCCAGCAGCCAGAGCTAAAAATCACAGGATTTTTGTGAGGCAATCGTGTTTAATAAAGGACTTTCCTCAGCAGGAACAAAAGAAGTCCTGTGCTAAATCCTGCTCTGTTATTTACATTGAACAAACAAAGTAAAACACACTTACCTGACGATTTCTCTCATGTGTAAAATATAAATAGCTAGACCACAGGAACTAAAGTGTCACAACAAAAGTAAAAAATGGACAGATCTGGTAAGCAGTGGTTGAGCACTGGAGAGATGAGGAAGTTTGAATGGAGATGGTAGGGGATGCCAATTTGATGTTGGGATTCATCCTAGAGCTTTGGTTCACATAGCTCTAGTATATCACAAAGATGCATTTAAAAAATTGCCACAGAATTGGCAACTAATGGTAATAGATTATTAAAGCATAAATGTTAACACTTTTGTAGACCGTGCTATCACAATAGGGATCAATGGGAAAAAAGCAAAATTCAAACTGCTTAAACTACTTCCAGGATATTTTATTGATTCCAGAATAAATGACAGTAATTTATTTTAATTTATTCTCATTTTCTAACTATAGTAATAATTATTGACTTTTTTATCATTTTAAAACTTAATACATTTTATATAAACAAAATTTATTAAAATACCTACATCACTTAACAATAGTTATGTATTATTAAAAATAGTTATATATCATTAAAATGTACTCCCAGTGACTTGAGTTTCATAATTATAGTGAAAAATCAGTATTCTACTTCAAAAATTAATTCAATATTAATAAATAACTTATTCTGATAATTTTCTCCCCCTGGGGTTGAAGGTTATGCAGTAGGTAGGCCACTTGCCTTGTACTTTGGCTGACCTGAGTTTAGCCTCCAGTCCCACATATGGCTTCCTGAGCTCCAATAGGAATAATCCCGTGCACAGAACAGGAAGTCAGCCCTTAAAAAAAAAGGCTAGGTGTGGTCCCAAAACAAAACACAAAATTGCATCAAAACAAACCTTTGAAATGTGTGTATTAATTGTTGAATTGTGGTTTACTATCCCAATTTTTGGACTGGAGTGATAGTGTAGAAGATAGAGAGTTTGCCATACTCAGGGCCAACCAACCCAGGTTCCATCCCCAGCAACCCATATCATCCCCTGAGCCTGCCAGGAGTGGTATCTGAGTGCAGAACCAGGAGTAAGCCCTGAGCATGGCTGGATGTGGCCCCAAATGAAACAATCAGTAATAACTAATCAGGTTTTAGGAGTGGTTATTTGCAATCAAATAAATAGTCTTGGTTTTTAAGTTAGTAAGTTTGTTTATTAAGTAGCTTGTTTCCTACGAATATGCAGTTCCCCAAACACCTTTTCCCATAATGTGGATTGCTTATATGCCTCTGATACCTTGCCCTTTGTGAAGATATGTTCTAGATGACACTATTAGCTCTAACAGCAAAGGTTTATCTTGACAACTTCCAAAAAATTATATACTTTGTTTCATGAAATACTCAAAGGTCTGGGGGTACTATTTTTGCATGTGGGGGTCCTGGTTTTATTCCCTGAACAGTCATGTCCTCTAATCACTCCTAGCACTATTCCAGGACTAGCTCCAAATGATGCTGGGTATACTCTCCCCCATTTACCCAGAACCCTGATCTCCCCCCCTCAAAAACAATGCTGTTCTTTTCATGCAAGTGATTCTTCCCTGTTTTATGATTTTTAGCACTAAGGATTATAGTAAATCAATCATACTATACTTTAAGGGAGGGGTTATGTTGAACTGCTTGTTGCAGTATTATTTTTATGTTTCAATAAATATCTTACAGTGTTAATATACATATTGATATAAATCAGATATGAACTTAGGGAAAATGTATAGAGTCTTTTCTCCTAGGTTTGGTAGGACATGCCCTGTTAAAAGAGAATGATGGCAGAGTGAATGCCATTAAGGAGAGAATGAGTATTGCCACAGAAAAGTAGAGATGAATAGATGAATAAGACACAGAACTCTGTATTTTAAAAAAAAGTCAAAAGCACCCCCATCTGTTTTACTGGCAAGCATGCATCCACTGTCAAGTGTTGTTAAATGTTACTCTGTGCCCCAAGATTAAGAGGAACAGAGACATAGTTTTGATTTATGCTCCCAAACTAGTCAACGTGTACTCTCCTGGAACATAAATTCAAGAAACAAATGACCAAGTGATTGTTTAAACTTCTCTGGTGTTGCAAAATCATTAAGGGACTTGGGGTTGGCTGCTCCATAAGTCTTTCCTGGCCTTCACTGCTAACTTCACAGAGGTGCAAAGGGAGGACAGCTGCCCGCAGAACCCATGTCATTTTGTCAGCGCTGAGCTTTTGGGAAACAGCTTAGCTAATATATCCAGAGTAGGCTTTTGTTAATAGAGCCAGCAAACTTTTCGTTATGTCATTGTGTGAGTTTCTTATGCCAGAGGCATGTTTTTTTCTTTCCTCTTTCCAAATGAGGCTGAAGAAAAAATACTCCAAAACTTTATCTGTGTTTTGCTAGGCTTGAAGATTTACAAGTTTGCGTATATTGAATCTGTCATTGAAGAGAAGCTGCCAACAAAATTATTCCTGAAAATAAAAAGTCCACAATTTATTTTTGAGAATAAAAACATCTTGGGGCCCACACAGTGGGTAGGGTGCTAGCCTTGCAGATGGTCAACTCTGGGTCGATTGCCAGCACCTGCTATGGTCTCCTGCGTCAGGAGTAATTCACAAGCCCAGAGCTAGAAGTGAAAAATGAGCAAACCCAGTTGTCTACCTCCTGTGCCACCGCTCCCCCCCAAAATAAAACTCTTCTCCTCAAACTATTTGGTCTAAATATTTGGCTATGGTATCTATGAATGATGAATATTTCTACTTTTTGAAAAGCAAAAATTAGAAACTGAGTTCCCATTTGACCCAGCAATACCACTTCTGGGAATATATCCTGGAGATGCAAAAAATATATAGCAGAAATGACATTTGCACCTGTCTATTTATTGCAGCA
Organism: Sorex fumeus; assembly: GCF_029834395.1. Taxonomy (NCBI): domain Eukaryota; kingdom Metazoa; phylum Chordata; class Mammalia; order Eulipotyphla; family Soricidae; genus Sorex; species Sorex fumeus. Next base: position 14,732,734 of record NW_026606064.1, read on the forward strand.
CTGTTTACAATAGCTAGAATCTGGAAAAAAACCAAGTGCCTGAGAACAGATGATTGGTTAAAGAAACTTTGGTACATCTACACAATGGAATACTATGTAGCTGTTAGAAAAGATTAAGTCATGAAATTTGCATATAAGTGGATCAACATGGAGAGTATCATGCTAAGTGAAATGAGTCAGAAAGAAAGAGACAGGCATAGAAGGACTGCACTCACTTGTGAAATATGGGAAACTAACACCCTAGGATAGTAGAGATAAGGACCAGGAGGATTGCTCCACGATTTGGATGCTAGCCTCACATGCTGGGGTAGTTCAGATAGAGAAGCAGCCACCAAGTAAAGGATGCTTTGAGGACCCGCTCAGGTTGGGAGATGTGTGCTGAAAGTAGACTATAGACCAAGCATGACATCCCCTTAACACCTGTATTGCAAACCACAGCATGCAAAAGGGGAGGGAGAGTAAAAGGCAATACGCCTGCCACAGAGGCAGGGGGCAGGGGAGGGTGGCGATGGGGTGGTGGTGGGAGGGATACTGGGAACATTGGTGGTGAGACTGGGCACTGGTTATTGTATGACTGAAACATAAGCACGAAGTTTGTAAGTTTGTAACTGTACCTCTAGGTGATTCACTAAAAAATTAAAAAAAATAAATTCTTTTGCTATGAAAAAAAATCTTCCTCAGATTTAATAGGATATTCCTATTTGTGTTTTCTGAGGGGGGGCACAATTGATGATGCTCAGGGATTCCTCATCATCTTTGTGGTCAAGAATCACTTCTTTTGGGCTCAGGGAACCATATGGATTCCAGGGACTAAATCCAAATCAGCTCCATGCAAGACAAGCATCTTTTCCACTGCACTCTGGTTTCAGCCCCAATTCCTTTACTAGTAGAATTATCTTCAAATAATCTCTTATTTTCCATCAAAGAAGAACTAACTTTTGTGGAATAGTTAATAGGTCTTAGATATAGTAATGAATGCTCTCTCCAGAACTGAAGACCGCCTGAAAATAGTATTTATTTTTTCCTTGAACTTGGTAGACCCAGAATCTATTCCTAACATTGTATATAGTTACCTGAGCCACCATAGAGTGATTCCAGAGCACAGAAGTCAGAGAAAGCCACGAACAAAGCCAGATAGAAACAAGCCCCAATAAAAATATAATAAAAATAATAATATTCAAACTAAAGCTTAGTAAGTGTAGAAATTTGTCTAACAATAACTTTTTCAGAACTTTGTTTCTCTGAAGTAGAGATGAGGAAAGAAATGGTCCTTCATAGATGAGGAGTTTGAACTTAAGTTCTGCAGTCCCAGCATACAGTGTCAAATTTTACTTTTTTTAAACTTTACAACACCTTTCTAGAGAGAAAGATGAATTTAAATATAACTGTCTATACCCTCATATATATGCCACCTCTAATGCCTCATTCGAAGATAATTTCAAGAGCACAGAATACTACTTATATTATACTTTATATGCGATCTATAATGCCCCATTTGAATGAACTAGATACAATCTTTGAAGCCTGCCAGGAAATTTTGCTTAAATGATCCTGTATCTGCTCTAAAGTCTCGAATAATACAAGGATACCCAACCATAGCCTGCAGTTGAGTTCTTAAAATTGTTTTCGTTGGCAGGTAGATGGTTTTTCTTAGAGCCAGAAGGAGAGAAACGAAGAACAGTGATTAAGAATATAACTTCCAAATTCAGGCAACTGTGAATCATAACCTAGTGTAGTCATTTGTGTGACAGTGATCCAACCACTTAAATATGTCAAACATCAATTTGTTCCTTTTTGCTGCAGGGGGAGAAAATAATCTGCCTGGGAAATGCTGCGAGGACAGAATGTTGTAAGTGCATGAGGCACCTAGAAGAGTACCTCTTACATAGTTACTAAAAATTTCCTTCCTGCAAAGGGTGAACAAGAATGTCACACAAATCACCCTTCTGAGAATCATTCCAAATGTGTTTTTACTGCAACTCTACATTGAAGGAAACAGGTTGACAGAAGTTTGCAAAATGCATGACCAAAATCACACACATAGTCCAGATATAAATATATATTTGTGTCTTCTTCACATAACTGAACTCCTGAGCATGTTTTGGGGGTCAAATTAATACTTGTGATTCCCAAATGTTTGTGAAATAAATGTGTTTATTTCATAAAATAATTGACTAACTATAATTAAGAAAATTAGAGAGGCTCAGGAATTCATGTGACTTACTTTTAGTCTTATATGTATAGGAGCAAGAATATGCAACCCCAAAAGACTGACTTCATCAAAGCATCTGTGAAGTTTGGGTTGATGAAGGATGTTTTTGAAAAATACATTAGCATATGCAAGGGAAGAATCTCTCTAAGAACATCTTCTTTGCACTAGGAATACTTAATCCTCTTATCTATATTCCATGGAGAATGGGGACTTAAAATTTAATACTTCTGACTTATCGAACCCTTTCTTTGGTAAACGCCCAAATTCATGTTCCTTTCTATCCCCCAAATATTGGTTCAGCTAAGGAGGTGAGAGTTACTCAGCATTGCTTGGTCTTTCTCTACTAGGTCTACTGAAGTATACATATCATCAATAAATTTCTGTTTTTCCTCTCACATCAATCTGCCTGATAGGCGTTGAATTATTGCTCCAGTCTCTAAAAAGCCCACAGGGTGAAAAACGGACTTATTTTGTATCCCAAGACATGATTGGAAGTATAGAGGCTGGATAAAAATGCAGTTATCTGGCAGGAGAGATAGGACAGATGTAATAGAATTTGCTTTGCATGTAGCTGACTCTGGTATGATCCATGTGCTCCTTGAGCACTGTCAGAATTGATCCCTGAGAATACAACTGGCCAGTGGTAGTCCTGAGCTTCTGCCAAATGTGGCCGGAATCCTTCTCCAAAAATAAAAGTTAAAAAATAAAAAATACAGATCTTTGAGATACTTCCTTGTTATACCATGTGTGTTTTCTTCTTTATTGCTTTCTGATATCTCACTATATATTTTCTGCTCCAACATTATTTGTCCTACAATGCAGATTCCACACTACTCTATGCAGTATCAATACCTTCATTTACTACAATCACCAAGCATGAAATTCTATGACATTCCTATCTTTTATTGATTGGAATCTTTCCCTAGACTCACTGATGTCATATGCAATATCTGGCTCCCACATGCTCATCATGTCTTTTTGCATTTGGTTCTTTTCTGAAGTGTAAATTTGCAACTTCCCGTTTACTTTTTTAAAAATTTTATTGATTATTTATTAAATAATCAATAAAATTTTATTGATTATTTTGTTTATTATTATATTTTATTTTTGTTTATTTATTTATTTTATTAGTGAAACACCATGAGGTGCAGTTGTAGACTTAAAAGTTGCTGTGCTTGGATTTCAGTTATACAATGATCGAGTACCCATCCCACCACCAGTGCCCATTCTCCACCCTCACCAGTCCCAGTATTCCCCCACCCCTCCCATCCCCCATCCCACCCTGCCTCTGTGGCAGGACACTCCCTTTTTTTATATCTCTCCTTTTGGGTGCTGTGGTCTGCAGAAGAGACATTGGGTGGCAATCATGTTCTGTCTATAGACTACTTTCAGCATGCATCTCCGATCCTGGGCGGATCTATGGGAGCACCAAATGAAGGATGCTAGGAAGACCTGTTTACTTTTAAACCCAATTCCAAAGTCCTGAATAATTAGGTTAACTGACCACTATCTATAGTGGCCACCTTCAGAGTACATCACTGGGCTACTGGACCTGCTGCTTGGAATTTAATTAGCATTCCTACCCTCTACCTTCAGTCTTCAGAGGTTTATCAAAACCCTTCTCCTTTAGACTTCCTACAGCCAGTGATGTTATTGGTTCAGGCATATTCTCATAAAACCTTATTATGCAAACCTTCAACACAAGGATTTCCATTGGCTTACTTGAATTCTAATAACTGTGCTGCAGTTTCAGGCTTTTTCCACCTAAATGTTGATGTTTCCATTTTCCTTCACACACATCAGATTCCTGGTAAAGTCTGAAAACTTCTTTGATAACTCTTATATCCTTCAGGAAATTTTCCACAATAAATTTCTTGCATGTTTGTTTCTATTTCCCCTTAAATAAAGCTCGCTCCTTCCTTCCTTCCTTCCTTCCTACCTTCCTTCCTTCCTTCCTTCCTTCCTTCCTTCCTTCCTTCCTTCCTTCCTTCCTTCCTTCCTTCCTTCCTCCCTCCCTCCCTCCCTCCCTCCCTCCCTCCCTCCCTCCCTTCCTCCCTTCCTCCTTCCCTTCTTCCCTCCCTCCCTCCTTCCCTCCCTCCCTCCCTCCCTCCCTCCCTCCCTCCCTCCCTCCCTTCCTTCCTTCCTTCCTTCCTTCCTTCCTTCCTTCCTTCCTTCCTTCCTTCCTTCCTTCCTTCTTCCTACCAATCATTGCTTGGGGAATCCACATATCATTCTGGGGAATAATTAAGCAACTGGGCTGTACATATCAATATGATGTCCTAAGAAGCAGTGCTTCTTTCACCTTGTGGTTCAGAAAATCACCAGGGCTACACCTCAACCTTTGGATGGGCAAGACATGTAGTGTTTGGGGGTTGAACTGCAGTCATAGACATGGCCCATAAATATTTTCTATCTTCCTTGCTATTAGAGCCTGCTTCTTGATGGCTTGATAGATCATATTTAACACAGTTATATGAGTGTTATTCTCTACCTGTATATGTGCTATAACATGGCATCTATTTTAATTAGATTGAGCCTTTTTTAAAAGCCTCTCTTTTAATTAGATTGAGCCCAATAAAATCAGGAGATATGTCCCTTTATTTTGTACTCAGTAATAATCTAATTTCATTTTATATTGTGTATACTTCATGAAAATATAAACAAGTGCAAAATATAGAATTTCATCTAGTAGCTTGTTAACTATATGTTTACTTTTCAGATAGTACTACTAAGCAACATAAAGATTGCTGGAAGTTAGCTTTGGGTCACTAATTCTAGACTTGTGTTCAGAGTATTACCATTTAGCTACTACATGCCCAAAATATGTTCTTGAGTTCAAATGAGTTTGCATGCTCACAGACCTAATTTAACTAAACTTGAAAACTTGAGATTCCACTGAATCTCTCTCATTACTAAATGAAGCAGTCTTGATTAATCACTCAGAACATTTCAAAATATTCTGTCATTTATCCTATATTTAACAAAATCATGTGTAAAATCTATATGAGAGCATTAAATAGTAGAACAGTATGTTCTTGAAGAGCTTTAAAATCAGATAGTAATTCTTAATATTTCAAGTGAGAAGTAGAGTATAGAATATTTCTATTTTTACTGGTAAGCCCATGATAGCCCTGTTCCAAATACAAACAATAATGAAACTATTTTTCCTTGATAAAATTGGGGCATTTTAAGTTTTGATAAAAAGGGAAACTTAATATCAGTGATCAAATATTTTCTTTATACAAAATTACTGATCCTTCAAATACTGGTTTTGAATCTTATATCATTGCTTGACTCCAGCTAATATATTTTTCTGGATTCACTCCATTTTTATAATTTCATAATTTTAATGTATGACTGCTTACAAATGTTTTGTGTTTCTGTACCTTGGACAATGATTTTATATATATATATGTGTATATATATATTTACTGAGTTTATACACTGCACTCAAAATCTATGTGTTAGATGTTATCATTCTTACTTTTCCAAAGACACTCTTTAAAGAGCAAAGAAATCAAGTTCCATAGAGGTGATTGTACATTTACTAACAGAAATATCAGTAACTTGAACCAAACCCACTTGACATTTTCAACATCTATTTTTAGATCAATTATCTAAGCTTATAAAGTTTGAGTATTACATAAATCTTAAAAATTTAATTTTCATTTTTCAAACAGTTTTGAACTGGAGATAGAGTTACAAAGTTGTTCATGATTGTCAGTCATATGATGTTCAAGTTCATCTCTTCACCATTGTCTACTTTCCTCCAACAATTCTCCTGGTTTCTCTGCTGCTCCCCAGCCTGCCTCTATGGTAGACACTTTTCTTCTTTTTTTTTCTTTTTAGGCATTGTTACTGAAAGGTTGTAATGGATATCACTTTACCTCCTCTCAACACCCAGTTCTCCAAAGAGATCGCTTCCCACTATAACTATCCTTGTGATTCCTTCTCTGAACTAACTGCACTCCCTAAATTTTGGCAAGCATTTTAGGAAGGAACAGTACTCCTGATTTTATTTCTATTGTCTTTTGGCATTATTGTCCCATTTTTTTGTTTATTTATTTTTGCAAATAATTGTGACCATTCTAGGTCTGTTCCTATACATCTGTCTCTTTTCACTCAGCATCATACCCTCTATGCTCATCCATGTATCATAAATTTAATGATTTAATTTTTAATCTAAAAACTTTGTAGTATTCCACTGTGTAGATGTTCATGCCTTCTTTATTCACTTTTTCATCTGTTTTTGGTACTTGGATTATTTCCATATCGGGGCTATTATAAATAGTGCTGCAATTAAAATAGGAGTGCAGATACCTTTTTCTCATTCTGTTTTGGGGTTGTTAGAATATATTCTCAGGTCTGGAATTGCTAGGTCATGTGACACTTCGTTCCTAATTTTTAAAGGAATGTTTGTCTTATTTTCCAAAAAGCCTGGACCGATTGACATTCCCTCTAGCATTGAATAAAGGTCCCTATTCCCCACATCCATACCAACACTGAATCTTTTCGTTTTTGTGATGAGTGCCAATCTCTTTGATGTGAGATGGTATCTCATTATTATTTTCATTTGCATTTCCCTGATGATTAGTGATTAGAGCACTTTTGTGTGCCATTTGGCCATTTGGATTTATTTTTTAAAGAAGTTTCTGTTCATCTCGTTTCCCTGTATTTTGACAGTACTGAATTTTCCCCATATTTTGACAATACTGAAAGACTTTTATGTAGTTTTCTTCATAAAAGTCTTTCCCCCTTTTCTTTAAGTTTATTGCTACATATTTGGTTTTCTGAAACACAATTCTAAATGGGATTTAAAAAATAGTTTTCTCGGGGCGGAGCAGTAACACAGCAGGTAGGGTGTTTGCCTCGCATGCGGCCGACCTGCGTTCAATTCCCAGCATCCCATATGGTCCCCTGAGCACCGCCAGAAGTGATTCCTGAGTGCAGAATCAGGAGTAACACCAGTGCATCGCCAGGTGTGACCCAAAAAGCAAAAAAAAATAGTTTTCTCTCTTCTATTTTATTGTTTACAGATGGGAAAACTAAGGACTTTTCATGTTAGTTTTAAAGACTGCCACTTAAACCTATTGATTCTAGGAGCTATTTTTGTAGAAGTGTTAAGGTTTTCTAAATATAAGATCATGTCATCCACAAAGAGAGCTTTACTCTTTACTTTTGCCTTTATGGATGTACTTAATATATTTTTCCTGCCTAATTGCTATGGCATGTAATTCCAATACTATATCATACAGTGATGAAAATGGGCAAGCTTGTCTTGATCTTAGAGGGAAGTCTTTGTAGTTTTCTCCATTGACTATAATGTTTGTTGTGGACATGTGATAAATGGCTTTGACTATGTTGAGGAAATTCCCTTCAGTTCCCATTTTATTGAGAATTTTTATCATGAGTGCTGTATCTTGTCAAATGCCTTCTCTGCATCAATTAATGTGATTGTATTGCTTTTATTTTTTTCTCACATCAATATAGTGTATTATGTTATTTGACTTACTATCTTAAACCAACTTTGCATCCCTTGGATGAATCTAATTTAGTCATGGTGTATGATCTTTTTGATGAGTTGCTGGATTTGATTTGCTAGTAAGTAGTTGGGGACTTTTGTGAGTGTGTTCATCAAGAATATTGGTCTGTAATTATCTTTTTCTTTTTTGTTCTCTCTCTCTCTCTCTCTCTCTCTCTCTCTCTCTCTCTCTCGGCTTTTGGTATCAGAGTAATATTTGCTTCATAGAAACTGTTTTGGAGAGGTTCTATCTCTTTGATTTCTTAAAACAACTAAAAAAATGGCAAAAGTGCTTCTGTAATTGCTTGAAAGAAATTACTAGTGAATCCATCTGGACCTGGGATTTTGTTTTGGAGAAGAATTTTGATTATCATTCTTTTACAGTGATAAGTCTGTTCAGGTATTTCAAATCATCTGGGTTCAGTCGTAGAAAGTTAAAGGATTCTGGGAGTTTGTTCATTTCTTCTAGATACTTCATTTTGGGCTGGAGCAATAACACAGCAGGTAGGATGTTTGCCTTGCATGCAGCTGACCGGGGTTTGATTCCTCCACCCCTCTTCGAGAGCCCAGCAAGCTACCTAGAGTATCCCACCCACACGGCAAAGCCTGACAAGCTCCCCGTGATGTATTCAATATGCCAGAAACAGTAACAAGTCTCACAATTGGAGACATTACTGGCATCAGCTCGAGGAAATCGATGAACAATGGGAGGACAGTGCTACAGTGCCACAGTCATTTCATGGTATATAGATTCTTGAAGCAATCTCAGATGATCTTTGAACTTGTGTGGTTTCTGTTGTGATATTATTGTTATCTTTTTCTCTTTCTTGTGAGTCTTGCTAGGGTTTTATTGATCTTGTTTAATTTTTCAAAGAACCAGCTTTTGGTTTCATTAATCTTTTGGATTTTTTTTTTAGTGTACAATTCATTGATTTCTACTCTAAGTTTTTTTGTTTTCTTCCTCCTGCCTGTTTTGCTTTCTATTTTTTTTTTCATTTTCCAATTTCTTTTCATTTTCCAATTTCTTTCTTTCTTGATGATTGCTTGAAAAACTATAAATTTTCTCTTAACAATGGTTTTGCTGTGTTCCACAAGTTTGGGTAGCTTGTATCCTTATTCTACTTTATGTCCAGGAATCTTGTTCTTTTCTTTTTGGGTCACACCCAGTGATGCACAGGGGTTATTCCTGACTCATGCACTCAGAAATTACTCCTGGCAGTACTGGGGAACCATATGGGATGCAGGGAACCAAACCCAGGTCGGCCGTGTGCAAGGCAAATGTCCTTCCCACCCTGCTATTGCTCCAGACCCTCCTGGAATCTTTTGATTTCCTCTCTAACCAACTGGTAGTTGAGTAGAGAGCTGTTTAATCTCCAGGAGTTTGAGTTGTTTCTCCATTTCTGTTTCTGATTAACTTCTATTTTCAGTGAATTATGGTCTGAAAAGATACTTGATATAATTTCTTTTCTCTTGACTATGGAGGTTTATTTTTGTGGCTCTGAGTGTGGTCTATCTTGGAGAATGTCCGTGTGTATTGAAGAAGAATATGTATTCAGCTTTTAGGAGATGAAAAGACATACACACAAGTACACATATATAAGCCATAAATGTGTATATGTCATACAAAATACTATATTCTGGGTGGAGCAATAGCACAGTGATCGGGTGTTTGCCTTGTGTGCAGCCAGCTTGGCCGAGCCGGGTTCTATTTCTCCACCCCTCTCGGAGAGCCCAGCAAGCTACTGAGAGTATCTCGCCCACATGGCAAAGCTTTGCAAACTACCCATGATGTATTCAATATGCCAAACACAGTAACAAGTCTCAAAACGGAGACATTACTGGGGCCGCTCGATCAAATCATTGAACAATGGGAGGAAGGTGCTACAGTACTATACTATATTCTAAACACCTCTCTTCTATTTCTTCCTTCAAAGTATTTCCTTTCTGAATTTTAATCTCTTTGATCTATCTGGTTGAGAGGAGATCGACTTATGTGGAAATCTCCACCTATTATTGTAATGCTATCAATGTCCCTTGAGTCTACTAGCAGTTAAGTATTTTGCTGGTTGCTCATTAGATATGCATGTGTTTAGAAGTGTAATTTCTTTCTAATGTTCATATCCTTTGACTACTATAAAATGACATTCTCTGTCTCTTATAACCTTTTTGATCCTTCTGAAGTCTATGTTGTCTGATATTATTATGGCACCCTAGCCCTTTTGAGGAAGTTATTTGCTTAACGAATTGTCTTCCTACTTTTGGCTTTGAGTCTGTGTTTGCTCTGACTATTCAAATGTGTTTGTTGCAGGCAGAAGAATATTAGATTCAATTTTCTAATTCATATTTTTCCCCTTTGTGTCTTTTAATTGGTACATTTAGACCATTGGTATTGAGAGAGATTATTGTCATGAAGTTTTGTACCATCTTTCTGTAGAAGTTGGGTTTGCTTGTAAGGTTTGTCTTGACTTAAATTAACCCCTACAATTGTTCTCTTAAAGTTGTTTGTGAGTCTATGAAGATCCTTAGCTGTCATTTATATGAGAAGCTACACATTGTTCTTTTAGATTTGAATGAGAGTCTGATTGGGTAAGGCATTCATTTAATTGTTTTATTTTGTTTGTTTGTTTATATGTTTTGTTTTTTTCCTCTGTATTTCCTCATTATGTATAGGCCTGGAGGGTCTTATTTTATAGGCCTGTTGTAAATCTTAAGGATACTCCTTTGTATGTGATTTACTTCTTTAATCTTGCTACTTTCGTTATTATAGCTCTGTGGTTTTTGTTGTTCTGATTAGAAAGGATCGTGGAGTCTTTTTCTTTGTGTCTCTTTTAGCTGGTACTCTTTCTGAAGTTTGAGAATTAGATGTGTAATTTTGGCATAAAATTAAAATATATAATGTTTATTAAGAAACCTTGTATTTCTCCTGAAGTGAATATAGCCATTTCAGTTTCAGGGTGAGAAAAACAACACAATTTATTATATACTTTAAATTATGTCAAAAATAGATAAGGAAAGATATAAAAGGATTATTGAAATAAAAAGAGAGAGATGGACACTAATGACTGAAAAATGCTTGGTAGGAAGGAATTATAATCCAATCTAAGAATTAGGCAAGAGCAAGGATAGAAAATAATGGTAGGAAAAATGTTTCCAAATGTGGCTCAGCATTGCCTCAAATGTGGGACTTTGGTCAAATTGTGCAGCCACCATATATATGTAGAGGAACTTTTAATAATTATATAAATGTATATGCTATATGGTATATATTGGGAATCTAGGTAGTTTTATAAGTACTTATACTAACAATTTATACTAAAATTTTACTTCTCACTTCTACTTAACCTGTAGTTAAGTATTATCATGAAAACAGTGTTGTGTATGAAGAAAATAGGCCTAGGAAAGTAAAGTAAAATATGATGGAACTGTGGCAATGTATGATTTAAATAATATGTGTTATGTGTCTGAAACACAGTTTATAAATGACGGCTTTTTACCCTCTGAACTGATGTCCTGTATAGGTAAAACCAATTTGGATTCATTTTGTATCAGAGCAGTCTCTCATGGTATGAACTGAATTGTTTGATGGGATCCTTAAGAATACAGTCCAAAAAAATTAAAAAAAAAAAAAAAGAATACAGCCCAGGTATTATCCTTTTTTTTTCTTTTTTTTGGCTTTTTCGGTCAGACCCAGCGATGCACAGGAGTTGCTCCTGACTCTCTGCTCAGGAATTATTGCTGGAAGTTCTTGGGATGGGATGTGAGGAATTGAACCTGGGCCAGGCACATGCAAGGCAAATAACCTACCCACTGTGCTATCGCTCCGCTCCCCCACCCCCCAGGTACTATTCTTAATAAGGATATACTGGAGAGTGTAGCAAGCCTTTCTTTTTTATATAGTGCTTGTTCTGGAACATATTCTGAAGACTAGGTGATCAAGTGCATAGAACAGAATTGGAAAGCTATTTCTAAATTACTTTTGCAACATTTTCCCCTAGAAAAATTTACTCAAAATACTGCCCCTGGAATATGATTCTGCAACCTTTCTTGACTTTTTTCTGTGATGACTAGGGAAATCAATTTGTTTCAGAGCTTTTCATGAGCCCTTTCTTTTTCATAGAGATAGCTTAGAAAAACCTCCAAGTTGTTGTAGGTTTAGAGCTAGTTCACACTCCCTTCTTATTTTATGTTAAATCCAAATCTCTTAGAAATAGTGCCTAAAATAGTGTACTGTTACTGTTTTCTAAAGAGTGCATAAGTGAGTATATATCTTTTAAAAAAAAAAATTTAGACTCTTCCTCTCTTGCCTACTGTAAAATGATGTCTGAGATAAAAAGAAAATTAATTATTTAAGAATTAAAGGGATATTTAATAGAAAATTATTTTTTCTGCATAAAATATAACAATTTGAACGTATTTCTTAAATAATTTTTGTAAAAGTCATTTAGGAGACAATTTTTTTCTAGAGGTATGTGAGCGTCAAAATTGTAGTGTCTCTGAATGTCAAAGGTGTAATGAATGCTATTTTTTAAAATACTTAAACCATAGCTTTAAGATTTCATATGGTACTTTGTAAGTGCATTAATTTTTTATATAAATTTATCATTCTCTTACTCTAGTCTCAGTGAATCATGAGAACATTGTTTTGTCTCCTTTCATCTCGTCTTTATGCATATGGATGTATACAATATGCATCATTATAAACATGATATTTTAAATTACCTTTTTAACTTAGTAGCATACTGAAAACATATTTATATAACAGTATGAAGTTATTTGATTATTATTTTAATATTTTGTTGGTAGTTTTCCACTTGGCTCTCCCATATGCACCCATTGACTTAGTCACCTTCTGGAATTTTATTAGTTTATGAAAGTCTCCTAAAAACATGTATTTGAATAATAGAATTGCTATGTAACAATATATTCTAAATGAGAAAGAACTTGAAATTATGACAGTTCAATAGTTAGCTCTATTTAAGGGGAAAACATAGGAATCGAGGGGACTACAGCCACTAGAAAAGAACTGTAGAAAGCAAGATGAATTTCGTCATCTGTGTTATGAGTTATATGATTTGAAAACACAACTTACCCTCTTTGTGCATCAGATTGCTCATTTAAATAACATTTGTGGAGTGGTCATGCTTTCAAATATAAGATGCCCTACTTGACCCAGACTAACCAATGGAATTCTAATCCAATTTACATATCAGAAACTCAAAATATAAAACATGGAGCACACTTAACCATAATATAAAGTAAATTTACATGTACTCTCTTCCTTTGTGATTAGGATTATTATAAGGACGATTTAGAGCAGCATTTTCCTGGTGTTGGATCGGCAAATTCTGAAAATGCTCCTTATTTTATTGTCATGTACAGAGTATTATATATAGGATTTTTTTTTCGCCCTTCTCTTGGAACTTCTTTCTGTGACAGGTCAGAATCATCGCATTATTCTCATCCAAAAATAAAAGAAAGGTCAGAAGGAGATTAAGTTTTTTTCTCTGCCAGAAAAGCTGTTTATCAGAAGGAAGAGAAGTGTCAGAACTCGAGGAGGACATGGCATTGTTCATACATCTTTGCCCCTTTCTGCCAATGCACAATTGTTACTAATAGAACATCCTCAAATGCTTCTCTTAAGTGACTCAAGAAGAGGCACTTACAATTAGATTGATATTTGTCACAATTATTTTATTGGCTCTTGATAATCAGACAGTGAAATACTGCTATTACTCTCCAACATTACAATGAATCAATTCACCAACACCATCATGAGGAGGAGTGAATTACTAAGGAGACTGAGTGCTTCTCAAGTAACTAGTTACTATGTAGCAATCAAGTTCTCAGGAATAGTACCACTCAATCAATGTTCTTTTTTTAGGGGGTGGAGACTGTATTAAGCTTCAAGATACTCTATTTCTTCAGTCAAGCATGAAGGATATTAACTTTCTGGAATACTTCTGTATTATTTCCAAAAGACATATTTTGGGGGTGGACACATGATGACTATAGTTAAGGTTATTGGGCTGTACAATTGAAGTTGGCAGAGTGTGTCTTAAAAGTTTTCATCACATGGAAAACAATGTATATAAGATAATGAATGATAATTAAACTATTCTTAATCATTTTTCACTGTACACATATCATGATGTTGTAAGTTTCAGATATATAGAATATTATGTTAATTAGACCTCAATAAAACTGTTTGAAGAAAAATTACAAATTAAACTTATTTATTGTTCAAGCTGGAGAGACGGTGTAGTGAGTCAGACACTTACCTTGCATTTAGCCAACAAGAGTTCAATTCCCAGCATCCTATTTGGTGCCCTGAACACCTCCAGGAATAATACCTGAATGCAGAGCCAGGAATAATCCCTGAGCACCACCAGGGTGACACAAGATTCAAAAATACATACATACATTAATACAAACATAATTCAATAAAATCAGTTTTTGTATTTCAAAGATACCTAGATTGGCACCTCAGTTTTACCATGTGCTGGTGGTACATCTTGATGCAAATTATATAATATCCATGTGTGTGTGTGTGTGTTCTTCTATTGGATATTTTTAAAGTTGTAGCACACAAATATTTTTTGAGAATTAAATAACACATGAGCCGGAGAGATAGTGCAGTTGTTAGGGCGGTTGCCTTGCATGCAGCTCACCTGGATGAAATCCCTGGCATTCCATATGGTACCCTGAACCCGTCACGAGTGATTCCAGTCTGCAGAGCCAGGAGTAATCCTTGAGTACTGCCAGGTGTGGCCGGTGAGGCCAAAATACAAGAATAAAAATAACAACAACAAAAAAGAGAATTAAATAACACAAAGTCTGTTAACACTTAGTGTAGTATTTGGTGTGGTGTAAACTCTTATGTGTGTTTAAACCTCTTAGTACTGTTTTTGTTAATTTCATTGTTGGAGTATTACATTTTGGTTCTGTAAGAGTACATTGATATTCTTATAGAAAGAATTTGAGATGCTGTTAAGAGTTATTATGGCATAAAATGGTCTACTTAAAAATTCAGGATATATAGTTTTACAAAGGATTTCACAAATTATCTTTATGAGCTATGTCGGGTCTCTAAAAATTGCTGATGCTAACTAAGCTCTATAGGACCAATTTGTAGCACTGTATCACTGTCATCCCATTGTTCATCAATTTGCTTGAGCGGGCACCAGTAATGTTTCCATTGTGAGATTGTTGTTACTCTTTTTGAAAGCATATCGAATCCAACATGGGGAGCTTGCCAGGCCCTGCTGTGTAGGCGGGATACTCTTGGTAGCTTGCTGGGCTCTTCGAAAGGGATGGAGGAATCGAACCCGGGTGGGTCGCATGCAAGGCAAATGACCTACTCACTGTGCTATCAGGGAGCAGATAGACAATTTGTATCAGGATTATATCCCCTCTAATCTGTATTAGACCACTCTCCACATGTCCGGACAAGCATCATGCATGAAAGAACTGGCAGAGGAACCCAGGCATGCAGGTCCCGGGGCTGCATTTTTCCTTTGGAGAACCTGGCAGGCTACCAAAAGTATCCTGCCCGCATGGCACAGTCTGGCAAACTTCCCGTGTCATACTCAATATGCCAAATACCAGTAACCTATTAAGGTTGCATCCTTAATAGGAAGAGGGAAATATTCAAAACTGAAATCTATATGTGGAGTAAATGCTTTGAGCCTGGAGTCTGAAGTCACAGAGTTCTGCTTTCCTGGCTCTCTGGGACTTTACCCCTGTGTGAGTCCCGGCTTAAGTGTCCGGAAAGCGTCCTGGTGGGCGTCCGTGGCTGGGTAGTGAAGGTAGTGGAGGTAATGGTTTGAAAAAAAAAAACCTAAAAAGGGTTTGTGAACATATAATGCCGGTAGAGTGTTTGTGTTTTAAATAAGACAGAGAAGTCCCCCCACCTTTTTTGTTTGTTTGGTTTTTGGCCTTTTTGCTTTTGGGGTTACACCCAGCGATGCTTAGGGTGTACTCCTGGCTCTGCACTCAGAAATAACTCCTGGAAGTTCTCTGAGGACCAGATGGAATGCCACCCATTTACAAGGCAAATACCCTCTCCCTCTTCACTGTACTATCACTTGACCAAGACAGGGGAATCTTCATGACTGAGCAATAGTGCAGTGGGTAGGGCATTTGCCTTGCACCTGGCCAAAAAGGCCGACCCGAGTTCAATTCCTCTACCCTTCTTGGAGAGCCCGGCAAGATACCTGAGAGTATCTCGCCACACAGCAAAGCCTGGCAAGCTACCCGTGATGTATTTGTTATGCCAAACACAGTAACAAGTCTCACAATGTTACTGGGCCTGCTTGAGCAAATCGACGAACAATGGGAGAACAGTGACAGTGACAGTGAGAACATTTAAGTAAAGACACGGTGGAATAAATTCAGCTAGATCAGCATAAGAGCATTTTAGGGGAATGAAGCACAGCAGGCACCAAGTCTGAAAGTAAAAAACATCTGGGGTTTTTGACCAACAGCTGGTAGTCTACAGTAGCACAAGCATGGTGAATATGCTCACAGGGTTGAGAGTTCGTGTAGGACCAAATCATCTAGGATTTTGCCAACACTTTTGTTGACTCTGACTGAAATGGAAACTGCTGAAAGTACGCAGAGAAAAGACAACATCTTATTTACCTTTTTAAAGGGTCGTTCTAATTGGTATTTTTAGAATGAACAGGAAGATGAGATAAAGTACTTCATTGCAATCAAACTTTATTTTTTTTTAGTGAATCCATTTGCACTGATGGAATTTGTTAAGATACTTATGTGAAATATGGGAGAAAAACTAGACTCAAAGTTTTTCCAAGATTTGTGGGTGAGGAAAAAATGGTAATACATAGCTTTCCTAATCTGAGATAAACTTACCATAGAGAAAATTGAGGTGGTTAGGTAATTCACTAGCATATGCTAGATTAAAATTTCTTCTGAGTAAAAAAGGTGGATTTGCCAACCAGTTTATTGTTGATAGATATTAAGAGAGAAATATGACAATCCCCGTGATATGTAAAACATTTTAACTAAGTTTCATCTTAAAGAGAATAGCTTTAATTGAAAATAGAGATCAAAGGTGTGTTATCACATTTTGCATTGTTATAGTTCTTTGAATTATATAATTATTATAATTATTCTTGGGTAAATGAAGAGAAAATGTCAACAGAGAGAAAATATGACTAATTTGGGGAGGAACATTGAAAAGAATGATTTTTCTGAGAAGCAGGTGAAAATGTATTTATAAGTGAAAATATCAATTGACATAGTGTAAAATTCTGACTATACCCTTACCAACTGTTTAATTTACTCAAAGCTAGAATGTCTAATAGTTGTTCTACTAAGCTTGAATATCCATTTTCTGCATTTGAAGATAACAATTAAATAGAAAAAAGTCTCATAGATAAAATATTCTCCTTAACTTCAAAGCTTAAAGGCATTGAATTAAGAAAGACCACTAGTTATAAATCTCACAATAATGACACAAAACAGTCTATGGGAATATTGATGAAGTGGAGATTAATTTTGTTAGTGGGCTTCAGTGGGAAAAAGGTCATATTTGAGCTGGGTATTAAACAATGACTATGAGTCTGTTGGTTGGGAAATGGAAATGGCATTTACAGCTAATGACATTTCAGGCAGATAAGATAGCATGAGAATCACAAACTGACATGAAAATGCAGGGCATATTCAAGAATGAGGAATAAAATTCTTTGATTAAAAGAGTTTGAGAAGAATTATGTAGGACAAACAGCAGTAGTCCCTCCATTTTTTCTTTTTGAAAATCTCGCTTAATTGTTGAGTGGTCAAAACAATGATACAATAAAATATTTATTCAAGGTCAAATATCAGGAATTTTTCCTTATATATTCTAGGAAAAGTTTCAAGCATGATGTACTATAAAATAAATATACACATATATGAATATGTATGATGCATACCTATGCATATCTATGTGTATATATATATAAAACACATCTATAAATTTCGCCCTGTATATTATTACATTGGGTAGATATTAATTTCAAATACATTTACTTGGGGTATTTTCTACTTCCTTAGATGTAATGTAGCATTTTAATTTTATCTCTTTTCTAGAAATGGTTCTCTGTGTTGCAAGTTTGCTTGATCACCCCATGAGAGTGGAGCCAAGTAAACTAGACTGTCCGATACACTGAATGTATGTGAGTACAACATTAATGTCCAATCCCTCTTCTCCCTCACCTCCCCCCTCCCCAAACTGGAAAGAACAATGCTTTCATTCATGACTAAAAGCATCTTGGGGTAGACTGTTTGCAAATGAATGTGGCTAATGGCAACTGTGGGGGCGGGGTGGGGGGGTTGTATCCACAGGACAAGCTTTCATTCTCTTCTATGCACACAGACAGCATTTTGCCTGAAGCTACTATGCCTCTCAATACTGCTCACCTTCTAGTTAAATTTCCAAAATCTGCTTTCTGTACAGCTGTTAGTATGTTAGTATGTTAGTCCTATACTCCCCCTAGGATCACCTTCCTTTTGTCTTCATCATTTTCGTTGTAGGTGCCTCCCTAATTCTAAATGCAGTCTATTACTACAGGGTTTTTTATTACCTACTAGTTCTCTATTAAATTTATTTTCTGTCATACTTATCAGGTCAATTATCAAGTTAAGAGATTTGTGCAGTTCAGTTACTGAATTAAGCATGTATCTTTTACCAGATCAAATTCCATGCAGGCAAGTCTCATGCTTGTTTGCTTATGTATCAGACGTTCAAGATCCTCATGCTGCCAGACCCTGTCTGAGTATAATTTGGCCAATTAAAATATTTAGCCCCTTCATGATTATTCAAGCTGTTCTTTTGCCACTCCAATCTTCACACAGATAAGAAATGTACTTCTGATTGCTATGAGAGATGAGACTCTCTTGTATGCACATCACTGAGTTTTTCTCTCATAGTAGATTGAATAACTCACATTAATCAGTAGTTGATTTCTAGTTTTTAACTTTTAATAAAACTCTACATTTTGTTTTAGTAATATTTATTTGTATATTTTATAATATTATTGAAATTACATTGATTTATAACAGATTAAAATGTTCATCAGTAAAAATGAACAAATGTATGCGTATGTAATATATACTGTTCACAACTAAAAGTCTGATTTCATTCTTTGTTAACTTTATTAAATCAGCAATTCCTCTGTGATTTGTACTTGTCTATTTTCCATATAATTTAATCCTGAAAGAATTAAATAACCTTTTACACAGACTAAACAAGTCTTTTTATTGCACTATTCTCTTAATCATCTTTTCTTGAAAACTTATATACGTTCAAATTGCTCTATGTGATTGTCAATATGATTTGCCCATCCATAATCAATTCTACAAGATCTGGGGCTAAATTTATTTGTTTGATAATGCATTTTCAGTACCTGTCAGAAAACCTCAAACAGGAAGAGCTCTATTATGAAAGGAATTTAGCTAGCTACATTCACTTCTTACTCAACCTGAGCGCTAAAGTTTTGTTTCCAGCTCTGTTTAAATTACTCTGACTAGGGGCTGGAGCTATAGCACAGTGGGTAGAGTGTTTGCCTTGCATGATTTCTAGCATCCCATATGGTCCCCTGAGCACCGCCAGGAGTAATTCCTGAGTGCAGAGTCAGGAGCAACCCCTTGTGCATCTCTGGGTGTGACCCAAAAAGAAAAAAAATAATTACTCTGACTAAGATAACCAATCAAAATGTGCTCTTTTTGTTACTCAATCCATAAGCACATTTTTTTTTCTTCTAGTAAGCTCTCAGTTTTGGGTTGTTGTTTTGATTCTGGAAGCCTTACCCAGAAGAAATAGAGCTGCTTCTATCATGGTGAGAAAGACCTGGTTCTATTCCAGCACAGAATGGACCCCTTAAATACTGCCAGGAATGACTCCGAAGCACTGAGCTTGAGTAACCCCTAGATTTACACTGCGTGACCCATAAATTTAAAAAATTATGTTTCTTAAGGACTTTTTAAAACTAAGAATTTATAAGAGAAGACAAAATTCCTAAGAAATTATTTTAAGAACAGGGAATAAACTTGGAATTATTTTACCTTTATCTTGCCATAATTTTTGCTATTCTAAAATAGTTTCTTAAGTTTTTTTTACTGAGTCTGTTTCTAAACATATGTGGATCACTGGTCCAATTGGTATATTTCCCCTAGGTTTAGTCTTGAAATACTCTTCCAGAACACTATTTTTAAAAGTTGTATGTACAAAAATTTGTGAATTAGGATTTTTACCTTTTCCTCCTCCATAACTCTGTTCAGTCTTTTAGGAAGACATTGCCATTCATACAAAGGCATAATTTGATGAATTGTGGGCCAAATAACTTATTCTTTAATTAACTTTTCTCTCTACATTAATTGTAACATTTTGCTCCAGTGGGCCCAGTAATGTCTCCATTAGAGACTTTGTTGTTACTGTGTCTGGCATATCGAACACATCACAGGGAGCTTGCCAGGCTCTGCCATGTGGGCGAGATACTCTCAGTAGCTTGCCGGGCTCTCCGAGAGGGGTAGAGGAATCGAACTCGGGTCGCCATGTTGGCTGTGTGCAAGGCAAACGCCCTACCGCTGTGCTATTGCTCTAGCCCAATTGTAACATTAGTTGTAACATTAAAAGGAAATGGTCCAGGCTAAAACATTTCTTTTTTAAAACATCTAGTGCATTTAGTTAGATTTTTCTCTCAGTAAAAAAGTCTAAAGCGTGACCCAAGTATGGACTTAAAATGTGAATTATTCTTGTCTGATGCTCCAATTAATCACTACAATAGTGACTGATATTATTAAACCAATCAATAATGATTGATAGTAAAATACTGATATTAAAGTAGTGTTTTGAATCTGAAAGCAGTAATTCACAAGCAATAGCATTAACTTAGGAAGATCTATAGAGTTCTTCTGATAATCATTTTGTATGGGCCATTTCTCACCTTCTAACTCAGTAACTTGTATGACTATATGGTCAAGGCTAAAACAGGTAGACACATATTTTAAATTAACAAAATTTAAACAAATTATAATTGCTTCAGTCCTCTGAGCTCTGTCAGGAGTGATTCCTGAATATGAAGTCAGGAGTAAACCTTGAGCAATGATGTGTATTTTTTTCAAACATAGAAACAAACAGATCTATAACTTCAGTTATAATAACATTCTTTGATATGCATCTGCTTCTATAGTGCTAATTGACAAATATCACTTATACTAAGATAATGCATCTTAATTTCAAATGTTTTCTATTCTAAAATTGTGTATAAACAGCTACCTCTTATAACTGCAGAACATAACTTAATTTCAAAATGTTTCCACTTATTTATGTGATGCATCACTATATCACTGTCATCCTATTGTTCATCAATTTATTCAAGTAGGTGCCAGTAACGTCTCCATTTGTCCCAGCCCTGAGATTTTAGCAGCTTCTCCTTAGTCGTCTTTCCTAGCACTGCCATATTGGAGTCTCTTTCAGGGTCAGAAGAATGAGACACATTATTGTTATTATTTTTGGCACATCGAATATGCCACGAGTAGCTTGCCAGGCTCTGCCTTGTGGGTGGGGTGACATATATATATATATATATATATATATATATATATATGTGTATATATATATGTGTGTGTGTGTGTGTGTGTGTGTGTGTATTTCCCTCTATGTTTTGTTGCCTACTTTCTGAACCCCATCAAATATGGTGTGGTAATTATGGAAAATGGGTAGGGAGTGTCTTATGAGGTATCAGTTCAGGAATATGTTCACTCATATGTGAGGCACAGCCTGAATATGTAGAAAACAGCCTGGAGTGTGGCGGCAGTTAGGTAGTGGAGGTCAGCTGCCAGGGTTTGGTCCTTTAGGACTGGGAGGGCTCTCACCCTCCCCTCTCTGGGGCGCTCCGAGTGAAAACAGCCTGGAGTAGAGTCCTGTGGCATGTTTATGGGGGGCCTCATTTTTTGCTCCCTTCCAGGAGGAGCAGCCGTGAGTTCTGGAGGGTGGCCAATGAAGAGATGATTTGGCGCCCGCAGGAGGTGGCTTACTGGTGTGAACCCTGGGTCGACAAAGACTGAGGGAAACAGGCAGAGAATCTCTGCTCCCGGGTCTCATTGAGCCCAGAGTTCAAGGTCACAAAGTTCTGCATTGATCGATAAAAATAAAAAAATAAAAATAATTTGATTTCAAAATATAGTAATTTATGAGATTGAATTAACAAATTGGAGATTGTAAATATGTGTCTTTGACAATAAATTAAAAAATAACAGTTATACGTCATCTTATCAGTTGCATATATCTGAATGCCATTTCTATTTTAAATCATAAAAATTTACAAACAAACATGGATATAGATATTGAAATGAAAGGTGGTCAATTTCATTTATTGTGTTATAGAATTTTTATAAGACAGTTTTACTGCATGGACCTTTAAGTGTCGAGTTTGTATTGAAGTCTTTAATTTTCAAATCAGGTTTCTAAAAAAAAAAAAATTAAAAAAATCAACAAACTTTCTATTGACTCTAAAAAAATGAAAATATAAAGTTTTATCAATCTGAGACAGCATCTTACTTTTAAAAATAATTATGTAGTACTGTAATGAACATATCTCTCTTCTCAGTAATTTAAGAGAAATCAAGTTCTATGTAGAACTCCAAAGTGCACTATAATTTGTCAAAAGAATGCCTTTGAGCACTTCCCAATTGTAGGCAAAAACATAATTTAGTTATAATCATAGAAATTACATTTTAATCAATATGCCCTTTGCTATTAATCCATTTTTGACTGCCTGAAGAGGCTTTAATAACATGTTTGGAAAATTATCCACCTCGCAACTAATTCTAAAGAGAAGAGGGCTGGAATCCTTTCATTTCCAATTCACCATGACAGAATTGACATACACACACACACACACACACACACACATACCCCACATATTCATATATATACATTAATATGTGTATACATATACACATGTATATAATTTTCTCGCTACTATTGGAATAACTCTTTCTTGGTATGTTAAAGAGTTTAAGTGAATTTAAAAAAGTATTATCTGGTGGGATGGTGAGGCAGAGAGATGGTATATGTGTTAAGGCCCTAACCTTTTATGTGCCCTGCTTATATATCACAGCATTACATACCCAGCATTACATATGGTCTCCTGAGGGCCTCAAGGAGTGATCCCAGATCCTAGGGTCAGGGTAGGTCCTGACTACTGCTATATGTAGTCTCAGAAAAATAACAGAATGTCATTGGTGTTTTTTACTGGTGGCACAAGTATGAATAGAAATCAACATATATTCACTTTGTTACTATTGCAAGGGCTAGATGTTTGGGTGATGTTATTTAATGATCAATATTGCTGTATTACAAACCTAAGCTAGGTTATATTTCCACTGAAATTTGATTTAATCTACTGATTTATTTTATGCAATGGCAATGAATGCTCACTTGAGAAATATCAGAATATACATACACCCATATAACTCTGAGCACTAAGAGGCAGCTTTGTCCTGAAATAACTTCTACCATCATTTGACATATATTCATCCACAGGTTTTTTTCTATAAACATATCATATGCCTTTAAAAAATTCAGACTAAATATTTAATATGTGAGTGAAACTTTGAGTTTTATGGTGACTGTATGTAGACTTGTATCCTGATTTAAGTAGCTTAAGCTCTATTACTTATATACACATTATTGCCAAAGTAGTATTGTTAGAAACTCAGATGGGATAAACTGTTATATTCTATATAATATTTTTGTCTGGATCTCATTTTTTTATCTCCCCACACAAAATATTCTAGCAACACACATTAGTTGTGTGTCTACAACCCTGCTAACTCTAAGAATATAGACTTATTCAGCAGCACAGATGGTAGTTATTGCATGTTTTTAATAATTATTAATCTGCAGAATGATGCCTCAGTCCATTTGGACATCACAAAGTGCCATCCACTATGGCTTGTGAAGGAAACATTTATTTCTAGCTCTGAAAGCTGGAAAACTGGAGATGAAGATACCAGATTAACTGTCTGTTAAACATCTGCTTCCTGATCTATAAGTAATTCTCTTCTACCTTTCTTTACTTGGTGAAAGGTCGAAAGAAATTTTTGAACATCTCTTTTATAATGACGTTATCACCTTCCATTGAGGCTCCACCTCCTGACCTAAGAACTTTCCAGAATTGCAATGCCCCATAGCATTGCACTTTAGGTTTCGGTATATGTGTGCTGGTGGTGATGGCATTTGGTCTATTGTAGATGAAAATGTTCTACTATTATGATGTTTATTCCGTTATCATTCAAGAATCTATTGTTCATATATTTGCTGAATGCTTTTAACTCTCCTTGTGTTAATTGCCCAATGTGTTCTTATTTATGTCATGTTTACTTGAGACAAATTAAGGGGAGAGTATAATATGTAATATGGAGGTCACAGGGAAGAAGAAAAGAAGGCATTCTCCTGGTAAGCATTACCGCCTGCTGAAAAGCAATCTTTCCCTCTGGAGACTTGTGATGATTTTGGCATTTATACTGAATACCAAAGCAAATATGTAATTTAGTGAAACTCCAATCTGACTGGTTCTTGGCATTTATGTTGATTAGAAGAAAAACAACTTAGACATTCACTTTCTATTTTTTTTAACCACCTCTTAGCAGGTGGTATCATACTTAAAACATAAAGGGTAGGATCTGTCTGTATTAAGAAAAGCACTCAAAGGCAATAGGAAACCTTTACTGATCACCTAGAGGGCCTTAGATGTCATGCTAAAAATTTTCTAATGCGATATTCACTTTTGTAAAAGATGTATTTTTCAATCCTTCTTATCCAATTTTCCCTGGTATATGAAATTATGTCCTACATATAGAAGTTCAGAAAAATGCATTTTATAGTTTGTAGATGATAAAAAAACAAACCAAAACAGAAAAAAAAAAAAAGGTTAGAGTGAGTAAGTACTTTTACCATAGCCACATAGCTAGGATTTCTGCTTTTAAGCACAGTCTTCCTAAATTTGAACCCTTTGCTTTATGTATATCACCTAACATCTCCCACCATCCCTTTCCATCACTTTCTTCTTATTATACATCTTATCTGCCAAGTTAGGCATGATGATGCAGTGAAACTAATGGCCCAGCCATTTCATTGCCTTCTAAGGTTTCCTTATACATATATCATCCAGTAATTTCTAGTTGGTCTAGGACTCTGCTCCTTACTTTCTTCTACCCAGGATGCAGAGAGAAGTTGCTGACACTCTAGATCATGTAAGCTAACTGTGCTAAGCTCAGGAACACATATATGTTTTTTGAATCTTAGTTTTTCAAAGCCTCAACCAGAAGCAAAATGTGATGCATTTTTCACATTTCATTCTCAGAGCAAGTATCTAATTTTATGAGATGGGCGTTGAGGACAGAAAAATGAAACATGCTTATTCTTGGGTAATTACAATGGTTCTTAAAGTAAAGTAAAAGTAAAGGCCCTCCCGTTGATCATCGTTTTGCTCGAGCGGGCCCAGTAACGTCTCCATTGGAGACTTTGATGTTACTGTGTCTGGCATATCGAATACTCTCGGTAGCTTGCCGGGCTCTCCGAGAGGGGCGGAGGAATCAAACTCGGGTTGGCCATGTTGGCTGCATGCAAGGCAAACACCCTACTCGCTGTGCTATCGCTCCAGCCCAATGGTTCTTATGAAAGAAAAATAGTGGATATAGAAAGAGTGTCAGAGAAGATGGGAAGGGGAAGATATAAAGGATAAAAAATAAAATTATTTATGTGCAACGCTTATTTCTGGCCACCAAATACCCAAAATATTCTGAGAGTATTGTGTAATTTTATCTAAGCCATGGCACCCAGATATTTAGTTCGATATTATTTGGCTGATTATTTTGTGAAGGTTTTTAAGGGAGAATGGATAAAAATCGCATGTAAATCTGTACACATGAAATAGAGCAGATTACCCTCAGAAGGTGAATGAGTTTCATCCAATTAATTGATGATCTTAAAAGAAGTAAGTACAACCTCCTTGAGATGAAGGAACTCTAACTCTTTCAAGTGAACTTAAAAATTTTCCAACCAGCTGGTTTATTCTGTTAGATTTTACCCAAATTTTCTTCATTTATCTCTCTGTATTTGTTTCAATACAAGTAAATTAGTGGTATTCAATTGAATATGCTTAATTATATGGATATGGATATAGTAATACTCTTTTAATAATGATAGAAAGATGCATGACATTTCAGAATTAAGAAATTTACTTCCTTCTTATATATTGGTACTTGCTTGGTCACACTGGCCCTGGGATTGGTGTTGAGACACTGGGTACCTGAAATAACCATTAGAAACAACTTTGCAAATCATGGTGTTATAAAAAAAAATTTAAAAATGTGACAAAAGTAAAAAATTAATTTCCCTGTAGTTGTAAGACTGAAATGCCTTTCTATTCTTTTATTGGTAGTCAGTCAAGGGTCATCTCAGCTTCTGGACATCATACAAAGTCCAGGCCTAGTGTCTTACTCCATCTTTATTTTCTTGTCACTGGCAGTCAAGTTCTACTAATATTTTTACTTCCAAACCTATCTTTGCTTCTATTTTTAATGACTTTAAAGACTTATTGGTTAGATTATGGTTATTGGATGATTCAGAAAATATTCTTTATTGTAAAATTCTTTGCAAAACTTTTTTTATTTTTGAATGTTTTGGCTGTACCCAGTGGTCTCAGAGCTTATATCTGGTACTGTGTTCAGCTATACTTCTGGTGGGATTCAAGGAAGTATACAGTGCCTGAATTTAACTGGAATTGACCAAGTGCCAGACCTACTTTATCTCCCTAGACCCTTAAAGTCTTTTACTTTAATCGTGCCTGTAAAAAGCCTTCAGTATGTTCATCAGTTCTCAAAATAAGGACATTGGAGGAAACATTGTTCAGCAAGACATTATTCACCTTCCACAAAGTCTAAAGGTGATTTACATAGGTGGGATTCTCTGAGTTAGAAGTATGAATAGCATCATGAGAATTTTCTGTTAGAAATAGATGTAAGAACTTCAATTTGCAGACTTGGAATCACCTAAATGTAGACTTCTCTTTCAACATAAGTGAAAATGGTTGCATGCCTTCTATACTGTGAGTGTATAAAATGTGTTATACGTGAACTCGAATTATTCCCAGCAGAGAGAGACTCCATAACACAACAGGTGAAGTAGTATGCAGCTAGAGTTTATCTCATTAGTTGAGAAAGTGAAAGTGTTTTGTGACCTAAACATTAGAAGATAGAATGTTTGTATTTAATATGTTCTCTAATTTATTAGTGTGAATCGGTAGTTATATTTCCTAATTCACATTCAGGAAATATGAACACAATATAGAAATGTGATTACATTTGACTGAAGTTGGGTTAATTTACCAGAAAAATCAATATGTAGTTGAAAGGTCATTTATTTGGACAAAGGATCCACATATGGATGAGAAATTTAAATGGCATATGCATTTTTAGAATTTGAAGTAGTTCCAGTAAGTGTTGTCTTATAGGGCACTTTTATCTTCAACATAAGAACAATTTTGTCTAACTACATTTTCTTAGATTTTTATGTATTTCAAACCCTAGAAACAATAGATCCTAAATTGTTTGAAATGGAATGATTGCAAATTGAAAAAAAAATTACAATGAGAGTGCTGGTTCTGAAGGTAGGAATAGACCTTCTAGAGACTCAATCATACAAGCTAAATTATTTGTGGGCATAAATATTGTGAGTTATGCTAATAGTCAATTGGATGAAAATAATAATTAACAATCATGTCCTAAGTGATAAAGGCAAGATTGAAGGCCCTCCCGTTGATCGTCGATTTGCTCGAGCGGGCCCAGTAATGTCTCCATTGGAGACTTTGTTGTTACTGTGTTTGGCATATCAAATACTCTCGGTAGCTTGCCGGGCTCTCCGAGAGGGGCAGAGGAATCGAACTCGGGTCAGCCATGTTGGCCGCTTGTAAGGCGAACGCCCTACCCGCTGTGCTATCGCTCCAGCTGGGTCAATAAGAATAGAGATAGAAGTTACCTGTGTGTAAGGTAATTGAGAAAGCACTTTTAGAGGGACTGACATTTTATTTTTTTGAATTCAGTTGAAGAGTTTATTTAAGAAAATGAAAAGGGAAAGGGCAGGAGCCTAACATAACAGAGGGGTCTTTAAAGCCAGATTCCAGGACTAACATTTTAAAGTGAACCAGAATTATAATAAATCTCCCATCTCCTTTACATAATCATGTGTGTTATTTTCCCCTATACATTATTAATATTTCAATAATATTACATGCTCAGATTTAAAGGCCGTTAGAAAAGATTGGATTAGGACTTACATCTCCATGATTCAAGAACCTGGCTGACCTGGATCCTATGTTCTATATTTTTCTGTCCCGTTTACCTCTGTTTTTCTGTGTCTGACAACTACAACTTGAATAGACTCATTACAAGGAAACACGTCATTTCTTCTCTCTAGGCTAAATGAATTAACTGTTAATTTCAAGAATGCTTAACTTTAATGGAGTCAGAATGTGGTGATTCAGAGATATAATTTAAAGGAGATGGAGGTAATTACATATTTTATTTGGACATGGATTGTGGCACAAACACAGACATGGTGAAAAGCAATCAATTTCCCTATTTTCTTTGATGTACTTTAGTAAAGCTGATGGATCATACATATGGAGGTCTAATGAAAGTGGTTTGTTTATCTCCTCAAAAAGAATATCCCTGTTGAATACAAGTTTTTTTCCACTTTTACTCATTTTTAGATGAGAAAGAGCCCATGTTGTCATCCTCATTGTTGCCCTTTCACCGAATAAGGTTTATGAAAACTCCTTTTTTCTTCAGTTGCCTTTAGCACTATCAAAGATTTTCTGAAAGTACTAGTGTCAAATTTGCTAAGTGCAATGTTTTATTCATATTTTAATTAATAGAAATGATAGATACAAAATAGGAGTAAATTTTTTTTTATTTTCTTTTTGCATTTTTGTTTTATTTGGGGTCCACACTCCACAGTTTTCAGTTTACTTTGGATCTGTGTTAGGGATCACTCCTGGCAAGCTCTGGACACCATGAAGGGTGGCTGGGATCAAACCTGGCTTGGCCGTGTGCAGAGCAAACACTGTACCTGCTGTACAATCTCTCTGGTTCCAAGAGTCAAGATTTCTGCAGAAATTGATCTCTAAGGAAGAATGTGATCTTTAGATAGGGTTACTTCACAGAATAAATTACACCTGATAGGTGTCAGGTAAATTCTGTCACTGTCTTCCCATTGTTCATCGATTTACTTGAGCAGGCTCAGTGACTTCTCCATTGTGACAATTGTTACTGTGTTTGGCATATCGAATACGTGATGGGTAGCTTGCCAGGCTTTGTCATGTGGGCAAGATACTCTCGGTAGCTTGCTGGGCTCTCTGAGAGGGGCGGAGGAATCAAACTTGGGTCTGCCATGTTGGCTGCTTGTAAGGCAAATGACCTACCCACTGTGCTATCGCTCCAGCCGGTCAGGTAAATTAGCAGTCAGTAAGAGTGATATAGACATTCTGGAAAGCATTACAGGTACAAATATTTTCCTAACCCCCCTACAAAAATATAGATAAAATTGTTGACTTCAAATTTAGATTGCATTTTTAAAAAATATTTGCTAATTATTCTTAAACCTTTCTTTGGTGTAATGTGAGCATCATGTATTTATTTAAATATATATCATGTATTTAACAGACATATCACTTTCTTTTTAAATAAGAAATATACATAAGCATAACACATATCTATATGTCTAAATTGAATACTATGTTCATAGCCCGGCAAGCTACCGAGAGTATTCGATATGCCAGACACAGTAACAACAAAGTCTCCAATGGAGACGTTACTGGGCCCGCTCGAGCAAATCGACGATCAATGGGAGGGCCTTTACCTTTACCTTTACCATTAAAACATACCCTCACAACAAGAATTTACAAGGTTATTTTGCTTTAGGGAACTAAATATGTGTCTCAAATATTGTGCATATATAATAGCTCATTGAGAATTCCTACTGAACGATAGTTTTCAATGAGCTTCTGATCCAACAATCATGCAAGATAAATATTATAGATAATATATATGTATATATTCAACATACTGATATGAAATATTTTCTGTGAGAAAGGCATTACCGTAGAAATTTGGAATACAAAATAGGCATAAGACATCACTTCTATGAACAATAAACATTCGAGACATGCAAAGAATGCTGAGCTCAAACTTTTTGTTATTTTAATAGTGTTGAATAACGCAAATACTGAGCATGTGTTTTGTGTGGGATTACTAAGCAATGTATTTGCAGCTGTTATGCATACACCATATTCACAGTGCCAAAGGACATAACTCATTTTATATTTATGTCAGTAGTAGCATGTCAGATTGTAGAATTTTGTGACTTTCAATTATATTTATTAATTACAGAAATAAAATGGGAGAATTTTTGATATCTTATTTGCTAATATGTGAATAGTGAGCCTCAGAAACATTAAAAGTTTTAAGAATCAGTTTGGCTTTGAGATTTGGATATGAATAATAATATTCATAGACTAATAACAGATATATTATTATTTTATGATGTTTATCCCCAGTGGGCTCTGAGGACCATATAGGGTGATGGGTATTGAATCTAAGTTGATTGTGTGCAAGGCACGCACCCTACCCTCCGTACTATCACTCCACCTCTCTGCTTGCTTTTGGTGATGGAAACCAGATCTTCTCATGCAAAGCAAATGCCTTATCACCTGTACTATCTCTCCAGCCAGATTAAAACATATTTATTTTTATCAGCCTTATTATAGAGACAAGCAAAAGACAGCTAATTATAGGATTATATCCATGACTTCAAAGTGTAGATTTTTTAAATGAAAATATGTTCTTCCATCGAAAGTGACAAAGATACGTATATGTGAACATTGTTTTGTTTTGTTTTGTTTTTGGAGGTCACACCTGGTGATACATGGGGTTACTCCTGGCTCTGCACTCAGGAATTACTCCTGCTAATGCTCAGGGGACCATATTGGATGATGGGAATCCAACCCAGGTCAGCCGTGTGCAAAGCAAATGCTCTACCTGCTGTGCTATTGCTTCAGCCCCTGATCTTTGTTTTTCTCAATTTATACATTTGTCTGTGAATTATACACATCAATTATCATTGTTTGATTTTTAGATATTGAGTAATAGTCACAACTTAAGTAACTATGCAAATAATGATTAAAATTTCAGCAGAAGGGAGAATAAAGGGTCAAAAGGGATAGACATGAAAACATTTAAGAACTAGAGTTCTACTAATTGTAATTTGTTATGTTCTAGAATAGAAGACAGAGTATATAGTGTAGTAGTGATTATATTTTTGCTAACATGCCCTGATTTGGCCACCCACATAGTTTGCGACTTTGAAAGTACTCAAGATATTTCACTAATTTTGTTTCTGTTTAATGTTTCACACTTAATGGAGAGAAGCTGTGATAGCACAAAATAAAATGGTTTTGATAATTCTACAATGAAAATCACCTTTATTTAAGTCCTGATAAAATATGCAGAATAAAATAAGAAATACTGGGAAAAGTAAAGTGGATATTTAGCAAGAGAAAATTCATTATATTATCACTTGATTAATGAATTCATCAGAATTGTTTCTTCTTTTTGGGGTTTTCTTTCCTGCTGTTGTTTTGGGGCCAAATCTGGCAGTGTTCAGGGCTTATTTCTGACTCTATATTCAGGGCTCACTTCTGGGTGGTTCAGGAGACCATATGGGGTTCCAGGAATCAAACGTGAGTCGGCTGTGTGCAAGGAAAATTCCCTGCCGTCTATACTATTGCTCTGACTTGTTTCTTTGATGTAGTTGTTGTATTATTTTAATACCATTGTTTTGACTTCCTGCTGCTCCTTTTCCTAATTTTTATACCCCAACCAAGCTGTTTAGTTCTCTTGTTGAAGGCAAGCTAGACATATGAATCTGTAACAAACTCATTCCTATTGCTGGAATATCAATGCATAATATGATAGTGTCACTAGTTTTATGATTAGATTTTTAGAAAGTTTTACTACTTTCTGCAGTCTGCCCCGCGCCTGGCTGTTCCTCACCAGGGCCCGTTGGAGGGGAGCGGGTTGAGCTTTCCTTCACGCCCCGACCAGGTCTCCGGCAGCCGAAGACCTCCAGGACCAGCCACCACCATGCTGAGACCACTCTCCGCACACCTGAAGGTACTGGCAGAGGGACAAAGCCACGCAGGTTCCGGGGCCGAGATCTCCCAGCCTACTCAGATTGGAGTCGAGCATCCTCCATCCAGATCCTCCAAATTCCAGTAGGCGGGGGTCACACCCACCACCTGGCCCCCTGGCGCCGTGTAATCCCATCAACGGCCAAGACACAGAGACTATAAAATCCAGCTCCCGGAACCGCGTGGCCGCATTCGCGGCTGCGCGACATCTTATCAGGACATCTTTTATGACATCTTATTATCTCATTCCTACTTTGGACAAACTTGCAGGCTATCTAATGTAGCCTGCCCACAGGGCAGAGTCTGGCAAACTTCCCGTGGCATACCAAATATGCCAAATACCAGTAACAATGATGGGTCTCATTCTCCTAAAGAGCCTTGAATATAATCTCAAGGTTAGGATGAAAGAGACGTTACTGGGGCCTGCTCGAGGCAATCGACGAATAACAGGATGATGAAATGAAATGAAAAAATTACTACCTTAAATCTATGAAAGAAGTTATCTGATATATTTCAAGAAAAATTTGAAAAATATGAAATGGTATTATTTAGTATTTGTCTGAGAAGTGTTTGGGGGAGGGGGCATAGGTGGGTGCGTCTAAGCAGTTCTCAATGGGAGGACCCAAGGATGCAGTGCTCGGGCCTTGTGTCATTGTAACTGATGATCACACCTAGTGGTGCTCACAACCTAAGGGACCATGTAGTGCTTAGAATCAAGCAGCACTGGCAAAATGTACGGCATACATGTTAGACCCTGGACTAGCTCTTCTGCAACTCTCAGAAATAGCTTAACTGAATTGTCCATTGCTGTCAAAATTTATTTAACATTGTCTTGCTACAACAACTCCACGTTACTCTTAAAAACTACATATTTTTAGCCATGAATGTGAATTCTAGCTGATTTTCCACCTTTAAAGTAAGATGAAGTGTTTCAAACAGTCATTATCTCAAAAACAAACAAACGAAACAGCCTTAGCTGTTTAGCATGCAGAACTCGTACTAACCACATTTGGTATCTCTCGGTCCTCAGAACCTGGCTTCTTGATCTGTTGGTTACAATGCTATAAACACATTATAAAGTGATTTTTTAAATGAGTTATTATAATATGATTTATTATCTATTTTCCTATCTATTACATAAACATTCTTCCAGGTGAAAAAAAATTACAAGTGGAAAAATTTTAAGAAGCCCTGGTCTAGGTCATACAGAAGGAACACAGTAGGGCTGGAGCAATGGTGCAGCAGGTAGGGTGTTTATCTTGCAGGTGGAAACCAGTGTTCAATCCTTAGTATTCCTTGTCATCTCCTGAGAACCACCAGGAGTAATTACTCAGTGCAAATCCAGCATTAACCCCTGAGCACCACCAGATGTGCCCTCTCACATCTCCCACCCTCCCCCAAAGAAAGAACACAATAAATTGTTTCCCAAACTATCTGTAAATTGTATACTTAGTCAAATTCTATCAATATTCCAATCAGATCGCGTTACAAATTTTAAAGACTTATCCTGATCCTTGGGTAGAGCGATAGCATAACAGGTAGGGTGTTTGCCTTGCACGAGGTCGACCTGGGTTCGATTCCTCTGCACCTCTCGGAGAGCCTGGCAAGCTACCAAGAGTATTCCACCTGCACGGCAAAGCCTGGCAAGCTACTCGTGATGTATTTGATATGCCAAAAACAGTAACAAGAAGTCTCACAATGGAGATGTTACTGGTGCCTGCTCAAGAAAATTGGTGAACAATGGGAGGACAGTGCTACAAGTGCTATTCTGATTCTTAATGGCATATGACTAAAAAATACTTTGATTTTTGAATTTTAATGTGTAATTGCAAAATAATGAAAACAAGAAATGAAGAAATTTCCCCTGCTACTTTTAATGTGAGTTATAGTCATCTATTTTTTTAATCTAAATCAGGGCAGACAGATAAGGTGGACTGAGGCATTTTATGTGATACTAGACAGTTGACCTGTCATTCAGGTGCTGACCTTGTCTGCCTTTGTGAATTCAAGCCCACCACGAACCTTTGACTTTCAGTTGCCTCTTTTGAAAAAATTGCTATGGAAATTATATCTGGCATGCAAACTGATTCTGAAATTACATAAACTATCATATGTTAAAAAGTCTGAAACAGTGTCTTGCAAAATCATAGTCAAAGTATGTCTATTTCAAGATTTTCTTTCAGTTTACTTAATTTTTATCATTATCAAAAACAGTAGCTCACTGAAGTGAGATGCATAGAATGGTATATACAAATTAAAAGGCCCTCCCGTTGATCGTCGATTTGCTCGAGCGGGCCCAGTAACGTCTCCATTGGAGACTTTGTTGTTACTGTGTCTGGCATATCGAATACTCTCGGTAGCTTGCCGGGCTCTCCGAGAGGGGCGGAGGAATCGAACTCGGGTCGGCCATGTTGGCTGCGTGTAAGGCGAACGCCCTAATAGAAAAAGGATGTTTGCCATTTTGAAATTTCTCTCAGAATCTTACCCTTACTGTATAGATTAAGTCACTAGAAAATATCCATTGTGTTCACTTTTTTTAACTTGCTTTTCTTTTATAATAACATTTTGTTTACAATTTTATTCTCCTTTTCAATGTGTTTTCTTTGATTTCTAAATGGGAATGAATTGTCAATTTCAGATTTTTCTGTTGAAATCTATATTATAACTTCTGTGAAGCCAGGTGGCTTTGTATCAACACAATGATTAAAACTGCACTATCCTGTATCACTGTCCTCCCATTGTTCATCAGTTTTCTCAAGCGAGCCCAATAATGTCTCCATCATGAGACTTGTTGTTACTACATGTCAAATACATCACGGGTAGCTTGCAGGCTTTGCCGTGTGGGTAAGATGCTCTCAGTAGCTTGCTGGGCTCTCCAAGAGGGGCAGAGGAATCAAACTCGGGTCGGCCACGTGGGACACGTGCAAGGCAAACACCCTACTTGCTGTGCTATCATGGTGGTCCAGTGGTAGAATGATTAAAACAAAACAAAACAAAATAGAAAAAAAATGCAATTTAATATAAAGAACTGAATCAATAGCGAATTATGCACGGCTTACCAAGGTTAGATAAAATTTACTATGGTAAGTCAAAATAGGACAAGATACTTATGTTGACCCTCTAAACTTAAAACTTGAATGGAAATTTTACAGGAACATACACACCAAAAGACAGTGATACATAAAAAAGACACCTGCAAAGTATTTCCTATGCTATTTCATTTTGCTTTAATTCTAAATTAATAGTATGATATTAGAAGCAAACTTACATTTTATTCTGCCTATCTAACCTCTTAATTGTATGTTCACTAAATGGCATGGGTAATGTTCCCATAATACCCCGTATAGTAATTTGTTAGAAGTTCAGTAAATGTTTGTCAAATTGAATTGCCACATTTACATGTAAATTGTCACATTGCAGAGTTTGCAGCCTGTAAATCTTATTTTAAAATCTACCTTTACAAAAATTTGCATATTATTTAGAAAATGAATAAATTAAGCCCAAATCAATGTCTAATTTATATGCATTTCCACAAACTCATTTCAATTGTTTGAAATATCACTGCTAACCAACAACTTGCATAGGATACCAAGATAAACTTATTTACTTAGGAATTACCAATTTTCAGAATGGTATCCAGAATTTTGTATATTTGCCAATTGAATTTTTTTTTTCAGTAGGAACTTTCTTTGGGGACTTTTACTGATGGTTACTCATCCACCACTTTTTGATACCTGTCACTTTCTTGACTCCAGTGTATAGCTTGACAGATACTCGAGGATGTTTCTCCAATGAGTTAAACTAATCACACCTTATGAGTACATAAGTGACTATGCAATTTAGAGATTGACTTTTTGACCTGTTTGAGTGAAAAATTATTTTCATTGAAAAAAAGGTATGTGCCTGTTTTGTGGCACAATTGTCCTTTGACAAACTCATCTAAACGAGCTGTGTTTCCTTTTCATTTTGAGAAACTCATGTAAGTTTAGTTGTTTCCTTAATTAAGATTTGGGGCCACATCTCAGGGTTTACTCCTGGCTTGGTTCTCAGCAATTATTCCAAATGATGCTCAGGAACCCTGTATTCTCTCTCAGGTAATTCATGTAAATTTATGATGCATTTTTTCTGTTTGCCAATTGAAAGAAATTAATTGGCTTCGTCACAGTATTCTCCATGCTCCTCCTCATTTGAATCTTTTAAAACATGTATACAAATGTAGTGAAGAAATATACTACACAGCACGTTTATATTAAGTATACTGCCAATTAATAATATCTAGTCAGATTGTCAAAAGACAAAATGACTTTTTTCTGAATACAGTGCCCCAACGGTGAAGTTGCATTCCTGATCAA
The DNA here is from genome assembly GCF_029834395.1 of Sorex fumeus. Taxonomy (NCBI): domain Eukaryota; kingdom Metazoa; phylum Chordata; class Mammalia; order Eulipotyphla; family Soricidae; genus Sorex; species Sorex fumeus. Next base: position 14,769,076 of record NW_026606064.1, read on the forward strand.
GTTCAGTACCTATGTTCTATTGATCATAGCTGCTTCTATTTCCTCTAATAATTTTAAGTGAAAGATTTTACAGTTATGTACCAAGGTAAGATGTCCTTAAAAGTGTTTTCAAAGAAACAATAAAACAAAAAGGCATTGTTTATTGATGATTATTGATTTAAAAGCAAATTCAATTTCCAATTTACAGGAGGAACATCAATATGTATATTTTTCATTTTTTTATTGAGATACTGAAATATACTATACTGTTAGTAAAAGACTCATGAACACATTGTTCCAAGATCAGATCCACCACGATGGTGCCCCCTTGCCTCCATTACTTTACCAAAGAATCTGTAGCACTGCACTGTCCTCCCGTTGTTCATCGATTTACTTGAGCGGGCCCAGTAACGTCTCCATTGTGAAACTTGTTGTTACTGTGTTTGGCATATTGAATACGCCACGGGGAGCTTGCTAGGCTTTGCCATGCAGGCAAGCTACTCTCCATAGCTACTCTCTGAGAGGGGTGGAGGAATCGAACCCGGGTCGCCCGAAGTCGGCAATGTGCAAGGCAAATGCCCTACCACTATGCTATAGCTCCAGGTTGTGGGCTTGGAATCACAAAGGATCATCACATCCAATTATCATTCACCCTTTAGTAAATGCAGTGGACCAACTCTTCAGCTCTGTTGCCTTTGGTCATTTATGTTACTTCCTTACTATGCTTACTTATATATCACATATGAGAAAAATCATCTATATCCTTTCCTCCTGACTCACTTGACTCAGCATTAAATCATCTAGTTCCATTTCACTTAGCAATAAATTGTTGACTTAAAGATTTTAAGGGGAAAAAATTACATTTCTAATCAGTCAAAACTATAAATAATGCATTTCTCTTAAAAGTGAAGAAAGATAGGAACATGGTGTAAAAGGAGACTCGGAAGAGAGAAATAATAGTGTTTAAAGGGAACAAAGTTCTAAGGTGATCAGTTGATAAAGTCTTTGTCTTGCCTTCACAAGCCCTATTCTGTGTTTTTATAATCTAATCACAATGCAGTTTTTACACTCTGCAATTATGGTTAATTGTAAGGATACACAACCCATTATTATACTAAAAGGAAGATAGGAGTTGTGCATATTAAAGAAACTTCGAACTCCAATATCCTGATTTGATTTGGGGATGAATATGACATTCTCTTGAATGATGATTGTTCTGTTTTACCCTTGCATTATGTGGGTTCTTTTTTATTTTTATGTTTTTGGCTTTTAAAAAAGTATGTTAGTTTATATTAGTGTAAATGTTTATAACACTTAGGAGTATAATTTTACCAGACCACATCCACCATCAGAGTTCTGTTGCCTTTCTTCTTTTTAAGAAAAAAAAAAATCTGACAATACCCTCTTCTTATCTCATTATTTCTGTGAGTTTTTCAGAGATTCTATCTTCATGGACAGCTTCCCCTGCTGGGAAAAGTAACTCAATAGTAAACATGCTGGTTATTTTTTCTAGAAGGGGAAAAAGTAGAAGTTCTATACCTGCACACTCTAATCAGTGACTATTGTTTCATCCAAATACCTTTAAGTAATACCAGGTTTCACTTATTATCCATAGTAAAGCTAAATTGTGAGGGTCTAAATAATTGATACATCTATATGTATCAGCCAGGAAGCAAACTCTCTCTCCCAACTACAACTGCTACAACACACATACACACACATAAACATTCACTTGGTCTCTGATCTTTCTTACCCTAAAAATACTTGGGAAAACTCATGATTGTATTGTCTTCCATTGGTTGTCATTTCCTCACACCCTACTCCTTTTTCCCTTTTGTTTGTGTGTCTGTTAGTTTGTTTGGAGGAGATCATGCCCTGGGGTCCTTGAGGATTATTCTTGGATCTGTGCTCAAGGATCATTCCTAATGGTGTTCAGAGGACCATATTCTATTCTAGGGATCAAACTGAATTAACCCTTTGTGAGGCAAGACCCTTACTTTGTACTATCTCTCAGCCCCATTTTTTTTAAACAATGAATAAATTTCACTTTTCCACTTTATGTTTAGGATTCTTCTAGGAAATTCACTCTGAATACCTATCAAGTAGTAGTTTTCAGACTGAGGAAACAAAAAAAAGATAGACAAGCAGCAGCAGCAGCACTACAACTTTAAGAAATACCTTTTTCAAAATGCCTTATTGAGCAATTATGCAAATTTGCTTTCAATGTATCAAAACGTTATTGCACGGCCTTTCCAGATGTGTAGAAATGCTCCCTGTGAATGCTCATACTTAATGAACAGGTTAGAATGCCAAGGTACCAGCTAGTTTTTGCTTGTGTGTGAACTACCTGATCCTGGTTGGTTTCATTTTTTGCCTTTTTGAGAGTGGAGAGGGATGGGTAGAATGTACATAGGGTGCTCCGGGCTTAATCCTAGCTCTGTGCTCAGGGATCACTCCTGGGGGTGATCCTGGGACTATATGCAATACAGGGATTAAACCAGGATCAGTTGTATTTAAGCAAGCACCATAACCCCAGGACTGTATTTCTACCATGGCCCTGCTGTTTTAATGATATCAGGTCAAGTTATGTTTCTTTATGGTAATTCCATTGTAGCTTAATGGTACTTTACTGCTTTGGTCATATTCATAATTAAACATAGTCAACAGTTTGATGGAGATAAGAATCTGTTTCATCATTATTACTGCGTTTGCCTAGAGGCAGCTTCTGCATACATGTTCCCTTGGCTCTGTGTGTGTGGTGATTCATTTGTGAAATTTTTCATCTTTCATTTTTCTTGAGAAAGTGTTAGAGTACTTTTTTGATAGAAGAATAAATAACCTTATCAAATAACTGCTGCACACAACTAAATCAGCCCAGGTGGTTCACATGGAGGGGATTTTTGCAGTTCAAATTTGATGATAATCCTACAAATATTCATCAAAATATAGAAAATAACAGATCTTAATAGTTCTTTTTTTCCTGATGCAATTTCAATATTGATTAAAATCTAATAGCAATAGGGAAAATTCAGAAAATTAGCCTCATTTATAAATATTTGTATAATTAGACAAAATATTGTGTAATTACACAACCCAGTACTATATTTAGAAAATATTTTAAAATAATCCATAAAGAAATATTTTAGGAATGTAAGATGCTTAATACCAGAACATCAGTTAATATGTTATCACATTAATGGAACTTGGTGAAGGAAGGAATTGCATGCATCCATTTTGAACTATCAAAAAAGTTTGGAGTGATATAAAGCAGATAAGGCATTTCCCTTGCATGTAGCCAACTCTTTTGGATCTCCTTAGCCCACCAGGAGTGATACTAAGAGCAGAGCAAGAAATAAAAGAAGTCCTGAGCACTGCCAGGTGTAGCCCCAAAACAAAAAAATGAAAACATTTTAAAACACCAATTAAATTTAACAGTTTTTACTTACAAACACATCCTTTATTAAAATAATGAACGAACGCTTTTTAAACCCATTCAAATATGAATATATCAGCCTAATTCCATTAATTTTCTTACTGAAAATATTTCAGAGATATTCTTATGAAAGTTAAAAATTAGCTGATATCCCTATTTTGTTCATAATTATTTGACACTGTACAGTATACATTAGCACTATAGCACTGTAGCAATGTTGTCCCATTGTTCATCAGTTTGCTCAAGTGGGCACCAGTAATGTCTCCATTGTGAGACTTCTTGTTACTGCTTTTAGCATTTTGAATATGCCATGGGGAGCTTGCCAGGCTCTGCTATGCAGGCCGGATACTCTCAGTAGCTTGCCGGGCTCTCTGAGAGGGATGGAGGAATCGAACCTGGTTCGGCTGCACACAAGGCAAATGCCCTACCCACTGTGCTATCATTCCAGTCCATACACTATACATTAGCCGTCGGAATTAATACAATACAAATAAAAGTACAGAATTGAAAAAAAAAGATTAAACTGTAAATAATATAATGTGCTCCAGGAAATTCTAGAGTAACAATGTTAAAAAAATTAAACAATGTAATTATTAAATGATATAGAAAAATGTAAAATATACAAAGCCTTCTATATAGCACAGCGGTAGGGCGTTTGCCTTGCATGCAGCCAACATGGCCGACCCGAGTTCGATTCCTCCACCCCTCTCGGAGAGCCCGGCAAGCTACCGAGAGTATCTCGCCCGCACGGCAGAGCCTGGCAAGCTCCCCGTGACGTATTCGATATGCCAAACACAGTAACAACAAACTCTCCAATGGAGACGTTACTGGGCCTGCTCGAGCAAATCGATGATCAACGGGAGGGCCTTTACCTTTACCTTTACCTTCTATATCAATTAGGCAATGCTGCATAATGAACCAAGTAAAACAAGTAGATATAAATAAATGGATAGACACTATTATTAGGTAGGAATTGTCAATTTCAAAAGGATATAATGGATAAATTAATTGAATATTTAAATTGCATGATTAAAAAATCAATAAGTTTCACTGAATTTTCATCTGAGCTGATGTTAAGACTTATAAAGAAAAATAAATGTTCACACATAGTTAATCAAAAGAATAGAAATCAAGTGATATGATGACCTTAATTCAGATGCTAATCAAGACAAAAATAATATGGTGTTAGCCTTGCACACAGCCAACCCGGGTTCGATTCCTCCGCCCCTCTTGGAGAGACCGGCAAACTACTGAGAGTATCACACCTGCACGGCAAAGCCTGGCAAGCTACCCATGATATATTTGATCTGCCAAACACAGAAACAACCAGTCTCACAATGGAGACGTTACTGGGCCCGCTCGAGCAAATTGATGAACAATGGGAGGACAGTGCTACAAGTGATACAGTGCTATATAAATAATGTGCCACAGATAAATGCAGTCATTCTATATCTGTCCCTTTCCTTCTGAATAATTTCACTCACCATGATACTCTCCATGTCCATTCATTTATAGGCAAATTTCATGACTTCATTTTTCCTGGCAGCTGCATAGTATTCCATTGTGTAGATGTGCCATAGTTTGTTTATTCATTTGTCTGTTCTTGGGCATTCAGGTTGTTTCCAGATTCTAGCTATGGGGAATAGTGCTGCAATCAGCCCCAATTATTTTAAAAATTCAAGTATTTTATCTTTTTACGAGCTAAGATTGCATATGTCAAGGAGTACAATTTCACAATTTTTCACAGCCTCTACAATATTCCTCCAAACTATTTTATTAGGTCTCTTCATCTCTCCTCTTTGAACTCTGATTTGCTCGAGCAGGCCCAGTAACGTCTCCATTGGAGACTTTGTTGTTACTGTGTCTGGCATATCGAATACTCTCGGTAGCTTGCCGGGCTCTCCGAGAGGGGCGGAGGAATCGAACTCGGGTCGGCCATGTTGGCTGCTTGTAAGGCGAACGCCCTACCGCTGTGCTATTTATCCCCACCAATCTTGGTTTTCAGGTGAGAGTTAAGGATTGGTTTTCATTGGACTTTGGCTGTTCTTTTTTTTCCTCTTTACATTCCACACAGGAGTAAGGGGTTTAGTCTCTCTTTTAATTTTTTAAATGAATCATTCTGAGATACAGTTACAGATTTACAAACTTTGGTGACTGTGTTTCAGTCAAACAATGTTTGAGTACTCATCCGTCTACCAGTGCCCATTCTCCTCCTCTAATGTTCCCAGTTATCCCTCCCCCCCACCCCACCCCTTTTTACCCCCTGCCTCCATGGCAGGCACATTCCCTCCTACTCTTTCTGTCTTTTTGGGTGTTATGGTTTGCAATATAGGTATCAAGCGGCTGTCATGTTTGGTCCATAGTCTACTTTCAGCACACATCTACTATCCTGAGTCATTCGTCCATTCTACTGGGATTTAGACTCTTTAAACATAAGAATTAACAACCATTTAGAAAAAAAATCCAACACAAAGTAATGGAAGTAAGTATGCTTAAGTTTGTAGTCCCTAAATTGTGACTTTGGTGTCTGTGGAGTCTCACAAGAGGTATTCAGGAAATCCAGAGACACCCCACAGGATGCCAACATTCAGGGCTGGGACTGAGGTTGTGGTTCTATGAACACCCTAAGGTTTCAAGGGCAAGATCACATGCATCATTGCTCTAGATTGAGGCGCTGGAATGTAACTGTGGTCCGGAATAGGCATTGCATGTGCCCTAATCCCTGTGATATCTCTGCAACAACAAGAAAAATATTTTAATTCTGACTCAAAATGTGACTGCGTTAAAGGACCAAGAAGAACCGGAAGAATATATATATATGCAAATTGGATTGTGAAGAGCTAAAAATCCCTAATTAAGAACAAAGGGCTAGAGCCTGTGAAAGTCATTTAGCATACAAACATATGTGCAATAGTCTCTGAAATTGAAAAAAAAAAATATTTCAGGGGTCAAGAGATACTTCAAGTGGTAGAGCACTTAGCATGTTCAAAGCCCCAGGTTTGATCCTTCGATGCTCACTCTGGGAACACAATGAAATTGAGTGTGGTCTCTGTAAATTAGACTGCAGCAAGCATCGGTGAGAGAAAAATCATTGAAGTGAGACAAGAAAAGGAGACAGGGATAGAACAAACAGTGTGTGAGGTTCTTGCCCCAAATGTGTGTAACAGACTTTTGTGTAATTGTGTTTAGCAAAATATTTAAACTAATTATGTTTTAAACATAGAATTTTATACTCCCAGTGGTATTGAAACACAGGTACACAAGAAAATGCAGTGTATTTTGCTGATAGTATTTTAGCTATTCCAATTACGTGTTTTATATTAATAAGTTGCTAAATATGTATTATCCTATTCAGTAAAATACTTCTTAAAAAAATAAATGGAATGAGATGTAAAGAAATTCCAAGAACATTGAGAGATAGTACAGGGGTTAAGGTCTTGTATGAGGCTGACTTGGGACAGATCATCAGCACTCATAAGGCCCCTTGAGCATATCTAAGAAGACCCCTGAGCAGAAAGACAAGGTGGGTCCTAAGCACTGGTGGGTGTCACCTACAAATAAAAAATATAAAAAGAAAATACAAAATTAATATGCACTAATTAGGTAAAATATGCATGATCTATATGGCTATATGTTCTCTGGAAGTTATAATTTTAAAATCAATGAGAGCGGTATGAGTTGGAACAATTCTTAACAACAGTTTTAATTCTAAATTACATTTCCCACTACAAAATGTGGGACTTCATGGTTTTTAGGAAAGTACAATTTGAATGTGGAACAATTTGAACTAAAAAGTAAGGAAATGCCCCAAACTGAGAAGCATATTTTTGAAACAATGTAGAAATACATATGAGTGCATTCTATTTAGCAAAATTTAGGTCCATAATGCATCAAAATGAGTAGTAATAACTGCATTTTAATAAAGAAACCTTGAATTAGTATGCATACTGAAGATTTTGGGTTATTTTTTTAAATCATTGATTAACATTCCTATAGACTACCAGGTTTAATAGTCTTATAGAATATCAAAGTATTGTTTATACATTTGTATTTGAATTTCAAAAGTTTCAGTGAAAGAGAAAAAATCATCTTTAATGAGGAATTGCAATGAATATTTTTTACAGTGAAAGAAATATAGTATGACTATTTCCATATTCCCATGTGCAATAGTAATAACTTAGGTATGAACCGTTAGATACTAAAACCACAAGGAAAACGTCTGTTAGGGTTGAGAGTAATTGAAGTCTCACGTAATCCTCCCTTACACACACACACACACACACACACACACACACACACACTTAATTTTATTCTACAAAGGGATGAAATGTGGAAGGGAATAAAAACCTGTGAGCCATATTAAATTAACTACTCAAATTTATTACCACTAATGTGGAGCGATAGTACAGCAGTAGGGCGTTTGCCTTGCATGCAGCCAACATGGCCAACCCGAGTTCCATTCCCCCATCCCTCTCCAAGAGCCTGGCAAGCTACCAAGAGTATCTCGCCTGCACGGCAGAGCCTGGCAAGCTACCCGTTATGTATTCAATATGCCAAATACAGTAACAGCAAAGTCTCCAATGGAGACGTTACTGGGCCTGCTCAAGCAAATTGATGAACAACGGGAGGACAGTGACAGTGACAGTGATAAGCATATATGTTGTCCTTTGATTTACTAATTTTTCCTGCTCCAAATTTTTGTCTCCATTCTTCCTTCAGTCACGTATTCATCCCCAAGAATAGTCTTTACTAATTAATCATTTGAGCCTCTCTCCAAAACTGCTATGTGTGCAATCACTACACTGTCTTCTTGTGCTTCTGAAACATACAACTTTCATACTCAGAAATATTCTTCATTAAGACAGTTTTATAAAGAACACAAGTCTATGTTGGGAAGAGCCCAATTTTGTCTATGATAATCACAAAGAGCTGAGTTAGAATCTCACTAGCTGTTTATTTTTTACATGGCTCAACAATATAGAAGTTTTCTTCCCTCTTGAGAAATGTCCTTTCAGTTTCACACTAAGAACGTCTCTACAGTTGGTGTTATCTACTTTTCTCTGGGGTTATGAAGAGTGACAGAGTGGAGTATGGCATGAAGTTTTTCATTATTTGAATATGCATTCCCTTAAGAGTACTTAGTCATATGAACTTTGCTAGTGCACAAGTGGTTAACAACTGTAACTCAACTAGAAACTGAAGGGGAAAATAGTGGATTTGGGGAGTGCATCTGGCAGTCTTTAAAATATACTTCATTACTTAAGTAGAGGAATCTCAAAATGCCAGTGGAGTATTTGGAGAAGATTTCTTTCCAAAAGAACTCTGCTCCAAATTTTCCAATGGTTATACCAATATTCTGCCATGAGAACACTATATTTTTTTTATATGTGGAGATAGCACAGCGGCCCACATGGCCAACCCAAGTTTGATTCCTCCACCCCTCTCAGAGAGCCAGCAAGCTACGGAGAATATCTCACCCGCACGCAAAGCCTGGCAAGCTAACTATGATATATTTGATATGCCAAACACTGTAACAACCAGTCTCACAATGGAGACGTTACTGGGCCTGCTCGAGCAAATCAATGAACAACAGGAGGTCAGTGCTACAGACAGTGCTACCCATTCTATACATTCTATATGTGCCTATATATAACATACCATAAATAATACATAATATGTTAAATTATCCATCTTCAGGAACTTTTAAAATTAATTTGATTTTCAGTTTATACACGCCATTAAGTAACCCATGTAAGGTAGTTCTGGGTGCCACATAACAATTACTAATCTCTTGATGGTCACTGTTTACTTGAGAACTTTCAATGTTGATTTTTAAGATACCTATTAATTAGTGTGTCAAAACATTTCTTCACTAAAGATGAACTAGTTAAAATCATTAAAATATCAGACTCATCTCTTAAGCATTTTATATCAACTTCCAATCCTCTAATAAATGTTATCTTGTTAAGTTTGTATTCCCAGATCTGCATAATAAAAATCCCAGTTTGATGTCATTAAAGGCAAAACCTCCAAATGTATCTAATCTCTCCTCCTGTTGTCCCATTTTTTTATGTGCGAAGCAGGAATTCTGAATCATTTGCTATGCAGCCTAAAATATTCTTTTTATATGCATAAGGTTCTTCCCACCCTTATCAGTCTCACACATAACCAATCTTCTGAAAGAAATTCTCTTTTATTGACTATTTCTGAATATGTCAACTTGTATTTTATATATACAGCAACAAGTTTCTTTTGGAACGTTTTGTGAGCTTATGAAAGAGTAAGTTCTTTAATTATAATGATAAAGGCAAAACTCTATTAAAAGTTTAAGGAAGAAGCAAATATTCTTGCAGAGCATACAGCTCAACTGTGGAAAGGAAAAATAAAGGACAATATGGACTTTCCTGGTGGCCATGGCTGTTGAGCCAGCTGTAGCTATTCACCACTATGTCTTGAGAGAAATCAGGGTGTTTTGATTAATCTGCCCAATCAGTTAAATGAAGCACTGTAGCACTATAGCACTGTCCTCCTGTTGTTCATTGATTTGCTCGATCGAGCAGGCACCAGTAATGCCTCCATTGTGAAATTTGTTACTGTTTTTGGCATATTGAATATGCCACAGGGAGCTTGCCAAGCTCTTCCTTGTAGGCGGGATATTTTCGGTAGCTTGCCAGGCTTTCCAAGGGGGATGGAGGAATTGAACCCAGACTGACTGCATGCAAGACAAATACCCTACCCGCTGTGTTCTACTGCCCTTAAAAAACTGCCAGGTTAAAAAAAAAAAAAGAAAAAATCTGCAGGAACCCTGAAGGCAGGGCAAGAGGAGATAAGTGTTGGGGATCAGTTCCAAAATCTTTAGTTGTAATTCATGTATCCAGCTCTTCACTAGCAGTGATAACAATAAAGGTAAAGGCCCTCCTGTTGTTCATCGATTTGCTCGAGCGGGCCCAGTAACGTCTCCATTGGAGACTTTGTTGTTACTGTGTTCGGCATATCGAATACATCACGGGTGGCTTGCCAGGCTCTGCTATGTGGGTGAGATACTCTCAGTAGCTTGCCAGGCTCTCTGAGAGGGGCGAAAGAATCGAACTTGGGTCGACCATGTTGACTGCGTGCAAGGCAAATGCCCTACCACTGTGCTATCGCTCCAGCCCAGTAATAACAATATATAGCTATATTTCCATTTGTAAAGGAAAGTTTTATTTCTTAAAGGTAGGTCTTACTAATATATATCTAACATGGGCTAAGGTATTTAGTTTTGGGGGCTATGGAAGATTCCTCTTTCACAGTCTAAGAGTAAAGAGTTGATTTGCGCAGTACCTTGGCACATTGTGTGACTCTTACATTTTCTTCTTGCAGTGGTAGATTGGGACATTTGCTGTGCAATCACTGAAACTCTGCTAGTATTTGAATTACATTAAAATTGATGTCTATGATGAAATAACTAATGGAATGAGCCATTATTATGCACTTGAGAGCTGGCATTCTTTGACTCATGGTTCAATTAACTCTCCTTGATTTTGCCTAGGGTTTCTGGCTTCCAGGAAAACCATTTTCTATGCCAGCCAAAATCCATCCTTAATTTTCATCTTTCTAAAGAAATAAAAAATATATATGGCACATATTTTTGTTATTTTTTATTCCAAACTCAAGCCATTTCTCTCATAATACTGAGCTTTTTCCCTCACCATTTAATAGATTTAAAATATCCTTAATCACCAACATAGATAGAAGAAGAACATTGTTTAAACATTTTTTATATCTTTACTAATATGGACACAAAGTGGTCTTCTCAATTCTCATTTCTTCAGAAGTACATTTATTTCAGACTATTTAAAGCTGTCGACATTAACTTTTTCCTCTTAACTTTATGATCCAAAGTCACGATTGCTTTCTTCTTTCAGAATATCAGTGCTTTATATGTTTGCTTTTGCTTTGCTCTGTCCTTTAGAATTTTTCTCTGAAATTGTATGCATTTGTTCCACTTCTCTGTGACTTCTGTACAGCCCCTGGCAAACTTGACATATGTATATAACATATTGCTTAGCAAGTGACTTATAAACTCTAAATGGTTGAACATACACATGAATAAAGCCTCCGCAAGGAACTGGGGACATATCTCGATAGACTGAGAACATGTTTTGCATGCAGAAGTCCTTGATTTGATCCCTGCCATCACATAGTCCCCTGAATACTACCAAGAGCTATATCCAAGCACTGACCCAAGAGTACTCTTGAATTTTAAAAGTAACTAGGTGTACTCAAAAAAAAAAACCAGAAAAAAGGAAAGATTTTAACTATGTTATTTCTATTTCACCTGATATTTAAAAATAGTGTATTTTTCTTATAATTTTATTATGGCCACATATTTATAGACATATACATATAAAACTTTGATATATATATATGTTTACATTTGAATAAAAGTAATAGGGCATGACTTACAGCTATCACACATGAGCTCTCTTAGTTTCTGAGTAGTCTGTATATATATATTTTAATGTCATTTTCTAATCACACAGATCCTATTCACATTACCTGAAATTTATTTTTAAAAAGTCCTTTAAAATATTAATGTATAACCCACTGAATTTGAGTGTACCTATCTTAATTAGAACTAAGATTAATCAGCGAGAAGATGTGATTTTTCTTCCTAATAATGAGTAAAAGAAATATTGCAATGCTATTTTTCAGAGTAATGCCGTGAGTATTTCATTTTGCTGAGAATGGCTATTTATAGTTTGTTCAATTAATTCCTAGAGTGTGCAGGGCAAGGAATCCCTTTATCCTGCCATCCTATAGAGCTAAGGGTATGGTCTGTGCTGAGCTAGAGCAAACTTTAAAGCTGATCAAACTTCTAAGCAAAATCCTATATTATGATTAGTGCTGGACCCAATCCTGTGAAGTGAATAGAGGTGGAGGCAGCATGAAGAGTTCCAAGGTTGGAGTTGGATCAAAGTTCCAGAGGATGAACTGTGTATCTAAGCCTTATCTAACCTCCTCATTGCTGCAATTGGGTCTGAAATCTGGCTCCGACACACCTTCTTGGGAGATTTTATGCCTTCGCTCATTTTTAGTCAGGTCATATGAGCTGAGAGAGCAGTTTGTTGGCTCAAAAGCTCCCAGGGAAATAGGACTAAAATTGCAGAGGCTGCCTCCAGGATGAGTGAGCAAAGGTCGCATGTCAGGACCACTTTCAAGCCTGTAGGATTATTTGGACCTAATTATGAACATAGGACGATATAGAAAAATCCACTCAGAAGCTACAAAATCAGTTCGATGCAATTATAACATAATAGCCAATTGCTAGAGAAGTTTCACTTTTATATAGAACAGAGGAAAGAGAATAAAAATCACTCTTAAAAAGAATTGTTGTTGTATGTTTGGATTCAAAAACAAAGTTTGCAAGCTGTATGCTTTGCATATTTTTATTTCTAAATATATATTTTAAAATAGTAGAACCAAGCTGAGTCTATGGTTAGCACAGAAGATTTTCCTCTTTAAGGACTGCTTGGGAGATTCCAGGGTACCTTCCTGTGATTTTCAGCTGACTTTTACCATGGGTTCAATATGAGGACCCAAGGATATAGTATGCTCTAACTTTGTCTAGCTGGGGCCATAAAGACCATGGACCTTAATTTCTGTAATACAGAACCAAAGAGATAGTCCAGGAGCTAACATATTAGCCTTGGCAGCAGCCATTCTCAGTTAGATCTCTGTCTCTACATGGTTCCCTGAGCATTCCTGAAGATTATCCCTGAGCACAAAACCATAAGCAGTTTTTGAGAATTGCCAGGTGCCAGGTGTGTATTCAAAAATAAATATGAAAATTGCTCTTGAAGCACTATCTTTGTTTGGTGATCTCTGGCCACTTCCCCCATCCTGGGGCAGCTGATGGCGATGGGTTGATGAAAGAGGGAACAAGGGCCAGGCTGGTTGGTATCAATTGCAGTTTAATTCGAACTTGTCTCCATTCCTCTTCCTAATTTCCTTCCCCGATCCTCTTCATCCTTCTCTTAGATACTGCTCCTTCATACTTCTCCTGGATTCTCCTTCTGGATTCCCCCATCTCTTCACCATCCCTCGCCCATTCTTACAGTGTTAATTATATCCCAAATCATGAGAATTTGGGGATTACACCTTGGTGTGGTCATACAATCAACAGATGTAAAGTCTTTCCCTCAGGGGAAGCTTCTTCTAGGACAAACACTCATTCAGTCGGATGACCCACCCAAGGGCAAAATACTGTCTATGGGCTTGTTTCTCCTTTCTTTAGTCCAACAAACATATAAATATCCATAATATTAGTCATTTTTATGGACACAGAAAGATACATTAAGCTTATAGGATATCTCTCCTGAGGGTATCTTGCTATAGATCTCAGACTACAGTGCTAAACCAGATTCATCTTTCCTAACCCTCTCAGGGTCCTAATCTAGCTGATACTTTTTGGATCACGACAGAGTTTGTCCATGACCATGCTCTTAAACTTATAGTTAAGTATTGTGGTGCTTTGGCCTGATCCATTTCTATGCCGGGGTAGTTCACAGTTTTCCCTGGGTCCATCCAGTCCCTTGTCGGGACCCTTTTTATAGGGTGCTTGGAAGTAAGGGTAGCTGAGGTTTAAGTAGAAAAAACAGATGCCCAGGAGTGAATATTATCCAGAGTCAATTAACTCCTGAGTTACAAGAGCATAGCATCAACTGTCTTCCTGTGTCTATACAAAAAGAACTTTAAAGTAAAAGAACATAAGGAGAAGAGAAAGCCAATATTTCACATATCAATACAAGTCCAGTGTCCTTAGAAGATTCTGACCCTACAATTTAACAGAGTCTGATTACAGGATATAGGTAATTGACTGGTTGGGGAAGCAGAGTACAAAGAAAGAGGTTACAGATAAACAAAGGAATGGGAGCATTGTGATGGGTGTAACCCAGTAAACCTAAACTCCTTGTGGCAAGGGAGAAAGGATAAACCAATGTTATCCTACACCAGGTTTGGGGCAATTCTCCCCGTTCTCCACCCCAAAAGGAAACCAGTTATATTCTACCTCTCTGGACTCTGGAAACCGCCCTGTCTTACTTAAAAAAAAAATCACTAATATAGAAGGCATTTCTATGTGAATGAGAATATTTAACACCTGGTTTAATTATGACATCTCTATGATTATCAACTCAATGCAAAATTTTTAGTGTATTTTGCATAGTCTTCATTAAGTTTTCCATTACAATAGCTGGATGACAGAAATTTTCAGAACTCAAATTTTGTTAGAAATGATGAAAATCATACCCAATTATAAGATATAATTATTCATAGAATTAAGTTTCACTGTTTAATTTCAAATAGTTTTGCTGGGGCTTCTGGCTGAAAGCTCAGAAGATTAAAGATTCTAATTTGCATGCATAAGGCCAGAATTCCAATCCCAGTGTCTTTGCATGATTTGGACATTGTCCTGATGGCAACATTGTGTGTTCTTAGCAGTTCTTCTCTCCATGATATTTGGCTACTTTTTATTATACTAGTCGCATGTGTGAACACTGCAAGTAAGAGAGATGCAAATGTGATAGTGTGATTCCTGGTGAGTAGGTGTATGACTTCACAGCAACTCCCAGCAAGCACTATGAATAGAATGTGCACAAGCACCAGAACTAAAAGAGTGTGACCCTCAAGTCCCATGAGCACCAAGTGTAACAATACTACCAATTAGTATGTGACCCCCCCAGTGACATCACAACTAAACATGTAGCATAACAGCTATCAGGGTGATCTCCAGTCAGTCAGAACAACCAGGTAAAGGAAGAAGGAACGATTAAAACTGGTTAGTAGTTTGTAAAGAAAACTGCAAATGAATAATTTATATTTTATTTCCACCCAAAACTCTGCAATATGCTTCAGAGGATACTAACATGACCTACAAATCTTGTACCAGGAATAAGAGAAGAGATACCCACTTTATATGCTTTATATGCTTTAGATTCTGCAAAGAACACAAACTAATGTGACCCATAGACCCAAAGTTGAACAAAATAGGCATGGAGCCAACCCTTACCAGATTTTCTAACAACTCATATATGAACATGAATAATTAATATGTACTATAGCATTCAATGAATAACAGGGTCACCAATGTCAAGAGATGACATCTTAAATGGAAGTAGTTGAAAACAATTTAAACTGTGATTTCCATAAAATATAGGTGTAAGAGTGCAGAAATGGAGAGAATTTTAAGAAATATCTAATAGCAAAAATTGTGAAGAAAACAAAGATTTTTTTTTAGATTGGGTGGACTTGAGTGTCAGTGAGTAATAAGTAGGGGATTTATTTATAATTCTGTTGTTGAGAAATACAAACAGTTTGATTACAGGATGTTTGTACATCAGAGTAAGGTATCATAAAGAATGCAACAAAATCTCATACAAAAATTTTAATAATTTATATTTTTATTTATTTTCTACATTCAGACACAATAGATAATATATGATGGCCAATATATCTGTAGAATTATCTTGATGCACTTGTAACACATTAATGCATGTTGTAGGTTACCTGCAATGCTAATGAAATGTCTAAGAAAACCTGTACCATCAGATACCTCAGAAACATTAGAAATATTTTTAACTGATTAATTTATAGAATGCTTATTTAGGGAATATTTATATTTTCATTGAATTAATTCATTAGTATCTATAGACTTCTCGAAATGCTTATCATAATGTTCTGTATGTTTGGACTAAAGAACAAAACTAAATCTGAAATGAAGTTATGTAATTTAAATACAAAATTATATCTGAAATTATAGAAAGAGAAATTGGTAAGTGAAAAATTGGTTTGTCAAGCATCTATGGATTCAATTAATTAAATTTTTATAAATATTTTTAAATATAAATTAACAACTTCAAATTTGGAATCATAAATTATAATCTTTGAATATAATCTTTGTTCTTTAGCCGTAACTTGGTACATTTTCAATGGGTTAACTGAGAAGGTGTTTCAACTGGGGCTATTTTGCTGTTATTTTTAAGCTTTGTGAGTACTTTATACATCTTGATGTTATCCTTTTATCTAATACATGCAAATATTTTCTCCCATCAGTAGGATTCTTTTATTTAATTTTATCTCGTTTTACTTGTCATGCTAAATATTCTTAAATAGATATAAGAATATTCTGTATCTATATAAATATCTTATATAGATATAATAATATTCTAAATATTCTTAAAATGAAGCTCCATTTGTTTGGTTTTGCTCTGGATAAAATTGGAGGGTGTTGTATTAAACAAAATAATTAAGAGGGAAGACTTGATGATGTCACTTAACTACGGAATGTAAAGGGCCAACATAAGACAATGTGGCAATCTCTTGACATTGGAATGCATAACATTTGCCAAACACTGGGAGAAAGGTTGGGCAAAGTTCAAACTAGGAAATATATAGGGGTAATGGTGGAGGTTATTGAACATATTAGTGAGGTGTAGTAAGAATGCCATAACTTTTAATATTATTGTAACTTGGCAGTTTACCTGAAAGTAAAATTAAACTAGAGGGAATATTTACTTACTACTCGTGAGAATGAAGGTAAAGATAAAAGGTAAAGGCCCTCCCGTTGATCGTCGATTTGCTCGAGCAGGCCCAGTAACGTCTCCATTGGAGACTTTGTTGTTACTGTGTTTGGCATATCAAATACTCTCGGTAGCTTGCCAGGCTCTCCGAGAGGGGCAGAGGAATGGAACTCGGGTCGGCCATGTTGGCCGCTTGGAAGGCGAACGCCCTACCCGCTGTGCTATCGCTCCAGCCCTGAGAGTGAAGAATCCAGTTTATTTCAGTTAAATTTCTCATTACGTTATAAATGGAATGCATCCAAAATTCTAGTTATTTTTTCTCTTATTTTTGCCACTTTATTCAATAATGTTGTGGCAGCTTAAATATCAAACAAGAAAATAAACTGTATATTTGAATTATTTTTTATCTAATCCCCAATCTTTTCTTTACTGATAGCTTTTTAACCTGTAGCATATGTCTGATTTTCTCTAATCAGACGTTTTGTGTTGGTTTTCTAAAAAACTGAGACTAAGATATCACATTGCAAGGGTAAGGCTGGAGAGAATGTACAATGAGGAAGGCAAATTCTATACCCAGCACTGCATATGGTCTCCTGAGCATAGCCAGGAGTAATGCCTTAATACAGAAACAGAAATAAGTCCTGGACAAAGCCACCCCGGCCTCCCAAAAAAAGCCCTGCAAAGTTCTCTGTATTTAGAATTCAGATTGTTACATAAAGCACTCCATATCTAATATTTAAAAGGTTTTATACTTTTACTTCATACCAAACTACTCCATTATATTAGCTGAATGATCGTACCAGGAAAAATCACCATTCCAAAATTTAGATGCAAAATAATAGACAAATTGATTTCTCAAAAAGCACATACACTAGTCTATGTTTTTCTTTTTCAAAAATTTGTGATTATGGGCTGGAGCGATAGCACAGTGGGTAGGGCGTTTGCCTTGCATATGACTGACCCGGGTTCGATTCCCAGCATCCCATATGGTCCCCCGAGCACCGCTAAGGGTAATTCCTGAGTGCAGAGCCAGGAGTAACCCCTGAGCATCGCCGGGTGTGACCCAAAACCCCCCAAAAATTGTGATAATGACATAAATTTTATGTTCCCTGTTAATCTAATTGGGATTTCTTAAAATGTAAAGTGTTAATTAAAAAATCTATAATTTAGATAATTTAATAAACCACCTGTTATTTGGTATGTGATTTTTAGAATAAGATTCTCCAGTGATTAACTTATGAGTCATAAATAAAAAAAACTATGGAAATTGCATCATGAACCATGTAATATTAAAATATTTATATCACTTATTTTAAACCCTATTGTAAGAATTTTTTATATTTTCATTGAATCAATTCAACTACAGTAAAAAAATACATACTATTATCATGCCCTTTTGCAAATAAACTCATTTGCTAATTTCTAAGATATTTTCTGAAGATTTGCTAATTTGTCTAAGTTTTTATATTACTGATGTCAAATAATAAACAGAATGGTCTGGCTCAATATTTTTCTGGAGTAGCAGTATGAGATGTGTGAATGTGGAACAATGTATAGTTTTTAATTCATGTTCCTTGGACTGCATACTGCAAATTCTGTAGCATATTTATTTTTTTAAAAGCAGGTTTATTTTTTTAAGTGCCTCGAATAAGATTTCTACATTTAGTTTTCTTTTATCATGAAGTGTTACTGTTTTTAAAAACTTTCTTTTAAGCACTTATTATAAAAGTACATAAACAAAACAAAAATCCCAAAATATTCAAAAATTTGCCTCAAAATGAAAACAATTGTTCATGTAAGTACTTGCACACAGATGCACACACACAAATAGACCTACTATTTATAGAGGTATAAATATAATGAAATATAAGTTTTCAAACTTTCATTCAAATTAACAATTGTGTCCTTGAAAATCTTTCCTTAACGTGGAATTTGATTTCACAAAAAACAAATTTGTTTGTTACTTCTTTTTTTTGATATGGGGGCCATGTCTAAAGCTGTACTCACTGTTTATTCCTGTTTTATGCTCAGAGGTCACTCCTGGAAAGGCTCAGAGGACCACAGGGAATACCTGAGGGTTTGAAGCCAGGTTGGCTACATGCAAGGCAAGCTCCTTATCCTCTGAACTATCCTCCAGCCCCTCAAGTTTGTTTTTAATGACTATGTAGTATACAGTCATTAAAAGTGCTGAAATGTTTCTTACCTTTCCTTGACCATTTAGATTTAATGTTGCAATAAGCATGCTTTTAATGATATCCTTCTGCACATTCTAAATTATTGCATTAGCATAAGTTCTTATGAGTGGAATAGTTGGGTTATCTGGTACACTAAATTTTATGACTTTTGATAGGTACCACCAAATGTGCCCTTCAGAAAGAAAGTGCTGTTTGTATAAAAAATATTTGGTCATTTTATTAATAATGGTTCATTACCTTAAGCAAAGCTGTTTGGCATGTCAATTTAGTCCAAATGTCCTGAAGGAAAAAAAAATAAAGACAGAGAAGCATGTTGCTATGTAAAAAGTACTTGTTCTACAGGGCTGTTGCTTCTTCATAAACACTTACCTCGAAGTTATAAATGGACACATAAAGGCCTTCAAATATCTGAAGAAGACATTGTAAGCATCAAAGCATGCACTAAAGTTTAGGCTTTTGTTAATCAGGAGAAATTTCCATATTTTAATGAAGAAATTAGCATATGGCTTTTATGGCCATTGAATAAAATAGCTCTTTCCAATTCATTTTATGTGAAAGTTTATGAGAAAGTTGATGTTTTGGATGCGTTATTTAGTTTCCTTGAGGGAACATTTCTAAAAAAGTGAGAATTGTTTTTCCACAAAGAACTGCGTTCAAGTTGATTTTAAAATTGGTTAAAAATTCTGCTTTAATATTACATTACTTTTAAATGTGGAAAACAATTATGTGTACCCTTGAACACCCATAAGCAGTAAACTGTATACAAGTCATAATACTAAATACTTGAAGATATAATTTATGTTTAACATATATATAAGCAAATACCTAGAAGACAAATTAAAATCAAGAAATACCATGTGGCTAAACATAAAATATAAATTTAGTTATAGTTTATAGATATGAATTTAAATATCATTTTGGAGCATTTTCACTGTTTCACTTTATCACTGTCATCCCGTTGTTCGTCGATTTACTTGAGTGGGTGCCAGTTACATCTTTATTCCTCCCAGACCTGAGATTTTAGCAGCCTCTTCTTACTTGTCTTTTCCCAATGACTGGAGGCTCTTTCAGGGTCAGGGGAATGAGACCTGTTGTCGTTACTGGTTTTGGCATATCGACTATGCCACGAGGAGCTTGCCAGTCTCTGCCCGTGCGGACAGGATACTCTAGGTAGCTTGCTGGGCTGTCTGAGAGGCATATATTTATATATTTCTATCTATAATTTGTTGCCTACCATCTGAATCCCATCAAATATGGTGTAGGAATTATTAAAAATGGGTAGGAAGTGTTTTATAATGCACAAAGCAACCGCACGGTCCTGAAAGCGGCCTGGAGCATGGCTGTGGTTGGGTAGTGGAGGTCGGCTGCCAGGACTGGGTCCCTTGGGGCGAGGAGGGCTCTCACCCACCCCGCTCTGGGGAGCACTGAGTGAAAACAGCCTGGTGCAGAGTCCAGTGGCATGGCCATGGGTGCCTCATTTTATACTCGCATCTGGGAGGAGCAGAAGGGAGTATAAAATGGAGCATTATGTTTGTCTATATGTTACTTAAAAACCTTGAGTAATCACATCCACATTCAAGGTTTAAGAATGCATTTGTAATATATCACAGCCATGACATTTTCACAAGTTGGTAGTCCTCTAGTCTAGTCAACTAGCAAAAACTAACATTTGACACATTAGTTTAAAATTTAATAGAGGCTCAAGAAATGGCCAATGATTACTAGCTGCAAGGACAAATTCTTTATAAAAATAGATGTTTTCTTTGCAAGTAATACAAAGCTTTTTAAGTTTGATCTTTAAATTTTTATAATGTAATACTATAAAGTATAAATAATTTTATTCTAATGATAATCATTTTTAAGGCAATACCTTAATAAAGAACCACAAGGAGAGAGAATACAAAGCTATAAACATGGGTATAGCATCATTAATATTCCCAAAGAATTCACAAAGGGGCTATTATTAATTCATATTTTCTATATGCTATGGTAATGCTTTAAATATTGAAAACAAATGTTACATTAAAGCATACCTCGGGGAAGCAATAGACCTAACTTTAAATTAGTGTTTTAACTAAGTGCAAAATGCTATCTGCTTGTCAATGTATAAGTCATTATAAGTTTGGTTATACTGAAAATAACCACCAGTTACTTTCAGTATTTTAAAGTGTGCATCCTGTCTTTTCCAAGTTAAAAATAGTCATCAACATTTTTGTTCCATATCTCATTCAAATGCATACTATTTATTATTGACTGGGAGTTATATTTAAATCCTTGATTATATTCAGGTTGAACAGTTTAGGAAAAACATTTCCTAGAGAGTGTTTTTTAATTCATATTGCAGCATTCAATATACACAGTTGTGTTCATTGCAGCAGTATTTACAGTATCTAAGATCTAGAAACAACCTAAATGTTTAACATTAGAGGAGTGAACAAAAATTGTGATATGTATGTATGTACATATATATTATTAACAAATACAACTTCACTAAGAAAATATGAATATCGATAAGATATGAATTATTTATAATAATCACTAAGTATAACTAAAATCTAGAAACAACACAAATGCCTAGCATTAAATAAGTGAATAAAAATTGTCACTGTCACTGTCCACCTGTGGTTCATCGATTTTTTTCGAGTGGGCCCAATAACGTATCCATCATGAGACTTTGTTGCTACTGTGTTTGGCATATTGAATATGTCACGGGTAGCTTGCCAGGCTTTGCCATGCGGATGAGATACTCTTGGTAGCTTTCCGGGCTCTCCAAGAAAGGTGGAGGAATCGAACGCGGGTTGGCCATGTTGGCTGTGTGCAAGGCAAACACCTTACCTGCTGTGCTCCGGCCCAAATAAAAACTGATATAATTATATATACCTATATACATATATGTGTATATATATATATATATATATATATACACTACTTAACTAAGAAAAGATGGAATCTTGCTGTAATGAAGATGGAAATGCAGGAATTATGTTAAATTATATCCATTAAACAGATGTACGGAAAATACATAAGCTGATGGTGTATTTAAAGATTGCATTTTGGAGAGCCTATATAGGCTCTGAATGTGCTACTTCAAAATGAAAAGTTCTTAGGGACAGTGATGTAGGATACAGGAACTTTGACTGTAGGAGTGAAGCCTTGACAACTAAAGCATAGATATTAATACCACCGTAAATCATGTTACTTCAAACAAACTTGAAGGAGAAAGACAAAAACTTGATGTCACTCATCTGAGATATGAGATAAAACAAGGAAATTGACAATATCTAATGAGAGTAAATCCTTGGTCTTAGGTTGCAAAAGTCCCATTCCCAGACTTGGAAGAAGTTATGAGAGAGAAGAGGTTACAAAACATGAATAGAACTAGAAGGTGTCATGTTAAATAAAAATAAATCAAGAGAGAAAATGCAAATACTGAATGGTAAGTCCCATAGGTAGCATATAGAGAAGTAAAGCAAAAGAATAAACAATGGCAACAATATATAACATTGTACTTTTTTATTATTTGCTTTTTGGGTCAGACCTAGTGGTGCACTGGGGTCACTCCTGGCTCTGCACTCAGGAATTACCCCTAGCGGTGCTCAAGGGACCATATGGGATGCTGGGAATCGAACCCGGGTCAGCTGCATGCAAGGCAAATGCCCTACCCGCTGTGCTATCACTCAAGCCCTAACAATATCTAACCTTTAGACTCACACTGAAATAAAGTAACTGAAGGTTTGGTAGGGAAGGAAGAAGGGGAGGAAGGAGGATGATGAGAAAGTCTTGGGGACAGTGTTGTAGGTTATTGACACTTTGGTGACAGGTGTGGAGTTGTGACAACTGAATATATATATTATATATTATATATATATAATCTATATATATTTCAGAGAGGAGCCTGTCAAGCAACTAAGAGTATCCCTCCTGCACGGGAATATTAGTCAGTCATTACAAAGAAGATATCATGAGTTTGTGATAATGTAGATGGAATATCTGGTGGTTATATGAAGTAAAATAAGACAGAAAAAGACAAATTGTGCATGATCTAACTTACATTATTTTACATATAAAAACTAAACTGTAGAAATAAAGTAGAATGACAGTGGTCAGAAACTGGAAATGGCTAGTGAAGGAAAAAATGGGAACCTGATAAAAGGGTTGAATCCTTAAATTCTAAACTTGTAAATTCTAAGGGTAAAACTTTTGTGCTCTTATTAAGTATTATGGTAACAGTTTTGCTTATGCTTTTTTCTTTGGAGGTCTGTATTCAGAGGGGAACGGGAAAATAAGTAACACCAATAACAGGACTATTGTATTGCTTTTGAATTGCGTTTTGTTATTTAATATAGAGTTTATGCTACTGTAATCTTGATTTCTTTATAATCTCAGTAGCTTTCTGAGCATACTTGACTATATATTTCTATTGATATAAATTAGAGTAACAAAAGATGGTTATCTTTGGTAATCAATGTAAGTCAGAAAGCAGTTTAAAAATTAACCTTTGAGAATATACTAACATATTTATAACTGTATATAACAGCTCAATAAATAAAAATAATGCATTAATAAATAATCCATACTTCTAACATATTAATAAATAAAAATAGTTTAATACTAAAATGCATAGTGTAGAACCCATCTTCACTAAGCCCATAGTACAGATGCACAAAAAATGTCAAAGTGGACAACATTTAAAGATTGCATTTTGGAGAGTCTGTCTGATATCTGAATGTTATTTCAAAATGTAAAACTAAACATATCACATTTGGTCGACTCTACCTTTTTTATGTAAACCAGCATTTGCAAGTTTCAGAAATAACATTCCCTACAACCAATCACAGAGCATATTACTATGAAATCAATATAACCTTTTTTTCAAAATGAATGCCACACTATCAGTCTAACATAAATATATAGAGGTTCTTGGAAAATTGTTTTTGCATTCCCAAACATTTGCTCTGCGGTTTCTAAATATTGTCACTGTGTCTAGAATTTTACCTCCACAGTTGAGCCACTAAAGGGAAAATGAAAGCAAATGTCACAGGGAAAAGTGGACCTTACTAGCAATTACCTTTCAGAGCTCTATAAACATTTCTTTAGAATTGAAATGTGGACATTCAAATGGGATCTGGCCACTTTTATGTTTACCACTTAAAATGTTCCATGCAATCATTCCTCCAATTTGCAATTGAGATGAGTATCAAGAGTAAAGTGGAGGAAGGGCAATAAATGCCTGGATTTAGTAACTGCCATCACCTAGACTGAGTTCACAAATGGAAATGATGGGAAGTAGACAGATGCTAAGTCTTTTGTGTTATTGAATTACCACGGTGGATCCAAGGAATAATGATATGTTTGTTACTAAATTTTTCTAAGGGCACTGCCTGTACTCTGTTCATTCATCTGGGGTCAGTAATC
This sequence comes from Sorex fumeus, assembly GCF_029834395.1. Classification (NCBI taxonomy): domain Eukaryota; kingdom Metazoa; phylum Chordata; class Mammalia; order Eulipotyphla; family Soricidae; genus Sorex; species Sorex fumeus. Next base: position 14,793,657 of record NW_026606064.1, read on the forward strand.
CTTACCGGCTCATGTGTTTATTAAAAATTATAGAGACAAAGGGTGTGTGTATATTAAGGTTTAAAATGAGGCTTTATCCAGAAACTGGAAGAAACCTGAATGCCCAAGAACAGATGACTGGTTAAAGAAACTTTGGTACATCTACACAATGGAGTACTATGTAGCTGTTAGAAAAGATAAAGTAAAGTAAAGTAAAGTAAAGGCCCTCCCGTTGATCATCGATTTGCTCGAGCGGGCCCAGTAACGTCTCCATTGGAGACTTTGTTGTTACTGTGTCTGGCATATCAAATACGCTCGGTAGCTTGCCAGGCTCTCCGAGTTAGAAAAGATGAAGTCATGAAATTTACATACAAGTGGTACAACATGGAAAGTATCATGCTAAGCGAAGTGAGTCAGAAAGAGAGGGATAGACATAGAAAGATTGCATTCATCTGGGGGATATAAAGTAACAAAATATGAGATTAATACCCAAGAATAGCTGAGATCAGCACCAGGAGGATTACTCCATAACTTAGAGGCCAGCCGGGTATTCTAGGGGAAAGGGCAGTTCAGATAGAGAAGGGAGCACCAAATAAAAGGTATTTGGAGGATCCTCCCAGGAGGGGAGATGCATGTCGAAAGTAGACTATGGATTGAACATGTTTGCCACTCAATGCCTCTTTTGCAGACCACAACACCCAAAAGGAGAGAGAGAACACAGGGGATTGCCCTGTCACAGAGGCAGGGGGGATAGGGGGATGGGGGTGGGGGGGATATTATCCATGGTGGTGGAAAATGGGCACTGGTGGAAGGATGGGTATTTGATCATTGTATAATCGAAACCCAAGCACAAAAAATAGTAAATCTACAACTGTACCTCATGGTGTTTCACTAATAAAAAAAATTAAAAAATGAGGCTTTATATAGTTATCCATTTTCTTTGAACTAAATCGACAAAAAAATTGGTCCATCGATATATTTATTTAGCTGAAAATGAGATTTTGTTAGTCAAAAATACCTAATTGAAATTATTCAATGAATGAAAAATATTTAGAACATGAATTTTCACTAGTGCTTGCAGCAATTTGAATTCCAAATAAAATGAAATTAATCTTTATTTAGTTTGCTTAATGATACAGCAGTAGTTCCCAAATTTATATGGCCAACTGCTTCCACTTATGGGGAAAAAAATTCACTCAACATCCCCTAGTATTCTACTTCTTTAAAGCAAATAAAATTTTCTCCTATTTTACCCAAGGCTACTAATGATTAAATGCTAAGTTTTTTTAGACAGTCTTATAATTTATAGAAGGAGCAATGTCTTTCATTTTCCACACACTAATATGATTTATATACAGATCCCATCAATTTTTCAGTATGGGTAGGTAAGAGAAACTATCTCCTTCCTCTCAGCTGAAGCTGTAAACTCTCCTCGTGTGCAGTCATTCAAAATATGAAGGTGATTATGGGAGCAGTGATACCCTCAAGGGAATTTCAAATTGATGGGAAATCAATGAGGAACAATAATAAGTACAATAAATATGTACTTACATGGCACCTAGTACATGGTAGATGCCAAAATATATTTGTCGAATTAATGTGTTGTTGAGTGATGTGTACTTTGGCAATGTACTTAAAACCTTTAAGAATTACTCAATTTTTTTGAAAACTGTGTGTTTCCAGAACTATCTTTCAGCATTTTGAGTACCTAGGTCTTCTCTAAGATCTCAGATAATGAAACTGTTTAAAGTTCTATTTTAATGAATGTAGTCCTAAAAGTATTCAAAACCCACAAATAATAGAGGAACACACACATATATACAGAATATAAGTATAATATCTTTTCTACATATCCAAATATGAGTCACAATATTCTTAATTCTGGTGTCAAATGAGGCTTTAGATAAATAAGAAAAGAGCTATTACCTAGCACAGTGGTCATAATCTATCCCTCCCCATATTGTGCAATTTAGATCTTATATATTTTTCTCCTTGTTAAACTATATGTTCTCAAAGAATACTCTGGCAATCCTAATAAAAAGCGTCGTCCACAGTTTTAAGTTCTAAGAAACTTTCAACATAGCAGTTATTCACTAAAAAGTATACATATGTGTTTGAAGTGAAGTCTAGCATTTCATTCATTAATGATATGAAAGTAACTGAAATGTAAAATTTGGGAAATATATTTCATATTTTAAATGCATCAAGGAATGATTTAGGAACCAGAGTACATACGAGCCCTGAAGTAATTTATGAGTGAAGATCCAGAAGTAAGCAATGAACAGTGCCAGCTGTGGCTCACAAAAACAATGAAGCACAAAAGAAAGAATTTAATCAACATTTAAAGTGTATGTATGAAACTGACATTTTTGTGGTATTATATGCTTTCTCAATTTATGGAGTCTCAATTTATAGTGAATCAGAGTAAAATTTTAGCTACAAAAAAAATAACAATATCTTTCAGAAACCATACACAAAGTGATAAAGTAAGTATAAAAATATTATATAAAATAAATAATATATAATATGTGCATACATATACACAGCAATAACAATTTCCAACTTGATCACTTGATCACTTGACATCCCGTTACTCATTGATTTGCTTGAGTTGGTGCCAGTAATGTCTCCATTCATCCCTTTTCACGTGCTAGTGAAGCCCAGTGACGTCTGCTCATTCTAAGAACATGAAAAGCCTCAAACTGATCATTCAGGGTCTTGACAAAGAAGTCAATTTCTAACATTATCTATCAATTTCTCTCAATTATCTATCAGTTTCTATCACTTCATCTGTCTCTGTCACTGTCGCTGTCCTCCCATTGTTCATTGATTTTCTCCAGTGGGCCCAGTAACATCTCCATTGTGAGACTTTGTTGTTACTGTGTTTGGAATATAGAATACATTAGGGGGAGCTTGCCAGGCTTTGCCCTGCGGGAGAGATACTCTCGGTAGCTTGCTGGGCTCTCCGAGAGGAGTGGAGGATTCGAACGCAGGTCGGCCATGTTGGCTGTGTGCAAGGCAAACGCCCTACCCGCCATGCTATCACTCCAGCCTATCGTTATCAATTATCTATCCATTTTTATCAATTATCTATCATTATCAATTATCTATCAATTTCTATCAATTATCTGTCACTGTCACTGTCACTGTCCTCCCTTTGATCATCGATTTGCTCGAGCGGGCACAGTAATGTCTCCATCATGAGACTTTGTTGTTACTGTGTTTAGCATATGGAATACGTCTTGCATAGCTTTCCAGGCTTTGCCGTGTGGGCAAGATACTCTCGGTAGCTTGCTGGGCTCTCCAAGAGGGGTGGAGGAATCGAACTCGGGTCGGCCGCTTGCAAGGCAAAGCCCTACCTGCTGTGCTATCACTCCAGTCCATCAATTATCTATCATTATCAATTTCTAACATTAATCTTTATTTCAACTTTGTAAAATTCCTTACATAAAGTTAGTGTATAGTAAGCATAAAGTATCAACCTCTGGGGCCAAAGATATAGTACCAGGATTGAAACACTTGATGTTCATTCTACTGACATCAATTCAATCTCTGGTACCACATATGGTACCCCGAGTACCACTCAGAATCCTTCCTGAGCAGAGTCTGAGGAGTAAAACTGGAACACCACAGGGTATGCGATAGTACCCCACAAATATCAGACTTATACTTTTATTTTTAAGAAAGCAAGTTTAAAAGTCTAATATTTGCTGTTTATTTTTTACTTAAAAGTTTTATTTTCGGGGCTGGAATGATAGCACAGTGGGGAGGGTGTTTGCCTTGCATATGGTCAACCCGGGTTCAATCCCCAGCATTTCATATGTTCTCCCAAGCACCGCCAGGAGTAATTCCTGAGTGCAGAGCCAGGAGCCTGTGAATCGGCAGGTGTTATCCAAAAAGCAAAAGAAAAAAATTATTTTCTTTCCTTTTTTTAAAAAATTTGAATCACTGTAAGATTTACAGTTTCAAGGTCCTTCATGATTGGGTTTCAGTCATACAATGTTCCTTTGCCCAGTATTTGAACATCACAGCAACAGTTTATTTTCTCTAGAGAACCTCTAAAAACAAACACATGAATAATTCAAGATCTCCAACTTATTTTCATAAAATTTTCTATCATGCATGACCATTGTCTTTAATATATCATTAAAGTCATAAAAGAAAAAATTATATAGTATTGGCAGTGTCCTTTATTCTTATATATAACTGTTAACCATGTATTATATATGTAAACTTACATAGCATATGTATTCATAATTATATAATCAAACTCTAATTATGTTGATTTAAAAGTATGCACTTGCATCTTCAATTATGTCTTCTCCATCGATTGTTAAGTGAGATCATTTGAGATGATGAGCTGGTTTTGGACTGGAAAGTACATGAATAGTAGTGATGGAAATCATATGATCTGCCAAAATCTGGAATTTAGAATATTTATCAAAGTGTTTGCATTAATTGTGTTTCTATGTGTTTATAAAATATATGCATATATTATGATTAAAATATTTTCATATTTTATGTGTAATCACAATTTTCTCATCCTGATTCTGACTATAGGTCATTCATAGTGAGTCACTAAATGCTGTTCATTTTTGATAAAACACCATTTCTCCCAGTCAGAGTTCACTTCGTGGAGCTCAGAGAGTAGCTGAAGAAATCTCCTTACATTACTGAAAACTGATAGTAGCACAGAGATTTTGTTAACTTCTTAGTAGTAGTTGAACTAAAAATGATGAAACAATAACAACAGAAGAATGCCTTATGGGGCTGGAGCAATAGTATATCAGGGAGCTCATTTGCCATGTACAAAGCCACCTGGAGTTGGATCCCTGGCATTCCATATGTTCTCCACACATGGCCAGGGGTAATTTCTGAATGGAGAGCCATGAATCACCCCCGAGCATCGCCAGGTGTAATTCAAAAAGACAGAAAAAAGAATAAAAAGGATGCCTTATTAGCAATACAAAGTACGAAACAATTTGGAGGTAGCAAATGAAGGGATACAGAAAAAATACCTGACCCACCAAGGGACATCCAGATGACATACCTGCAGCAGTGAGATGAGAAATCTAACTCATTCTAAGGGTCACTAACTCCTATTAGCTCTTATTCCTTTCCAACCATGTCACTCACACATAAATGGGTTCCTCTTAAGTTTTCTCTACAAACTAAATTCAGACTTGTGAATAACAACAAATTAAGGCCCAAGTGAGTCAAATCCAGCCGTTGATCTGTTTTGGTAAATTAAATTTCACTGTAACACAGTTATTTCCAGTTGTAATCTCTTTGGACATTTTCATGTCTCAGTGGGAAAGTTGAGTAGTAGTGATGGAAATTATATGATCTGCCAAGCTAAAGCTTTTACTGTCTGAATTTTGACCAGCTGTTGGACTCTCAGGATAGAGAAAAGATGGAAGAGGTCGGCAGTAACAGACAGCTTAATTGATTTGTAATATTATTGCTTGGAACAGGAGAGATTCTATAAGCGGTAAGGCACTTGTCTGGTATGCTGCCAACCAGGTTGGAGACCCTCATTGCATATGCTTGTAAGTCCCCCAATCACTCCCAGGGATCATTCCATAAGGGGAGAACAAGGCATTGAACTTGAGCACTGCTGACTGTGGTCCCAAGCCCTCACCATTCCCTCCACATCCACCCAAAAGAAGAATGTACTTCCTTAACATAATTATACGCCTTTCTCACTCTCACTAAAGTTTGAGTCAAGATCCCAAGCAACTACTCTGTTAAACTATTTACTCTTAGATGGGGATATTTTGTTTTGAGATGCCTTCTTCATAGGTCTTTTATTGGGAGCAATGTCTAAGCCAACAAAGGCGCTTAAATTAAACTATTTCATTTAGATTACAAAAGAGGTTCATTTTGAGATGTTTGTTCTGCAGGTTCTTGTCCAGGAAAAAAATGATGACTTTCATTACAAATACAAAATAAATAAACTTCAAATGTGAAAGTAATTACATAGAAGGTCACACAAAATAAGTATAAATGGTGTAGGCTAGAAACAGCCTTGATAGCATAAATCACTGGAATAGCGAATAACAACTCCATCTCTCCCTATGTGTCCTTTCTTGGAAAAAATATATGTGAATTTTTTTATTTTTTTAAACATTACCTTGGCCCTGGTAAAGGTAAGGTAAATGTAAAGGCCCTCCCGTTGTTCATCGATTTGCTCGAGCGGGCCCAGTAACATCTCCATTGGAGACTTTGTGACAAAGATAAACATATACTGTTCTTAAATAACTTTCTAATAAAGGTTTATATGTGAATTAGTAAAAATATGAGAAATGAGTGAGAGTTTTTTTCTAAAATCTTAGTTATGTTAGGGTGTTCAATAAATGACAGGATTCATCTTGTCTGTCTATCTATCTATATATCTATCTATCTAATCTATCTATCAGTCTGGTGCAATGGCACAGCAGATAGGACATTTGCTCTGCATGTGGCCAACCCAAGTTCGATTCCTCCATCCCTCTCGGAGAGCCTGGCAAGCTACTGAGAGTATCCCGCCATATGGCAAAGCCTGGCAAGCTCCCTGTGATATATTTGATATGCCGAAAACAGTAACAACAATTTTCACAACGGAGACATTACTGGTGTCCGCCCAAGCAAATTGATGAAAAATGGGAAGGCAATGCTACAGTGTTACAGATTTTAGAAATGTGGTAGATTCACGAGAAGACTCAGACTTTCTTGTAAACAGTCTAAAGCACCTGTATATTTTATTTCTAGTTTTACCACCATGTGATATAATATTTAGTAAACATCATTATTTCTGTTCAGAGGTTACATTATTGACAGAAAAAAAAAACTTTAGTTTCAGGTAGGAAAAATCATTAGGATATCAAAATTTTTCTTAGTTTATTGTACTAGAAAGTTTGTGAATACAAATATTTCAAAAATTCAATGATATTGCTTAATTTTAATCTTTTCCTTAATGTGTGTGATAGAACTTGATCATTGTGCATGCAAAATGCAAAATACAAAAGTTTTTTTTTTCTTTTACCAGTGCCTAAGTAAAATTATCATGTTGTCAACTGTGAACATAGTCAATGCACCATACTTATATTAGCAGTTCTGTTAGTTTTGTACAAAAAGAATAGTGTTCATATGACATCAGTCTCTATAAGATATGATAAATGACCATTTATAACCATTGTAATTATTAGAGTTACTGCTACACTAGGTGTTTTTCAATGTGCTTTTAAATGTGGATAAACATTCTTTTAAAATTTTTAAATTCTTTAAAATGTCATGACAATTAAATTGGTTTTCATAAATGGTGTAGACTATATACTTTTATTTAAAATATATTCATTAAATTGATTGGGAGATGGCATAGAGGTTAAGACACATGCCTTGCATCTGGCAGATGCACGTACAATTACTGGGACCAAATGATTTTCTGAATATGGTCAGATATAGCCTGGGAGTTCATCAAACACCACCAAGTATTGCCATGATAGTTCCTTAGCACTGCAGACCTCAAGCAGTATTTCATTCTTAGGCTCTCACATTGAACTGCAGGCTTGTTACTGTGAGGCATAGCTTTCTTGACCTATGAGCATTGCTCGCTAGGATTTAAAAACAAGTAGTAGGGTAAGGGACATGGTAGACTTCCCAAGGAGACCTACCATGAATATCAAAAACACTCCTAGAGTCTACATCTTTGTTTAATTAGCTGTTCCAATATCCATTACTGTAAATTCATATGAATTCAACCCTAGAATTTAATAGATTAACACAACAGCAATCATTTTATTATTCTTTCCTGTGCCTCTAAGGTCTGACTGGCATTCATAAGGTCATTGTAGAGGCTTAGTCTAGCTCTTGCATCCAGTCATTAGAAGCAGTTGGGGTCATCTTGAAGCATTCTCCACTCCAGGGTCTTACAATTGATGTTGTCACTTGACTGGGATTTCAGCTGGGCTGCCTGGCAGTACACACCTGCAGCCAGTTGGTTGAGTGTCTCAAAGTATTCCTCCTAAGAATGAGCCTTTTACGAGATACACACAAAGAGCCAGAGATACTCTGTAGGTTCTAGTAAGAAATTCTATATTAGTTTTCTTTTTATTTTCAATTTTAATTATTTATAATCAATATTATCAGTATTGCTCTTTTTCATATGCAGTTTTGCTTCAACAAACTTACAAGAATGCCAGGAGATCTTCATCTTTGTCCCAACATCCTGCCTCCCAACCATCCCAGCACCCTAAGAGCTCAATTTTATTGACCATTTGTCTGAGTTGTTCCCACTGGGGATTGCAAATTCTGCTATGTTTCTTCATAATCCACAAATAATTGAGTTCATTTAGTACCATCTGATTATTCCTGAATCAGTTCACTTAACATGACTTTGTCCAGTTCCATTTAAGTTGCAGTGAACTGCAAGACTTCATCCTTTCTGAGTGCTGAGTGGTATTTTGTTCTTTATTTGTGCCACAACAACATATCTGTTGTTAGGTACGTGGATTATTTCCAGATCTTTTCTATTGTACATAATTCTGCTCTGAACATTGATGTGCATATGTCCTTTCATAGAAAAGTTAAGTGTTGGGTTTTTATTTTTTTGACATAGATTGTCAGGAGATTTCAAAATCAAATAAAAGCTTAATTATTTATTTTTGAGAAGTCTCCAAACCATTTTTCAAAGAGGCTGAACCAAGTAATAGTTCTACTAGTATTTAAGAGTTACTTTTCTGTAACATCCCCACTAGCACTCATTTTTTCTTCTTTCTTTAGAATGAGACAGGTTGGACGGAAGCATTTATGAATTGAAATTATTTTTGCGTATACTTTTTTCTCTTCTGAGAAATTTTTAGTAGAATTTTTTTATGCTGCACATTTTCTCTATGCTTTTACTTCCTGATCTCTAATCTAACAGTGATCAACTGGCTTATTCCACAGCTAGTGTTAACCCTTTATTGGGACTTAACTTGTGCACATTACATTCTGCCTTGTGCAAAACCTAGTTTGTTCAAATGTTTTGCTTTGGAGGCAGGAGATTTAGGTCATGCCTGGAAGTGCTCAGGGCTTACAATTGGCACTGTTCTCAAGGATCACTCATGGTCAAGCTCAGGGACCATAAGGTGTGCCAGAAATTGAACCTAGATCGATTGCATGCAGTGTAAACACCCTATACAATGTATTATCTCTCCAGCTCAAGTAAAATATGTTTTTGTTCATTGCATTGAATATTTATCATAGAAAAATAAAACATGTACTACATTTATTAGAGCACATAAGCAAATCTCATGCAATACTAAATTTTTACAAGTGCATTAAATGAATTTAAAAATGTTAAAAATATTTAGCATTAAATCTGCCTTCATTTGTATGGGAAATAAACTAGGCAGAGATGGAAGCAACATTAAAGACACCTTAAAAATGTGAACCATAAAGAGGCATTGAGTGGCAATCATGCTTGGTCGACAGTCTATCCTCAGCATGCTCTCCCATTGTGGGCGGATCCTCCCAACACACTTTATTTGGTGTTCCCTTCTCTTTCTGAGCTCCCCCTTCCCCTAACATGTGTGGTTGTTCACCGGGTCATTGAGTAAAATTCCTGGTACTAATCTCTGCCATACTTGGGTGTTAGTTTCCTATTTTGTTACTTTATGTTCCCCAGATGAATGCAATCTTTCTATGTCTATCCCTTTCTTTCTTCGCTTAACATGATACTTTCCATGTAGTACCACTTGTATGTAAACTTCATGACTTCGTCTTTTCTAACAGCTACATAGTACTCCATTGTGTAAATGTGCCAAATTTTCTTCAACCAGTCATCTGTTCTCGGGCACTCAGGTTTTTTCCAGATTCTGGCTATTGTAAAGAGTGCTGCAATAAACAGACAATTGCAGATGTCACTTCGGCTATACTTTTTTTGCCTCTCTGGGATATATTCCCAGGAGTGGTATTGCTGGGTCAAATGGGAGCTCAATTTCTAGTTTTTTGAGAATCATCCATATTGTTTTCCAGAAGGGCTGAACCAGTCGGCATTCCCACCAACAGTGAAGGAGTGTCCCTTTCTCACCACATCCGCGCCAGCACCGGTTGCTTTTGTTCTTGTGGATATGGGCCAGTCTCTGTGGTGTGAGGTGATACCTCATTGTGGTTTTGATCTGCATCTCCCGGATGATTAATGATGTGGAACATTTTCTCATGTGTTTTTTAGCCATTCGGATTTCTTCTTTGTCAAAGTTTCTATTCATTTCATCTCACCATTTTTTGATGGGGTTGAATGTTTTCTTTTTGTGGAGTTGAACCAGTATTTTGTATATCCTTGAAATTAACCCCTTATCAGATGCGTAGTTGGCGAATATCCTTTCCCATTCAGTTGACTGTCTTTGTATTTTGGTCACTGTTTCTTTGGAGGTGCAGAAGCTTCTTAGTTTAAGATAGTCCCATTTATCTATCTCTGTTTTCACTTGCTTGGCCAGCGGTGTGACATCTTTGAAGACACTATTAGCTTCTATGTCATGAAGGGTTTTGCCAACATTTTCCTCAATGTATCTTATAGATTCCGGTCTGATGTTGAGGTCTTTAATCCACTTAGATCTTACTTTTGTACATGGAGTTAGGCAGAGATCTGAGCCCATTTTTTTGCATATAGCCGTCCAGTTTTGCCAGCATAATTTGTTAAAGAGGCTTTCCCTGCTCCACTTCACTTTTCTTTCCCCCTTATCGAAGATTAGATGCTCGTATGCTTGGGGGGGGGGGGGGGACATCAGTATATTCAACCCTGTTCCATTGGTCTACAGCTCTGCCTTTGTTCCAGTACCATGCTGTTTTAATTATTACTGCCTTGTAGTAGAGTTTGAAGTTAGGGAGGTTGATTCCTCCCATTTTCTTTTTCCCAAGAATTGCTTTAACTATTCGTGGGGGCTTATTGTTCCATATGAATTTCAGGAGTGTTTGCTCCAATTCTTTGAAGAATGTCATGGGTATCCTAATAGGGATTGTCACTCAATGCCTCTTTTGCAGACCATGGCACTCAAAAGGAGAGAGAGGGAAATGCCCTGCCACAGAGGCAGGGTGGGATGGGGACTGGGTGGGGGGGAGAGGATGCTGGGATCCGTGGTGGTGGGAAATGCGCACTGGTGGAGGGATGGGTGTTTGATCATTGTATAATCGAAACCCAAGCACAAAAATGTGTAAGTCTACAACTGTACCTCATGGTGCCTCACTATTAAAAAATAAATAAATATAAAGGTGTTGGGAGGATCCTCCCAGGATGGGAGAAGCATGCTGAAAATAGACTATAGACCAAACATGATTGCCACTCAATGTTTCTTTTGCAAACCACAACACCCAAAAGGAGAGAGAGAACAGAGGGGAATGCCCTGCTACAGAGACAGGGTGGGATGGGGGGACGGGGGGAGTGGGAGGGATACTGGGATCCGTGGTGGTGGGAAATGGGCACTGGTGGATGGATTGGTGTTTGATCATTGTATAAGTGAAACCCAAGCACAAAAATGTGTAAGTCTGCAACTGTACCACATGATGTCTCACTATTAAAAATTTTATAATAAATAAAAATAATTAATCATTTTCTAAAAAAAAATGTGAACCATAACATTATCTTAACAGTCCAGCCCATGTTGTTTAGTAGATCAATAATAGGCCAATATCCTAAAAGTAAAAATGACACTCTGACTTTCGATGCTTGCATACCAATATACTAACACCCAATGTAGATCTTTGAAGTTCCTCTTTGATTTTTTTCTCTTCTTTTCGTTTTCCGGAAAGTAGACCTGTCTAGTGGTTCTTGGTTCTTTGAAGAGTGTCGCCTGCTTTATTGCTTGTCGTGGCTGGCTATTTCCCGTGCACAAAGGCAGAGAAAGAAAACACTGTCTGGAGACAGCGTGAAAATAGTTCATTTGTTTGCAATGCAGGACAGTCTTTAAGTTTCTAAAGCTGTTATATGAGAGACCCCATCTCTTGATTTAGAATCTTAAACTACCATTGCAAGTTGTTATATTAATTGATGTGCAGGACTATAGAACTTGAGCAATATAACTTCACAGCTATATATGTATATGGCTCTTCCTGCACACAATTAAAGTTTTTGTGTCTTTTACTATGAAAATGATCTCTCTAACCATTCCTCTCCCCTCCCTCATCCATTTCTTCTCCCTATAGTAGTCACAGAGCCTGGGTTAGTTTTGTTCTACTTTGCTAGCTTTACTTACTTTAGTTATTTATATTCCAAATATTCATGGAACTGTCTGTCTATTTGTCTGTCATGCCTTTATTTATTCTATTAGCATAATGTTTCCAAAATAAACAGTATTCTTTTGAATATCTGATTATTGATACATGGGGCTCAGTTACTGACATCCTATTTGTGCTTTCTACTTGTGTTGTCTTCTTTTGTTATTTATTTTTTGTTTGTCTCTCTTTTCCTTTTCATTTGGATGGTTTTTCTTGGTAAGTCACTCATTTTAATTTTCTTTCTAAACACCTCAACTCTAGATTTGTTTTTCCTTTCTTGTTCCCATGAACGTTGTATAAAAGTTTCTGTATCTAAAATTGCCTTTAGGACTAAAATAATCAACTTTAAAAGTATGCTTATTGAGGGTTGGAACGATAGTACAATGCTGTCGACCCGGGTTCGATTCCCAGCATCCCATATAATCCCCAGAACACCACCAGGAGTAATTCCTGACTGCAGAGCCAGGAGTAACCCCTCTGCATTGCCGGGTGTGACCAAAAAATTAAAAAAAAAAAGTATGCCTATTAAGGAAGCAAGCTTAGGGTTCAAGGGAACCAGAGGGGCAAGTGGAGGGAAATTGACATGCATCATGCATGGTGGAGCACTTGTAGTAGCATATTTTTTTTTAATTTAGTCACTGTGAAATGACTAGTTTTGTTTCAGCATGCAATGATTTAGAACCAACCCCTTTACCAGTATCCATTTACTCCAACATTACCACCCTCATTTGCCTTGTACCATGAGTACCAAGAGAGGTACTCTTTCCATAGTTTTAAATATTTTTGCAATTTGCTTTACAGTACTGTTGCTGATACAGTTTCACACATAACACTTCATGCCTCAAACTCTATTATGAGCTGTATAAAACAGAGTACTTTAATAAAAAGAAAACAGTCTTAGGGCCAGAGAAGTAGCTCAAGGACTGATCACATGTCTTGCCTGCAGAAAGCCTGGTTTCAATGTCTGCCACCATATGATGTTCAGAGCATTGCTGGAGTGTCCCTAGCACATAGTTGGGAGTAGTCCTGGGGTCATTACTAGGTACGGTCCCAAAGTCAAAATAAAAATAATAGCATCATCGGATGTAATTCTATTTGCATCTCTCTTTAAAGTTTTGTCACTGTCTCCTATTGCTGCTGAATATATTTTGACTGTATTATTAATACTACCTTTTTGTATTGTCACCTCTTTTTTTGCACTGAATAATTCCATTTAGCATTTCCCATAGAGAGGACAAATAGAGGTACACTTCATTGCTTTCTGCTTGTGTGGAAAGTCTTTATTTTTCATCTCTCTTGAATGATAATTTTGCAGATAAAGTATTTTTAACAGACAGGTTTTTTAAAAAATATATTAATTTGAATACATTTTTCTATTTTCTCATAGCCTATAGGGTTTCAGTTATACCTTTATAGAAGTTGAAGAGAAGTGTCCTTTTATATTCAATTTAGGGCTGGGATTTGAGTCACAGCTGGCTTTCTCAGGACATAGTCCTGACTCTGGGCTCAGGGATTCCCCCTGGCAGTGCCCAGGGGAGCATATGAGGAGCCATTGATGAAACCAGATTGACAACATGCAGGACAATAACTTTACCTATTTAACTATCTCTCCAGCCTCTGTGTAGCATACTTTTCCCTTAGCAGTCTTTAATACACTTTTCTTTCCTCTTCCAAGTGATTTGATATTTTAACCATGATGTGCTTTGGTAGGGTCATTTTATATTCTGAAATTTGTGAGTTTTTTTCTCAACTTCCTAGACATCTAACTGTTAGTTATTACTTTAGATTTGAAAAGTTATCAACTACTTTTTATTTGAAAATATATCTGCTCTATTTATTTTCTCTTTACCATTTAGAATGCCCATTATTCTTAGCTGCATTTATCTGATGAAACATAATAATAAAATTTATTCATTTTTCTTAAAATTATTTGTTTTTTCTTTTTTCTTACTTTTGCTATTTCTGCTATGAATCTTTAATTACTGATATCTGTTTATCCTTAAGATTAAGTTGGCATGCTATGCTTTCATGTTAGATAAAGTTTCATTCAATGTCTTCCTCATACTCTGGGATCCTTTGACATCTACAATCTCTTTGAAGAGTTGTGTTCTTGTATCTCTTTATATCTTGGACTTGTTTTTCTGCGTTTATTGGAGATTTTCTAACTTCACTGCGGTTTAGAGTTATGACTCTTACAACTTATTTATCTGTTATATCCTTCAATACACGTCTTTATGCTTGCTGTCTGGAAATTTACAATTTTTCATCTTTTACAACAATTGCCAAATGAATTTATCTGCTTACTGTGTTAGCTAATTTTTGTTTTCCTATAGATGGTGACATGACTTTGGTGTTGTAATTGCTTCTTTAGTGGTAGGAAGAGAGGGAAAAAATAAGGATCCCCTAATTCATGATAAATTATGGTGATACTAGTGAGAGGAAGGACTGTAAAAAAAAAAACAGTAAAAGTCTCATGTCACCCCTCTTCCTCAGAACCACATCCAAACAATAGCCATTGCAAAACAGCTTTCTTGTCTTTACTTGGTCAGATCCCTGACCTACTGAGTTCCCTGAGGATGGTAGAGTAGGTCTCTGCTGGTATTACTGCACTAGACTCAAGCACAAAGACTCAATGTTGAATTTCAGTGCACAGATTCTTTCAGGAGCACATTCTTTTACCTTTGTCAGGAAGTTTACCAATGTGAAAAATTCTAGTGTACACAATCTTTGTTCTATCACAGCAGGGTCAGTTATGCCAAAAACAACAAAATGACTGGTGCTGCAAATCCTTTCCACAATCCCAGTTCCTCCAACTTTCTGTACTGTAGTCATCAACCTGTGTATACTAAACATCGATGCATGAGTCTCTCAGGCAAAGGAGACTGAAGTGGTGATGCTTCCTGTGATTTAAGTTGATGTCTGATTGTGCTGTAGAATGAATAGTTTCTTGCTGGAGTCTGCTCTGTCATATCTTTCAGGAAAAACAACAACAGTAGGACTCTCTAATTTTCTTTGTTTCTCTATGGTTAGTTTTTCTATGATTTTTAATGCTACATCATTGTTTTGTCCTGTCTTCTATATAAAACTTCATGAACGTATTGACTAGCACTCTTATATGACATCTCAACATTAGGTGAATTAAAGATGATTCTTAAGACCACAACCCAAATCACTGTCCTGAATATAGTGTTCAGACTTGTGCTGATCAGCAATTATCCACTTCGAGTTCACCATGTAAGATTTCCAGATTATATGTAGAATGGTGGACAACACAAAGCAACTGCCTTAGCAGATTATGTGCATTAGTTCATGAAATAACAACACCAGTTTGTTTCTTTATTGTCACATTTTTTGCTATTCCCATTTTGCAAATGTAGAAACTGAAACTTTGGAGTAAGCACTTTTCCCCAAAACAAACTTCTAATCAGCAGTAAAATTTGGGCACTGATTTTCTGGGGCACTCTCCTACTCCCTGTACAGAATTATGTAAATCAGGCAGAAAAAATAATAACTTTGTAGTATTATCTAAAGCAATATTTTGGTCCTATCCACCTAGCATTTGTTTTGTCCTGTCTGTTACTTTTTTTCTTGTTCAGGGTCACTAAAAATATTTAAAGGACACTTGAGTGCTTAAGATCTCCTGCAAATATTATCTTCTCGGTCAGGTAAACACACCTCTGAGATTTCACTTATTCTCATATTAGAAACAAGAAAACTGAGATGGGAACAAGTTTTAAGAACTTTCTCTCTGAGTATGTAGCAGAACTAGTTGAAGCAAATACAACCCAACAAGCTTAGACACCCAGCACCCACATAGTCTTACAAGTACCACCATGAGTAATTGCAGAATTCAGAGCCAGAAGTATCCCTGAACATAACCAGGTATGCCCCACCCCCCTCAAAAATTTAAATAAATCATGAAAAATAATTTACTTTTTTTGTATTTTAATTATAGCTTTGGTAATGTGTTACAAAAAAGGGAATTAACCCCAAGAGATAATCATTATGTATACTTATGAGATGCCCAAAAGTTGATTTCATTATCAGTGATATTTAAGCCATCTCTGGTCAATGGTTCAGTTCTGGAGCACACAGTGCTAATGCAATTCCATGGGAGTCTGACGGTGTTGAAGATCATAATTTCTATCCCAAGCTGTATCAGAACCACCAAAGTCATGCCTGGTGATACTGAGTGGCCAAAGAGTGACAGGGATTAATTTTGGTGGAGTTACACATGCAAGGCATGCATTCTGGCCCTGTAATCTACATCCCTTGTCCCCAGGCATTAATATTTTTTAATGTTCACTAGGTACTCATTCTAAAATTTGTTGGTTTTGAGTGGTCATCAAAGGGTGTGATATAGCAAGGAATTTTGGGGAAAATGTATACACTTTGAGTGTGGGTTTGCATTGAAGACTACTTAGGTTTATAAAGAAAATTTTGATCTACTATTAAACCTGTAGAACTATAGCACTGTCCACCCGTTGTTCATTTGTAAAAAACTATGCACACTGAAGGTTTTGTGTTCGCGGGCTCTCTGGATGGCTCTATCTCACCACTCACGTTCAGTGCTCTAGAGCTGCTGTGTGTGGCCTGGATCAGGACAGCTGTTGGCAAGGGCAGATGAAGGAAGAAGCGAGAGCCAGGCTGGTTGGTCTTAGTTGCAGTTTATTCCAATCTTCTCCTCATTCCTGTCTCTCCTTGGCCTCCCAGTCCACTCTTCCAGTCTATTTATATTCCCCAGCATGGGGGGTTGGGGTAACAATCACACATAGGTGTGGTCACAATCAATAGGATTAAAGTTCTTCCCCTCAGGGGATGCTTGCTTCTAGGACAGATTCTCTCTCAGCAGAACAACCCACCCAAGGGCAGAATCCCACAAGTGTTTCTCCTCTCCTTGTCCAACAAACATATAAGCATTCATATCACTGTCTGTCACTGTCCTCCTGTTGTTCATCAATTTGCTCGAGCGGACCCAGTAATGTCTCCATTGTGACAATTGTTACTGTGTTTGGCATATTGAATATGTCACGGGTAGTTTGCCAGGCTTTGCTGTGCGGGTGAGATACTTTTGGTAGCTTGCCAGGCTCTCTGAGAGGGGCGGGAGGGATCGAGCTTGGGTCGGCCATGTTGGCCGCTTGCAAGGCAAACACCCTACCCGCTGTGCTATTGCTCCAGCCCAAGCATTCATAATATCAATAATTTTGTATGGACACAGTAAGAGATCGATGAAGCTTATAGAATTGCTTTCCTGGGGTCATCTTGATATCAGACTACAGTGCTCAGGCCAGATTAGTCTTTCCTATCCCCAGCAGGGTCCTAATCTCGTCATTACTTTGGATTATGACAGCATTTGTCATGATTGAGCTTTTAATTTTTAGTTAAGAAAATGTGGCACTTTGGCCAGGCCCATCTTGATGCCAGGGTAGCACATAGCTTACCACTTGCCCTGGTTCCATCCAGTCCCTCATCAGGACCCTGCTTTTGGGGGCGGTAGGAAGTAAAGGCAGCTGTGGCTTAGGTGAGAGAACAGATGCCCAGAAGGGAAATATCATTGAGAGTCATATTACAAAAACATGTCTTCTTGTGTTGATACAAAAGGACATTGCTTTAAAGTAAACTATTCAAAAGACATAAGGAGAGGAGAAAGGCAATAATAATTTACAATATAAGTTCAGTGTCCTAGAAAGATCTGACCTTACAAATTGACAGAAACTGATTAGGGAAATAAGCTGATTAACTTTTTGGGGAAGAGAGTATAGAGAATTAGTTACAAATAAACAAAAGAATGGGAGTGACTCAGGAGCACTAGGATGGATATGACCAGATAAACCTAAGCTGCCTGAGGAAGGACAGAACAGTGTTATCCTACAGTTCATTGATTTTCTTGAGCGGGCACCAGTAACATCTCCATTGTGAGACTTGTTGTTACTGTTTTTGGCATATAAAATACGTGGCAGGTAGCTTGTCAGGCTTTGCTGTGCAGGTGGAATACTCTTGGTAGCTTGCCGGGCGCTCTGGGAGGGGCAGAGAAATCAAACCCAGGTCAGCCACGTGCAAGGTAAATGCACTACCCACTGTGCTATTGCTCTGGCCCACTATTAAAGCTGATACATTTAGAAATATTATGTTATCAGTGTGGCCATATTAGAAAATTTTGCCGCTGGATTGAAAAAATAAGACAATTTTTTTTTTTGCCATTTCCTCTGAAGGTTAATTTCTAATCTACCTTTCCTCTCTTAAGCAACTTGAGCATAGTAAAATTTTAACAGTATCTCTCTTAATCTTTGGCGCCTATGGCAATAGCCAAGTCAATTAAAAGCAGCTTCTCTGTTCTTTTCAGAGTTATTAGACTTTGGAATAATTTAGTGGGACCTTAATCATTTTTTTCCTCCACCTCATGATTCTTGTAAATATCTCTAAGCCACCACAATAAATGCACAGTTTTTCTAAGATATGAGCTACTGTTGCAAATACTCTCAAGATTATTTTAAGTTGCTTCTTTAAAACTGGATGACTATTGGCAAGTACTTTCTATACTGGAGATGTTGGGGAAATTTTAATTTCATGATCCAGCATAAATTTCTCTCACTGGCTCCTGCTGACGTCACTTTGGTTTGTCCATATCATTTCCCAGGTAGCAAAATTATCTAATGGAGAGGGTGAGGTTGACTGAGATGTGAAGCGTGTACACTTGGTACAGACACAGACCTATGAAAGACTGGCTTTCAAGACTCACTTGCAAATTGAATATGCCCATCACTGTGGATTAGCCTCCAACTTACATCCAACTGTTGTCATTTCCATTTTAGTGCCATACGCATTCAGATGACTGTCCTGAATAAAAATTTAGACCCTATAATATCCTGTCTGTTACCATATGCTAGGAAGCAACTTTGGTAGGGTAAAATGAACTGCTCACCAAATACACTGTCTTTGTAACAAAGTTGTCTCTTCTTTCCTGAAAGAGATTTGTTAGAAACTTTCTATTGTGCTACAAAGCAGACAATTAAATGTTTATTTTAACTCACATAGCTACAATGGTGAAACAATCATTGTTAAAGATAATAGTTTTCATAAGTTTCCCAGGAAACCCACATAGCTATTCATGAAGGCAGTATCACTGCGGGTTTACAACAGAGGAATGAGATCTTATCAGGCTTGACCAAAGTTTCAGGACTGTTATAGTGATCATTAAACTTCAGAGTCTACACTTTCTAACTCCAAAGACATCCATCTCTTTTATGGAGTACAGTGATTAAAATGACTATAATTTTTAATACTTGTACCAAAAGGCGGGATCATTTTAGTAAATAAGGGAAATATAGTCATAATAATGAGCTCAATTAAAGTCTCACTAAATTGGATATAAAAAACAAACATATGAAACTGACACCCCAGGATAGTAGAAACAAGAGTTAGGAGTATCAGTCCATGGTTAGAAGCCTACCTCAAATACTGGGGGAGAAGATTGGGATAGAGAAGAGACCACTATGACAAAGATGGTTGGAAATAAACTGGATAAGAACTCTGTACTGAAAATAGGCAAAAGAACAAACATGATAACCTCTTGGTACAGTACCTATCTAAAGGGAAGGAAAGGAGAGAGGGAGAGGAAGAGGGAGAGAGAGAAAGAGAGAGAGAGAGAGAGAGAGAGAGAGAGAGAGAGAGAGAGAGAGAGAAGGAAAGAAGGAAAGTACCTGCTACAGAGGGCTGGGTGGTTGGGGAGGGTGGCAGGAGGGAAACTGGGGAAGCTGGTAATGAGAAATGTACACTAGTGGAGGGATGGGTGTTGAAACACTGTATGATTAAAATCAGACCATGACGATTTTTGTAATCCTGTATTTGACAGTAATGCACGTGCGTGCGCGCGCACACACACACACACACACAGGATTTTTAAAACGAATAAATTCTCACTAAAAACAATCATGTGATTGGAGCACCATTTAAATTATGAAATGAAAAGGATCATTGCTCTGACAGTAGATAAGGGAGAATAATATGGTGATAAAAACCTTTGACATGTAGTATCAGCCACGGAGAACAAAAGTCTCTTCCTTGATTCCAGTTTGATTTCTGGGTCACCAGAGATAGAGAGGCCAAGGCCCTGACTACAATTGCCCTTTGGGGGCATGTTTTAGCCAGGTGTTCATGGTTATGCTTGTATGACCTATGAGGTTTAGGAGACAGGTTCTTGGAAAAGAGATTTTGTACATAGGGAAGATTCTGGGAAAGAAACTCATGTGTTATCTTTAAAATTTCTTTTTTGGCAAAGCAAATTAGCCTCTCTGTTTTCTTGGGAAATTTCATGACAGTTGGGCAATTCTCCGGCAGCTGGTGTCTACATGTTTAGAAAGATGAGGCAGTCTCAGTAAGCAGACCATGATGTCTGTGCTCTCTTTTTGGGTCAAGGGGCCTTGAGGCAAAAAGGTTACTCAAGTGAGGGCAGTGGAATTAAATGTGAAGGATATGATTAGCTCTGTTTGCCTTTGTGTGTTCTTGTTTAGGTGACTGTATCATTCTATTTTCTTTCCTACACTCTAATGATAATCTTGAGTGTTTGTACCTCAAAGTCTATTGAAAGTAGCAAGTGATGATCCAAAATAATATGTTCTCCATTGAAGGACCTCACATTCCCGAGGACCTAATCTCAGAAAGAAAAAAAAAAAACTTGTGTCACAGATAAGTTAAATTTCTCTTCTGAATGTAAAGCTGAAACACTGCCTATTAACTGCCTCTCAGCAATGCACAGCATTTTTGAGACAAGAGCATTGGCTGAAAATAAAAGTGCTCAGGATCTTGTCTTGGGAAGATTTTGAATGTATCAGGCAAAGTATTTATTCTTAAGGAGTTCGCAGGCCAAGTTTTGACTTGGACACTGGACACTGGTTTCCAATATTAGAGGGGGGAACGTACACCACCACCTCTGCCCAGTGGCTAGATTCTGCACTGAGCAAGCACAGAGCAGTGAAGGAGTGGGGGGCTGTATAAGGGGCGAGGGAGGCTGATTCCAGGACTCTCCAAAAGCAAGGGTAGCATAACCCCATCAGGGCGGTGTAGTGGATGGGGCCATAACCAAGGGTGGGTGGATTCAGCCAAATACCACTCTCCTAACTCCTCTGTAAAGGCAGTATCTAACCTGCAGGAAACAGGGTAGGATCCACCCAAATTTAAAAATTATTCTCATCTTTGGCAACATTCTTTCAGTTCTAGGCAGTGTTGACCAAGGAAACTCTAAGATGAAAACATCACGAGGAATTGCTTTCAGAAAGACTTGGAGTAGACAAAAATTGTCAACCCTTGGCCTTCTGTCACTTCGTAGTTTGAGAGTCAGTGCCAAGGTTAATCCTAAAAATAGCAGGACATTAGAAAAATAATATGTAAAAATGGATTTATTTTTCAATTTGCTCCTAAATAAAATCTTTCTAGTTTGAACAATATTATTCAAAAAATAATTTTTTGTCTCTTACAAACATCAGGGTCACATATAATAGAAACTTTTTGCATTTTTGAAGTCTATTTAAAATTCCTATTTTTATTGTGGTGGGGCTGGAACGATAGCACACTGGATAGGGGTTTGCCTTGCACATGGCCAACCCAATTGATTCCTCCGTCTGTCTTGGAGAGCCCCTCAAGCTACCGAGAGTATCCCGGCTGCCCTGCAGAGCCTGGCAAGCTCCCCATGGTGTATTCAGTATGCCAAAAACAGTAACAACAAGTCTCACAATGGAGACGTTACTGATGCACACTCGAGCTAACCAGTGAACAATGGGAGGACAGTGCTACAGTGCATTGCAGAGCTATTGTGGTGCCCTAACAGTTTATAGCAGCTACAATCATGTAATATTGGAGATCAAATAGAACTTGCATAAGCAAGCATGCACACCAATCCTTTGAGCTATCTTTCTGGCCCAATCCACAATTTTTAAATATAGCAACATTTTTTTCTATGAGAAATGTAAATTTCTCTTAGAAGATGTTAAGTTTAATTCTCCTTTATGCTACAGTCACAGTCTACCATTTGTTTCTAACAAAAAGTAACTCCATGTTAGTTCACTTTTACAGTATAAAAATAAGTTGGCCTAAGTGCATAAATACTAATTTAAAAGTATCTCTTAAAAGGTAAAGGTAAAGGTAAAGGCCCTCCCGTTGATCGTCGATTTGCTCGAGCGGGCCCAGTAACGTCTCCATTGGAGACTTTGTTGTTACTGTGTTTGGCATATCGAATACTCTCGGTAGCTTGCCGGGCTCTCCGAGAGGGGTGGAGGAATCGAACTCGGGTCGGCCATGTTGGCCGCTTGTAAGGCAAACGCCCTACCCGCTGTGCTATGTGAAAAAAATGCTCTTTTTTTCTTTTTGGGTCACACCCGGCATTGCACAGGGGTTACTCCAGGCTCATGCACTCAGTAATTACTCCTGGCGGTGCTTGGAGGAGCATATGGAATGCTGGGAATCAAACCTGGGTCGGAACATGCAAGGCAATTGCCCTACCCACTGTACTATTGCCCCAACCCTACCAAAATTTTCTCAATTTTAATGAAAATTCATAATACAAAATCTGAGTTCTGGCAACGATTTGCTGGGAAATCCTCTGAATCTTGTTTTCAAACTCCATTTTAAAATAAAAGGTTTGGTCTAAATAGTTGAATAGATTCCTCTACTTGAGTATTCCCTGTCTCTCCCTCCCACTTTTTTGATCTCTTCTACAAGATTTATGACCTAAATGTAACTCTTTTTCCAAAGAATGAATTGAGATTCCATAAATTTATATCCCGTTGATCGTCGATTTGCTCGAGCGGGCCCAGTAACGTCTCCATTGGAGACTTTGTTGTTACTGTGTCTGGCATATCCAATACTCTCGGTAGCTTGCCGGGCTCTCCGAGAGGGGCAGAGGAATTGAACTCGGGTCGGCCATGTTGGCCGCTTGTAAGGTGAACGCCCTACTGCTGTGCTATCGCTCCAGCCCAGAGCCCTTAAATCTGTGATCCTTGGTTAGCACACTCTCAAAATGACTCAAGCTTTGGCTAATCGAAGGAACTGTCCTCTGTCCCGTGATGAGTAAATGGAGACAGTTTTTATCTTTACAACTTGCTCTCCTAAGTGCTATAGAATTAAACCATTTGATTTGAAATATGTAAATCAATTAGGAAATAATGTCTGGGTTATTTTTTACTCCCATAAGCCAAATCAAAAACTGTACTGCTTTTAAAATGTCAATGCCAGGATTATTTTTTGTATGTATTGTAATTCTGAGGAGACTCATGTTTAACTAAGGAAGTGACCAAAGAACCTTCCATAAAGAGAATTAAGGGCTGGAGCGATAGCACAGTGGTAGGGCGTTCGCCTTACACGCGGCCAACATGGCCGACCCGAGTTCGATTCCTCCGCCCCTCTCGGAGAGCCCGGCAAGCTACCGAGAGTATTCGATATGCCAGACACAGTAACAACAAAGTCTCCAATGGAGACGTTACTGGGCCCACTCGAGCAAATTGACGATCAACGGGAGGGCCTTTACTTTACTATATATATATAATGCAATCGTTCTAACTATATATATTATAATATGCATTATATTATACAGTCATGTATTAAACAATCTATGCCAATTCCAAAAACATGGAATGGCATTTTTAATGCTTTTTCATTTGAAAAGAGGAAACATGAGCAATTGATATTCATAGCTATAGACTTCTCTTTTGCTCAAGAATGAGTATTGTTACATACCAAATACCTGAAGAACTTAGATTTTTAGTATAAAGTCACAATTTAGAGATTAAGATCACCCACAAATTTATATCTAATTAACAAAAGTAACACTATTTAGAAAGAACTTACATTCTCTTGAAAGGTAGGATAAACTTTAATTTCCAATTGGAAAAAATATATATATAATATAAGTGATATATATAAGTTATATATCTATATATTAATATCTATTATATATTTAATAATATTTATATAACTATTATATATCTAAGTGATACGTATATCACTGGATTTGAGACAAATTGTGTCATAAGCAAACTTTTAAGTGGTTAAAGAAAAGTTTAAAAAGCAAATAACAATAACTTACCTTAATTTAACTATATAGTCAGTTTCATAAACAGACTGATTTCTAAACTGTCATCTTTTTCACAAAATTTTAAGAATTTATAAACTACATCCTTTAAGAAGTTCCCTTTAAATCAATGTTATAACACTCACGAATAGATAGCTTCCAAATATTTTAGAATGGGGGGTTCAGTATAAATTAGAGATATAAAACTCTTTTTTGTGTAACTGAAATATTTACCAGAGAAGAAAAACTGAAGGCATGAAGATAAAACTGCCATTCTTATACTTTTAGGGTTTCCAAGTGAAAATCAAATAAATGAATAAATAATATTGCACTGTAGCACTGTCCCCCCGTTGTTCATTGATTTGCTCGAGTGGGAACCAGTAATGACTCCATTGTGAGACATTGTTATTGTTTCTGTTTTTGGCATATTGAATACTCCATGGGGAGCTTGCCAGGCTCTGCCGTGAGGGTGGGATACTCTCGGTAGCTTGCCAGGCTCTCTGAGAGGAACGAAGAATCGAACCCGGGTTGGCTGTCTGCGAGGCAAATGCCCTACCCGCTGAGCTATCATATAGAATACAAGTATAGATACAAATATCAAGTCATTATACCATCCCCCTGTAACTAATACAATGTTTATATTAATTTCATTTTAAAAAAACTTAATACAAGAACATCCATATAGAAATATAAAATAATCTTCCTTTTACCAGCATTATCTTCCCATGGCCAGTATCTATTGCAGTTTGTTTTTAAAAAACAAAACCACACAGCAAACATGAATTTTTGTAATCATTGTATCAGAGATGGAGGGGTCACAACTCACCTAGTTGAAGGCTCATTTATGCTAATTTCTGGTGTCAGGAATATATTTGGACAGATTATGGACTGAGGTAGACTTGGAATAGCACCATCCAATATGGTAGCCACTAGTTCTGTGGGCTACTTAAATTTAAGTTAATTGAAATTAATAAAGCTTAAAATTTATTTTTTCAATTAGTCAAACATCAAGTGTTCATCAACCAACTACAGTTGTGTCTTTCCTAATGGGACAGCAAAGGAAGCGTCAGAGTACAGCTGCCTTTAAGCCTCACTGTGACTAACTTCTGTCCTGTGCAAAGCCAAAATCAGCTTTTTGAAATAAATAGAAGTTTTTAGCCCTTAATTCCCAACATTTTAAAGCACAGTCAAAGTGAGTGCTATGGAAAAAGGATCAAATGAAGTCTTGGGGCGCTCTGTTTACTATGACTTTTCCAGAGGGGCACAGCATATTCAGACAAGCAAACCCTCCACCTGTGGATAATCACAGGGGAGTGCTCACCTTAGATGGCCACAAAAGCTTTGTAAGAGTCCTCTTGCCCAATTTCTTCTACCTCCAATCCCATTCATCACAAAAGCCAGAGCCATTTTAAATAGGAGATGAGGGGCTGGAGTGATAGTGTAGTGGGTAGTGCCTTTGCCTTGCTCACTGTTGTTTGGGGTTCAATCCCACACACCCCATATAGTGTGATCCCTAAGCACAGAGTCAAGAGTAAGCCTGAACACTGCTGAATACGACCCAAGAAGATTGGAGGTGAGGGGGACCAGCAGCAACTTTCTTACAGCTGATAAGATCATAGATCCAGACTCATTCCAAGTCTGGCTCATCCTGTTCTTCCTGCTCTCAGTACTCAGGCACATTGGCTTTTCTTGGGGCACAGATGGAACCTTGGAGGAACAGAAGGAGGCAAGGAGTGCATCTGGCTGCCTGCAAGCCTCTGTGGGTGTGGGCGTGGCCAGGCCCCATGGTAGCTCCAGCCTCATTGACTGCTGTGTGGTCTCCATCCTCGCCTTGTTTAAACTCAGGAGTGTAGGGGAAGCTCTGTGAATACAGGGTCCTGTGAGTACAGGCTCTCATAAGTACAGGCTCCCATGAGCACAGACTAGTCTCCACGAGCACAGACTGTGCGAGAATGTACTTCTGTGAGTATGGACTCTGTGATAAAAGATGCGTGAATACAGACTCTGCGAGCATAGACTCCATGAGTACAGACTCCCATGAGTACATATTTCATGAGTATACACTCCTGTGAGTACATACTCCATTAGTACAGATTTCTGTGAGTACACACTCCATGAGTACACACTCCCATGAGCAAACACTCCCATGAGTACACACTCCCATGAGTACAAATTCCCGTGAGCATGTACTCCCGTGAGTACACACTACTGTGACCACAACTCCTGTGAGTACACACTCCTGTGAGAAAACACTCCTATGACTACACACTTCCATTGCTGATTAACAGCTGAGGTGGAATTTTGCATGTGTTGGATTAAATAGACTCTATTGTGAAATGATTTTCACCAGCATCTACTTGTGGGCCAATGTGGAAACCATCACATTTATGTCATACGTGGTTGGAATCTATTTCTTTTGCAGTTTGTGCCTAGCACTAACTCCTGAGTAGAGTCCATGATTACAAACTCCCGTGAGCACAGACTCCCGTGAGTACCACTCCTGTAAGCAGATACACCCATGAGTACACACTCCTGTTAGCACACTCCTGTGAGCGCACACTCCCGTGATTATATACTCCCTTGAGCGTGCACTGCCATGAGAGCACACCTCTGTGAGTACACACTCCCATGAGCGCACACTTTCACGAGTACAGACTCCCGTGAGTGCACACCCCTGGGAGCACACACTCCCACAAGGGCACAGTCCTGTGAGCAAACACTCCCATGATGCACACTCCCATGAGCAGTCCCGTGAGCACACTCCCTTGAGCGCACACTCCCATGAGTGCACACTCTGTGAGCACACACTCCCATGAGCGCACACTCCCGTGAGCAAGCACTCCCGTGAACAAGCACTCCCATAAGTATACACTTCCATGAATAAACACTCCCCTGAGTAAAAACTTCCATTGTTGATTACCTGTTGAGGTGGTATTTTGCATGTGTTGAATTAGATTCTATTGTGAAATTATTTCCACCAGCATTTACTTGTGGGCCAATGTGGCACCCATCACATTTATGTCATATGTGGTTGGAATCTATTTCTCTTAGGCAATGCTGAGTTAGAGTGCCTTGCAGTATGGCCCCTGGGGAGAGAACTGGGTGCATAGAAGCAGTGATATAGGTAGATGAGGAGAATCACAAGTGCCAAGGCTTGCGGGGAAGAGCTCAGGGTTGGGAATGTCGGGCTGGGGACAAAGATGTTTTGAAAATAATATTCAGATGAAAAATAATTTCATATGAACTATGAAGTAATACAGTGTTATAAGACCAAAATAATAAAAACCATTCTGATTCTAAGTTTTAATATTTTTCAAAAGAAGTGCTAGCTCTATATTTTATCATCAGTTTAAATTTTGTTAAGGCAGATGAAGTCATGAAATTTGCATACAAGTGGATCAACATGGAAAATATCATGCTAAGTGAAATGAGTCAGAAAGAGAGGGACAGATATAGAAAGATTGCACTCATTTGTGGAATATAAAGTAACAAAATGGGAAACTAACACCCAAGAAAAGTAGAGATAAGCACCAGGAGGATTACTCCACAGTTTAGAAGCCGGCCTTACATCCTGGGGAAAAACACAGATCAGATAGAGAAGGGATCACCAAGTAAAGGAATGCCCTGCCACAGTGGAATATATGGTAAGTTGACTAATATAAGGTTATAGCACAAAACAG
Source organism: Sorex fumeus (assembly GCF_029834395.1). Classification (NCBI taxonomy): domain Eukaryota; kingdom Metazoa; phylum Chordata; class Mammalia; order Eulipotyphla; family Soricidae; genus Sorex; species Sorex fumeus. The sequence continues at coordinate 14,821,608 of NW_026606064.1, forward strand.
AAACTGGATATTCACTGTGCCCTTTCAGTTGACTAGTTTAAACATAGGGAAAGCATAGGGATGAATAATAAACCCAAGAAGGTGATATTTATCAGGGTTTTTCCATTAAAGTAAAATCATCTCACTGGAGAGACAAACACTATATTCACTAGAATGGGGATGGTATTGTTGGAACTATTTAGGAACTTTATAAATCACTTTGATATGCCAAACACAGTAACAACAAAGTCTCCAATGGAGACGTTACTGGGCCCGCTCGAGCAAATTGATAAATCACTTTGCACTACTATTTTTAATTTATTTTTTTTAAATGCCAGCACCAGGAAGAAAATAAATATTTGCTTCCATAATATAATCAGAGGACATAGAAAATGGTCTTTATTTTTCAGTGTTTTTAAATTAAGTTTCATTATGATAATCATTTGCTTGAGCGGGCCCAGTAACGTCTGTTGTTACTGTGTTTGGCATATCAAATACTCTCGGTAGCTTGACGGGCTCTCCGAGAGGGGCGGAGGAATCGAACTTGGGTCGGCCATGTTGGCCGCTTGTAAGGCAAATGCCCTACCGCTGTGCGTTCGCCTTACAAGCGGCCAACATGGCCGACCCAAGTCCGATTCCTCCGCCCCTCTCGGAGAGCCCGTCAAGCTACCGAGAGTATTTGATATGCCAAACACAGTAACAACAAAGTCTCCAATGGAGACGTTACTGGGCCCGCTCGAGCAAATCGACGATCAACGGGAGGGCCTTTACCTTACCTTTTACCTATGATAATCATATTTTAGAAGAAAATGGAAATATCAGCCATTAAAAGAAAATTAACTCTTGAATTGCAATTGATTTTAGTATATCAGTAGGAAAATTTATTTTCTAAATATTTGTCTTAAATTATAACTCAAGTTCAGCAAATTCAGCATGAGTCATAGCTACTTTATCAAGGCTGATAATAATCATTTGGTACCCACTAATACCCTACATATACACAAACACGCACAAATATTGTATTTATATACTTAGCCTAAACTTGTATGACTTTATTCCTTTAAACCTCTACTTCTAACACACAAATAATTAAGATATTTAGAATTTATGTTTTACAGGTGTGACAACGAAGAATTGCAGCAGTAATAAGCATTGTTAAAAAATATTGCAGCTGCATCTAACTAGAAATGGCATAGATGATAGAGATTCCTACTTTGGACAAACTTGCAGGCTATTGAATGTAGCCTGCCCACAGGGCAGAGTCTGGCAAACTCCCTGTTGCCTACCAAATATGCCAAACACCAGTAACAATGATGGGTCTCATTCTCCTAAAGAGCCTTGAATATAATCTCAGGGCTAGGATGAAAGAGACGTTACTGGGGCCTGCTCGAGGCAATCGATGAATAACAGGATGATGAAATGAAAAATGAAAATGATAGAGATGAAAAATGAATCATTGAAAATACTTTCTTCTTTCAATATCAAGGATGGACACTGACTACATAAGCTCATCTATAATTAGACAGATTAATATGGGTTTCCACTTATGGACATGAAAAGGCAGCTTTGGTCTCTACATACACTTGATCTTTCTGTTTTAAACAGTAGGGTAGCATGCCACTACAGAGAAGGGGGGTGTTTCTGAAAAGTGTTCTATGAATCTGGAGTGAGGGAAAACTCCAACTACTGTTGGAATCTATTCCACAGTACTTCTTGTCAGGAAATTGAAGTTAAGCTTTTATAGAATGATTTAAAAGTGATTGCTTTCCTAGACTGCCAAACATCAAGAGTTTTAGTCTGGCATTTAGTCAAATACTCAAATACTGATAGGTATGCAAAAATCTAGTATTGTCTTCAACATTCTACTTTTCTCTATGCCAATTTATTACAAGAAGATATACTTAGAACCAAAGTAGTTCTAGGATAGAAAATGCTATTTAGAGGTGCTGAGTCAGGAGATTATTCCTGAAAATTGAAAGTACAGAGAATGAATGAAATAGGGACAGTTGGTAACTAACAGAAAGCAATATTTACTGTACCCACTTGACTAGTTTTACTTATTTTTAATATTCTTGATGTTCTCTCTCTTAATAATGCCAAGAAGTTGATTGCAGATGTCATAGTGTAACCAATATAGTCTAAGTTAATAAAAATGCATCTGCCATACCTTCTACCACTGTCTTCTTTCTACCTGTCTATTGCGACTCTCCTTCAGTTAGTTGATCTGATGAACCATATGTGGCAGTTTTTTTTCTCATGGCCACAGACTCTACTCTGTTCAAAGATTAGTTTTCCTTTTTCTATATCACAGCTCACTTAGTCAATCTTCTGGCCATTGCTAAGATCACAACCTTCACGATCATGATCACAACCATCCTGTTATTCGTCGATTGCCTCGAGCAAGCTCCAGTAACGTCTCCTTAGTCCTAGCCCTGAGATTTTTTAAAAAGTTCCATATTCAATGCTCTTTCAGAGTTAGGAGAATGAGACCCATCATTGTTACTGGCATTTGGCATATTAGGTACTCCACAGGGAGTTTGCCAGACTCTGCCATGTGAGCAGGTTACATTCAGTATCCTGCCAGTTTGTCCAAAGTAGGAATGAGATAATAAGATGTTGCGCGGCCACAAATAGTCTCTGAGTCTTGGCTGTTGATGGGATTACAAGGCGCCAGGAGGTCAGTTGGTGGGTGTGACCCCTGCCTACTGGAATTTGGAGGATCTGGGTGGAGGATGTTCAGCCCCGATCTGAGCAGGCTTGGAGATCTCAGCCCCAGGACCCGCATGCCTTTGTTCCTCTGCTGGTACCTTCATGTGTGCGGAGAGTGGTCTCAGCATGGTGGTGGCTGGTTCTGGAGGTCTTGGCTGCCGGAGCACTGGTCAGGGCGGGGAGGGAAACTCAACCCATTCCTTCCAAGGGGCTCTTGTGAGGACAGCCAAGCGTGGGCGCAGGAGACTCTGCACTCTTCTCTTCAGGGAGCTGGGTTTTATAGTCTCTGGGTCTTGGCCATTGATGGATTACACAGTGCCAGGGGGCCAGTTGGTGGGTGGGTGTAACCCCTACCTACTGGAATTTGGAGGATCTGGGTGGAGGATGCTCAGCCCCGATTCGAGCAGGCTTGGATATATTATATTAAGATCACAACCTTAATACAATAAACTCATTCTACAAAAGTTCTGAGAGATAGCTATGACCTTATTCCTTAATGATCTTATAGATATTCATAATGTAAAATAGATCAACTGACAATTCAAATGATACTTGCATTTATTTTTTTCTTATTTTTGTTATTTAGTGCTTTCTGGATACCTACACAATACAAGATCTTTGGGATTTTTATTTTTCATCGAGAGAGATGTTTCTGTAATTAATCTATCTCAACACTCACTTTTTAAAACTTCAAATCGGATCTAAAAACCTTCTCAATTTAGCATTTTAGACATCAACTAATGATGGATCCACCTCATATGAATACCCAACACATCTAAACATCCACCTAATATTAGTAATGTGCGTAAGAATGTACTACTGTATGTACATGCACGGTTGAGGATGAAAGGCAAAAAGAAGTCCCTATGTGTTGCCTACCAATGTTTTCTTTTATTTTTCACTATTTCACATTTTAATTTATTTTTTGTTAATTTATTCTAGCTTCTGTAATTTGCTTATAGTGATGTTGATATTTATGGTCATTGTGTACTTTATCTTACCTCACCACCATGAGGTTTCAAAACCTCCCATCCTTTCTCTGCATGACCTCCAATTTACCCACACCTTCATTTAGTTGGTGCTCTCAGTATATACTCAAGTACTCCAAGCTATCTGGGTATTCTTTTTCTCTTTTCACTAATGCAAACAATTGTAGCTAACAGCTATGATAGCTCCACTGTTAAGGACTTGTTAACCTACCTATTTGGATATGATTTGAATGACAAGACTTTGGGTTGGAGCGATAGCACAGTGGTTAGGGCATTTGCCTTGCATGCGGCCAACCTGGTCAATCCGAGTTTGATTCCTCCACCCAGAGGGTAGAGAGTCTGGCAAGCTACTGAGAGTATCTTGCCCGCACTTTGTCATAGATAATTTGGAAAGCCTAGCAAAGTACCAGTGATGTATTTGATATGCCAAACACATTTACAACAGGTCTCACAATGTTACTGGGCCCACTCAAGCAAATCAATGAACAACGAGAGGACAGTGACAGGACAGTGACAGTGATAGTCAAGACTTTATACCCAAAAGGTCCAAAAGAATAAGATACAGTGAATATAATCTATTACTAAGATATAAAACATGTTGTGGAATAGGACTTTGAATGAATCATTCACTTCTCCATCCTGCTTGCTCAATCTAACAGCATGTAGAGTATTAGAAAATGTGATTTATCAACTCTTATTCAAAACTCATTACATTTGAGATATTTATACTTACTCCTTGAACTATGAACAAAATACCATCCAATATATTGAAACTAGTTTTCTTAAATACTTCAAATTCATTGTGAGCTGAATTTCTCAGTTGCTCCCAGAATATTTGTATCCTGACTTTACTTTCTGACTTAATATACTAAATGAAAAATTGTGTTTCAGAATGTGAGATAGTTTTACCTTTGGTACTTGTACCATCAGATTGTTATTTTGATCACAGAGTTTATGAGAGAGCCAGGAGTTGTCTCTTATTACTTCCCAGTAAGGCCCTCGACCCTCACCCAAATAAAAGCTAGCATTCTTCTATGAGCTCTTTTCTGAATACAGGGCATCAAAAGCAGTTTCAGGGAATGAAACCTATCCACAATAGGAATCAGGAGAAAAGAATTGCATGTAGCTGATCTAATTGACATAGAGCTGAAGTGTTCATAATTCAGCATTAAAATTTGGCATCTGAATCCAGCATTTGGTTTGCAGTGTGCCTAAAGGCAAAACTTCATGGCAGGTGAAAAAGGCAATAACATCAAGCACTGTAGTTCAACTACACAATAACCTTACATGGTAAAACACAAGAAAGATGAAATGATTTACAGTGCAAGTTTTACCAAGAACAGGAGGCATTCGATTCTTGACAACAGAATATGTACAATGCCAGATATGGGAGATGAAATAGGGGAAAAGGATGTGCTGGTAAGAGATGATATGATTATATTTCACACTGTAATTAAAGAGTTAGTGTTAGAATAAAACTGATGGAGGAATAATTATTGTAATTGAGGAATAATTGTCATTGAGCCTCTAAAATTAAAATAAAATGGCTGAATCAGTGTTTACTATGCCATTGCCCTCTATTTGATGATCATGGTTTGCAAAACAAGCATTATTATAATTTTATATTCCCCTGTTAGTAAAAATATTAACTTTGTTATCTTTTCCTTGACTATCATAACAAAATATAGATTGTTTTTTTTTTAAATCTGAGAAATGTACGTCTTATTTTTTTGTACACAGCATGACAAGATACAGGCACTGCTAAGAGAAGTTTCATTCTCAGATTCTCATTCTCTACTTTTGGATTATAGGCAGCTACTATCTTTCTGTTTTCACGTGATATTTCTCTTGGTGTGTGTGTGTTTGTGTGAGAGAGAGTACATTTGTGTGAAAGAGAGCAGATGGAGAGACAGAGAAAGAGAATATGATCTCTAGATCACTGAGATCTCGTATGATACTACTAATACTTTTGAATCGGGGTTGTTATGATCTCACCTTATCTTTAGTTCTTCGTTGTATATCTTTTACAAATACAAGAACACTAGGGTTGCAAATTCAGTATGATTTGGTATATGGATGGTGCCATGGGGGGTGGGCCTAGCAAGCATCTATATTCTTAATTCAAACATGGATGGACAGAATCAAAGCTTTATATCACAAAGAATAGAATGGGTGTAAGAACAATATGTACTCATAAATTCTGGTTTTCAGCACTAAATTTGACTTAGGTATTAATAAAGCTGCTATTTCTTTCTCTTAAACCTGTCAAACTCAGTTCAAAATTAAACAAAAGAAGTGTTTTTAAAATTTTAAGAATAAATTTGAAATGCATCAGATTATATAAATGTGATAAATATCTATTTTGAACTATTTTGATATTAATACATTTGTTATATATTGTATGCAATGTGACTCACATACAACCTATGCAAATAAACAATTGGAAGTAAAGTATGAATAGTATTTGCTACCAATTTATTTTAATAGTCAAGAAAACTAATGGCCAGATGACATGTTGCAGAACTCTGAAAAATTAGAAATGGATATTTTCTTTATTTTCATTTATTAATTTTATTTGCATTGTCTGGTTTATCAAATCTATAAAACTATTCTAGAATTTGAAGTTTTCAACGTACAGAATATCCATAACAATATTTTTAAAAAGATAAAATTGGGGAGGAAAGACAGCAAAGGGGTTAAGGCACTTCCCTCGCACTCAACTAACCTCAGTTCAGTCTGTGACACTAGATCAGGTCCCCTGAGCACCACCATGAGTGATCCCAAAGCATAGAGCCAGAGAGAGCCCTTGAGCATTTACAAGTGTGAACAAACACCTCTCCCTATCCCATCACCACCAATAAAAAAAAGACAATTAAATTATCAAAGTGTGACTAAGAGGAGATGGGAAAATCTATTCAATTCCCAGAGTATAATAAAGTCATTAATTTTATAGAATGTTGACACAAGATGAATTCTGATTGTTTCATTACATTTATTTGTCCTTATTTACAAATCCTTGAAACTTAAGTATTTTTTATAAAACTTACAAAATTGTTAAGTAAAACTTGTATGTAGAGCTTAAAAAGTGAAAACTTGATTTGACTGAAAAACAGAAAGAGCAAGCAGTCAAAATTTATTTACTAGTTTGAGGAAATCAGAAGAAGTGATCTATCACCAGATGGTAAATGGATTAGTGTTACCTCTAATGTTGTTTACTGTTCTCAATTCAGGGATATTTGGATGTTTATGGAATTTGGATACTCAGATATTTAATTTATTGCAGTTATTAATCAGGGAAACATTAAAGCATGACTATATTCAATTATTTTCAATATAGGTTTGCAAAAGTGCTGAAATTTGTTACATATTGGGGTAGACTATAGACTTAAATGTCTAGTAGTGAAATAAAGAAATAGCAAGAAATGAGTGGATAAATGCTGATGCACTGGGAATTGTGCTAAGTAATACATGTAATTAAAATGTTATTGTGCATTTATCTTTTGTTACATGTTTGATTTTGTTTTGCTCTTAGAAGGTATTGTGTTGATTATTGTAACTGTAATACTATCCTTGGTGTTATAGACTTAATTACATTCTTTGTAAATGTTATTCACAGTGTTACAGGTAAATATATTTTAGGATTTTTGGCATTCATTGAAATTAAGTTAAACTCCCTGTGTAAATTGTTTTGGTATTCAATTATTTTTCATTCTTATCGTGTGCCTACTAGAGAAAAAATCAAAATTGTATCTGCGTATATCAATGGCACAATTGTTTACCTTTAAATTTGATATTATCTTTTAAGTATCTTTGGTTTAAATATAAATTCATCTTGACTATCCCAAAATCAATACTAAATTGTTTTATTTTAATATGTTTCTCAATATGTAAGAATATAAAGATCAGCATATTTTCGATACTTTATAGGAGATGTAAAATAACTAATTAACATAACAACATAACAATATAACTAATTTTATAATTGTTGTTTATTGTTATTGATTATGTCTTTCCTAATGGGTGGAAATGGGAATTTTAAATTTAGAAGGGAAATTGATATTGGCCACAGGAAAGGCAAGTGCCTTGACAGTTTTATTATCCTTCTGTCCCCTCAGTTTTAGAAAAATAAGTCATAGTATCTTTGTTTTAGGTTGTCATAGACTATATCTTGAGCTACTATATCAATTGCTTTGTTTATTTATTTATTTATTTATTTATTTTGCTTCCAGTGAGCAATGCTTAAAGCCTGATCACTCCAGGCTGTAGGCTTGGGATCTGCCTGACAGTGTTCAGGGTACTCTGTGGTATTGGGGATCAAATCCAGTTCTTCTGCTTGCAAAATGTAAACTCCATCCCATTTATCTATCTTTCTGGTTCCTGTACTCAAATTATTTTTTAAGGGACCTATGTATCATCTATAAATCGAGTAGAGAATAGTGACCATTCATGGAATTTGTTCCTCTATAACAATGAGTTAGGGCTCTGATTAAGCACTATTCAATTTGGCAAGGCTTTACAATTCTAAGAAACTGCTTTAGCCTCTGATTCCTTTAAAGATCCTTTCCACCTACATGTTGGAGTATAAGGAGCTTAGGACTATCAGGTTGCACCCATCACAGTGCTCCTGAGTCATTCCCATTACTTAGTCTGTAACTAATGAAAGAATCCATATTAGGGCATCAAATTTGTGCGTGCTTCAGCTAACTTGCAACATTGCTTTCTGTAAAACTGCTTGGCTGCTTTGCACCTGTGTGTGTGTGGGGGGGGACTTGGAATGTGAACAGGGCATAACTTCTTGTGAAACCAAGTGTGACAGGATTCAGGTGTATTTACTGTTCCTGAAATATATTGTCTCAGTAAAGCACCCTGCAGACTTGGGTAAAGGATAACTCAGGATGCGGGTGGTTGGGGGAAATTACCTAAGGCTAAATGTTTCTGGCTATAACCTTGCTTGTGCTGACAATCAATATATGTAACTGCTGACTTTCGAATCTATGGAATACGTGGGCTTTGTTATGATGGTCGATGAAGGCCTATATAAGACCCCCTTTGAAGAAACTCGGGGTTCTCAGCCACTGCCCACTCTGAGGTATGCTGTGGAGCCCCAGCATGCTAGTCTAAATAAATCCCGTTTGTACTCCTGCAGGAATTGTGTCTGTCTGGTCTCTCCGTGCCTTCCAGGGCCAGGGGACTCCGCACCCCAACACTACTTCTTTGTGCTCTCTTCCCCAAGCAATTTGTAAGGTGTCATGCTTCTAGGACACTGAACTTGTACTGTAAGTTAATACTGACTTTCTCCTCTCCTTATGTCTTTTGAATAGTTTACTTTAATGCAATGTCCTTTTTGTATAGATACAGAAAGACAATTAATATTATGCTTTATAACGTAGGATTTAATTGACTTTGAATATTATTCACTCCCAGGCATCTACTTTCTCAATTTAAGCCTCAGTTGCCCTCACTTCCTAGCACCCCAAGGGCAGGGTCCCGACGTGGGACTGGATGGAACCAGGGCAAGCCGGTAAGTTATGTGCTACCCTGGCATTGCAATGGACCAGGCCAAGGTGCCACAATTCTTAACTATAGGTTAAGAGTTTGATCATTGGCAAATGCTATCATGATCCAAAAATAATGACGAGACTAGGACCCTACTAGGAATAGGAAAGATATCTGGCCTGAGCACTGCAGTCTGAGATCGAGATGGCCCTAAGAGAGCAATTATATAAGCTCAAAGTATTTCTTACTGTGTCCATACAAAATGATTTATATTATGTATGCTTATATGTTGGTCGGACAAGGAGAAGAGAAACACATCCAGGGAATTCTGTTCTAGGGTGGGTTGATCTGCTAAATGAGAATCTGTCCTAGAAGCAGTTTTCCTGTGTGTCCTGACTAGCTTGGATGAGACTGAACCTTTCTCCCCTTCAAACTGCCTTCAGTAAATGATTTCAGTATATTGAGACAATTTCCCTTTTCTCACAGAAACCTAGCTGGTCTTAGGTATGCAGATCTCAGGTGCTAGCCAGGCCTGATCTTTGGGATGCAGATTCCCAGCTCTAGCCAGGCTAGTCTTTGGTATGCAAAGCTCAGATACTTGTCTTTGGGATGTAGATCCCAAGCTCTAGCAGACTGGTCTTTGGGATGCAAATCCAAGTGCTTGTAGCTTCTGAAATGCTTGTGAAAGGTTTCAGTTTGGTTTTGTATCTTCTTTCTGGAGGCCAAAATTACTGACCCGAGGATGTAAAGAAACAATGTGGATGTAAAGAAACAATGTATGGTTTGCTGCCTCAATGTTCTTTCTGTAACTCCTTTTGATGACATCACTATATTGTGCCCTTTAGAGGTTCCATGATCTATATAAGGGAGATTTCAGGGCTCTCAGGGGAACACGTGCGTCAGAGAACTTGGGAAGATGGAGCTGAGGACAGAAGCTGAGAGAACTAAGGGGTGCACATGCTTGAGAGATCCTGGGGCTTCCATGACGTCCATCTCTTCCATGTAATCAATTGCTACTAAGACCAACCAGCCTGGCCCTCGTTTCCTTCCTCCACCTGACCATCGCCATCAACCTCCCTGGAGTGGGGAAATGGCGTGAGACTACCAAATGCTGGCGGCAGGAGAGATAGGCCGCTGTGTCCCTTTAGCCCGTTCGTTTTTTGTGTGTTTACACACCTACAGACAATCAATAGCCATTTAAAAAATCAAGAATAATGAGTACTTTTCGGGGCATATTAAATTGAGATTTTTTTAATTTACTTTTGTTTTTTGGGCCACACCTGGTAGTGCTCATTGCCCCTGACAGTGCTTAGAGAACCATATGACATGCTGAGATCAACCATTCTGTGTTAGCTGTGTGCAAGGCAAATGCCCTAATCCTTGCTCCCATCCCTCAATTGCTTTTGGCATCTTGACCAATACATTTCATCTCAGATGATGGATGCAATATCTTAACTCTAGGCTCAAATGGGATTTAAAATAGAGATGAATAATCATAGAAAATAATATACCTGAAAATTGAGCACACAATAACAAAATTTTGATAGACAATATGAAAATTGGACAATGACAAGTGAAAATGAGTGTTATGCTATATGCAAATGTATCAAAATTTATCGCACTTATCAATTTTGTCTTTTTTAGAAATAATTTAGGAGAAATATTTAAATAAACCATTAAAATGCACCTTATTTCCTATAAACTCATGACCTTCTTAAAGCTCTTTATGATAGAATTTCTGATTATCCAGTGGAATTAATGGTTTATTTGATTGTGGAAGAGCATTATTTATTTGTAATGATAAGAAATTATCATAAATATTATTCCTCGATTTTTTATTTATATCCTGTCCTATTCTTTGATAAATCATTTGATAAATAATGTTATAATTCGTTTTGATTATTTGAAATGACAATATTTTGTTTGTTTGTTTGTTTTTCTTTTTGGGTCACATGTGGCAATGCACAGGGGTTACTCCTGGCTCTGCACTAAGGAATTACCCCTGGCGGTACTCAGGGGACCATATGGGATGCTGGGAATCGAACCCTGGGTCGGCCATGTGCAAGGCAAACACCCTACCCTCTGTGCTATTGCTCCAGCCCCAGAAATGACAATTTTTATAAAACAAACAGAAGAATGTAGAATTTGAGTCATTTATTGCTACTCGTAATTTCAAATTTTGTGAATATTTGATATGAATACATTTTGGACTAATGAAACATACTTTATATGTATAATAGTCTTAAAGAAAATGTGAGACAAATTAACATTATATTTCTTTACATAGAGAAAATGAAAACACTAGGAATGTTTTCATCAGCAGCATCCAGGTGGTTACTACATAGATAGACTAACAGATTAGATGGATTTTTTGAAAATTCATTTTTCAACTTTATGACATTAGTGCCCAAATCTTAGAAGGAGATAATTTGAGAGACAAAACATTTTTATCAGGGTTGCAAATACTGAAAAAAAAATCAAAACTGCCAAGTAAATTTTCAACAGTTGTTTCAATTAGCCAAAGCCATATGAAAACCTTTTTGAAAACAAGAAAATAAAAACATGTGAAAATGTTTCTCTTTCCAGTTTTAAATACTACTTCCATTACCCCTTAAAATGTATGTAGATGTCAAAATGAAAAATAATCCCCAGTTACTTGGATCACTAAGAAAAATTACATAGAAAATTCTGAGCATATTAGTAATTCTTATTTGAAGTTATTTTGGCACTATAATTAAATATGTAATTTTTTTTTGGAGTGGAAAACTTGAAACCCAAGCACAAAAATTTATAAATATGTAATTTTTGATATCTTTGTCTACAAATCTAAAACACGGTCTTTCCAAAATAGCAAATAAACAGTTACATGCACGTGTTCAGCAAAATTGGTCTTTTTTTCCTTTACACTGTTAGAAATTTTAGTAACGTTGAGTATCTTCATAATATGCCATGTTGCAAGCAAAATTATTTCTGTAGATTTAGCTATTAAACTTCCATAATAGTAAATTAAATTACTACAATTTTTATGGGAGTAGAAGTTTTAAATTTATAGTATCTATAAAATCAAATTATTGGTAAATAAAAAAGCATTATGGAATATCATGAAGAAAGTAATTTTTTAATAGCAGAGATTGATTTTGTATATAATTAAATTTATGAACTAAAATAAGTGTTGGAAATAATTAGTACTTAGATCATAAAACATAATTTTGCAATCACCAATATAGGTGAACATACATCATGAAAAATTTCTGTTTCCCTAATTTCATAAGTGAATTTTACCAATTAAATACAATTAAAGGTCATAATTATTAAATGGAGAATCTGTTTTACAATAAAAATATGGAAACAAACCCAAGTTCACTTCAACTTCATCCTTTAACATATTAGGACATGGAAGTTGTTTTGTAACATATGTATATATGTGTGTAATATATATACATGCAAAATGTATATACATTTTTTCTAACACATATATGTATACACATATAAATTCAAATATCTACACATATATACTCGAGCACCAACGTTTTATATCACTCACAATATCAAATTGAGGCTTTCTACACAATCATCTACCTGACACCTTAAAAAATTTTAACAAGCATCTCTGTCTTTTTTTTTCCATTTATTTTATTTTATTTTATTTTTTTTTACAGTTGTAGATTTACAATTTTTTGTGCTTTGGTTTCAATTATACAATGATCAGATACCCATCCCTCCACCAGTGCCCATTTTCCACCACCATGGATAATATCCCTCCCACCCCCATCCCCCCATCCCCCCTGTCTCTGTGGCAGGGCAATCCCCTGTGTTCTCTCTCTCCTTTTGGGTGTTGTGGTCTGCAAAAGAGGCATTGAGTGGCAAACATGTTCAGTCCATAGTCTACTTTCGACATGCATCTCCCCTCCTGGGAGGATCCTCCAAACATCCTTTATTTGGTGCTCCCTTCTCCATCTGAATAGCCCTTTCCTCTAGGATACCCGGCTGGCCTCTAAGTTATGGAGTAATCCTCCTGGTGCTGATCTCAGCTATTCTTGGGTATTAATCTCATACTTTGTTACTTTATATCCCCCAGATGAATGCAATCTTTCTATGTCTATCCCTCTCTTTCTGACTCATTTCGCTTAGCATGATACTTTCCATATTGTACCACTTGTATGTAAATTTCATGACTTCATCTTTTCTAAGAGCTACATAGTACTCCATTGTGTAGATGTACCAAAGTTTCTTTAACCAGTCATCTGTTCTTGGGCATTCAGGTTTATTCCAGTTTCTGGCTATTGTAAAGAGGGCTGCAATGAACAAACAAGTGCAGATGTCACTTCGACTATACATTTTTGCCTCTCTGGGATATATTCCCAGGAGTGGTATTGCTGGGTCAAATGGGAGCTCAATTTCTAATTTTTTGAGAATCGTCCATACTGTTTTCCAGAAGGGCTGAACCAGTGGACATTCCCACCAACAGTGAAGGAGTGTCCCTTTCTCGCCACATCCACGCCAGCATCGGTTGCTTTTGTTCTTTTGAATGTGGGCCAGTCTCTGAGGTGTGAGATGGTATCTCATTGTGGTTTTGATCTGCATCTCCCTGATGATTAATGATGTAGAGCATTTTCTCATGTGCTTTTTTGCCATTCGGATTTCTTCTTTGAGAAAGTTTCTGTTCATTTCATTGCCCCATTTTTGGATGGGGTTGGATGTTTTCTTCTTGTGGAGTTTAACCAGTATTTTGTATATCCTGGATATCAACCCCTTGTCAGATGTGTATTCGGTGAATATCCTTTCCCATTCTGTAGACTGTCTTTGTATTTTGGTCACTGTTTCTTTGGAGGTGCAGAAGCTTCTTAGTTTAAGATAGTCCCATTTATCTATCTCTGTTTTCACTTGCTCGGCCAGTGGCGTGGCATCTTTGAAGATACCATTAGCTTCAATATCATGGAGGGTTTTGCCAACTTTATCTTCAATGTACCTTATGGTTTCTGGTCTGATGTTGAGGTCTTTAATCCATTTTGATCTTACTTTTGTACATGGTGTTAGGCAGAGTTCTGAGCCTATTTTTTTGCATGTAGCCGTCCAGTGATGCCAACACAATTTATTAAAGAGGCTTTCCTTACTCCACTTCACATTACTTGCACCTTTATCAAAGATTAGATGAGCATATGATTGAGGAGAGATGTCAGTGTATTCAACCCTGTTCCATTGGTCTGCAGTTCTGCCTTTGTTCCAGTACCATGCTGTTTTAATTATTACTGCTTTGTAGTACAGTTTGAAGTTCGGGAGGTTGATTCCTCCCATTTTCTTTTTCCCAAGAATTGCTTTAGCTATTCGTGGGGGCTTATTGTTCCATATAAATTTCAGGAGTGTTTGCTCCATTTCTTTGAAGAATGTCCTGGGTATCCTTATAGGGATTGCATTGAATTTATACAATGCTTTTGGTAGTATTGCCATTTTGACAATGTTAAGTCTCCCGACCCATGAGCAGGGGATATCTTTCCATTTTCTCATGTCCTCTTTTATTTCCTGAAGTAGTGTTTTGTAGTTTTCTTTGTACAGGTCCTTTACATCCTTAGTTAAGCTGATTCCTAGGTACTTGATTTTCTGGGGCACAATTGTGAACAGGATTGTTTTTTTCATGTTGCTTTCTTCTCTCTCACTGTTTGCATATAGGAAAGCCATGGACTTTTGGGTATTGATTTTATAACCTGCAACTTTACTATACGAGTCTATTGTTTCTAGGAGTTTTTTGGTGGAAGTTATTGGGTTCTCTAAGTAGAGTATCATATCATCTGCGAATAGTGAGAGCTTGATTTCTTCCTTTCCTACCTGAATGCCCTTAATATCTTTTTCCTGCCTAATCGCTCTTGCAAGTACTTCCAGTACTATATTGAACAGCAGTGGAGAGAGTGGGCATCCCTGTCTCGTCCCTGATCTTAGAGGGAAGGCTCTCAGTTTTTCCCCATTGAGGATGAGGGCATCTCTGTCTTACCGTAGAGTTATACTACAAAATAGACATCTTAGAAATTTGAAACTGGTTCTTCTCTTAACAGGAAAAATCAATCTACAATGAATAACATGAATCAGTAATTTAAAAAGTCTTTAAATTCAGGCCAGAGAGAAAATACAGCAGATATAGCACAAGCCTTTCATGTCACTGTCACTGACAGGTCAATTCCTGGTACTGCCTCTAGTCCCCTAAGCACCTCTAAGAGTGATCCCTGAGCACAGAAATAGGAGTTAAGCCCAAACAAAACACAAATATCTTCAGCGACTTCGAAAGAGTTCATAGAATCAGTTATAGAAAATCATTCCCGTATGTATTGCATTATTGGCATAAATCAATTTCAGAGCATAGGTCAAGTCCTGTATGTGCACCAAATCTGTTGCCATTTAATGAACCAGACCTTAGACGAAACATAACATTATACTGTAAAAATGGACCATCAGCTCTTTCATTTAAAGCTTTTCACTGTGCACTGCACTGCACTGTCCTCCCGTTATTCATCGATTTGCTCCAGCGGGCCAAGTAACGTCTCCATTGTGAGATTTGTTACTGTGCTTGGCATATCAAATATGTCACGGGAAGCTTGCCAGGCTTTTCATTTAGTGATTATTGCAATTTAGTTTTTTTTCAATTTACAAGTCCTGATAACATGGATTCATACTTTGAAACGCATACATCTGAATGCATTCATATGCATTCAGATGTATGCATCTGAAACCAGAATTCTGCTTCACTAAAGAACTGATTTAGTGAATATGATCTCGTTTCTCATTATGTATTTTCTTTTATGTTTCCTCTTTATTAGTTTTATTTTTATTTGATATTCCCTTTTAGACTGCTCTTTTTTATTCCTTGTGGTTATTTAGTGAAGTTAAGTTAGAGATATGTACTTACCAATATTGCAAGTACTTTGCTATAAATGTGAAACATTGAATGAAAAGTTAAAAATACAAAAATACTTTAATCGAATGGGTAATGGACTAAATCTCACCAAATGAAGTATGATAATAAAAAGCCTATAAAATTGAATTATTGTTACTCTTTCATTTAATGTTGCTAATATAAAGGGGGTATTTATGTTTATATGATTTAAAATGTCTAACATATAAATATTGCCTCCAGTCTACATTTTACAGTGAAATCATTTTACAGTGAATTATATGTTTTCACAATATACAATTATGTAGTTTCAAATGCTAGTATTTGATGTCCTCCTTGAAGACATATTTAACATTCACTTATGGCTTATATTGTATTTTTATTATCTATAAATTCACTGTCAATGATAGAGTACTTATATAATGAGAATATGGTTTATTTTTTAAGAAGCAGATTTTTAATGTCCAAATCTTTTTTCTTTGCATGTTCCCTATCTTTGTTAGGGTCCTGTATGGCAGTGACAACAACAAACAAACACTTATTAATCAAAGCATTTTTGACCGTACTCTGTAAATTTGATATCAGTGGCTAAGATCATAAGAATAGATTATTATGTGTACATTCAGAAAATTTTAAATATTTTAATAAAACACATGTATTTTAATCTAATGTGTATTTTGAATCTAATGGTAGAATATATGATCTTCAATTTTTCTGAATGCCTAAATTCACTTGATGCTTACAGTTAGTAACATTTTCAATTGAGATGGACAGTGTGATGTTAATTAAGCCATCTTGGTAACAGCAGCATGCATGTCATCATTTATTCCCATTTTTTAAGTGGCTTTTACCTTTGAAGTATTTGCTAATAAATGGACCCTACATTATACCTTACTTTTTAATATGTCCCAACTCAACTTTGTGCTCTTCCATTCCAAAAAGTAGACTGGATTTTAGCAAGATGTAGATGTATTATCATTTTAGATTAGCATTTTTTAAAAGTTGTTTTTTTCCAGGGGAATCCACACCCAGTGATGCACAGTTTGACTCTGGGATCAGTTATTATTTCTGGCAGCGCTCAGAGGGCCATGTATAGTGCTTAGTCTGAACTGATGTTAGCCACGTGCTAGGCAAATGTGCAATACATATATTATCCTTCTGGACCTTCAGTTTTGATATTTCTGTTTATTTATTTATTTAGCCTTTTGGGTCATACCTGGCAATGCTCTCTGTGGCTACTCCTAGCCCTGCCCTCAAGAATTACTTCTTATGATGCTGGGGGAACCATATGGGATTCAGGGGATAGAATCAGTGTCGACCACATGCAAGGCAAACACCCTCCCCACTATACTATCATTCTGGACCAGTTTTGGTATTTCTTGATGAAGCATGAGGTTTATATGTTATTTGTGTAACGCAGTTGTACCCTCAATTCCTAAAACATCTAGTCTATTAAAATGTGTTTTTAAATGTGTTCAGTTATAATATCAAGGCATGTTTTCCCATAAATTGTAGATGCTTATCCAGTTGTTTGGATAGTTTTAATTTTATTTTTAACATATTATGCTATGTGTAATATTGATATCTTAAATGTATTAGCATATGCAATTTATTACCATATTTACTTATTCTAAATTTAAAAATAATTGCCTGTGTGCATTTTATTTTTAATGGCAAGTGCCCCAATGTATATGAACATGAGGAGGCAAAAATAACGCTATGGCATAACTTAGAATCTTTAAGTTAAATCAAAATACAAATACATCCAAGGGGTATAGTGTTTAGTCCACACGTAGGATTCATTCCTGGCAATGTTCAGGGGACCAGATCTAGAGCCAGAATCAGACCAGGCGTGGCCACATGCAAGGCAACTCCTATATCTCCACCCCTGAAAAATATTTTAATGCTTTTTTTCTACTACGGGTAGTGCTATTTGATTGTAGCTTGTTTTTTAAATCAGAAATCAAAAATAACTATTATAAACATTCGTTGTATGCTTAGCAGTTATTAGAAAGCAACAATTGATGATTCTAAGTGAAGTATAAAATTTGACTACTAAATAGATGTAGTGGAATTTCTCGACAGAGATTTCACTGCAGCCCATAAATAGATATCAGCCCATAAATTAACATCAGATGTTGCTGTCACTAGTTAAAGGTTGGGGGAAAAAAAGGTAGCTAGATGTCTTCTTGTTGGGGACCAATGGGAAGTCAGTCAACTAAGAAGATATGGATAAAAATGCTCTGTGTATATTACAGGGCTGGAGCAATAGCACAGCGGTAGGGCGTTTGCCTTGCACGCAGCCAACATGGCCGACCCGAGTTCGATTCCTCTGCCCCTCTAGAGAGACCGGCAAGCAACCAAGAGTATCTCGCCCACACGGCAGAGCCTGGCAAGCTCCCCGTGACGTGTTCGATAATGCCAAACACAGTAACAACAAAAGTCTCCAATGGAGACGTTACTGGGCCCGCTCGAGCAAATCGATGATCAACTGGAGGGCCTTTACCTTTTTTATATTACAGTACAATATGAAACATCTTCATCTTAGATTGGTGTGCTGCAGCAAAAATACCACAAACTAAATGATTTGAACCACCAATTTATTCTCTAAGAATTCTGATGCCTAGAAATTCAGAACCAAGATACCTGCATGACTGGTGTCTTACTTAAGTTCTTTTCCTGGCTTAGAGAATGTTGCCTTTGTTTTGCTTTTATATGGCTGGAAAAGAGTTGCCTGTATCTCTTATTAAGGCAGTGATTTCATCATCAGGATCCATCCTCCTGAATTTATTTAAGCCTAATTATCTCCCAAAGGTCTCACTTACAAATAATGTAAGTTTCTGGAGAACAGTAGGGATTAATTTCAAGACCAATAAATCAGTCTAGGGCCTCAGATCATGGTTGTTAATAAGAAAGTTGGAGTAAAACTATCTCAATCAACTCTGAACCCTAAGAATTATCTCCTTTATGATTTATTTTACAAAAATCAGTTTTTCTTTTCTTTTTAGTGATATGCTTACTAATGAGCTTACTATATAAATTTATTGGGTAAAAGAGACTACCTCTCACAACTAGCTTTGGGCCATTTTGTTCAATGGGAGCATTTTCTCTTTCATGAAAATTTGTGCATACTACAGTGATGAGACTGGGGAGATCTTCCCTTTAATTACTTTAGTCGTCAAGACTAGGAGTTCTTTTCTTCCATTGCAACATCTTCCATCTTCCACCACCTTAAGCAGTAAAGAAGCAATTGGTATTATAAGTATCAACAAAGCAATGGAAGTTAGAGCAAATTCTACATTGCTATTATTTATTTTTTTATATTCCCTGTTTTTAGAGAATAGTTATAAGCAATTAATTTCATAATTGAATGATTCTACATTTAACTTTTTCTTCAGTCGCAGTTTCAGTCTTAAGCAGAAAAAAATATACAAAAAAAATGCATTCTATAGTTTTCTCCCTTAATGATCAATCACATGATATTTCTCAACAGCCCATGATTCTTTCATCTTTAAGGCCTCTTAACATGCAATTCATTTTTCTGCATATCTTGTTGAAAAACACGTTTTCATCTCTTAAGATCCTATTGTATCTTCTCTGGCAAGACTTCTTTGCATCAGACTTGACCCAACAGATTTTCAGAGACACTAGCAATTGATTTTCAGTGTTTTTGAAGTTATGTATGGGTACCTATAAAATCATCTTAGAGTGTTTAATATTAGTTTGTCTTGTATTTTTAATATTAATTGATGCCCAGAGCATAGGGTGCTATCATTTTTATTTATAACACTGGAAACGGGCACCGTGGTTCATAGATCTGATGATCTGTCTTTTACTTTATGAAAGATAATTAATTATTGGATAAATAACTTAGAGCTAAGGCCAGAATAATCTTTCTTTATTCTCTTTCCCAGGCACAGATTTGAATTTGAACAATATTGTTCAAATGGTATAACTTTTGGCAAAATGAATAGTTTCAATGTTACATAATTTTTCAAATAATTCCAAAGTGCTTGCAGTTAAATATCATCCAATAAAATAATTTGAACAGCTTTTAGTTATGTTCAGGAATGAATCTGTAGCAATAGACTTTGAATGACTTCATTGCCAAAGAAACAACTAATTTTCCTAAGCAACTCTATAGCCATATGTTGCTCTGTGAAATTGTTCCAGAATGTTTCTGCTTTATAGTTCCAGGGTTTTCAGACCTTTCCATATCTGAAGCAAGAAGAAATCATTGAAAGTTTTAACTTATTTTATGTTTTTCTGTCCATGCCACTTATATATAGGTTTGGCTGATTATCTAAAGTTTTCAAAGCTCTTTGCATTTTTTTTCTACTACAATACCATAGAAAGAAAATGTCTAAATATGTCCTGCTTGTTTGCTTCTTCTTATTTAATTTCCCACTAAGAGAATATTTACATGAAGGCAGAATTCATCTCTGTTATTTGTGGTTACATAATCATTTCCATAGAAACCAATTATGATGTAAAGGGGATTAAGATTTCAGGTAGAAGAATCAACAGCAGGAAGTCAAATTCTAACCAAGATTTTTATTTCTGCCTTATTATATTTGGAAATTATGATTCTGCTAGAAAAATACAGCAAATATGTCGGGTCAAAAAATGACTGATATACTTGCAAACAAATACCTTAAATAATTACTCTCTAAATATTAAAACTTAGAGTGTAGGCAGTTTTGGACAGATAAGAAGACAGAAAGAATGAAGCATTGTCATTCTGAGACCTTTAGTAATATTTCAGAATCACAGTGTAAAAGTAATGATCTAGTAAAAACACTCATTTATAAATGAAGAAATTAAACAGTGTAGGGTATAGCAAGCTTGCTCTGTTCTATACAAGTAGGTAGTGGCAGAGCCAAATCAAGAATCGTTTATAGAAAAAAAATGTTTATAGGGCATTAATTATTTTTCAGAATCTAAAATATTTCAACAGACATTTAAGTAAATGTTTCCATATCAAAGGTATTTAATGCTAAAATACTGAATATTGTTATTCAATATGATGTGGAAAATACAAATTCACTAGTAATGCACACAGTTTAAAAACATACCTTGTTTAAATATACATATGAATAGAACTCACTGATACTCATAGAACTCATTGATACTCATTTTCATTAATATTTTGAAATATTCCTGACATTAGCAAATTTGACCATAGTTATAGAAAGCAGAAAAATATTTAAGATAGGGTTTCATGTTACAGTTGAATAATCATAATGGAATATGTAAATACAACTTTTATTCTACTTGAAAAAATTCTAATGGTACAATTCAAATGGCAAATAAAGAGATTATGTATATTGATGTTTATATATGTATGCACTTAATGTATACAATATATATGTTTGTGTTTCATGTGCCATATATTTTTAGAGTGTACATTTGTGTGTGTTAATACACACTAAATAATGAACATTTTAACTATTCTAAGCATAATTTTGGATTTATGTAATATTTGTCTTAATCATTGATTTGACCAAAATATGCTCTAATGATCAAGTTTTAAATTTGGTGAACTTCTTAAAGAGAAATTGAATGCTTTTTATTTTTTATTTGTACCAATATAGTTGTCTGAAGAATGTCACTTATTTTAACTAATTCACACCTTCCTTTATGATAGGTAGTTATATACTTTCCTTATTTTACCTAATTTAAGCCTTCCTTTATGGTATTAGGTAGTTATGTATTTTCTTGATAGGCAGACACTGAAACAAACACTGTCCTCCCATTGTTCATCGATTTGTTTGAGCGGGCCCAGTAATGTCTCCATTTTGAGACTTGTTGTTACTGTGTTTGGCCTATTGAATACGTCATGGGTAGCTTGCCAGGCTTTGCAGTGCGGGCGAGATACTCTTGGTTGCTTGCCGGGCTCTCTGAGAGGGACAAAGGAATTGAACCCGGCTCGGCCGGGCTGACTGTGTGCAAGGCAAATGCCCTACCACTGAGCTATCGCTCCAGCTCCTTGATAGGCAGAATAGGTTAAAAATTTAAAAATGTTAAAACTGGAAAATACAGCAATTAATAATCTCTTTCTTAATTACGGTACAGGCATATTTTAATAATGGAATTAAAAAATAGGTATTTGATTTTTCTAGTTTAGGGACTGGAAAGTTCTCCAGGCTGAGAGCATGCATTACATATGAGAGATCTTGGATTGATCCCCCAAACCTCATGATCTTTGAGCACTGCAATTAATGACCCCCACAATTCTGCCCCCCAAAAGAGAGTTGGAAAATAATACCTGAACTGTCTGTATCCCAACAACAAACAAAAACAAAGACAAAACAAAATCATTAAATGATGGTGGTGTGTCCTGTGGCTGGAGCGATAGCACCGGGGAGTAGGGCGTCTGCCTTGTACGCGACTGACCCGGGTTGGATTCCTCTGTTCCTCTTGGAAAGCCCAGCAAACTACCGAGAGTATCACCCCCATGTGGCAAAGCCTAGCAAGTTCCCTGTGGCGTATTCTATATGCCAAAAACAGAAACAACAAGTCTCACAATAGAGACACTACTGGTGCCTGCTTGAGCAAATCAATGGACAATGGGACAGCTGTGCTACAGTGTCCTTCTGTTCTCTGTGTGGCTTGTTGACCATCAGTTCTGGAAGGGTTGAATAGATGTAGTTCTTTTTTCATGAATGGCATTTCAGTGTCTGTATACTACATCTAACATAATGAAAAGAAAAATGGGGTGCATTTCCTAACCCTAGCCTTCATATCTCTAGACTGAATTTAGATCAAGCCCTAAAAAAATTTCCTAAAAATAATTATAATCAATAAAAAATATTATCTAATAGTCAATTACTACTCTCCAAGAAATCAAGAGCTAGAATTTATATATAGATTTAGGCGAATCCATATATTGTGTGGATTTGATTTTAATTTTTGTAATTTTTAAGAATCCCTGTATTGTGAGAGAGAGAACAAAAGGGAATGCCCTGCCACATAGGCAGGGTGAGATGGGGGGGATGGGGAGGTGGGAAGGAAAATGGGACCCATGGTGGTAGAAAATGGGCACTAGTGGAGGGATGGGTACTTGATCATTGTATAATTGAAACCCAAGCACAAAAATTTGGAAGTCTATAACTGTACCTTATGGTGTTTCACTAATAAAAAAAATAAGCTAGCCATCAGGGAGATGTAAATCAAAACAACAATGAGGTATCATCTCACACCACAGAGACTGGCACACACTCAAAAGAACAAAAGCAATCAGAGCTGGCATGGATGTGGGAAAAAGGGGACACTCTTTCACTGTTGGTGGGAGTGCCCACTAGTCCAGCCTTTCTTGAAAACAATATGAACAGTCCTTCAAAAACTAGAACTTGAGCTTCCATATGACCCCACAATACCACTTCTGGGAATATATCCTGAGGATGCAAAAAACCAAAGTAGACATGACATCTGCACCTATATGTTCGTTGCAGCAATGTTCACAATAGTTAAACCCAAGTGCCCTAGAACAGATGGTTGGTTAAAGAAACTTTGGTACATCTACACAATGGACTACTATGCAGCTGTCAGGAGAGATGAAGTCATGAACTTTGCTTATAAATGGATAGATATGGACAGTATCATGCTTAGTGAAATGAGTCAGAAAGAGAGGGACAGACATAGAAGGACTGCACTCATTTGTGGAGTATAAATCAACATAATATGAGGCTGACTCCTAAGGATAGTATATACACAGGCCAGGAAGATTGCTCCATAGCTGGAAGCCTGCCTCATGAGCAAAGGGGAGAAGGCAGCTGGAATAGAGAAGGGATCACTAAGAAAATGATGGCTTGAGGAACTGGTTGGGATGGGACATGTGTGCAGAAAGTAGGTAAAGGACCAAACATGATAACCTCTCAGTATCTGAATTGTAAACCATAATGCCCAAATGCAGAGAGAGAGAGTATGGGGAATATTGTCTGCCATGGAGGCAAGGGGAGGGTGGGGAAAGGAGGGTATACCGGAGATATTGGTGGTGGGGAATGTGCACTGGTGGAGGGATGGGTTTTTGATCATTGTGTGATTGTAACCAAAACATGAAAGCTTGTAACTATATCACGGTGATTCAATAAAATTTTAAAAAAAAGAATCCCTGTATCTAGAAGATGATTTTAAATATTTGAGTTTTCACTTCTTACTTTAGACTCAAGAATTTTTTTAATCTTTATTTCTAGCATTACATCTCTTTACTGTGCATACTTTGTTTAACTTGATGTATGTGATAATGGAAACTTTGTTTTATTTTTATTTATTTTTTTATTTTTTTGCTTTTTTAACACCCGGCATTGCACAGGGGTTACTCCTGGCTCATGCACTCAGGAATTACTCCTGGAGGTGCTCGGGTGGCCATACAGGATGATCAAACCCTGGTTGGCTGTGTGCAAGGCAAATGGCCTACCCACTGTGCTATCTCTCCATCCCTAAGAACCTTTGTTTTAGAGAGAAGTGAACAAATAGGTTCAGCAACCCATCTCAGCAACAGATTTCTCTCTCTCTCTCTCTCTCTCTCTCTATATATATATATATATATATATATATATATATATATATATAGCACTGTAGCATTGTCCTCCCATTGTTCATCGATTTGCTGAAGCAGGCCCAGTAACGTCTCCATTGTGACACTTGTTCTGTGTTTGGCATATTGAATACATCACGGGTAGCTTGTCAGGCTTTGCCATGGGGGCGAGATACTCTCGGTAGCTTGCTGGGCTCTCTGAGAGGGGCGGAGGACTCAATCTGGGGTCAGCCGGGTCAGCTGTGTACAAGGCAAACACCCTACCATATATAAATATATATAAATATAATATATATATGTATATTTGCTTTTGGGGGTCACACCCGGCGATGCACAGGAATCACACCTGACAGTGCTCTGGGGACCATATGAGATCCTGGGAATCGAACCTGGGGCGGTCACATGCAAGGCAAATGCCCTAACCACTGTGCTATTGCTCCAGTCCCAGCAACAGATCTCTAGACATTTTTAATTGAATATTCAAATTGTAGCAGGTCAGACTCATATTATGACCGAACTTGGTTTCTGTGGGACTTCGAATAAGTCCATGATTTTAAAGCATATTTTAATCAAGATAGAGTATATCATATACATTATTTAAGATGGCAAATTATTGAATTATCCCCAAGTGAACAATTTGATCATATATTTTTGATAGAACATAGATATCAAAGTCTTCTTAAGAGACAATCATTTCGTACAAGTCATAAAAGATTTTATTCTACCATTATTCTCATTGTCATTTTATTTTTAATAAAAGAGGAATTGAATCATCAATAAGTTCTCTGGAGAAAAAGACAGTGAAAGAGAAAGAGAAAGAAAGAGATTAAAAATTCCTGCCTTAGAGACAGACTGGGCTTTGGGGAGGTGATGAGAGGGACATTGGGACATTGGTACTGGGAAATGTACACTGAGGAGGGATGGGTGTTGGAACACTGTACGACTGAAACCTAATTATGAACAGTTTTGTAAAGGTCTATCTCACAGTGATTCAATAGTAAAATCTTAATTAATTAATTTTCTGGAAATTTTCTTCAGTCCATAAAGGTGGTATTTTATTAATTGAATTGATACATTCAGAGTTAGTTTTTTTCTCCTTCAATCTTACCTTTTTCATTATGATATCTAAGAATGCATGAGAACAGTCACGGTCACGGTGCTCCCGTTGTTCATCGATTTGCTCGAGCAGGCCTAGTAACGTCTCCATCATGAGACTTGTTGTTACTGTGTTTGGCATATCAAATACGTCACGGGTAGTTTGCCAGGCTCTGCAATGCGGGAGAGATACTCTCGGTAGCTTGCCGGGCTCTCTGAGAGGGGTGGAGGAATCGAACTCGGGTCGGCCATGTTGGCCGCTTGTAAGGCAAACGCCTTACCACTGTGCTATCGCTCCAGCCCCAGAATGCATGAGAACATTTAAAATATTAGGACCATTAGAGTCACCCCTTTTGTCTCCCCTCTAAGGTTTGAAGCTTGTTTCTTTAATACCCCCAGAAATGGAATCCACTGGAAATAAGAACTCTGTGGATATTTCTAACTTCTCTAGGGTTTCATTTCAGTAAACCAGTTTAAAATAATTAAATTTAATAATTAATTAAAGATGTGGTTTAAAAATAAAATATTTAGGCTAGAATGACAGTACAGCATGTAGGGCATTTGCCATGCACATGACCAATGTGGTTTCAATCCCAGGCACCCCATATGGTCCTGGGCATTCCAATAGCGATCCCTGAGTGCAGAGTCAGGAATAAGCCCTAGCATTGTCCAGTGTCGCACCAAAACCAAATAAACATATTAAAATAAATATCTGCAGGTGCACACACATGTGTGTATACACATGTGTGTGCATGCGTGCATGAATGTATGTGCACACATAAGTGTTCTTCAGAAATTTAAAAAGAAGGGTTTCTTGCAAAAACCCTTGAATAGAATACTCCTACCTCTCCTGGTAATATTTTTCTTATTTTCCAAAATAGCTGCAGCCCATCCAAATTTTATTCAGAGTAATTTGTGAAATCTTTTTAGGACCCTTCAGGCTGTATAAACGTCAAATGTTGCTGTTGTTGCCATCATTAATGCGGCTTTGGGTAGAGGGGCTACAGAAGAAGCAAGGGCTGGACTGTATTAACATGCACTGGCTACATATTGATTGCAAAAAAGAATGTATCTGCTGAAGGAAGAAAGTTCAATCTCCATGATTTAGTAAGCAATTGAGAGACAGCAATCTGGCTAAATAGGAAGGAATGATTTGCTCTTTAACAAGCAGTTAGTTCTACCTGGGAGGGAAAATAATTGTCTCTCTTCTCTTTATAAATCTGCTTCTGGGTTTGTGCCTTCTGGACTACATAAGGGGTGTGCCACACACACGCACACACACAGACAACATGCAGTGTAATTTTTTTCTATCCTCCTGTGCCCATATGATATATATACACATGTCTGTGTATATGCATAAGCATATATATGTATATATTTACATACAATATGGGCTGGAGCGATAGCACAGCGGGTAGGGCGTTCGCCTTACAAGCGGCCAACATGGCCGACCCGAGTTCGATTCCTCCGCCCCTCTCGGAGAGCCCGGCAGCTACTGAGAGTATTTGATATGCCAAACACAGTAACAACAAAGTCTCCAATGGAGACGTTACTGGGCCCGCTCGAGCAAATCGACGATCAACGGGAGGGCCTTTACCTTTACCTTTACCTTTACATACAATATATACGGGTATATATGATTCAAAGAATATAAAGTCAATTGGAGGAAAATGAAAAGGTGATTTTTAATTTCTCTTTTCTTTTATTTTCTCACTCCACATACACGCTTGTACACCAAATGGCTTCTTTCATTCCGGAAATCCTTTAGCCTTTTCTGCTTCTGTAGCATCCATTCAACACGTGTCAGTGCTAAGTGGACTCTGGCAGTCTTTTTAATGGGGACATGACATGTCTTTTGTATGCAGAGGAAAGGAAACGCCCCCCAGTATTACTCTACTATTGTCCAAAGTATATGGAGGTGGGCAAAATGAAAGTCAGGTCAAAACCGTCCATGTGTTGTGGCATTTGCTTCAGCTTTTGTGCACTTTAGCTTGATTATACATTATACTCAATAGCACTTAATTACGTAAAGTCACTTGTAACTTATTGTCACAGTCACTATAGAAGAGTCCTTGCTGTGAATACCAAGGTCTTCTATTTCAGAAAGAGCGGTGAGTAGGTGTCAACTTGAGAGAGGAGAATATAATTTGATGGGGGAGAAAAGAGGCATATTTTACTCAAAGCCTCTTTTGCAGACCACAACACCCAAAAGGAGAGAGAGAACACAGGGGATTGCCCTGCCACAGAGGCAGGGTGAGATGGGAGGGATAGGGGTGGGAGGGATATCATCCGTGGTGGTGGAAAATGGGCACTGGTGGAGGGATGGGTATTTGATCATTGTATATCGAAACCCAAGCACAAAAAATTGTAAATCTACAACTGTACCTCATGGTGTTTCACTAAAAATAATAATTAAAACAAGAGGCATATTTTAACTGCCTCTGTCTTGGTGTCAAGGTCAGTGTCAGTCATTCCATTTTTGGTATTTTATTTTGTATGTTTTCAGTCTATCAAAACTCAGTAAATAATCCTTAAGAAGCCTCCTTTAACTTCTTTTAAGGAAAATGAAGTGGAATCTTCTATTTTGATCAGATCTTTATGACTTGGCATACATAGTAAAGGCCATAATTTCCATAAACTGAGTGTCAATTGCAAGCTAGCATGAAAATTTGAATAACTTAGTTAATGCTCGCTAAGTCTATTTTCTCTCCATATAAAGAAAGGAAGCTTTAACATCTAGTTCAGAGTTGTCATTAAGATTTAGTGAACTAATGTATGTGGTGCTACCAACAACCTGATAAATAGCTGTTTCCCTCTCAGCCTGAAATGTCATTAGTGTCCCTAGCCACTTAAAAGTACCAACAAACTCCCCATAAAAGAACAATGACCTGACAAAGCAGAAGTGATCTTGGTATTTTATAGCAATATGTATGTATACTGTAAAAAAGATATGCTTGTCTTTATTTCTTTTCTATGGGACCAGGAGTTGGATGCTATGGGCAATTGAGTAGATAGGTAGGCAATTGAGTAGACTGAGTAGAGAGATAACTTTAATAAGAAATAGCAAAAACAATTCGTTCTTCTGGCCAGTGGCTATTTACTCTGAGTCTCCACACTGAAAGACATGGTGACATTTCTAATGATCTAGGACTTTTGACTTCTAGTCCTGCTTAGAAATATATATATATTTAAATATATAAATATATATAAATATAAATATATATTTGCTCAAGCGGGCCCAGTAACATCTCCATTGGAGACTTTGTTGTTACTGTGTCTGGCATATCGAATACTCTCAGTAGTTTGCCGGGCTCTCTGAGAGGGGCAGGGGAACCGAACTCGGGTCAGCCATGTTGGCCGCTTGTAAGGCGAACGCCCTACCGCTGTGCTATCGCTCCAGTATATTTAAATAAATATATATTTAAATATAAAAATAGGGAAACAGCTATTTATCAGATTGTTGGTAGCACTGTGAGGTACTTCCACATATATATATATATATATATGTATATATATATATATGGGCTGGAGTGATAGCATAGCAGGTAGGGCATTTGCTTTGCAAACGGCCAACATGGCCAACCCAGGGTTCGATTCCTCCACCCTCTCGGAGAGCCCAACAAGCTACTGAGAGTGTCTCGCCCACACGGCAAAGCCTGGCAAGCTCCCCGTGACGTATTCGATATGCCAAACAATTGTCACAATTGAGACGTTACTGAGCCCGCTCAAGCAAATCGATGATCAACGGGAGGACATTGACAGTGACAGTGATAGGTACTTTCAATTTAATAAGACTATTAGCATAGCACATAATGTCTTCAATAATGATGCATTTTGATGAGTACTAATGCAGTGTTGAAAAACAAAGTCTGGCATAGTGAAAATTTTAATGTATTTTCAGTCATAGTAAGAAGAGTCCAGTGATTTGGGATGGTAGATATTTGTAAGTTTCTATATTTTCTATTTTACATATGAAGCAAATTTTATGTAAAAAGCAATCAGTGAAATTTCTAGTTTGTAGCCTATTGAAAATGTTAATATTTAAGCTATTTTCTTTGTATCGATTTTTAAGATTTAATGTAATAAAAAAACTACACATTTTAAAAGTTTGAGTGAGTTTTAATGCCATATAGTTCATAAGTCAAAAACATGCAATTCTGTGATTTTAACTAAATTTATAAAGTTTTACAACTATTATCTCAATTAAATTTTAAAATATTTCACTCTCAAATTTTTCACTCATCATATTTTTGTAAGTATTGCCACTCTAATTCCAATTCTTATGCAAAAACTCACCTGCTTCATATCTATAAGAGTGGTGATTCTGTGCATTAAACATAGAGTCATGTAACATGTTCTTTTACATCTTGTTTCTTTTACTTATCATGGTGCTTTTGAAGCTCCTCAATACTACCGTACACGTTAGTAATCAATTTACTCCTTAGCCAAATCATTGAAGATTATAGTCCAGCCACATTTATCTTAAAATTATCTTTCAAGGTTTAGACTTTGTATTATTTCTAGTTTGGGATAATTTGAATGATGGGACTATAAATATTGGTTGATGATAGTGCCAGATGACACTGCTCTGAACATATGTCTTTCTGTGAGCAAATGACTTCATTTCTTTTGGGTCCATTCTGAATAGTAAAATTTCTAGGCCACATGGTAAGTTAATTAACTTTACAACAACCAAATTATTTCCTAAGGTAGTGCTGCCATTAAAGGATTAATGATGACTGTGTTCTAATTTCTCCATATCGTTATCAACTGCTAATACCGTTTGTTTTTTTTATTATACTGTGCAGTGAAAACTTTTTGTGCCTTCAATTTAATATTTCTCTCAATAATGGTGTTTAGTATCTGCTATGTGCTGTTTGAATATACAATACATTCTTCAGTGAAACTTTTATTCAAATTATTTCTTCGTTCAAGTTGATTTTTCATATTGTATTGTGAATTGAAGTACCCTCCATTCAAATTTTATCACATTCATGTCATTCTGTTTTCTGAAGTACAGGAGTTAAAAGGTTGATATTTATCAATGAAAAAAGTGAACTATTAAAAAAAGGATTACATATAATAACTCTTGCTTAGACCAAGAGAATAAAGATTTTCTATTAAGTTTGCTTCTAGAACTTTTAATAGTTTTAATTCTTGCATTTAGGTTTATGATTAATTTTGTTTTAATTTCTTATGTAGTGGGATAAATGTCTAAGTTTATGTTTTATAGACAGAAATTAGAACTGTCTCTAAAGAGTATAAGACATCTCTATTCACTGGGTTTGGAAGATTTGTCAAAAATTAGCTGACCATAAATATAAGATTTACCTTTTAATTCCAAAGTCAGGAGTTTTAAATATAATACTGTATATAGTATGGAATACTTCTGTTACTAAACTTAATAGGAGGGTCCAGAGAGACAGTATAGAGAGTAGGGCACTTGCCTTGTATGCATCTGAACTAAGATCAATATTCAGTACCACATAAAGTACCTGGAACTCTGTCAGAAGTAAATCTTGAGTTCAAAGCTAGGAGTAAGCTTTGACTGCAGCCTGGTATAACCCCCCAATTGGACAAAGATAAGAAATGTTAACATTGAAATACTCTTAATTTTTTTTTTAAAGTAAATTCTTTTTTTTTCTTTTTTTTCATTTTCTAAAATTTGAATGAGATTAGTAGAAAGGAGTTAAACTAAATTTCATGAATAATGATACAAATTGCAAAATCATTATATATACAAGTCTATTCAGCACAATCCATTGAATAGAACTGACTTTTATATATTTGGGCTTATTTAGTCTAGTGATTTATTTTTAATAATATTTCTAATATACCAAGTATGCTTTATTGAGGACTCAATATATTATGCCTGTATATATGTGAAAAAAGCACATATGGTATCTTTTTAAGATTTTATAATCTTTGGAATTTATAATCTTTGGATATAATTCTGGGTTATAACTCTGTTAGTTGAAAGTCATAGAAAGTTTTTCACAGTTGCTAGGCCAGAGGAGAGTCATGTAAACAATGACTTTTTTTTTTTTTTGCTTTTTGGGTTAAAGGGGTTACACAGCAATGTACAGGGGTTACTCCTGGCTTTGCATTCAGGAATTACTCCAGTGCTTGAGGGAGCATATGGGATGCTGGGAATCGAACCCAGGTCGGCTGCATGCAAGGCAAACGCCCTACCCCCTGTGCTATTGTTCCAGCCCCAAACAGTGACTTCTTATACAAGATAGTGCCATATATAATGCCCATAAATAGAAAATGCATGAAAGTTAAAAAAAAACCAGAAAAAAAAATGTGTGTTTTATTCCTGCAGGTTTGGTCTTAGTCACTTTATATAGATGTTTTCAAAGGATTAAAAAAAAAACCGAATAAACAAAGTCAAATCCTGAGGTTATTGGACATAGACATAATTAACTTGCCTAATCCCCTAATTTGAGCACACATGTGTACAAAGAAATGCAGATAACAACGTAAAATTTGCTATTGTAAGGGCACAGGAGTAAATATAGGAGGTAACCAAAAAACTGTTTATTGCTATGATAAGATTAAGAGAAGGTGAAGACCTGATTAGATATAGCAAGGATCTCATAGTTCTCATGGGTGAAAGTTGGAGAGTTGAACTTCATTTGCAATATAAATTAAGACAAGAGTCTTCAAGTGTCCTCAGGTTTCTGATATGTAAAATAATAAATACTGCTTGTCACTCACAGAGTAAAAAAATGCTGTAAAAGAGGAGGGATTTGGACAGGGATAAGAAGATATCAGGAACCAGAAAATAGATGTTCTTGATCAAAACTCTAACAGTCTCACTAACCAAAAAACTACTTTCATCAAGGTGCTATTGTACCTAGCCAACAGACTGATTCTTGTTAAAATAAGCCGAAAGAAGCAATGATTCAATCCCTCAGGGTCATGGAGACCCAGGGCTCCTCATGAGTTGGAGAATCTAAACAATTATTCTCAGCTCTTACATAAATCATCAGTTCTTGGAAGATCATGGTGTTGGAAAATCATTTTTCCTTACGTTCTTTACCATGAAACAGTAATTTAGGAGAAGGATATTTCAGATAGCTGCCACTTGGATTTTACTTTAGTTAGATAAATATTGTGTCAGTTTTATGCCTGGTAAAGACACTCTGGCAGGCAAGTTTTCTGATTGAGGCAAAGCCTTGATCAGCTTGCCTGTTCTTGTTCTCAGTCCTCATTTATTATACCTACAATTTATTTTATAATAGAGATAGCTGTCATTGGGCTCATCTCAGGTTATGCTTACTGATGTAGGCAAGGCTCAGACGATAAAAGAGTCATCAATCTATCAGCTTCTGCATTGTGATCCACCCAATATCATCTACCATTTTCCCTACAGTTGCTATATCAAGAAGGTGCAAGAATATCACATACTTGTGGGGAATCAATTAAAGTCCTTTGCAACATTACATTTAGTATATTTGAAAAATGATTAGTGACAACATCATGTTAAGTTGCCTTATGGAAACCACTTATGATGGACTTTACTACACTTATTTGAGGACATGGGTGTTGAGTCATAACCAAATGCTCAGAAAACAATATGTGATGCTGAGGACCGGGGTTATCCGTGTGAAAGTACCTTAACCCCTGTATTTTCTCTTTGATCACACAGTTCTCAACTTTAGAGTCATATAAATTTTTTTCCTAAGGCTAGATAACTCCCAGGTATTTGCAAACAAATGATCCTCTACAACTCCCTTCATAATAGTATTTAGAGCTCTACTCTTCATGAGTGTGATAGAGTAACTCAGTTTAAGGATGTGGCTGATGGACAGGAAAAAAAAGTATTAACATATTATAATATTGGCAATAGTATTTATTAATAGTCACATTTATTAGCATTATAAATGAATGAGGATCTAGTTTCAATGACTGTCATTCTAAACCTTTGCCTTGAATGCAACTATTAGGATAGGAAAATTATGGCAAATCCTTCAGGCAGAATAGTTTGCAAATAGTCTCTTGATATCTCTGACAGAATGGGACATCTGGTTTTGGTTTCACATTTGCCCCAGGGTAACTTCTACTGTGCTTCATGCTCTCTGATCTCAGTGAAGAGCTGAGAGTAAAATCCAGGCAATCTGTTGGCACACAGATGCACAGTGATTGCAATATTTTTACTTTTGCATTCCAGATTATCTTGGTTGCCTCTAGTGGCCTAGAGAAAAGGACCTGCCATTTGCATCTCCCAAAGAAACAGATGATAGTCAATATGTGTAAATCTTTTAAAGTGACAAGAAGATTCAACTTTAATCTCCTTGAATATTACTTCTTCAACAGATGGACCCAAGTCCCTCTTCTAGTCTAAGTGGGTGACTCCTTTCTCTTTATGGAAAGTCCAGAGAGTTTTTTTAGGTATTTGCCTCCCCTGTTATTTGCTTTAGAAAATGACATTAAATAGATCTACTTGTATGAAAATCAGCCTGTGTTCTAATAAAGAATACATTTTATTTATTAGTTTTACTTTTTGAAATAAAACATGTAGGGTCATTTCTTTATTAGAATACACAAAATCAATAGCTCTGATAACAACAGCACTTCTATAGTAAGCCTCTTTTCTTGATGTTTATCTGACAACCAGCTGTACTAGAGTTCAGAGGAAGGGATAGGTCATTCAGTGCACTGTGTTCATGACATCTCCACTGAAATTTAAGAAAGGTAGCAATGGGCGTAAATTTTAATGAGATAGGCGCTCCTTAGGAAAGACATGAGCTATAAATGATCAGCTCTAGGAATAAGAATCTAAAAGGAAGCCACAAAAGAAATAAAATAATTATTGGTGACAGAACAAAGTGGCCTCCCAGGGAGAACAATCAGGATACTTCCTAGAAAACATTTGAGACCTGCAAAGACATGAGTAATTGACCTCTTCCCCAGAGGTATCTGAACTGAGTATATATCAAAGTGGTTTGGGAAATAATCCAGAATGAAAATATGTGTAGGATAATTTATGAAAGACGGAGAGTATTGAAGTATTCCAGAATTTTTAAGGTTGATAGTCCCAATTAAAGGATGTCATGACATGCTATTTTAGATATTTAAATTGACACAACTTGACACTGTAGGAAATGATGATCTATAAAATCTTAAGCAAATGCTATAGGAAAATTTATGGAATATTTAAATTTGAATAATACATTCAATAGGTTTGTATGAATAACTGCACAGTCTAAAATAGTACATATATAATGTGCTATAGTAAATGTATTAAACATATATCCTACATACCATACAAATGGTCTCTCTCTCTCTGTTGTTTGCTTTTTCTCTTTCATTGCAGAATCTAGAAGCTCCTTCTATACTTCTTTCTTTTCTCTATTTCCTTTTCTTTATGCAATCCAAACATCTTGTAGATAACAGGATCCACAAATGGCTGCAAACAAATAGGTAATTGAAATATTCTAGTGTCCTTTGGTGCTTTAATCTTCTATTATTCTAATGTTAGCAATGAAAGTTTTATATGATTCATAGTGCAGATTTTATGATAGGTGAAATTTAAATTGTGTTATGCAATGTTATTGAAATCTTAATCTTTGTATAGACTCTATTGTCACTTACATCTTTTATGACTTAGTTCATGCAGTAAAGGTATCTGTTATATTTTCTCAGTTGGATGGTTTGAAGTCACCTTTTTGAAGAAACTGAAAATTTATAATTCTTTTATAAAAAGATTCAAAATCAGTGCCATTGTTCTTTGCTGAAATCTAGCATGTAAGATATTATTGTAGTTTTAAAATTCCCATTATTTTAGTTTTATAATGTTTATAAAACATTCTTTATCTATTATGCATGTATGAATATGCTCCCTGTGTTGTACAAATTTTAAAAATTTAGTCAAATAATTTAAGTCAGAGGCGTCTGCAATATTCTAGTAAAATTTCCAAATCGGGATACATGTGATATACATATAGACCATGTACTTTATATTACATTATATTACTAAAAGTTATGATTCATATTTTAGAAATATAAGCTACATACCCAAATGTGAGTATCTGCTTTCGTTTACATGGGAAATTTATTAATTCTACTATTTACAGGTAATTGTCACAATAAATTGCAATCAATTGCATGCCAAAGTGGGAAATTCAGACACTAAAATATCAATAGATAAGGATAGGTTAATAAGTTTATGAAAAATAAAGGCATATGAAGATTATAATTAAATTAAATCTGATAATTATTTCTGTATCTGAAAGGGCCATATAATTTAAAATGTCTTCTATAGATTTGATATTCTTTGAATTCTAGGAAAGTAGCTATTTTATTCTCCATTTTATAGACATTAAAATTCATAGATTATGAGGATTGTGCTTAGACAAATGTGTTAATTCAAACACATTTGTGTATTTTCATCTGACATGTCATGTACTAGGTTTTTGGAAACTTTGTAAATCAGAAAGTCAAGATTCCCATGTATACGGAATTTACTTTTATGTTAGGGATGAGAGTTTATCAATTACTAAATATAATAAGCTTGTGATATAATTAGCATGGCTTTCACATGGGTTTTAGCACCTATGAAATAACTAAAGTAAGATACCTTGGAAATTTGCCAATGGGGCTAGAAAACCCCTCTATAGAAAGTTGTATTTTTCCTAATGATTTTATTAACCTGAGTCCCACCAAGAGTGATCCCTTAGCACAGAGCCAGGAATAAGCCCCGAGCAGAAATAATAATAAGCCCCGCAAGCACCCCAAAATGTTTTTCAGAGGCTTGATGACAACTGAAATAAGTAAATAAAGTTTTATACAACAAAAGAATGTGAACTTAAGCAGGGATTTTACAGATCTTTGTTCTGTGTAGTTTTGCTACCTCAAACCATTACAATCTCTCACAATCCTGAAAAAAAAAAAGATTAAG
This sequence comes from Sorex fumeus, assembly GCF_029834395.1. Lineage (NCBI taxonomy): Eukaryota > Metazoa > Chordata > Mammalia > Eulipotyphla > Soricidae > Sorex > Sorex fumeus. Next base: position 14,858,201 of record NW_026606064.1, read on the forward strand.
TCTGAAGAATAAACAAAGGAAAGCAGGAAAGTATTACCTTTTTGTTTATTTGGAAGGAATACATTAAAAAAAGTCATGGGTGCCTCCTTGGAGTTTTTCCATTGATCCTCAGTTTGGGAGGACTAGGGGAATACAGTCTATCCCTTATTAATTAATAGTCTAGAATAGAGAAAAAGGGAAACTAAAGTGTAAAATAAAGAACAGCATGTATATATTAAGTTCTCCTAATTCATGGACCAATTAAAAAAATTAGAAAAATACTCAATCCTAAAAAGCCATCTTCAACAAAAGCATAAACCTTGCACATAACACATCACTAAACAGTGGCAGTAGATTAACTGAAGGGAATTTCACTATTATTTGAGTATTACAACTATGTTATGAGGAATGGGAGAATAACAATCTGTAACACATGTATCAACAGGAGACTAAAAGATAATGCATAATGAAAATAATGTTTTATTTATCTTCATATCCTTGATAATAATATTTAGACCACCATATATGTACGGCTCAGTGTCAGGTCCTGGCCAGTTGACCCCCGCACTCTGGAGTATGATACCCCTGCTCGCTGTACTTACTCCCCATACTAGAGGGAGTGGGAAGGGGAGAAATCGCAGCCCTGACCCTCCCCACACTGCTGCCACCGAGAAAGAACCATGCAGAGGGGGGAAAGCTGGTGGTCAAGCAGCAATCCGTCTATTAGCTTTCACACGGGGGTTTTATGCATACATTTCAGGGGCAATCCATGTGTATCATGTTTACCTTTTCAGACTCAAAACAGACTATGATTTACATCTCCTGCACTCAGGGCCGGGTGTATTAGCTTAGGCAGATGGGAACTATTGCATCCCTCATCCTCAACCAGAGTGCCTGCATGTGTGGAGTGCTGGAGCAAGCTCCTGGGCCCCTGTAAACAGGGCCAGCTCCTTTCAGGGGCAGGGGATTTGGTCAAAGTCTCAGGCCGGCTACTGAGACCCCAACAGGTCAGTGATTCCAATGTTTGCATCTTCTCAGTTGCATAATATATTAAGATGTTTTTACTTATAAACAAACAAACCAAAAAAGGCAAGCCAATTTAGTTTCAAAAATCAGCGCTTCCAATTATTGAAAAAAAATTGTAATCACTGATAATAATGATTGATCCAGTAGCTGAAGTGATATAAAACCAGAACTGTTTATTTTCTTTCATCTTCCAAATATCATTCTATATATGGACACTTTTACATTATTGTGCAAAGAGAGCTGCCAAATGATCCTCTATCAATGTACTCTTAATAACTTTACTTTTCCATTTACTGAAATAAACAAGTTATTGTTATTTGGCGTATCAAGATTTACTTTTCTTAGCACAGCGGGTAGGGCGTTCGCCTTACAAGCGGCCAACATGGCCGAACCGAGTTCGATTCCTCCGCCCCTCTCGGAGAGCCCGGCAAGCTACTGAGAGTATTCGAGATGCCAGACACAGTAACAACAATGTCTCCAATGGAGATGTTACTGGGCCCGCTCGAGCAAATCGACGATCAACGGGAGGGCCTTTACCTTTACCTTTACCTTTATCATGTTGTTCAATGAAATTTTTAGATTAAGTGATAGAAATGAGAATTACTTTAATTCAGGCCTTACTCTCGATCATGAAGTAAAGAAAGGATTCCCAGTATTCCAGACTGAAGCAACGATGCATTTTATCGTGTAATTAAGGTATTAGTTTTAGAAAAAAGAGAGCTATGTCCCTGATAGCCATACTAAAAATGTCTAGCTCCAAAAGTCACTTAGAAATCAGTATATTCCAAGGTCTAGAATAACTCTATCTGTATATTTAACTCTGCATTTTCATGAATTTCATTGTTTCTTTCATGCATGAAATAAATGGCTAATTATTCGTGGAGATCTTCCATTCCATAAGAATTTAGTGATTGGTTAGTTTAGTTTTTAATTTGGTGATATAGCCGTTAGAGAGATAGAGAAAGAAAGGAGCTTTGAGTTAGCTGGAATATTCCCAGCGTGCCTGACTGTAAACTCTGTGATAGAATTAAGCAATAACCCAGGCAGTTTGAGAATCAACCAACTTATGATTTATCCAACTGAAAATTATGCTGGTTCTTTGGGGTAATAAGAATAATAATAATACATGCTTGGGGAATGTAATACACAGTGTAAGAATAAAGAGAACATTTCCCTCCTTTTCCTTGGCCTTCAGAGAATGCTTATTAGCCAAGTGACTGATGAACTATTGAATTGTGTCATTAAACATGTGAAGAACAAGAGTGGTTATGAAACTACTTCATTTAGATGGTACACATCCCAGAGAAACAGGAAGCTGAAGAAATATTTAGGTCACCGGAAAAGTCAAATTTCTTGGAAGCCTATTTTCTAACTAAGGATTTAAATACAGTCAAATTCTGCTAAAATTTTTCTCATCCTACTGAATATGTTTGCATTTCAATTCATAGTGAGGATGAGCTCAGTGAATAGACATGGTCATCAAATTTATAAGCAAATGGAATGCTGAAGTTAATGTTTGTAGTAAAATTAAGAAAAGGTCTTTAGTGATGAGAGAATAACAAGTTGCTCATATGATAATTAAATATTTTTTAATTATTGGCCTGATTACTTAATAGCTATAAAATGTTACAGTATATATAATATATAGTTATTTCAGTAGTATTTAGATATAGGGATATATTTAGTTGAATTTAGTTAAGAATGGATTTTTATATTAACACAATAAAATCACATGGATTGGAGGCAATAGTTTTGTTTGGCTACTAGTTTATATTTGGATTGGGAGTGGGACTTAAATCCTATTCTTAACATATAGCAGTGGTAATAATTTGTCACATTTGACACACTATTTTATCATTTTAAAATGAGGATAATGATAACAGCTGACAGAACAGAGTGTGCTAATTATACAGTGTTTTTAATACACTAAGTATCACATAAATATTAAGTATATAACTAGTATTTTGGCTGGCTGCATAATTATAGGTTGGAAGTCATTTTTCTTTTCAGAGTTTTGAATACAGTGATCCATTTTACCCCAGAGTTTAGCATGTTTTGAACTGCAAATCTCTGATAATTAGGTATCCTTAGTCATTTTCCTTTACAAAGCTTAATTATTTTTTCTCGTTTGGAAATTTTAAAACACCCCCAAATTTTCTTGGTATGACTCTTCCTCCAGTTTTTATATAGGACACTTTGAGTATTAAAAATGGAAATGAATGTGCTTTATTTATGGTCCATTAATTTATTATTTTTCTCCTTTATGTTATTTTGTTCTATGCAACTTCTTTTATTTAAACAGTAATTTTCCAACAGTGATTTTACATTTCTTTTTCATTTTCTGCCTTTTCTATTTTATAGGTTTACTCCACATTTTGTATTGTCTTCAATATATACAAAAACTCAGAAAGTTCTGGCTATACTGGTAACTAAAGAAATGATAGCTTTCTTCTCTTCCTTCTACTCTTATTTCCCCTTTTCTTACTGATGCTTCTTTTTCACCTTCTTAAGTACTAATTCTCTCCAAGAAATATGTGCAATTTCAAGTTTTTTTAATTAAAATTTTCCATTTTAAAGCCTAGTTTTGAATCTGGTATTTTTAGACCTGGGTCATAAGTCCAGAGGACTGTTAAACAATCTAGATGAAAACCAGTAAGAAATTGATTTATCATTTGTTAAATACAGGTATGTCAGTATTTGTTGAGCTGACTTCTTCTAAAAGATTGAAGCAATCAGAGTATCTTTATCATAGTTTTGTATAATTTTAAAAATAAGGATAAGGGTTAGGGACAATGTTAAGATTTAGCAAAATGTGGAAAAGATGTTTTAAATCCTGATATTTCTGTCTCAATTTCTACCCAAACCTGCTGTGGCATGAACATGTATTCCAAAAAGGGCTGACTGTACAGTGGGAAACTCATCTCCTCAGTGTTATCTAAGACATGCTATGCAAATGCCAGTTAGAAAGTGTGGGCAATGCAGCACTTCTGAGCAACTGCTGTGTACATATCCCAGAGCAAAGGCAGTCTCCTGATGTGTGCAGTTGGCCTGACTTCTGAGCCATTGTGATTTCCCCTGGCTTCAACAGCATCACTCTGACAATGGAATGTAACAAGATGACTTCTCCTAGCTGGAATTCTCACCAGGGAGGGATGAAAGAAGATGCAAGCTTGTTGTTTTACTCAGGTACAGGAATTTTTCATTTCGGTGAGCACAGAGGAAAATGAATGTGGCAGTAAAAAAGCCTGGTGGGTTTTAGAGTCTGTACCAGTCCTCCCTGCAGCTAATGATGTATTTGAAATGCGTTTTCCTCCATGTGGGGGAATGACATATTTTTATGCAAATTTTACCTCCTTGACCTCTCAATGACTTTCCATCAAATGAAATAATATTTATGTATGTGATTAATGCAGACATGCCATGACTTACAGCTGTGGGGAGTTTGCATTCATTTATCTCTCTATCATTCCATTTGAACCCACAATAATTGCTTATACTAAACTGTTTGTGACCTAAAGAATTGCAAATTCATATGATTCAGAATAAAAATTATTGAATTCTAACTAAAGTTAACAGTGGAGCTTTAAAATGTACAAGAACTGAAGATATTAACAAGAATATGCATTTACCATATGAAATTTTTCAGAATGTTTATTACACCTTGAATGCAGGGTAAACAGTGGTAAACAAAATAGGTGTACTGCATGCTAACATGGTAGTTGAAATACTTGGGAACAAACTATCCATCTGTCTATATCTATCATCTGTCTACCTATATATCTCCCCATCTCTCTATTCATCCATCCATCTCAGAGTAAGGACAAGTCATTGAAATAAAGTTCTATTGGAGGTCAAAAGACAATTCAAAGAACTATAGGTATATATACATATATACACACATTATATGCATATATACATACAGCTTATCTATGAGTAAAATATGATGATAGGAAACATGCACATTTAGTTTTCTTTATTAAAGAAGAGGACGCATTTGTAGTTTGATTGATTTAGTCAGACTTGATTTAGTCAAGACTTAATCAATTCTTGATTTGGTCAAGAATTGATGTAGTCAAGACTTCATCATACTTGAAAATAATATACTTTATATGTCTGAATAATGGAGGAAAATCACTCTAAATTGAAAGACATTCTCAAAAAAGGTGCATGACAGTAAAAGAAGTACATGAAATATTTAAGAGGAAAAAACATGCTCTGATTGTATTGGAGACCAGAAGTGACAGAGATAGAACTATCTGTTTATAAATAATGAACAAATAGCAATAACAAAGAGGCTTAATATTCATGCAGAGTAGTTTGTGGTATATTCATTGAGATATAGCTGACAATGCATAAAATATGGTTACCTTTTCTTCCTGTAAAAGCTAAGATGCAGAACAAAAATTCTAAAGGAAACTATGCAAGCAAGATCATACTTCTTTTCTGGTATTAACATGTGACATGCAGAGAAAGTTATATGGAAGAAAGAAAAGTGACTCTCGAATTAGAGAGTATGACCAAATAGATCAATGTCTCCTAAGTTTAATTTTCTAAAACCTCAAAATAGAGACAGTGTTTTTTGATACTCTAGTTCATACAGTTATTCTCAAGACTATATATGGGAGTCAAGAGCAATAGTACAGTGGGTAGGGCATTTGTTTTCCACACAGATGACCCTGGTTCGGTCCTGAAACCCTATATGGTCCCTGCAGCACTGCTTGGAGTGATTACCATGTGCAAACCTAGTAGTAGTTCCTGAGAACTACCATGTGTAACCCAAAAACAAAAATGAAAGAATATATAGGAGATAAATAAAACTATCTTTCTCAGACACATGAAAATCTGTGAGGTGAGATTTTTTAAAATTAAAAAAGTTAAGTAAAGGTAAATGTCTTTAGAATTAATGTATTATATATCATCAACACCTAGATTCTCAGAGTAGGGGTGTTGATCAGAGTGGAGCATAGATAGCTTTGATTAATTTCTCTCTAAACATACAAATGCAATGACAGATGTATGTTGACCTCAAAACTTCCTCAACAGGAAGGAAACACATGCAGAGCTACAAAATAGCCATACTCTGAGGACATTTCTCTAGGTTGTGTGTATGAATTTTGCTAACAGTTTATTCAGTGAACTTGATAGATTACACAAAGTAAAGATACTCTTAGGGCAGTGGGTACAAAGATCTTGAAGAAAAAAGAATTAGAAAACCCCAGTGAAATTAACTGGAATAATCCTTGGGTAGGTATCTAGAGGACTGATGACTTAAGTCATATGAGATGTAAATTCTTCACTAAATTTAATTATTTCTTCCTTTTTATTCCCTTTTATTTATTTTATTAGCTACACAGTTGGAGAAGTTACTTATGCTATTTTAGAAGAATGATTCTCAGAGTTTAAATTATGTGGAAATCTGAGACTCTGAGAGGTTAAATCTTTTGTCCAAAGACATTCTAATGAATAAGCAAATAAACTACATTTCAAACCAGGGTCAAAGTAACTAAAAGACAATTCTCTTTTATCTCTGCCATTTGCTACTTATATTTAAAATAAATGGATAACACAGGAATTCCTGACTTGTAATTTAATCTACCATCATAATCAAATAAAAGTGCTGAAAAGTGCAAAACTAAATATTACAGAATTACTTGTAATAAAGAATATCATCAAAAAAAGAATATGATTAAAAATCCCTATTGATAGAAAATTGAGGAAAGAAATTGTCATTGTCCCATAAAGTGAAATGCTAGCAAAGACTTCTGGGATTTGTTGCTGACTATAAAAAAGCTGTATAATAGGAATAAAGTGATTTCGCTTTGTAGTACTGATAAAATGATCATTACAATCATAAAATATTTCTGGAAGGATGTAAACAAAATTTCTATTATAGATCACTTAAAGGATGGGCAAGAGAGGCATTTTTGCTTTCATTGTGTGTGTATTTTAATTTATGCATAATATTACTTATTTAAAAATTATTCTAATTGGGGGCTGGGGAGATAGTACAGTGGCCAGAGTGCTTACCTTGCACACTTTGGACCTAGGTTTGGTCCCCTGCATCTCTTATGGTCCCCTGTGAACCACCAATACTAATTCCCAAGTACAAAGACAGGAGTAATCCCAGAGCATCATTCAGTGTGGCCCAAAACACAAAACCAAAAACTGAATTAAAGTTAACTGATATAAATGAAGAGGAGATAGCATATGACAGTATTTACAACTCCCCAATTTCATGCTGGAAATCAGAAAGCAAATTTGTTTTGAATTACTCCAATAAACCACTTCCAATCAAAGTTCTCCTGTGGCAAAAATACAAGAGACTTATGAGCATATTAAAAATATATGTGCATAGGATGTTGTGACTTTCAGAGTGACAGCTGGATAAGGGAATCTGGTCAGACTCTGACCCATAACATATGGCCTCCCAGGTTTCTTGATTCCCGCACACGTAGCATTCTTGGCAAGGTCGAGAGCAGGCAGGAAGGTACTTCAATTAAATGTTGGTGGCTGATATGCACTGACCGTTTGCTGCAAGTCAGCATCTCAAACATGCAGACCTATGTTCTAGCCCTTTGTTTAAAGACAAAGATTCATTCACGTGAGGAACTTGAAAAATGCATATGTAGGAGTGAGGAGCTGACAGTACAGATTGAGGACCCAGTAGGAATCCCATTGCTTAGCCTCAAATTGCAATTTCTGGAAAGAGACTTTGCAATTGCTAATGGTATTGCTAAGTGCGAAGTTTGCTCCTACATGCTTTCAGAGATTTAACTAAATGACAATGTGAATAATCTAATTTGCTATTTGCCATTCAGATAAACTGTGGTGGTATATAATACTTTTGTCTCTAACCAATTAATACTGAGTCTCTGTCCCCAAGAAGCTTATCATCATCTAAACATGATGTTTTTTTGCTCTTTGGTCTACTTAAAAGGTAATACAGTTTAAAAGTAATTACTTATGGGTTATTAAATAAAATGAAAAAAAGGATTGGTTTAAAAATAATTTTTCAATGTATCATAGCCTAAATTTTCACCTTTTAATTTCTTTTATTTTTTATAAAAAAAGTATTGAAAAAAATGAAAATTTATTTTCATTAAACATAAATATGATCGTGTTCATGTTTATAAGATATGCCATTTGTCCTTTTTTATAACCTATTATGGAAATTCTCTGAGACTCATAAATATGCTACCTGTATTTTTTATTTAAAGTTTACTTTATTGTCTCAAATTATATGATTTTCAAATATATATTTTACATGTAGTACTGATTCAAAATATTTTTAATGATAGTGTACATATTCCAATACCAAACACATCACCAGCATATCCACTTCCCTCTCAACCCCAGTTTCCCTACCAAAAAAATTCATTTTCATGAATCAGTTCTTTTATTGTGCTGCCATTGATCTTTGGTTTCTACCTTGCTGTGTATCTTTACATTCCACAGGTGAGTGAGCTCTGCATCTCTACTGGCATCTATATCTATGTTTTTTCTGATTTGGCATAGTATCATATCCTGTACTTCCATTCACATTGCTGCAGATTGCATTGTCTTAGTATTTCTTAGAGCTGCATGGTACTCCATTGTACATATAGACTGTGACTATCCAGTTGCCCAAATGGTGGGTTATTTCCATATCTCGTCATTGCATTAAGTGCCTTAATGAGCATAAGTGTGCATGCATTCTTTAAAAGTAATGTTTTTATATTTTTGGAGACAGATGTTAAGAAGTGGTATCACTGGGTCATATGGTAGTTCTACTCATATTTTCTGTAGAGTTTTTTGTATCACTCTTTTTAGAGGCTGCATTTAATGATATTCCCACTAAAAGTGGGTGAGTGTTCCTTTCTCATCACACCCCTGCCAACACTGCTGTTTTAAGACTTCTTTGTATGTTCCGCGTTCCCTGGTATAAGATGATATCTCAGTGTTATTTTGTTTCCAGATATTTTGATATTTTGATAATGATTCTCACAGGTGTGAGCTATCTCAGTGTTGCTTTCAATCTACATTTTCAACTAGATTCCCACCATATTTTCTGGAAATTACCTTGATTTTCCTAGTATATTTTCTTTCCGATGTCTTACTGTATTTTAAAAACCAAACTCACTTCAGTTCATATTTTATCCCACTTCATCTCTTACTTCCCACTTCCCTTTCCACATATCATGCGGGACATCTCTATCCTTAATCCTGTGTTCCGACTTCATTGTCCTTAAGTTTTCCTTGCTTCATTGTTACCAATGTTAAGAATTTTATTTTCCTAAAAGCAATTTGTAATGACTCTTTCCAAATATTTTTCACAATCTGTTCCACTCATCCATCTACATACCATACATATTGCAAAGTTTCATAGTGAGTAATCTATCAGAAATCCTTCTTATTCTTTAGTTTTTCTTAAGACAGGACAGTGATCACATTTAATTTCTATTGTTTTTACACTAGCATTCCTAAATATAAATTACGTACAGCATTCACAAAAATCTTTGGAGCAGTTTGTCTCACTACTTAATTATTCCAACTTGTCATATCAAACATATATCGTGTCATTATCTGAACATGGTTAAAGTGATCTCTTTTGACATAATGAATTATTTTTATGTTTATACATTTTACCCATTAATGATTTCTTCTTTTGATTTTGGGGTTTTTTTTTGAGTGGGTCACACCCAAATGTGCTCAGAACTTGCTCCTGACTCTGTACTCAGAGATCTCTCATGATTCCTGCAGAATAAGGTTAGGGGGGCCATATGGAGTACCAGAGGATAGGCCACAGGAAAGGCATATGCTTTACCATCTGAGTTATCTCTCTGACCTCCTGCATGTTAATTATGTTAACATTAGAAGATCCTTAAATAAAGCCCTGTGAATTTAGGGACTTAATCTACTACATATACATTAACGTATAGATAATAAAAAGTAGAGTTCTCTAATATGAATATTTGGCAATACTCTCCTAGAATCCATGTTCTTTTGGCCATGTACAATTTATTCTTTATCTTTTCTTTATTTTGTTTCATTGTTTTGTCCCCTTTCTTGCCCAAGCCCTAACTAAAGCATGTATAGTAGATAAAAAACAGACACAATTTCACCAAATGGATCTCCAATTCTTAAGTTTCTTTCAAAGAATCCTTATTCTCCAGTTTCATAAATAAGTGGAGAAGAACACCATTGAGGGAACGCTGTATTCTTATGATGATTTTAAAGATAATTGTCATTACTTTGCAAATGTGATAGTAGAATACATAATTTTCTTCTAACTGTTCACTTTGGTGGTCTATATCTATTTAATTTTCTACCTTCCTTTCATATTTAAGTGACATAAGGTTTTTTATTATTATTGTTTGTTTTTGTTGTTGGAAGCAAATTATAAGATGCTCAGTGCTCCTTGGCTTGCTAGCTGATGAACTTGGTGTGAGGACCTGAGGATACGATGCAACTCTTGGTCTTGTCATGAAGGAGATTTCCAGGGTCACCATGACTGAGCATCCAGGACTACAACTAGTGGCTCTCTGTTTCATTATCATGGCTCTGCCTGGCAATGCTGACGGGATCATGTTGTGCCAGAGATCAAATCACGGTTGACTGCATGTAAGGCATGTGCATTGCACTATCTCTGGTCCTGCACAATAATTTTTTTTAAGTGCTTCAAGTTTTATTGGAAGAATGACAATTTTTTTCAATTTGCTGTAATATATTGAAATTGGTCTTTCATGACCCTGAAAGAAAGTAATTATCATCCTTTCTGAAAATTTTGTACTACTATATTATATTTCAGTGACCCTAAACACCAGTAGCCAGAACTCCATAGTCCAAAACTGCACTGAATTCTGCTGGGAATGGGTCTGGAACTGTAAGAACTCCTCCAAATTAAAAAAAAATACTACTACTAATAAAATAATATAAGTGTAATCCCAAATACAAATTCATATTTAATAATATTTTAGATGCATTTTCTTTTTAACAGATTCATATCAATTTTTTTCCTGACAAAACCATCTTTTATGACTAGCTACATAACTGCTATTTTTATTTTTTCCCTAACGTTCTGAGATAGAAGATATGAGTACAGGGAAGTAAACATTGCCTGCCTTACAATCATTGCCTGCATTTTGCATCATCCAGTGCAATTATTACAAGTCATTGAACACTGACAATACAAATAGACCATCATGCAAATCACAGATGACAAAATACAATTCAAAGCAAGACAAGAATGGTGAAGGTAGATACATTTTCTGCAGGAAAATGAGGCTATTTAATCAATTACTTAAGGGAGAAAATGTGGCTCATTTTGAAATGGCCTGAATTAGAACAATCCAATACATTCTTGTCTAACTTGCCCAGTACACGATCTCATTTGAGATATCAAATCTTATGTGTAAGTGTGGTGGCATTAGCCTTAAACTTTGCTGCAGAATTTGCTTTGGGCTCTTATTTTTCCTTTTTCTCCTGCTTCCCTTGGTTATCTGATAGCTTCCACTCATATTCTTAGAACTTGACTGGGTTTCAAGTATCATTTATGGTAGAAACCTATGTCGTAGATTTCTTTCATATTTCCCAAAGCCCTTAAAAATGAATATTTGGAATCCTTTTAGGATAGAACTGTATTATTATGACTTCCTTAGTCTCAAAGATGAAGGTAGTTTCCATTCATGCTCCTTTTTTTTTTAAATGTTCAAAAGGAAGATCTTTACTCCAGTGGAAATTGCTGTAAAATTGTGAGAATTAAGTGGAGGTCTGATGCTATGACCATAAAAATTTTCAAATAATGAACGCCTGACTCTTCTTCCAACCCTGCTTCGGTCTGTCACTTTCCTTCCTTGACATTATAAAAATATCTCTAATTCCTAAATTTAAAGTATCTTTGAACTTTATATTTGCTGATTTTTTTACCTGTCTTTTTTCATGTTGTATGCTGAAAGCTGATAACTCTGACTCTTAAATTTGTTCATTTTGAGCTTCTTAGACTATATAGATTGCTCTTTTCTGTATTCAACTAATGTTTCATAAACATGATTATGCCATCTTTATAGGACTGATTTGTGAATTCACGTTCTTAATAAAGGATATTGCAAGGCTCTGTTGGCTTAATAATAAAGAGCATTGATATAGAAAATGTCAATTTAGACAAATAAAGTAGTTAATTTTTCTTCACATTAGAGATATAATTTATAAAAAAAGGTTAATCATCCATCTGTGGTATATAAAGAAATAAGTTATACAAATAATTTTATATATATAATAATCCTAATTAGAGAACAATTTTTCTCATAATAGATTTTAATATAATAGATTTTATGAAAAGTTTAAATAAGCTAAAATTAATCTTTTTACTGACCAGATTTGTTTGATGCTATAAAAATTTGACATGTACCAGTTTAAATGTATACCATATATTTACTTAATATACATATACCATGCATATTATACTAAGATTATAGACCTTATATTCAGAATTCTGTGTTCATATGATATACATTAATTCAGAATGTCTGTTTTCAGATTGCAACTCTGTAACTTCTGATGTATAAATCTTCAGTCACTCTATTTAACTTTTCTTTCTTTATTTTTGCAATGTTATCCCATTTTGTTTCCTTGGAGGATTAAGTGCCTATATATAAATTATTTATAGCAATAACAATTAACAAGAAAATTACTCAATTCAAAATGGATTGCAGACATTAAACAAAATTTATTTAGGCAGTTAGAAAGAAAAATACCAAATAATATTAAGTACATTCTTTTAATAAATGGTAACAGCATCATTATCTGCAACTCCCACATTAATGTAGTGATGCTACATCAAATTTGAAAATATTTGTACTAAGTGGTTTATAGACCACACCCCATAGTGCCCAGTGCTTATACCTGTCTCTGCACACGTTGGTGATCACTCTTGGCAGTGCTAAGGGAACTACATATATGTTATGCCAAGGAACAATCTTGGGTCAGTGTGTGCATGGCAAGAGCTTTGCCTGCTAACCAAAGCTCCAGCCTGTGTATAATTTTTAACCAAATTTGTTTCTCAAGGAAGTAGACTTATTTTGAGGAGAATGTGGGATTCTCTGGAGAGGAAAAATTAAAACAATAATTCAAAGGAGAACAAATATGTGATTCTCCAAAATATGATAAAGGTCCAAAAGTAAGGAAAATTCTAAAGACCTAAAAGAGGGCATGATAAGCCCATGGTGGGAGACTTCAGAATGAACTGTGCAAGAAGTTGTTTTGCGAAAGCAGTACTGGAAATTGAACCCAGGACCTCTCACATACAAATCAAGTGCTCTACTGTGTAGCCATATCCCTCCACTGCTGACAGTAGGTTTTCAGGGTTCAATATAACATGTGTTCAAAATATTCTACCACAGTACATGCAAGACTACAGTCCAAATAACTCTCCACCATATTCCATCATGTTTTTGAGAAATACCTTGCTCTTGGGCATTTTTATTATTATTTTTAATTTAATTATGATTGGAGCACAGCAGTAGGGCATTAGCCTTGCACACAGCCAGCCCGGTTGAGCTGGGTTCGATTCCTCTGCCCCTCTTGGAGAGCCTGGCAAGCTACTGAGAGTATCTCGCCCACACACAGCAAAGCCTGGCAACCCGTGACATACTCGATATGCCAAACACAGTAACAAGTCTCAAAATGGAGACGTTACTGGACCCGCTTGAGCAGATCGATGAACAACAGGAGGACAGTGTGTGACAATTATGATAAACTTATCTGTTAAGTTTTCTTAATCCTTTTATTTTGAACTTAAAAACATAAGAAGTCTATTTCTTTTATTTAGACAGAAAAGTTTTCAGTATTTTTGTTTGCTTACTATAAAAAAAACATTTTTTGAGACCAAAAACTGCATAGAATAGGAGTGAAATATCATTTTATTCATTCTTTTCTTTCTTGTCTGCTATATTATTATTTTACAATTATTAAGAAAGATAAAAGAATCCACTGTCACACTTTCTCCCAGTAATGAAATTAACAATGTCTCATTAAGTCTTAATCTATAATGTTTTGGGGTACATGTTGAAGAAGTTTAAAACTTTCAATTCATTGCCTTAAGAATGCTTATTTATTCCAGTTAGTTAAGTGCACTTTAAAATTGTTTAGAACTTTAGAGCTTGCCCTTGGGATAAAGGGAAAAATGATTTGCCCAAGTCATACAAGTTAAAAATTGAAAACAGAGCTTTTCTGTTAGATCAAAACACATTAGGTTGTGGGGCTGAAGCAATAATACAGCTTGTAGAGCATTTGCCTTGCACTTGCTGACTCGTGTTCAATTCCCAGAATCCCATATGTTTCCCTGAACACTGCCAGGAGTAATTCCTGAGTGCCTGAGCAAGGAGTAACCCCTGCGCATCGCCAGGTGTGACCCAAAAAGCAAAAAACAAACAAACAAACCAAAAAAAAAACAAAAACAAAAAAACACATTAGGTTGCTTAACTTTGTCACCATGAATTTAATCATGAGTCTGTTTGAGTATTACAAAATAACAAATATGAGTCTGGTTAGTATGGTATCCAAAAGTCCATACTGAAACCAGTGTTTTTGTTGTTGTTGTTCTAGAATGAAGATTAGGGACTAGAACACTAGAATATCAATATTCCAAAATTTATTTCACCTTTTTTTTATTTCTCTTTTTCCAGTTCCAATGAAGTATTAGATGGACAAGGTTAAAATTCAAATTTATTTTATATATAAAGATAAATTTCCTCGATGTACAATTTCTAAATCGTCTGTCCATAAAATTTTAGTCATCTATAACATTGGACACAAACAATATCCCTCTACTATGTGTTTCTGATCATGAGAGTAATGTGTAAGGAGCATCAGAACAGACTTGCAACTGGAGTGAAAAGATAAGAATTGTGGTAGATCACATATTCTCATGTGACCTCTTCCTTTTACATAACTTTCCTCATTATTACACAAGTAATGCTTGGACTTATGAAATATGAAAATAGGTGGAAAACCAAACTGCTTCTAGAGAATTACTTCCTTGTTTTTGTTTGTTGTTTTTAAATAAAAAGATTCACATGATTGAATATCACTGACTGTAGATGAGTTAGAGTTTGATACAATTCTGTACAATAGATCAAAGGATTTTATTCTACAGACTGGCCTTAATATAGTTACTCCACTTTATCATGATATCCTTGCATCAAGAAATAGAACTGGGGAGATCTTTAGTAATCCTCATCTGAAACACAAAACGTGAAAGGCTTCATATTGCTTCATCAAATCAGGACTGAGTGACAAAATATAGCTCACTTTGGAGTGATTTTCTAAAATCTAAAGATCTAAACTGAGATCTTCGATCAAATAATCTGGCTCTTTGACTTTATGCAACTTTAAGGGCTATCAATAGATGCACTGTAGTGGAGTTTCTTTAGAGTCACTGGAGCTGTAATTAACCATTGGAGAGAAACAAAACTTTAAAAACTCCATGGTGATTAATTTTCACAGGATGTCTCTGAAACCTTACAGGAGGCATTAGTAGTCTGCCTATTTATAATTAACAGATCACAGACACTAATGCATTTTCCCAACAGGGACAATTTAAATAAATAGCTTTGTTGATGTGGGGCTTAAGTCCATAGGCATGATTCCCTGAAAGATGTGTTTTATAGAGATTTTGGGGGAAAAATAGCAAGTTCATCTGACAAGATGATGTTTTCATTATATCTGTTTGAAGTGGTCATAAGGACAAATCCCCGGTGTCCTTAAGAATAGTATACTAGGAGAGATATATACCATTGATTCAGGCACCACGGCAGGATGAAATCAATTCCATTTGAGTATTGGAATCACGTTCCAAAGCACCTATGTTTGGAGTTTTGTGACCACCTTTGCCACTCAAAATTGACAAAATGAGGGGCCAGAGCAATAGTACAGAGGGTAGATGTTTGCCTTGCATGCGGCTGACCTGGGTTCAATCCCTGGCATTCCATATGGTCCCGTAGCACACACCGGGAGTGTGGATCATGGAGTAACTCCTGAACATTATGGGAGCCCCCTCCCCACCCAAAAAAAGCAAAAGATAAAAAATAAACACCCAAATCAAAATAACTCAATTTTTCTTAAATGCGTAAATGGTAGTAGTTATCAATGTTTTCAAATTATCAAGAATATGGTGTGGATATCCATCTAGGACTCTAAGAAAATAAAATCATGCTTTCTGAAAGTTCCAATTTAAAAATTTAACTTCAATAAACAAAGTTCGAGGGCAAAACATACTAATGAAATAAATTATCACTAGTTTTTCATGCTTTCTAATTCATTTATATAATATTTTGGTGGATAAAAATCTTGTTGTTATGGTACATTATAGACACTTTCAGTGATTAAACATTCCAAGTTGGTAAGTCATTATAATCTAGTGACATCTATAGATAAGGTCATAATTTTTTTTTATATTTTCCTATTATTCTTCAAATAATGAAGACATATTGGACTAGAGTGATAGCAGAAATAGGGCATTGCATACATTTGAGTGAGTCCAGTTCTGTTCTTTAAGCACTGCTAGGAATTATCTCTGGGCACAGAACTGAATCGGCCATTGAGAACTGCCAGGTGTGACTTAAACTCTACCTTCAAATTGAGATAAAGAATTGCAGTTGTTTCAGATATGAAGCCTCATATTTTCTCTTGCTGCTCCAATATTACAAATGCCTTCATAGCTCATCAAATGCTTTAAAACTTTTGTTATTAGTACTTCTCAATCTGAAAAATTATTAAACAAGTTTTCAAATTTAAGGCATATATATGCATATATATTATATATATAAATAATTTGGAACTTTTTCGTGCTCTCCTCACACATTGCTATCTTTTGGACTAATAATGTTTTCTATAACCTTTCTAAAAAGAACTTGTGTATATGAATTTTGTTAAAATTTCCAAACGTTTACTCTAAAACACTTGGTAGAGCTGGGTTTGTGTTGCAAAGATCTAGATAATGTCTGTTCCAATGTATTTATTACCTTGGAAGGTATGTGTCTCAATCAATATTAATGAACATGATCATTAACATATTATTTAGTTTTCCATCTTTCT
Source organism: Sorex fumeus (assembly GCF_029834395.1). Lineage (NCBI taxonomy): Eukaryota > Metazoa > Chordata > Mammalia > Eulipotyphla > Soricidae > Sorex > Sorex fumeus. Next base: position 14,875,277 of record NW_026606064.1, read on the forward strand.
ATTAATTTTGCAAAGGAGTGTATGTATATAATTACATCTGTATATTTGTTTTTGCATTTTTTTTGAGTTTCAATCTAGTGGAGTTTAAGGTTAACTCTGGCTCTGTATGCAGGTATCACTCCGGGCGGTGCTCAGAGAACCATAAATGATAACAGAGATTGAACGCAGATAATCAGCTTGCAAGCAAAGCACCTTGCCTTTGATACAATTTCTCCAGCTCCTATATGCTTAAATTTAATGTGAACTCATCAAGATAGTTTTTCCTTAGTTGAAACTTTAGCTGACAAGTGGAAGCTATAAACCAAAAATATATCTAAAATGTAGATGAGTAGCATAACCTTATTTTAAAAATCTCATTGAAATACTAAGCATGCCAATATAAGAATAAGGGAAATGAAAGATGTGTTTAAGAAGGTATTAAAGTTAAATTATGACCTTGCATTTTTATTGTATCAAAGCTGTAAAGCATTTAAATTAGGAGAGGGAGAATACCAAGGCACTATTTCTTCTTTTCTTTTTTAAAAATAATTTCAGGTGTTTATAGGACTTTGAGCCATATCTGCCAATGCTCAGGACTTACTCCTTACTCTGCAGTTAAGAGTCACTTCTTGTGGTGCTTAGGGGACCACATGCAGTCTTAGGGATGAACTGGGATCAGATGTATATAAGGCAAGTGTTTTAACTCTTGACTCTCTCCAGCTCCCATAGCATTTTTAATGTTTCTGTGTAGTAGACCATATACATCTTGGATGGTACAGAAAGTTTATCAATAAAAAGAGACTAAACTAATTGCTGACTCATATTTTACCTGAAATAAGCATTGCATTTGAAACAATAGAATGTTAGTTTTTTGTTGTTGTTTTATTTTTTTCTGTTCCATTACTGGCCAAAGTTTTGTTTTGTTCTACTTTGTTTTCTGGCCACTCCTAAGGATACTCAGGTATTACTCCTGGCTTTGCGCTCAGGAATCATTACTGGCAGTGCTCAGAGGACTGTATGGTATGGTAAAGGTAAAGGTAAAGGTAAAGGCCCTCCCGTTGATCATTGATTTGCTCGAGCGGGCCCAGTAACGTCTCCATTGGAGACTTTGTTGTTACTGTGTCTGGCATATCGAATACTCTCGGTAACTTGCCGGGCTCTTCGAGAGGGGCGGAGGAATCGAACTCGGGTCGGCCATGTTGGCCGCTTGTAAGGCGAACACCCTACCCGCTGTGCTATCGCTCCAGCCCATATATGGTATGAGAGTGATCAATATAGGATCAGTTATATGCAAGCCAAGCACCTTAATCATTGTAATATCTCTCAGGCCACATAGCCTAATTTTTTAGTTATAGATTTTAAGTAATAAAAAATAATTCTCTAATACTTCAAATATGATCCTTTTCTTACCCATAAACCAAATTAATCCATGATCAACATTAAAATTTGCATTGTCTTAAATAACATTAATACTCACATATGACTTTTTTACTAAAAATCAGTATGAAATAAAGCACTGTAGTACTGTCCTCCTGTTCATCGATTTGCTCAAGTGGGCCCAGTAACGTCTCCATTGTGAGACTTGTTGTTACTGTTTGGCATATTGAATACCTCACAGGAAGTTTGCCAGGCTTTGCTGTGTAGGTGAGATACTCTTGGTAGCTTGCTGGGCTCTCGGAGAGGGATGGAGGAATCCAACCTGGGCCGACCAGGTTGGCCGCATGAAAGGTAAATGACCTACCAGCTGTGTTATCGCTCCAGCTCCAGTATGAAATATATTTAGGGATATTCAAAAAACAGACAACTATAAGTTTATGATCTTTTTCCTTTAGAAAATTAGGGAAGTTCTTATCAGAGGTCTATAAATTTGATCTCATAATCATGGAAGTAAACTTGAGAAAAAAATCTTAGAATAAATTATATGTGTGATTTTAATTCCCAACATCAATAAAAATATACTTACGCTAACTGCTAATAAGTATTCTAGGTAGCTTTTTTCTTATTGGCCACGATGTAATTATCCTGCATGAAAAATATTGAAAACCTGAACAAATATAGCAAGGATTGAGGTTTCATTTATCCTTAGGTATAAAAAAGGACTGCAAATCCTAGAATATCAACCTTTATTAGATGATCCACCATGTCTGAAACAAAATAAATTTCATAAGGGGGAGAATGAAGAGAAATATGTTTTCAGGAGCTTCATTACAGTTATTAACTATCCAGCTGCCTTGAGGATATTTGGGTATGTATGAAAAACTTACTCAGGGATGCTTATAAGGAAGCATATTGTGAGAATATCACTGGAGCTCTGTCCTCCTATTGTTCATTGATTTGCTTGAGCAGACACCACTAACCTCTCCTTTGTGAGACGTGTTACTGTTTCTGCATATGGAGTATCGGGTAGCTTGCCAGGCTCTCTGAGAGGAGTGGAGGAATCGAACCTGGGTTGAGGCGCATGCAAGGCAGATGCCCTAACTGCTGTGCCATCACTCCAACCCATTGTTAGAATAACAGGAGGATTCTTATTGTTAAAATTATATGAGGAATCAAGTATGACCTTTCTCAATAAAGGGTATAACTCAAATTTAAACTAAACTTTGCCACTGAGTAATTGTCTGATATTTGCAAGTCAAGAAACATTTCTAACCACTTTTCTCATTTATAAAATGAATCTAGATTTGTATATTAAGGGCTCATGAAGAATAAGATATATATGCATGCATATTTATGATAGTATAACATTTTACATGTTATAAATGTTTAAATACAAACAAATAAAAATATGTTTCTTTCCTTCCATGGCAAGGATTCTCTATCTTGGTTGTACTGCTGCCATTTGCCTTCTTTTTATGCCAATAATTCCTTACTCAAACCCTCAATGTAAAGAAGATATAATATGATCACATAGAGAAAAGAAAATACCGATTTTACTTCATATTCAACGATTTCCAATTCCTGTTGCAGGGAATTTTTTTTAAATTTTATTATTTTTTTTACAAAAATATTTAAATTATGTGATAACAACTGGGGTTCTAGCTCAACCATAGAGCACTTGTATTTTATATGTTAACACCCTGTGTTCAGTCCCCAGTTGCCTTAAAAAATAGCATATGCTTCTAATAAAAGCATTGTACATTGTCAGACTGACTTCAGATCAAGATCACAGAATGAGCTTATGATCTTACATCCTTTCTATTTGCATTAAAATGGCATCAGAGACAGTTATCAACATCAAAGAATGTACAATTATGGAAGAAGACATTCTGAATAATCCTCTATGTAGGAAAGTAAATAGAATCACATTAATGGTAACACATAACAGAGAGGGCTGGAAAGATGGCTCAGAGAACATGTTCTAGGTTGGATTAGGTCCCCTGACATCAGAGTTCCTCGAGTTGTGACAGGAGGTGGAATGCAGAGCTCAGGAGTAGCCCCCATGAACAGGTGTCGGCTGACACCAAATAAATACACGATGAAAGAGATAGAAGTGTTTTTGAGGTCATGTGATGGGAAAGATTGCTATGAAGGTAGGACTAGTTCTTTTTCACACAGTTTCAGGGAGCCTTCCAGTTTGTCAACAGCAAGCATAATGGGTTAACAGTGGGCTAAATCATGGCATCTGGGAAATTCACCCAACAATGAGACTAGAGCGTGCATTTTTCACTCCTGTTTTATCAGTCTCATTGACCCATTCAGCATTTAGTAATGTGTGGAAAAGGAAAGGAAAATAATTTTCAGAAAGTAATTTTGCCAAGTGGGGAAAATAATTTCTTTAAAGAAATTCCCAAAATAAAGAGTTATCTAGTAAGGGGAGATAGGGTTCTGTTTCTTAATGTTCACTCTAGAATCTGAAGGAGAAGTTCAGAAAAGACAGGAGCAAAAAACAAAATTCTCTCAGACTATTGAGCTAGAAATAACAGCCTTTTTTGTTTGTTTTGTTTTGTTTTTATGTGGAAGTGATTTTCTCCCTTGGCATCTGTTCTGCTCCTGATAATGACAGTTCAAAAGTTTTCCCACCAGAGAAGCATACAGCAGGCCATCCCAATATGAGAGGAATAAAGTGAATCCAAAGTGAACAGGGTAGAAGGTTAACTCTGACCCCTTTACACCATTACAGGGGTGTTGATGTATAACATAGTTCAATGCAAATGAATATTTGCAATTTGAAAACTTATTCAATAAAAGAAAATATTTTAAATTGTAAATTAAAAAGGAAAGAGTAAATGATGGCTTGGGATGATCTCTCTAGTAAATTGCCATGAGATAGCAATAAGATATTTATAAAGAGTCTAATTAAACCTTTAGTGATCTAATTTCTCTGAAAGTAAAATTAAGTATAAACATTGATGATTATGAAAATTTCATGAAAAGACTTTGTAAACGATGTGACCGAAAGTTAAAAAATGAAAGGACATGCTGTAACTACAGAAGATGGTGAGGTTAAAACTCACACCCAGTTATCCTTATTACTCATAAATCTTGTCTTACATGAGCAGAAGTTAGCCTGTGAATCATAGACTTGTATTCAATCCGGGAACCATCTCTTATCTGGACAGAAATGTGTTAATTAGCATAATATAAATTGTATAGCTACATGATATTTATAACATGGTAGCTGATTTCATTAAATTTTAAGTCTGAAATATATATTATGGAAGTTATTGGAAATGCCTTAGCTGGTGCACGTCCTTAGTTTCTTGTTCTCAAGTGGATATTACTGAAAGCAAGAGACTGGAGACCAAGTAGCTGAATTCAGAAGTCTTTATTTAAAGGAATAGACAGGAAGGAAAAAAAGAAATGCAAGAAAACTCACATATTATGGGATTAGTCTCCTAAAGAAGGATTCCTGAATCCTTTTGTCTTTTACACTTTCTTTAAAAATGTGCAAGTGGGTGAACAGTTTTGTTGTTATGTTTCAAGAATGTGGGCCACCAAAACAGGGGAGAGGATGCTGAGTAGCTTTTCTCCTGGTGTCCAGTTCTCTATGTTGTCTGGCAGGGTTTTTAGATCATCAAAGTCATCAGGTACCACCAAGACTCCCCTTGTGACACTTTATATTGATGATTCCCTTTCTTTACTGCCATGTTCCTAATCTTACCCTGCCTATTTCCCTTTTATCCCTCTCGTTACTCCCTCTTACACACAGAACTCCAACTGCCGTAAAAGAGGGATGTAGGTCAATAGAGATGAAATCATCTGTCTGCTTCCTGCTACAAGTGGTCAAAGACTTGTGTCCCAGGTGGAGTCTGTGAACTGCCCTACCAGGCTGCATTAGTATCTATATGCCAAAGATTTTTGAATAAAAACAGGTTTAATTAAGTTGTTTAAGAGGTATGAGCAGAATATTTTAATGTCTGTAAGAAATGGAAAGACCCCAAAGTTAATTTGATTCTCATCCCTCCATCCCCTAAGTAGTTCTTTGTTTGGTGTCTTGATTAGTGGGGTCAGGCCCAGTAATTGAGAATTCACAGAAACTTCATTTTGAAACAGCCATTTTTTTTTTCCTTTATGGCATGCAGCCAGCCTGGCCGAGCCAGGTTCGATTCCTCTGCCCCTCTCAGAGAGCCTGGCAAGCTACTGAGAGTATTCAGTATGCCAAACACAGTAACAAGAAGTCTCACAATGGAGCCGTTACTGGGCCGGCTCGAGCAAATCAATGAACAATGGGAGGACAGTGTTTGTTTAGGGCTAGAGCAATAGCACAGCGGTAGGGCGTTTGCCTTGCATGCAGCCAACATGGCCGACCGGAGTTAGATTCCTCTGCCCCTCTCGGAAAGCCTGGCAAGCTACTGAGAGTATCTTGCCCGCACGGCAGAGCCTGGTAAGCTACCCGTGATGTATTCGATATGCCAAACACAGTGACAACAAGTCTCACGATGGAGACATTACTGGGTCCGCTTGAGCAAATTGATGAACAATGGCAGGACCGTGACCTTGATGTGGGTCACACCCAGCGATGCACAGGGGTTACTCCTGGTTCATGCATTCAGGAATTACTCCTGTCTGTGCTCGGGGGACCATATGGGATGCTGGGAATTGAACCCGGGTTGGGCCACGTGCAAGGCAAACGCCCTACCCACTGTGCTATCACTCTAGCCCCAATAGCCATTTCTTTTTTAAAATAAAGTGTCACTATAATTTTTTTAAAATTGTTATTGATTCACCATTTCTTTATCACACTATGATTGCTAGGATAACTTTTACAAGAATCACTGGACATCCACCAAAGTTCTATTGAGAAATGAACTTCTTTCAATTTTATTTTTTTATAGATTTTCTCCAAAATTTTATTTTATTAAAGCACCATGAATTAAAAAGTTTTTCATAGTTGGGTTTTTGACATACCATGTTTGTTTTTCTTTCCGTTTTGGCATGCAGCCAGCCTGGCCGAGCCAGGTTCGATTCCTCGACCCCTCTCAGAGAACCTGGCAAGCTAATGAGAGTATTCAGTATGCCAAACACAGTAACAAGAAGTCTCACAATGGAGCCGTTACTGGGCCCACTCGAGCAAATGGATGAACAATGGGAGGACAGTGTTTGTTTTACTGATCCCACCACCAGTATCAACTTCTCTCCACCAGTGTTCCCAGATTCCCTCTCATAACCTCCACACCCAGCCCGCCCCAGTCCTCCATCTTCATAGGCATCGTTTAAACTTGTTCATTAAAGGTTAGGTCTCGTGATTTCAGTGTTGTTGACACTGTGGTTTGGATGTTTAGTTCTCTCATTCCTTGACACCACAGATGTACCTGAAACCCCTTGACCCCTGCCCTCATTGCTTCTCATCTACCTCTCTCCCCATCCCCTTCACTCCATTTCTTTTCTTCTCCTGCCTATACTCTGGGATCAAGGGTGATCTAGACAATCTTCCCCATACCTTAAACCATTGCATTGGGATTGGAGTGATAGCACAGCGGATAGGGCATTTGCCTTGCACATATTCCCATCAGATAAATGCAATTTAAATGTTTAATTTAAAGGAGTTGAAAGGTAACCTTCAGCTTTTAGATTTTCAGAGTAAAATTTTCATTCTCCCCTTTTCTTTTCTATTTTTTACTTTTCCTTTCTTGTTTTTCCCTTCCCTTTCTTTCTTGGTTTCTTTGTTTCTTTGTTTGTTTGTTTCTTTCTTTCTTTCTCTCTCTCTTCCTCCCTCCCTCCCTCCCTTCCTTCCTTCCTTCCTTCCTTCCTTCCTTCCTTCCTTCCTTCCTTCCTTCCTTCCTTCTGTCTTTCTTTCTTTCATTGAATCACCGTGAGCTACAGTTACAAAACTTTCATATTTGAGTTTCAGTTATACATGGTTTCATCTTTCTTCTTTCTTCTTTCTAATTCATAAATTCTAACAGCACCTAGTAAATTATACAAACCAAATTTCAGCCATAAGGTTAGTGATGCTTTAGACATTTTTTAAGGCTCTTCAGTTAAGAGATGTTTTCTGTAATTGTCACATTGAATAAATTTTAGTTTACAGTTTTAGAAACCTAATGCCCCCAATCCTTTTGCCTGGTTTAAAATAAACATACACTAAAATCATAACCTTAATGATTCACAATGAAATTGTATACTCAAGTATTCATAAAAAGAATGAATGAGAGGCAAGATAGAAATAACTGCAACACCAGTAAGTGATGACTCTTCAAACTCTTAAAAGAGTGTTCCAGGGTAATTATTTAATATTTTATGCTTGATTAATTACAACATAAAATATGAGACCCAAGAGCTATCATTACTACCTGATATTGACTTCCAATTAATTCATTTAAATGTTGGTGTTTATTCTTGTATTGAGATTATTTCATGATTGTGTTTCAGTGTTCAAACACTCTTCCTTCCACAAGTGTACATTTTTCACCATCAATATCACCCATATCCCGCCTGCCACCAAGGCAGGCACGTTTCAACTCTCTCTCTCACTCTCTGTGCATGTCTCTCTGTCTCTGTATCTGTCTCTCTCTCTCTCTCTCTCTTCTCTCTCTCTCCCTTCTCTCTCTCTCTCCCTCTCTCCCTCTCCCTATCCTTTTGGGCATTATCATTTGAAATACAGATACTGAGAGGCCATCATGTTTGGTCATTTGCCCACTTTCAGCACACATCTCCAATCTGGAGCAATCCCTTCCAACCATTGATTGTCATAATGGTCTCTTCTCTGTCCCAACTACCCTCTCCCCAGCCCTTGAGACAGGCTAGAAACAATGGTCAGGACGAATGGTCCATGGTTGGAAGATTCATTTATGTTTTACTGATTAGAATCATAATGTTCCTTTTTTTAGCTGAAAAGTAAATTGTACTGAATCATCTGACAACATATGCATGCCAGGTTTTGCTTTTGTTTTTTCATAGCAGTGTCTGTGCAGTAATTGATAGGCCAGTAGACTGCTGTAAGACACTTCTTTCAAGAACATCCAAGATGTTTTACTTTCTCATTGTTCAAAACTAATTCTGGTATTCGTTTAATGATTTCTTTTAGAAAAATAATTACAAGACACACCATGTTACCTGAAATGAATTCACCTCACTTGGGCAATTAACTGCCTAATTCATGAGTCTTGAGTTGCTGGGTATAATTCTCCAAACTCGGAACTATTCCCAGATTCATTTTACAAATAAACACAACAGATTTTGTATACCCTTTTCACACAGCATATCAAAGTTCTGTGACAGGGGCCAGAGTGCTAGTACAGAGGGTAGGGCGTTTGCCTTGTACAGGACCAACCTGGATTTAATCCCCATCATCCCATATGGTCCCACAAACACCACCAGAAGTAATTCCTGAGTGCAGAGCCAAGAGCATTGCTGGATATGATCTCCAAAAAAAGAAAAATAAGAAAATAAAAGTGCTATGTCAAATAGTAGAATAACTGGGGAGAGAATTTTCATATGCAATTATATTGCAAAAAATACTGTTTTTGTTTTATACAAATATGTCTAATGAGATTACTGAGGAACTTGAGATCATATATATTTTATACAAATTTTCACGTGCAAATTTGCTACCATGATACAAATAACTTTTGTCCACTCATTTAAATTTTGGTGTTATTTAGACAAGAAGTTCTAAGGTATATTTTTGTGTATAATATCTCTGGGGGCAATCAGGGGGAGGCCCCAACGGCTCTTTTCCTAGCTGCCCAGGTTCTGGGGGTCCCCGGGTCACTGGTCCAGCAGGGGCGGCCTGGGTCATGGGGCAGACAGTGGATGAAACCAGGGCCAACCCAGTGGTTTGATCAGATGCCATTTATTCCATTCTCCCTGTTAGGATGCAGATTGTGATGTCCCTTTAACGACAGAGACTCCAGAGACTGCAAACAGCAAGGAAGGTTTATTGAAAGACTGGCTAGCCATGGTGGAGCCACCTACGCAGACACGCAGGTCTGGCAGGATGGGCAAAACCCCAAGTTTCTTCAAAGGAGATCTTATATAGGCCTTCACTGGCAGTTACAGCAGAGCCCACACGTTTCATGGCCAATAGATTCATAACAACATATACTTTTTTAACCAATCAATTTAAAAGCACATCACTCCTTAGCCTATAGATTCAAAGATCAGCATTTATGTACATGGGCATTATGGCTAGCGGGTATCTCATAACTCAGGCATCTGGTTATTTTCTATGTCTACCCAGCTCCCCGTGATTTACAGCTCAGGACACCTGCATTCCGATGGAGGGTGGCATGAGGGGAGAGTTACTGGCAGAGGGGAAGATAAGAAAGAGTCAACAGTGGAGGCAGGATTTACATCCCAGTTAGGAAGAGTCAACAGTGGAGACAGGATTTACATCTTAAGGCTTTACTAGGGCGGGGGCAGGACTTACATCTCAAGGCTTTACCAGGGAGGGGGGCAGGTAAGGAAGAGTAACTAATTAGCAGAGTTTAGCTCCAGAATTTCCCTCAGTATCCCATGGGACCTTACACTCCCGGGACCTTACACTCCCCACGCGCCTGCCCCAGTCTCTCTGAGCTTCCCATCCTAGTCTCACAGTGCTCCTCATTCCTGTCTCCTCCTGTCTCTCCCGCTCATCTCTCTGTGCTCCATCTTGCAGCCTGGGTGCTCTCTCTCCACAAGCCTGCTCCTGTATTCTTCTTCTACATTCTTCTCTCTCTGTCTCCCTTGCTAGTCTCTCTACACTCCATTTTGCCGCCCTGCTCTCTCTCTCATCTCTTCCACTCTTTTCTCTCTAACTTCCCAGCACTCTCGGTTAACACTGCACCCTGTCAGTCAGCCAAATCAACATTAGAAAGCCCTTCCTGAGGGCCCACCATGTTCAAAGGAAACACCTCCTAAGAGATATTCCAAAGCCCTTCCTGACTGCCCAAAGGCAAAATACCTCTAAAGGTGTTTTTCTCCTTTCCTCAGTCCAATAACTTCTTAGTACTGGTTATTTTTGTAGGGACACAGTAAGAGATAGATTGAGGCTTGTAGGGCAGCTCTCCTGGGAACATCTTGCCACAGACTCAGACAACAGCAGGCAGGCCAAATTAATCATTACTAACCCTATCAGGGTCCGAATCTAGTTATTACTTTTTGAATCATGGCAGCATTTGTCTATGCCTAAGCTCTTAACTTATAGTTAAGCATTAGGCACTTTGACCAGGGCCATCTGGATGCCAGGGTAGCTTATAGTTTACCGCTTGCCCTGGTTCCATTCAGTCCCTAGTTGGGACCCTGCTTTTGGAGACACTGGGAAGGGAAGCTGAGGCTTAGGTTGAGATAACAGATGCCCAGGAGGAAATAACACTGAGTCACATTACAAAAGCATAGCATATACTGTCTTCTTGTGTCCATACTAAAAGGACATTGCTCTGAATAAACTATGCAAAGGACTTAAGGAGAAGAGAAAAAGAATATTTACAAGTCAAGAGAGCACAAAAAAAGAAGTTGCAAGTAAACACAGAGGAATGGAAACACTGTTATGGGAGCAACCCAATGAACCTAAATTACTTGAGGCTATCTTTGTGAGAAGGAAAAAACAATGTTATCCTACATTTATGGTTTTAAATCAAATGTCATTTGAAAATATTAAACTCAATTTTAACAAAATCATTAACAAAATATGTTAATATGTAATAGTAAATTCAGGCAAAAGCAAATTGGTAATCAGGAACAGCTAAAAATATCTATTTATTCACATGTATATTTTTATTTTATATCATTGTCACTGTCCTCTCATTGTTCATAAAATTTGCTCGAACAGGCCCAGTCACATCTCCATTGTGAGACTTGTTGTTACTGTGTTTGGCATATCAAATATGTAATAGGTAGCTTTCCAGGCTTTGCCATGCAGGTGAGATACTTTTGGTAACTTGCAGGGCTCTCAGAGAGGGGCGAAGGGATTTTATATGTAAACACTCTACTGTAGCACTGCACTGTCCTCCCGCTGTTTATTGATTTGCTCAAGTGGACCCAGTAACGTCTCCATTGTGACACTTGTTACTGGGTTTAGCATATTGAATACATCACGGGTAACTTGCCAGGCTCTGCTGTGCAGGCGAGATACTCTCAGTAGCTTGCTGGGCTCTCTGAGAGGGGTGGAGGCATTGAACCCGGCTCGGCCAGGCCAGCCATGCACAAGGCAAGCACCCGACCACTGTGCTATCACTCTATCCTACAGTAAATAGTAACTTGAAATTCTATGTTATTCTGAATCATATTCAATGATGAAGAATATTATGTCCAAAATTTTGAAAGATGTTTATGGTCTCTTACCTTTCTGTGAAGGGTATACTTGGAGTGACTTTAACTGATATTACTGATTTAACTGTCCAAATTTAGCCTTATTGCACTGACTTTTGTTCCAGTAATTAATTATAGATGTAACCCAAGAGAAAGACAGAAAAAAATGTAATTAAATTGGTAAATATACATTTAACTAAGAATTTAAACTAGACTAGTTTTAGAATAGTTTAGACTAGTATTTAAACTCTTTTGACACTGATCTTAAAAGAAAACAAAGACAAAATTATATAGTGTGGTAAGGTGAGGGGTAGACCAGAGAAAAATAAGAAATGATGACATATTCACCCTCATTTATCTGAAATTGAAAGCAATCATGACAAGATCTTGAAATAGAATACAGAAAAAAATTTAGAACCATATATACAATGGTGCTTCAGGGGAGGTATTTATTGTTCCCAGTGATCCAATATTAAAACAAGACACCTGACCAAACATAACGGTGGCAAAGTAAATGTGTTTACAAATAAAAGTAGCAAAATCATAACTTTGAAAAAAAGAAAGTAGTTATTATTAAAAAATTGATAGGTTGACAGCAATAAAAGGGTTGGTAGTCTGCTTCCTGCAAAAAAATTGATAATAATAGCTTCAAGAAATAAGAAAGAATTCGTTAAGCATTCACACTTAGTGGTGAAATAAGAGTAAGTGAAGGTTTGTAAATCAAGAACATAATAAGGGCTTTCAAAACCTAATGTTTTTTTTTAATTTCAAATTATAAATAGAATTTTTGTTTCTAATTGTAAATCTGATGTCATTATTAATTATAACTTAGAAAACCTGACATTTCAATTTCTTGAGTTCAATTTTCCCAAACATTGATTTTATTATCTGCATTTAGGAATGAACTCAGAGTTAGAACTACTCTGACATAAGGAAAAGGTGTTTTTTAAGATAAGAGTCTCACCTTGGATAATTAGGGTTCAGCTAATGAGTAGGGAGATATAAAGGTCAAGATTAGTAAAAATAATTTTGCAATAATTGGTCCAGAATATGTTGTTATATTAAACAATCTGATCTCTATTTGCTTGTTATCTTCTATTTCTAGATATAGGAAAAATTATGTTAAATCCAAAACATCCTTATGTTCACTGACGATAGAGAATTATTACCTGAAAACCTTTCTATATCTGATAAAGTACAAAAAGCCACCTAAAGACTAAATTATAGAATACAAAAGTCATGTCATAGGCTGTCTTATGGTGAAGTCTTGAGGTTTTCCAATATTGGTTAAATGAATTCATGCTCAATTAGTTGATATTATTTTATATATAATTTTTATTCATATAAACACATATAAGTGGCAAATACATGTATGAATATATGCAGACAAATATCTATTTATGTAATATATCTAAGCACATTTATATACATAGTGTTCACATTTTTCTAAGTATTTCAGTTTCTTTCATCTGAACTTTCTTTCACTGTCTCTTTTTCCCCTTACACTTTCTTTCTAGTTGCTAGATCTTTCTACTGCCATAAAATTTTACTGATTTTTTTTCATGTTCATTACGCTTCCTTACATTGAGAAAAGGGTCTCTAATCAGTTTTCAATTTGCTATCTCTCTGATTTTATCAAGTTTTCCTCTTTCCTCTATTACACATTGTAAGAACTCTATATGAGGGTCAATTTCAAAGACCGGCCTCTAAATGCCATTTATTATAATGGTGTTTAGAAACAGTTCTTTGATGCTGACCCTTTTTTCCATTTTATATATTTATAATAGGTCAAATAGAAACATCCTTTGGATGTCATTCATCATTAAAGTAGCTCAGTTATCTTCTTAGCTATATTCTTTTCATACTAATAGCCCTCATCCTCTGAAACTGCTGTTAAGAAATTGCTTTAAAGAAATCATGCTCTTACAGCAAAGAAGGAAATCACATACAAAGGAGCATCCCTTAGATTCACAGCAGACCTATCAGAAGAAACCCTACAAGCCCGAAGGCAGTGGCGAGATATAGTCAAAAAACTCATGGAAATGAATGCTTCCCCAAGAATACTCTACCCGGCTAAACTCTCCCTCAAAATCGAAGGAACAGTACATTATTTTATAGATAAACAGCAGCTCAGGAACTTCATAGACTCAAAACCAAACCTAAAGCAAGGCCTAAAGGGGCTACTATAAGAAAAGACAAACCCTACAACCACAACACACCCGCACAGAAACATGACACAAAACCCCATAACCATTCTCTCTCTCAATGTCAACGGTCTAAATTCACCAGTTAAGAGACACAGAGTGGCAAAATGGATACAGAGACAGAACCCAACATTCTGCTGCCTACAAGAAACTCACCTCAACAGCCAGAGCAAACACAGACTCAAAGTCAAAGGATGGAATACAATCCTGCAAGCAAACAACTCCCTCAAAAAAGCTGGGGTGGCCATACTAGTATCTGACAACATTAATTTCACCTTGAAAAAGATTAGAAGGGACAGTGAAGGCTATTTTCTCTTCATCAAGGGATACGTACAACAGGAAGAAATCACACTCTTAAATGTATACGCACCTAATGAGGGAACAGCTAAATATTTAAAACAACTACTAACAGATTTTAAGGAGGACATCACTACCAACACAATAGTACTTGGAGACTTCAACATCGCCTTATCACCTCTGGATAGATCAACACGAACAAAACCCAGCAAGGAATTATTGGCTTTGAAAGAAGTAATAGAAGAGAAAGGGCTTATGGACTTATACAGGGCTTTACACCCCAAAAAGAAAGAATACACATTCTTCTCCAGTGCGCACGGAACATTTTCCAAAATAGACCATGTGCTAGGACACAAAACACACCTCAACAGAATCAAGAAGATAGAAATAGTATCAGCCATCTTTTCAGACCATGATGCACTGAGGATAGAAGTGAATCACACACAGACACGGAGAACCAAATCAAACACCTGGAAATTAAACAACTCGATGCTGAACAATGAGTGGGTCAGGAACGAAGTCAAGGATGAAATCAAAAGATACCTGGAAACAAATGAGAATGAAGACACAAACTACCAGAACTTATGGGATGCAGCGAAAGCTGTATTAAGGGGGAAATTTATAGCTCTGCAAGCCTATCTTAAGTCGATAGAAACGATGCACATAAACAATTTGACCTCACAGCTCAAGACCTTAGAAAAGGATCAACAGAAAGAGCCTAAATCAGGCAGAAGGAAAGAGATCATAAAACTTAGAGCAGAAATCAACGACATGGAAAACAAAGAAACAATCCGAAAGATCAATGAAACCAAGAGCTGGTTCTTCGAGAAAATAAATAAGATAGATAAACCACTAGCAACACTCACAAAGAAACAGAGAGAGAGAACCCTAATAAATCGAATCAGAAATAAGAATGGGGATATCACAACAGAAACTAAAGAAATTCAAGAGATCATCAGAGACTACTTTGAAAGTCTCTATGCCACGAAACACGAGAACCTAGAAGAAATGGATAAATTCCTGGATCTCTACCATCTCCCAAAGCTGAATCAAGAAGATATAGAGTACCTGAATAGACCCATTCACATCAAGGAAATTGAAACTGTAATCAAAAGTCTTCCCAAAAACAAAAGCCCAGGCCCAGATGGATTTACTAGCGAATTTTTCCAAACATTTAAAGAGGACCTATTGCCAATTCTTCTCAAGCTTTTCCAGGAAATTGAAAAAACAGAAACTCTCCCAAACAGCTTCTATGAAGCCCATATCTCTCTAATACCAAAAGGAAACAAAGACACCACAAGAAAAGAAAACTACAGGCCAATATCCCTGATGAACACGGATGCGAAGATTCTCAACAAAATACTAGCCAATAGAATACAACAACTCATCAAAAAGATCATACATCATGACCAAGTAGGATTCATCCCAGGGATGCAAGGATGGTTCAACATTCGGAAATCAATCAACATAATCCATCATATCAACAAAAGAAAAGATAAAAATCATATGATCATATCAATAGACGCAGAGAAAGCTTTTGACAAGATCCAGCACCCATTCATGATGAAAACCCTTGCCAAAATGGGGATAGAGGGGACTTTCCTCAATATAGTTAAAGCCATCTACCACAAACCTACAGCAAACATCATCCTCAATGGGGAAAAACTGAGACCCTTCCCCCTAAGGTCAGGGACGAGACAAGGATGCCCACTCTCTCCACTACTGTTCAATATAGTACTGGAAGTACTTGCAATAGCGATTAGGCAAGAAAAAGATATTAAGGGCATCCAGATAGGGAAAGAAGAAATTAAGCTCTCACTATTCGCAGATGACATGATACTATACTTAGAGAACCCTAAAACCTCTACCAAGAAACTCCTAGAAACAATAGGCTTGTATAGTAAAGTGGCAGGCTATAAAATCAATACCCAAAAATCCATGGCATTCCTATACGCAAATAGTGAAAGAGAAGCAAGTGACATCAAGAAAACAATCCCATTCACAATTGTGCCCCAGAAAATCAAGTATCTAGGAATCAGCTTAACTAAGGAAGTAAAGGACCTGTACAAGGAAAACTACAAAACGCTACTTCAGGAAATAAAAGAGGACACGAGGAAATGGAAAAATATCCCCTGTTCATGGATGGGGAGAATCAACATCATCAAAATGGCAATACTTCCCAAAGCACTATACAAATTCAATGCAATCCCTATAAGGATACCCATGACATTCTTCAAAGAAATGGAGCAAACACTCCTGAAATTTATATGGAACAATAAGCTCCCACGAATAGCTAAAGCAATTCTTGGGAAAAAGAAAATGGGAGGAATCAACCTCCCTAACTTCAAACTCTACTACAAGGCAGTAATAATTAAAACAGCATGGTACTGGAACAAAAGCAGAGCTGCAGACCAATGGAACAGAGTTGAATATACTGACATTTCCTCCCAAACATATAATCATCTAATTTTTGATAAGGGGGCAAGAAAAGTGAAATGGAGCAGGGAAAGCCTCTTCAACAAACTGTGCTGGCAAAATTGGACGGCTACATGCAAAAAAGTGGGCTCAGATCTCTGCCTAACACCATGCACAAAAGTAAGATCAAAATGGATTTATGACCTCAACATCAGACCAGAATCCATAATGTTTATTGAAGACAAAGTCGGCAAAACTCTCCATGATATTGAAGCTAATGGTATCTTCAAAGATGTCACGCCACTGGCTGAGCAAGTGAAAACAGAGATAGACAAATGGGACTATCTTAAACTAAGAAGCTTCTGCACCTCCAAAGAAACAGTGACCAAAATACAAAGACAGCCTACAGAATGGGAAAGGATATTCACCAAGTACACATCCGACAAGGGGTTGATATCAAGGATATACAAGGTACTGGTTAAACTCCACAAGAAGAAATCACCCAACCCCATCAAAAAATGGGGTGAGGAAATGAACAGAAACTTTCGCAAAGAAGAAATTCGAATGGCAAAAAGGCACATGAGAAAATGCTCTACATCACTAATCATCAGAGAGATGCAGATCAAAACCACAATGAGATATCATTTCACACCACAGAGACTGGCCCACATCCACAAGAACAAAAGCAACCGGTGCTGGCGCGGATGTGGCGAGAAAGGGACCCTCCTTCACTGCTGGTGGGAATGCCGGCTGGTCCAACCCTTTTGGAAAACAGTATGGACGACTCTCAAAAAATTAGAATTTGATCTGCCATTTGACCCAGCTATAGCACTCCTGGGAATATATCCCAGAGAGGCAAAAAGGTATAGTCAAAGTGACATCTGCAATTGTTTGTTCATTGCAGCACTCTTTACAATAGCCAGAATCTGGAAAAAACCTGAGTGCCCAAGAACAGATGACTGGTTAAAGAAACTTTGGTACATTTACACAATGGAGTACTATGTAGCTGTTAGAAAAGATGAAGTTATGAAATTTACATACAAGTGGTACTACATGGAAAGTATCATGTTAAGCGAAATGAGTCAGAAAGAGCGGGATAGACACAGAAAGATTGCATTCATCTGGGGAACATAAAGCAACAAAAAGTGAGAGTGACACACAGGAATGGCTGAGATTAGTACCAGGAATTTTGCCCCATGAATGGAAGGCCAGCCACAGGCTCTAGGTGAAAAGGAAGCTCAGATAGAGAAGAGATTACCAAATGAAGGGTGTTGTGAGGGCCCTCCCAGGGTGGGAGAAGCATGCTAAAAGTAGTCGATAGACCAAACATGATTGCCACTCAAAGCCTCTCTTGCAAAACACAGTACCCAAAAGAAGAGAGAGAGAACAAGGGGGAATACCCTGCCACAGAGGCAGGATGGGACGGGGGGGGGGGGGATGAGGGGGGGGGGATGCTGGGACCCATGGGGATGGATGACGGGCACTGGTGGAGGTATGGGGACTTGATCATTGTATAACTGAAACCCAAGCACAAAATTTGTAAGCCTATAACTGTACCTCATGGTTTTTCACTAATAAAAAAAAAAAATATATAAAAAAAAAAAAAAAAAAAAATAAAGAAATCATGCTCTTACCTTCTCAAGTCTTTTTTTGTTATTGTTGTTGCTTTATCTTCTTAAAAATTAGATGTAAAAATGGAGTGTGGTATGTGAAATGAAGACATTACTTTGCTATTCTACATTTTAAAATATTTCTCTCTTTTCTATATATATATGTCATTCCACAACACAGTCTGGTGTACCATAAATGCATTCAAAACACTGACATTTCTAGGTTGATAATAAAAAATAAGGTGTGCTACATAGGTATTTACTGAGAGGCAGGAAAGAATTTTAGTGGAAGCAAATGCCACACCTTATGCCAATGAGTAGTCAGGCAAAATTTATTTGAGTGATGCGTATCTGTCACCAGATGTAGAACTAAGGAAAATATTTCAACTAGGGTATTTTAAAGATAAAGAACTGAGTCATCTACTAATACAGTTCAGTGATGGGAAGTCTAATTCTTAGTTATATTCTGTTTCCTTTGCATTCTATTTATGCCCATGAAATTCTCATGATGGACTGATACCAGCTCTTAAAATTTGGAAAAGATTACTTTTCACAGTCAGGTGCTGTATAGCTAAAGTTATTATCTCAAAGGTAGGTGCTGGGAATGAGTGGTGGATAGAAAGCATAATAGCTTTTTTTTTTTTTTGCCATATGTTGGCCTCGCTGTCACTGTGACTGTATTCTGATTGATACTCTTCTTTTGGTAACAACACTGCATTTGATTGACACCTCAATGTGATTCCTAAAATATTCCTAAAATGAGAGTCCTAAGCTTTAAGAGTTTGATTCTTTGGAAATCTTTGCAAAATAAAGATAATAATTATAACATCTTCAACTTCTATAGCATTTTCATATAATGATCCAATTTGAATTTTATCATAGCACTGTAGCACTGTCCTCCTGTTGTTCATCGATTTGCTCGAGTGGGTCCAGTAATGTCTCCATTGTGATACTTGTTGTTATTGTGTTTGGTATATTGAGTACGTCACGGGTAGCTTGCCAGGCTTTGACCTGTGGTCAAGATATTCTCGGTAGCTTGACGGGCTCTCCAAGAGGGGCAGAGGAAGGTAAATGCCCTACCACTGTGCTATTGCTCCAGCCCTGTACAAAAATGTTACCTAATACTCCTGACCTCACACACACAATAACATGTATATTATACAGATAGCACAGCGGGTAGGGCGTTCGCCTTTCAAGCGGCCAACATGGCCGACCCGAGTTCGATTCCTCCGCCCCTCTCGGAGAGCCCGGCAAGCTACCGAGAGTATTCGATATGCCAGACACAGTAACAACAAAGTCTCCAATGGAGACGTTACTGGGCCCGCTTGAGCAAATCGACGATCAACGGGAGGGGCTTTACCTTTACCTTTACCTTTTACATATATGTATATGTACATTTTTTTTGTTTGGGGGTCACATCTGAAAGTCAGGGACCACATGGGATGCCAGGGATTACCAGGTCAGCTGCATGCAAAGTAAGAGCCCTGCTTCTGTACTATTTCTTTAGCCCCAAAGATTTTTACTTAAAGGTTTATCCTTCCAGTTTCTCCTTTATTTCCAATGCCAGTTTGGGATTTTGTTGTTATTAAAGGGTTTCTGTTTGTATTTTGGGGGGTTTTCTGAGGGGAGGGTTAGGGGTTGGTTCTTAGGCAACACCCAGCAATGCTCAGGGAATTTCCCGACTCTGTACTCAGGAATCATCACTTCTGGCAAGACTCAGCAGACCATATGGGGTTACAGAGATCACACCCTGGTTAGCCACATTTTATGTTTTAATTTTATCATAATTTAAACAAATCTAACTCACAGTTAAAAAAAGAAAAACAGAAGCTTTTCCAGACATTTCTTTGAGTTACTAAATATAGTAAGGCTAGTATCTTAGCTGTCCAGAATCCTTGCACCTTATATCCCCACTTATGTCTTTAGCTATACTATTGTCTCCCTTTGGGATGTCCTTTAAAGAAACTTTGATGGAGCTTTGTTGCACTAAGCACTTCTACATGAATATTTAGTCAAACATATTATTCACCTGCACTATTAAAAATGTATGCTTTGTATTTGGAATGATTCTCAAATGATAGTTTCTGGCACCAGTATCTTTAGCAAATAGTCATTCCTGGATAGCCATGCTACAATGGAGCACTTCATTCATGGTCACGGTCACGGTCCTCCTGTTTTTCATTGATTTGCTCGAGCGGGCCCAGTAACCGTCTCCATCGTGAGACTTCTTGTTACTGTGTTTGGCATATCGAATACATCACGGGAAGCTTGCCAGGCTTTGCCATGCGGGCGAGATACTCTCTGTAGCTTGCCGGGCTCTCCAAGAGGGGCGGAGGAATCGAACTTGGGTGGGCCATATTTGCTGTGTGCAAGGCAAATGCCCTACCACTGTGCTATTGCTCCAGGAGCACTTCATTACACCCTTATAATTATCGCCATCATCTTGTAAATATTCATGATAATTTAATAAACCGGTTTATTTCACCAGACATCTGTATATTTTACCTTTTTCAGAGAGAGATCCACTGATTTTTTTCTTAGAGTTGTAAATCTAAAGAAAATTTTTATTTCTAGGTACATAATACCATATGACAGTACTCTCCATGAAATTTTATTTTTGTTTTTATATTTTGTTGGTTTTTATTGTTTCAGGTGTTATGGATCAAACTCAGGGCCTCACACCTGTAAAACATACTTTAAATCCCCTGCTGTTTTGTTTTAATATGATTCAGAGCAATGAAAATCTCTCAACTTTTTATATTTACCTATAGACATTATGAGCATCATAAAATTGAGAAAATATTTTGAAGACTGAATAATCAAAATGAGTTGAGCAAATATTATAGAATTCATATATTCTTTGTTGATTTTTCCTCTGTACTTTCTCATTAATTTTTCAATTATTCAATTTATAATTAATATAATAAAAGTAATACATACAATAAAAGTCAATATGGAGACTTGAGCAAATTAATAAACAATGGGAGGATGGTCACAGTGACAGTGATACTGTTGGACAAATATAAGATTGATTTTAACAATATCAAGCACTTAATGGTGATTATATGTATTGTTTTTGTAACATTCTCTGAATTTTTCAATAAAGTAGCTGAAATGTTTTCCTCAAATTAAATTCTTATTAACATGTCTCCTTTGGAAGGAGGGGTTTTAATCATTGAACCACTCTGGCAGTGCTCAGAACTACTATAGTCTCCACGTTTTGAGCTCTCTGATAGTGCTTAGGGCAACGTGCCAGGCTGAAGAACAAACCCAGTTCTCCTACATGCTCTCCAACTCAGTGGGGTATCATTCTGGCTGACACATCTTATTATTTTAAAAATACCTTATAATTTCTTTAGATGGACTTTATACATTTATTTTTTATATGTGACAGTTTGTATTTTGTTGGGAATATACTGAATCCATTTTCCCCTTTACGATTATTTCTGTTTCTCTTGTACAGTTCACATATGTGTTGTTTGATTAGTTTTATGCATACCATGATTTGCACCGCTCATTCTAGGAGCTTAACAACAGATGGGATGAATTTA
Organism: Sorex fumeus; assembly: GCF_029834395.1. Lineage (NCBI taxonomy): Eukaryota > Metazoa > Chordata > Mammalia > Eulipotyphla > Soricidae > Sorex > Sorex fumeus. The sequence goes on from NW_026606064.1 coordinate 14,897,003, forward strand.
TATATAAGTACTGTTGAATGATTGTCACCTCTTGTAGAGATACTTGGAAAGTATCCAACAGAACTTAAGATCTAGTTACACATATTATTCACATGTCTATAATATTAGCGTATTATTTTAAATAAATATATGTAAAATAAATATGATTGTTACATATATTTGTTGTATGATTTTATATAACAATGTTTACAAATTGTTTATAAAATAACATATTCATATATACATATGAACTGAGATTTTCTGGACTGCCGTACTTTTGAATATTTTATTTGTTTTTTGGACAAGACTTTTTCCCTGTTAATATGCAAAAAAAAAAAATGTGAGACTAAGTAGTGCTTATCTGGACTATGTCTCCATGGGAACAAACTCATTATCTCGTCTCCAAAATGCAAAGTTTAGTAGATGAGGAGTGAACCTGAAAAGAGGTTAGTGTGAAAGATCTAACTATTAAAGAAGTTAAGATGTAGAAAAGAACAAACTAAAACAGAAGCTAAACATAATTTTAAAAAATCTATTTTTAGACTTCAGGTAAGCAAGTAACAGGTAGCTGGGATACCTAGCAATTTTGACTGTCATATTCCCTTTTTTGACAAAAACCAATGAATTCTGACTCATACATCTAATTCAATGAAGTAACTCATCTATTTACAAAATACATAGTGTAGTTTTTATTTCTTTTTAACCTACCATTTTATATACAATAGCAGATGAGCAGACTAGCAGTGGGTAGTAGGATGTATCTAAGTTTTGTTTCTGAAGCTGACAAAGAATATTCTCATGATCTGTATTTGTACAAAGGAGATAATTTAAAATATAGTGACCTTTTCTTTCTTGTTATTAGTAATCACAGGTTCAATTTCTGAATGCCCATGGGCATGTTTAGTTTCTTATACTTTTAATATATTAAACCTCATATACATAGTACAGATTTAAAATATATATCTTTACCACATATATACACTGACATATTTCTATGTTCTTCTTTTTTAGAAAACTACATTTTCTTAAAAAAAAACAAAAAGCAGCTATCCCACATAGGCCATTCTGTGGTTCTTCCTGGTTCTGAATCCAGTGAACACTCCTGGCAGTATTCAGGAGACCATACAGAGCCTTGGCGATTGAACCCAGTTTGGCTATGTGCAAGGCAAGTACCTTTTTTGCTGTACTACCTCTCTGGATCATTTTTTTAAAAAAGCTAATGTCAAATGTTCATGAGAATGTGAAACAATATCCACTTAAATGTAAAGTGGTTCAAATAATTTGAAAAAAATATATCCTTTCCCGTGCCAGAGTGATAGTATAGTGTAGATCATTTGCCTTGGACATGGCTGGCCCAGGTTCAATCCTTGGCCTCCATATGGTTCTCTGAGCACAGACAGGAGTAATTCCTGAGTGCAGAGCCAGGACTGACCCCTGAGTATTGTCGAGAGCCAAAAAAAATATCTTTTTTTTCTGGTGAAGTTAAACTTTGATTTACCATATGACCTAGAAATATCAAAAGTATGTACATCTATATTAAACATAATTCACATAACATATAATCCTCACAGGTATTCTCATAGATTTTCATAGCAACTTTATAATAGCCTTAAGCTGAAAATAGCCCATATACCGACAAATGAATATACATAATGGCAAAGTTTCATCAACAAAACGTACAAACCATTATAATATGCAACCATATGTATAAATTTCAAAACCATGATTCTACATAAAGTAAGCCATACATAAAATGAATTTTGTCATGTCTTTGTGTTTGATAGAGAATTGCAGAAAAGTAATATATAGATATAGTGACGGAAACCAGCAGGTCATTCATTATCTGAGACAAAGGAAAATGTTTCCTGCAAATTTACATAAGAAAATACTTGAATCTTTGTGAGTAAAGGATATGTTTTATATATTTATTTTTATAGCATTTACATGTCTGCATGTATTAAAGCTCATTTACCTCTACAGATAAATGAGATGTTTTAATATATTTAAGTTGAATCTTAATAAGCTTGAATTAAGGAATAACAACATAAAGGTCAGCAAAAAAAAATGAGTTGCTTTCCCCATTGAAATTATTATTTTATAATAAGAATAAATGGCTCGTATTTTCTTGTGCCCAATTTTCATTAATAATTGCTGTCTAGATGTCAAAAAATCATGGGATTTTGAGTAACATAGAGTATGTTGTTCTTGAAATAAACTTTTGTTCTCAAAATATGCATTGAAACTGTTAATTTTGTTATTTCCTAATGTAACTTCGAGATGAAGCAAAGCAATGTGAAGCTAATAGTTTTTCTTCCTGGTGCAGTTTCCAAACTGTTTCCAGCCAGTTTTATCCTGTAAATAAACAAGGGCACTAAGAGGCAATGAAAACACTATTGTATCATGTAAAACTCTAGTTTACAGTAGCTGAGACTTTCACATTTTCAGAAACACTAACAACCCCATACAGCACACTAAATCAATATTGTCTCGCTGATCGTATCATGACATGGACAATTCTTGAGTCAGAGTTTCTCCAGTTTGCCAGATGAATGGCTGGGATATTGATTATACCTGAAGCTTTAATGAAAAGAAGAAATCTAAAACAAAGTTATTAAGCAGTTAAATGCTCATGGATGTTTATTACCTACTCCAGATCACTGTGTACATGCTACAAGGCATGGCAAGCCAAGCAATAGGATTGTGACATTTTTCATGATCTAAGTCATAAAACAAGACAAGCAGAAGCTTCCCATATGGAATAAAGCTTCCCTGGCTCGATCCTGCCCCTCCCTTCAAAACTGCAGAAAGGATAGGTAACCCCAGGAACAATCAACTACTGAAATTTTTTGTATGTTCTATAAAATTCCTACAATGACAATAATCCATTTCTATAATTTCAATCACTGAACACCATTCAGCAAATTTAGTTGGTAACAGGAAATTTTAACACAGTTGTCAAGTTCTAGAAGTCAATAGAATGGCAAGATTCCCCCAGCATCTCTGGACCTTTTCTAGTAGGAAACATGGATGTTGCTCTATAAATCCCCCCAACTCTTAATCCAGGAAGATTATTGTTTGAGTTTTGAACCGCATCAATGTAAAAGAAAGCAAAACCATGAGTGTCTCTCCAGATGCTCTCCTTTAATATCCAGCAGCTGACCAAAGACTTGTGTCTCTGTTATATATTGAAATGGTCTACTTGATTTTAGGAATGGACCTTGGTTTCTTATGGGAACCAAATATGCATGGTTGAATGTTTGATACAATGGTATTTATCCTCATTAGGGAGTGTCTGGTAAAATTAGTTAGCATATGATCTTTGTAAAGACATCTGAAAACTTTTTAATTTTTCATAGAAATTTCTGTGAAGTAAATTTTAATACCCAAATTCAGCAACAGAAAGGTTGACACATATAAAGTCTATAATCATCTCAAACTACAGCCAAATAGCAGCTGATGAAAACTAAAATTTATTTCAAGGTGGAATATATAAATGGAGCAATAGCACAGCGGTAGGGCGTTTGCCTTACACGCAGCCAACATGGCCGACCCGGCAAGCTACTGAGAGTATCTCGCCCGCACAGCAGAGCCTGGCAAGCTCCCCGTGACGTATTCGATATGCCAGACACAGTAACAACAAAGTCTCCAATGGAGACGTTACTGGGCGCGCTCGAGCAAATCGATGATCAACGGGAGGGTGTGTGTATGTGTGTGTGTGTGTGTGTTGTTTGTACTATACCCAGTCTTTCTCAGGGCTTACTCATGGCTCTGCACTCACTCCTCGGAGGGCTTGGGGAACCATATTTGGTTCCAGGCATCAAACCTCAAAAGGCAAGCGCCTTACCAGCTATACTATTTCTCTGGCCCAATATTCCAGTTATAAAGATAAAGACAACAGGGTTTTATGTGTCACAACTTGTATAGGAAATGATGGTTAAAAAAACGCAAAACTCAAATTATATGCCAAGTTTCTCTAATTCGAGACTGTGCTAGAAATACTCCAATGTGTTCTCAACCATAGCTCAAGTTAGTGGCAAAATCAGAACTGCAACTAACATTATAAATACATGAGCCAGGAGACCTGTGGATTTTGGCTAGTTGCAGGTCATGAACTATTTCATTGTCTTTATTATCTTTGTATCTCAGAAAGTGTATGACAGAGATAATCCAAATGATGAATGATCCAAAAATTATTTATTCTTTAAATGCTCTTTTATATCTAACATTACATTAATCATGACTGAACATTATTGTCAGACAGACAAAAATGAGTATGCATGTAATTTGCTTTGTATAAGTGAGTACTTAGGGTTTTGCTGTGGTTCACAAAATATTTTGATAAAGAAGTAAATTGTAAATATTTTAGACTTTGAGAGACATTCTGTTCATGTTGCAGCTACTCGAATCTGAATTTGTAGGTACACATAGCTGTAAGTATAAGTAGCCATAGGTGTTATACAAGTAGCATTATTATTAGCCAATAAAATCCAACAGAATCTGAGATTTTTACTCTAGATATTACTTAATTTCTTCAAATAGAGTTTTTCTTTTGATTTTGTTTCATTCACTTAAGAATACTCATGCCCAAAAGGGAACACCGAATAAAGGGAACAGCATGCTCAGGATGGGAGATGCGTGCTGAAAGTAGACTATAGAACAAACATGATGGCCACTCAATACCTTTATTGCAAACCATAACACCCTAAAGGAAAGAGAGAGCAAAAGGGAATGCCCAGTCACAGAGGTAGTAGTGAGTGGGCACTGGTGGAAGAATGGGTACTCGATCATTGTTTAACTGGAACCCAAGCACGAAAGTTTGTAAGCCTACAACTGTACCCCATAGAGTTTCACTAATAAGGCCCTCCCGTTGATCGTCGATTTGCTCGAGCGGGCCCAGTAACGTCTCCATTGGAGACTTTGTTGTTACTGTGTCTGGCATATCCAATACTCTCGGTAGCTTGCCGGGCTCTCCGAGAGGGGTGGAGGAATCGAACTCGGGTCGGCCATGTTGGCCGCTTGTAAGGCGAACGCCCTACCTGCTGTGCTATCGCTCCTAAAAATTAAATTAAAAAAAAAGAATACTCATGCCCAACTCCCACTAAATCTACAGTTCATACCAGAAGGTGATGAGTGGTACCACAACTTACCTATCCAGATTTACTGCACATTATTTTTTTCTAACTACCCTCACTGTGATGACAGTGACTTTTCAAAATTGGTCCTTTCTTCTTAAGTTTAGTTTTTATCCTGATTCACTTCCCAAAATGTCTTCTTTTCTTGCAAGTTCTTGTAAGTTTATGGTTCCAACATCCAGTGAAGGCAGTTGTATTGGTTTAAGAATCGTAGATTTAATTTCTTTGAAATATTTGACAGATTAAATGATGTCAAGAAGCAGTTTATAAACAGAGTATATGTTGATTTATGTTAAAGGTAAAAGTCGATTTCTCACCAACTTCCTTACTAAATTAGTAGGCTTTGGATGCAATGTAGGTATATGTCAGTTGTCAGATAGAGATCAGGTGCTCCTGTTATTTACCAAGAGCTGGTAGAGGCTCTGAACACAATAGTGAACAAAATTCAGAATGCTGGGGGCTCGAGAGATAGCACAGCGGGTAGGCATTTGCCTTGCATGCGGCTGACCTGGGTTCGATTCCCAGCATCCCATATGGTCCCTGAGCAGCGCCAGGAGTAACTCCTGAGTGCAGAGCCAGGTGTAACTCCTGTGCATAGCCGGGTGTGACCCAAAAAGCAAAAAAATAAAATTCAGAATGCTTTATGGGCTCTTGAATTGTCCAGATTTACTCAAATAATTACAAAAATAATCACTGAAGTAAAATGTATTGATATAAAGTAAATGGTACTAAGGGAAAATATTCCAGAAATATGCGGTACTTTCAGTTTTATTTTAGCAATTAAAGAAACTTACTAAATAGAGACCAAAGGGAAAATTGTGTGGTATAAGTTAAAGAAAATATGTGAGGAACAAATAGAGTAGGACTTTGATGTAACTATAAAGTCTTCCACACTTGGAAGGAAGTAGAAAACTCTGCTGACTGTATGTACAACACATATTGGGATGAGGGTGGGTTAAATATAAGAGCGTGATGGTAAATTTTACATGTGAATTTGTTAGAGTCGCTGGATTCCCAGATAGTTGTTCGAATATTACATATATGACAGTGTTTTTTGTTTGTTTGTTTCTTTTGTTCATGTTTTTGGCACCGGAATTTGGTCAATAATATTGATAATAGCAGTGCTTCATGTATAAAATATTCCAACACCACACGGTCCATCAGAGTGTCAGCTTCTATGAGAGTAATTTTAGGTAAGATTCACATCTAAACTGAGTGAAGCAGATTTTCTTCTGCAATGCAAGTGACCTTGGGACAAATGATTGAAAACCTGAATAAAGCAAAACAGAAACTTAAAAGACATATTAACTGCTTGACTAATTTAACAGAGGCATTGCTCTTCTTGTGTACTGGGTATAGCTTTTTGTTTTGTTTTGTTTTCAATGATAACTTTGCTGAGATATATCACATATGATTCATCTATTAAAAGACATCATTCCATTTCTAATTTTTTGAGAATCGTCCATACTATTTTCCAATACAACTCCTGAGAATATATCCCAGAGAGGCAAAAAAGTATAGTCAAAGTGACATCAGCACTTTTTTGTTCATTGCAGCACTCTTTACAATAGCTAGAATCTGGAAAAAATCTGAGTGCCTGAGAACAGATGATTGGTTAAAGAAACTTTGGTACATCTACACAAGGAGTACTATGCAGCTGTTAGAAAAGATGAAGCTATGAAATTTATATATAACTGGCACTACATGAAAAGTATCATGCTAAGTGAAATGAGTCAGAAAGAGAGGGACAGACATAGAAAGATTGCATTCATTTGGGGAACATAAAGAAACAAAATAGGAGACTAAGACCCAAGAATAGCCGAGATAAGTACCAGGAGGATTATTCCATGGCTTTGAGGCCAGCTGTACATGCTAGGAGAAAAGGTAGCTCAGATAGAGAAGGGAGCACCAAATAAAGGGTGTTGGGAGGTTCCTCCCAGGATGGGAGATGCGTGATGAGAGTAAACTATAGACCGAACATGATTGCCACTCAATGTATATTTTGCAAACCACAGCACTCAAAAGGAGAGAGAGAACAAAAGGGAATGCCCTGCCACAGGGGTAGGGTAGGATGGGGGGGACTGGGGGTGGGAGGGATACTGGGATCCATGGTGGTGGAGAATGGCAACTGGTGGAGGTATGGGTATTCGATCATTGTATAACTGAAACCCAAGCACAAAATTTTGTAAATCTATAACTGTACCTTATGGTGTTTCACTAATAAAAAAAGAAAAGAAAATATAAAAAAAGACATCATTCAATGATATTTCTACAGAATCAGGTATCCACAAGCCAATTCATTTTAAAATATGTGCCATCATTCCTTTCAGTACTAAGCTCATTAGCTGCCTCTGACCCCCAAGACCCTATACCCACATATGTAATTTGGTGTCTATACTGATATAATCTTTGTGTGTATTTAGAAGTATATGTATAGACTTTATAATGTATAGCCTGATGGAATATTTGTCTAGCAGGCTATAAAATAAATACCCAAAAGTTCATGGCTTTCCTATATGCAAATAATGAGAGAGAAGAAAGGGATATGAAAAAGCTATCCCATTCACAGTCATGCCTTAGAAAATCAAGTACCTTGGAATCAGCTTAACTAAGGATGTAAAGGACCTGTGCAAATAAAACTACAAAACACTACTTCAAGAAATAAAAGAGGACACGAGGAAGTAGAATCATGTCTGCTGCTCATAGATTGGGAGAATTAACATTGTAAAAATGGTATAGCTTTTATACAATTGACTCTCCTGAGTCTTCAGACTTCCGACATAGACAAGAACCCTTTTCTGGCTTTCCTGGGATCATGGCTTCTCAACTAAAATGTTGGGACTTCTCAGTTTCCATAGCTAATTTCTTAGAATATATCTCTACTTCTCTATAGAACCTTGAGCACTAACTGACTAATTTAAATCCAACATAATGTAGAGAATCTGATTAGTAGCTCATTATAGAGTTCTAGATGATGAAATAGAGTGCTCATATTTGGGAAAAGATATGAAAGGTAGTGCATGTATTCTTTATTATATCAAAATTAAAACATAAAGATAAATAGATGATAGACTTAGGGATTGAGGAAGTTGGGGAAAGGACTAATGTTCATTTTATTTATGGCTTTATGGTTTACAATATTAAATCAATTGTTTATAATATCACTATTAGAGTGAAAGCAGGAATGAACTGAAATTTTATTGTGAAAGAACAACAAAAATGCATGGCATTTTGGACAGGTTGAAATTAGTCTTTGAGATTTTCAAATGTGACTAGATTTTTAAATATCATATAAGTAGACAGTTGCTTACATATGTTTGAACCCAATAGAAATGTTCATAATTTAGATTTGTGTTCTTAAGAATCATTGGCAAAGAAGTAGTTAATTGATATGGTACAATGTTATTGCTATAGAAAAAAATATTTTTAAAAAGATAAGATAGAATGACATGAAGTTAATCCTGGACTCTGGTGTTTAATGATCTACAAGAAGCAGAGATGCCTAGGAAAGTGAGAACTTAATCAGAAGCTTAATGAAGTGAATGATCAAGAAAGGAGAATAGTCTGCCAAGCACCAACATTGTGATACAACTGAGGAGTCTAATAAAATGTGGATATTTGAAAATCCTGAAGATTTAGTGATACAGAGGTCACTGGTTGCCATGGTAAAAATTGTTCTGAATGGATGATGAGCATAGGCCTAAATGCAGGAAGTTGGCAACCTAAGAGAAAAAACTGTAGATGAAGAAAGTGGGGCAGGACAAAAATGTAATTTATTTTCATGAATTTAGGATGGTGTGACTTTATATATTTAAACAGAAAATGGTATGATTTAATTAAGAGTGAGAGACTGTATAGACAAGAAGAGATATATTCTTTATCAGTGCTTACTGAACCTGTACTTTCCTCTCATGATTCTAAATGCCATTATGTGAACAGTCGTTAAATAGGTACACCAGTCACTTACCTGGAAACATTGGGTTACCCTTGGGAGGGGGACAAATAGACTTTCAACCCTGCCAAAGCCCAACAACTGCATCCACACCACACAGCTGACATCTTGCCAATGAATCAACTCTACTGCTTCATGAGTAATCTCTGCAGAGACATCAGTTCCATGAAAATTCCAGGTATCCTGGTTCTCAGGCAGAGAACTCTGGGTCTCCTCAGAGTGGGGCTGGGTAGCTTTCCCAACCTCAGAATTTGGGAAGCTCCAGATGCCACACCCACACCCACATCATGCCATGTAAACTCATCCATCAGCTCAGTTCTTCAGATGCTGGAGTTTTATGCAGCCATATGACGCCACCAAATTCCACACTACTCATATCCCAGTAGGAGCATACCAAAAAACAAAAGCCTTTTGTATTACTATTTTTGTTTATTGAGCTTACTTGACTTCTATGCTACTTTTTTATTGAATTTGGTATATACCAAAGTCTTTAAATCAAGCATATATATAATGATATATAATATGTGTGCTATATTATATATTCCTACATAATACATCTAATCTAATCAGAAAACATAAATGACTTGTAGGTGAGTGTTGTATCAAAAAAAGTATCACTGTAGCACTGTAGCACTGTCCTCCCATTGTTCATTGATTTTCTCGAGCAGTCACCAGTAACATCTCACAACAAATTGTGAGACTTGCTGTCACTGTTTTTGGCATATTGAATACATCATGGGTAGCTTGCCAGGCTTTGTCGTGTGGGTGAGATATTCTCAGTAGGTTGCCGGGCTCTTTGAGAGGGGTGGAGGAATCAAACCCAGGTCGGCCACGTGCAAGACAAACGCCTTACCCACTGTGCTATCTCTCCAAAATCTTTCTGATTTGCAATCTAGAGGGTAAAAAAATCTGTGCAATCAAATAAACTTATAAAAAGAAACGAGGCTGATTTTTATTTCTGTTGTGTTTTGTGTTCCCATAAATGCAACGTATTTATTCAGTCCAACTATCATTACTCTATCTTCTCCATTTTTCTAGAGTTTTTGAGAAACACAAAATTGTTCACTGTAATGTCTTATAGAGACCAATCTTATTAATGCAATATTTCCAAAGCACTTTTTGTTAATATGCTAAGTCAAACATAAAAATACCTATCTCAGGTCTTTGTAGCCATTAATTGGCCTACATGTGAAGTCATATAATTGATTTCTCCAGTTAGGGAAGTAAGTTAAATTCATTAAAATTCTAAATCATGCAATAATTTCCCACCAAGCTCAGAGAAATTCAACCCTAAGTTATCCACTAAGAAATTAATGTAAAATTTCAGTTTCTGTAAGAGAGTTATTGATAAGCCATTTATTGCTAGCAGATATGATTTCAATAAAGCATAGCTCCTTAGAGGCAAGCATCTTTACATTTTTCTACGACTTTTATGTAGTAAGATAGTATAGTAAGATAATTTTAGCAAAGACTAGAAAGAATGTAAAGGGATCATGTACTGATAAAATGATAAATAATACATGATATCAGACCACAATTTCACTTGATATTCGATATATAATTATCAGCATAAACCTTTAGCAGTAGCACAGCATTGAAGCACCTTTCAGTGTCATTATCCAGCTGTCATAATTAGCATATAGCATATCCTTGCTCTCAAAGGCTTCAGATATGAAATATTTAAGATTATAGAGTTACAGAATAACAAAAGAGTCTTGTCAAGGAAATTTTACCTCTGAGTCTTTGGGAAAACTAATTTTCTATATCTTTTTAATTGATTTGGAATGTAATGTCTAGACTGTTGCCATTTCTCATTGGTTTTCAGCACATATGATGTTATTCTTTTAGTTAGGACATTTCTTATTCCTGGGTAGTTGCTCTGCAGATAACAGGATGTTCAATACCCCTTTTGCCGACTATATTGTATTTATAATACTTGTTTTCCTAGTAGTTACTGTGAAAATTACAAAGTACCTCTGCAACCAAAAAGAAACTTCTAGCAGAAGACAGCAAACCATTAAGAGGGAAGTAACAAAAGTTATATGTCAAAAAGAGGACTTGGACTCAGCTAATTAACATGGAGTGCATAAGGGTGAGAAATATGGTATGTTAACTTTTACTTCCTCACTAAGAGAGAGACAAGGACAAAGAGAGGCATGCTATTTATTTATAGAACATACATTGATTATATAATGGTTTTACCTGTGACACATAAACATTCAGACAATGGGTAATAAGGGGAAGTCAGATGTAAGTGTGCTTGAGATAAGATATACATACTGCCTATCCTAATTTATATATGTTAGCTAGAAGAGATATATTAGAAAAATTCACAAAGGCACAGATTGATTGATTTCTGGACAGTTTCCTCATCTTATGACTGGAATAAGAGGTGGTCAAACTCACCATAACTTATCTCAGAAAGAAACAGAAGGAGGCAGTAGATGAACAATAATAGAATGTATGTTGTTAGATTTGCTTGCCTTAGAAGAGTTTCAAGAGTATGCCTGTATTTGTGGGTGAGTTATATATATTTTCTTCTACAGACAAAAGGTGCTAATATGCCTACGTGCTACTTCCCTAGTAAAACATGCAAAAGAGTTTGGTGGGAGAAAAATGATAATTCTGAAAAGGTTACTTTGTTCATTTCTATGCTAATATCGATTAGTCATTGTGCATTCTCTTAAAATTGATATTACTACCACTATGCATCACTTGAAGACTTGGGTACCTTACAAAAAAATGTGTTTTTGCATAAATTTGTCTTTTTGTGAAAGCAGCATTTGCAGAGAATGTTGTTTGACCCATGACAGACAAAATGACATACGAGTAATTGATAAACAAGAGAAAATAATATTATGAAGAGCTGATAAACACAAGAAAGATGCAGCTTCTGCCAGTGTATAACTGCTAACATGGTTGCAAGAGGAATTTGGGACCATGGTCCTATATGCGGCCTGTTATTGTCACAAACGTTTTGCACATGATTATTGGTAATCATAAGGCATAAGGTACTTTAGTCCTCATTTCTGATGCCTTGTTTCTATTTTTATTCCATGATTTTGTGTGACTTTTGGAAAGATAGTCTTCTGTCATGGGAACAGGACACACACACACACACACACAGGTGTGTGTGTGCACATCAAATCATTGAGTGAGACCCTCTCCAAATCCCAGGAGACTTTGTTCCCCAGGACTGAACCCAAAAAGTATGCCATTCCTTAAGGGCAATGTCTGGAGTATGATATATTATTTTCTCTCTCATATATATATATATATATAATCTGTCTCTCTATGTTGTGTGTCTTGTCTGTGCTATCATCATCTGTAGATTAAGGCTATGTGTTTAAAACTGGGTGATTTGCTTCTTTATCTTTGATACAAATTGTGCAAATATATTGATTGAGGATGGCATAATTTCAGTAAAACTGACCAGGAATATAACCTATTTAACTATCAGTATCAACTCAGCTGTTTATCATTAATGACATATAACACAGTCTTATTAGCTAAGAATTGCAGAATATATATGTGCATATATATAATTTATTAAAATTGAAAGAAATCTGTTAATGCCAAGTTTTAAAAAATGTATTATTAGTATTATTTTGGTTTTTGGGCCACACCTAGTGGTTCTCAGGTCTTACTCCTGGCTCTATGATTAGGTGTCACTCTTGGCAGTGCTCAAAGGACCATGTGAGATTTCAGGATCAAACCCAGGTTTTCTGTTGGAAGGTAGGTTCCCTATCAGTACTATATCTCCTGCCCCTGAATGAAAACTTTTTGCAAATAACATTCATGTGAAAACTGAATTAAACTTTCAAATAAGGCAATAATTTATTTAAATTGATACTTATAACACACACACACACCCACCCACACACACACACATATATATATATGTATATATATATATATATATATATATATATATATATACACCACAAAACAATCACAAAACAGAATGAATAGGTCTCATTACAACAGTCAATAGAAAGGTCAGAGAGATCATTCAAACATATGGAATGCATACTCTGCAAGCCTGAACATCAGGTTCAGTCTTGTGCACTGCCTACTTCCCAAAATGAACATTTTCTGGTGTTCCCCCCCCCAAAAAAAATAAGCAAAAAAAAATCCAGAAAGTATAAAAAGTGCTTGATAATAAATAGTCAGAAATAATATGTTTATATATGCATATGATACATGCCTATAACATATATAAATAAAATGTATTTTAAATGCATGACGAAAAATGAATGCTTCTGTGATGTGAACTGAATGAGTCAAGGTATCAGAAATGAACTTCCTTACTTGTAAACAGTCTCTAATTTTGACTTTATATGCCTACATTGCCTTTTCAAATTGTGTAACCAGAATCTATTTTAAAATAATAATGCATTTTGATTAATAATACCAGTTTTTATAAAACCCTGAATTAAACTTTCATCCATGAATAGCAATGTATTTAATTGAGAATGACTCAGCCCACACAATAGAATGAGAGCACATATAATTTAAGTGGGGTTAATGCAAGCAAAATTACATATAATAAACAAACAATGATATTCATTGTATTTCTTATGTAAACACATATTTTCTCCCTGGTAAACAATTGTGGAAAAAGTCTAAGTAAAATTGTGTTCAGAAATAGTCTCTTCTAAAGTAACTCCGTTTAGCCTACTTGTCCAAATTACCATCTGCTCTGTTTTCCAACAAAAATTTGTTTCAAGCTAATTCAGCTTATATTTGAATCATGCCCTGTATTAATATATTTATAATCATATTCAATTCATCTTAAGGTTTACTTTTTAGATTGAGAATTTATTAAATTTTTCAATACTCTATAAATCTATTCTTCAAAATATTGTTTGGCTTTGATCTCTTTCCCTATCTGCTATTTTATCTCTTCTAAAACTCACTCAATGCCCCCTTTTATAAATTAAGTTTTTATTCTATTCTCCTTGATGCTGTAGGTATAAGATATCACTTCTTCAAAAAAGTAGCACCATTTACTGAGAAGAATACAAATAAAAATAATAGGCTGTCATACACACAACCATAACACATTTCTATGTCGTTATACTTATATCAGAACCATAATCATCTTAGAAATTTTATTTCTTTCTATTCTATGTGCAGTATATAATGTTGGCTACAGAAATATTTTACTGTTTTCTTATTATTTCAATCTTTGTTTAAATAATGTGATCACTGTATCACTGTCATCCCTTTGTTCATAGATTTACTTGAATGGGCGCAAGTAACATCTCCATTTGTCTCAGCACGAAATTTTAACAGCCTCTCCTTACTCATTTTTCCAAATGCTGCCATATTGGAGGCTCTTTCAGGGTCAGGGAAATGAGACCTCTTATTGTTATACTGTTTGGGGCATATCAAATATGCATGGGTAGTTTGCCAGGCTCTGTGGGATACTCTTGGTAGCTTGCTGGGCTCACTTCTCCCTTGGAATTTAAAGACTAGGTGAAGAGAAAGATTGTTCAAATACTATCAAATAGTAACTTAAATTAAAAATCATTTTAATTACAAAGAAGTAATTTGGGAACCAGAAGGTCAAACAGATTGTTTTTCTGGGTCTTTACAGCTATTAGATATTATTTCCTTTTCTTGGACTCTTTATCTCATAAAAATCCCCAGGAATCCTAAATTTCATCGTCATTCTTATTCAATAGGATGTTATTAAATTGATGGCAGATTCTTTGCCAGAGTACTCTGTCTGAAGTCCTCACACATGATTCTATCAACTCTTACCTCACATTATATTTTGTTAATAGCTCATATTCCACTTGATAAATATTGAATATCTGTTTATCACTTGTCATTCATATCCCATCATTGGGACAGAAACGCCATGAAATTCAGGAATTTGTTTAATTACCTATTTTGTTTCTGACATCGAGAGAAGTGCATGGCACAAGGGGAGATAAAAGTACATATATGTACAAAATTATGCAAGTCAATTAATTCATAGGAGGGAGATTGGCAGTTAGTATAGGATCTTCTGAAGGAGCCATGCTTGAGACAGAGAATAAATATAATTTATTCAAAGTTATATTGGATGGGCAGTCCAGAGAGAAGATTGCAGATGCCAAGGCCCAGAAGATAGGAATATGCAAATTAGGTCACAGGTCTAGACCAAAGGATGGTGCAAAGAGAAGGAAGGGGAAGCTAGAGAAGAATCAGAAAAGGAACATCTGCATCCTGCTGCAATATAAAGGGTTGTGTTTTTCTACTCGTAACAAGGAGTCTTGAAATATTCAAAAGGGAAGTGCAGGGCAAGATGTGGTCAAAAGTTTTTATTCACTTTCACACATATTGGAGTGTGTGTGAGACAGAA
Source organism: Sorex fumeus (assembly GCF_029834395.1). Classification (NCBI taxonomy): domain Eukaryota; kingdom Metazoa; phylum Chordata; class Mammalia; order Eulipotyphla; family Soricidae; genus Sorex; species Sorex fumeus. The sequence goes on from NW_026606064.1 coordinate 14,912,421, forward strand.
TAAAGGGCCTCTAACATAGCTAGATCCATAATTACTATATATTAATACTTAAAATCTGTAACTATGGCAGGTCACAGAAAAGAAAGCCGCAGGCACAGAATACACATAACCTCTATAATTTGTACAGGGCAAGAGACAAAGCTTCTCTCTAGAAGGAAATGCAAGTCTACATAGACTCTGGTGCGTTGAGATCCACTTTGGGCCTTCTGACTTCATTCAAGAAGTCTAAGATGTTGAACCAAGCAACTATGCTGTAGTTTGTGGTTGTTATAAGAACAACAGCGTTCTAACACAAAGAGGGTTGGAAGCATAATTTTGGGGCCCATGCCAAGCAATGCACAGGTACAACTCCTGGTTCTGCACTTAGGGATTATTCATGCCTGTGCACGGGAAACCATATAGGATGCCAGTGATTGGCCATGCATAGGCCATATGCAAGGCAAATGCCCACATTGCTGTACAATTTCTCCAGCCACCAGTGTGAAGGTTACTTGTTGACATCATTGTTAAGGGTGTTGTTATCACTAACATATACAGACTTATTGGATATAAGGGGTTGTTCTTAAGGTGTCTTTTCCTATACCGAAACTTCTAATCAAACAATAATGTTAATTTTTGAGTGTTCTCGTCAGAGCCATCATAATAGAGCTGAGTTGACCTCAAGGAACTTGACCCCTTCTACCCTTAATCAATTATAGCTGGAGTTTACCTGCACCAGGCATAAAATATTTGAGTCATTTTGCCTTTCCTTGCCATCATTCACCAAATATTTCTACCACTGGGCTCTAATATGTGGGAATGTGTGGGGAACAACCTACTCTGAACGCAGACATTGTGAAAACATCACAAACAGTGGTTTTGATAGAATCTCATTAGAAAGTTGTTCCAAATGAAAAACAAATAGGTTCACTCAAATGTATTTTGATGTAGTGTTTTTCAGTCTGCAGACAGCTATCACAGAGTGAAGTGGAAGACTTCACACTCCAAGTCTCAGAATATTAAAATAGTGAGCTAATCAATAAACAATGGCACTTTACCCTTACTCCAGGGAGTTTAATTATCTAAGAGGAAAGAATCATTAGGCATAAGGACCGGAGAGATAGTAAAAAGTTTGAGGCATATTCATTGCATGGGGCCAATTTTGCCTTGACCTCTGGCACCACTTAGCACATAGATGGCAAATGATGACGTTCTTACTTTCTCTAGAGCCTTTGAACTAATAAGCTTACTTGGATATGCCATCTACCTGATAGTCACTCTTTTTTTGATTTTATAGATTATAGCTCTAGTCATTATTTAACAGTGCCTAGTGTAATGTGGCATAATAATAGAGTGACATTGGTAACTTTTGACAAAGGAACTTGGATAATTATTTTCAAAGTCAAGTTTTAATTGGATAAACCTAATGAATGTGCAGACGAAAACAATAGTGCAAGATACCCTACTTGCTGTATTTGACATTCCTCTGGAAAAGAGAACTAATCCTAGTCTTTCTTAGGAGTCTAACTCTACTAGATGCATCTATTAAAAGATCTCGATGGTGCCTCAAAGATGACTTTGAAAGCAACTCGGTATAGAAGCAGTTCTAATGTGATTTCAAAGCTAGAGAGATACATTATCATGGAAACGGGATCTTGGCTGATTTGAATTTCATCTGCTCCTGCTGCTTCTCCCTCCCTTCCTTCTGAAGTGATAATGCCCCTTTATGACTTCAGTCTTTTCTGCTTTACCAAAACGTATTGTCAGGGATAAAACATGGTGATTTTAGCTAGGAGTAACCAGGGCAGATGGGATTCTAAACTACAATGATACTGTATTTTTAGATGAGAAGAGTTAACTATAATCAAGCGGAAACTATCTTTGGCTATCTGGAAAGCTAAAATAATCAAACAAAGAACAAAGCAAAATTAAAGTTTGTAATAAGGAGTGCAAATTTTTAAGAGAGGAAAATCAGATCATTCTAAACTATGATTGCCATTAAAAACTCTATTGTGTTATTTACTTTATTTTATTTTATTTTGCTTTTTGGGTCACACCCGGTGATGTACCGGGGTTACTCCTGGCTCTGCACTCAGGAATCACCCCTGGCAGTGCTCAGGGGAGCATATGGGATGCTGGGAATCGAACCTGGGTTGGCCGGGTGCAAGGCAGACGCCCTACCCTCTGTGCTATTGCTCCATTCCCTCTATTGTGTTATTTTTAAATATATTTTAAAAAGACCTTAGGAAATAAACCTAAAATATTTGTTTGTGCTTATCATAATGTATTAAGACATTTATATGCATTTCTTTGCTCTGTGTCAAATACAAAGTCATGGATTAGTGAGCTGTTCAATAAGAAGACAACTGGTGGTTTGAATAAGCAGAAATGACAGGGATGCCTGTTTGCACAACCATTCAAAATAAGTTCTCTGTAGAGAACACAGAAAGTTGAGGCTTAGATCCAATTTGGTTCTGTCCTAGGGTCCTGTAGTATAATGGATATAATTCCTGTATTATTCTGCTATTTGCGAATACAGTGTCTTTCTGGAAAAACATAGTAGAAGCCAGAGGGCCTAGAGTACTGGGGTATTGGACAAGAAAACAACTGAGGATAGGATGTGCAAGATGGATTTGGGGTGTTGCATATATATCTCTTTTGTATTCATTCAATGGAGAGACAAATGATTGATAGTTTTATTTTGACACTCTAATACTCAGTTCTCCAATGTCTTAATGTACAAGCTTGGCTCCTTTCCCTTCCTCTAACTGTTTGGGATTCAATGCATTGGGTTGTTTTATTACTCTGAAGATTGTATAGACAACCTATCAGAGTTCTTGGCTCTGACTTAATTTTATCAGCCAAAAAGGTCAACAGCAAAATCCATTTACATGACTGTTGAATAGGAGTCAAAAGATTAGTGGTAGAAGGTGCTGATAAGAAATGCCTCAAGTTAAATGTCAGCTTGGATCCACTTCACATCAAGAGAGGCATTCATTCTTTACCTTTGAAGACACATTCATCTTAATTTTTTTGAGGGGAATATAACACTTGGTAATTGTCCTATAATTGTTCATGATTGTGTGTCTTAATATTAGATGTCTCCTGTCTCTATGACAGAAAGGTTTCCTGAACATAATCTTCTTAGCTGTTCCAGTTGCACTTTAGCTAACCAGATGGTTAATCTATACTCTGTTTAAAGTTGCTCTTAGAGATAATAACACTGACTTTGAGATATTTTATGGATTATAGGTGAGAGGTGAATTTTATTTTTCAATTTCAAGAATAGTTTGACTCTTGCTTTTAATTCATATCCATGCAGTCATTTCTCATAATTCCCTAATGCAATTATACTGGTTGAAGCATGTATTACTTTTTCTTTAAGTAAGAGTAGTGCAAGGGGTCAGTTTTTAACAGCTTCTATTCATCCTTTTCTGAAGGTATATTTACCATCTCTTGTAGCTGGTGAAAAGTTCTTTTATTTTTTTCTTGAAAGCACGTGTATATTGATGTCAGTTCTTTTGTGTGTCTATATGGGATGGGGAAAGAAGAAAAATAGTTGATAACTTATTATCTGCAAAACACTTGACAGGATCTGAGAGATACATTGTAGGAATAAAGGTGATCTGATGTTTTATTCTTGTTTTTGCATTCTAGAATGCATGATTGTTGTCACATGTCATAGACTATTTTGGGTCACAGTGGTTTTAGGAATTTTAGGATCCACAACTCCTCATATTCTAAGATGATATCAGAACTTTCTTTAATTTTACCCAGCTTTCTATATTTTAATGTACCATTTTCAATGGACTTTATACTCAATGCACTGCTTTATTTCCCATTCACAGTCTCTTCTTATAAAAGATTCAGTTTTCTCGCAATTGCAATAACATGTCAAGGTAGCACACATGGGCCTCTTTGCCCTATCTATAATGACAATGCTGCTTGTTTCAGGAAGTACAGCATCCCACCAAATTCACCCATGCTGATTTTTTCCTAAAATTTAAATAATGTAGAACCTAACATAATTCTTGTCCCTTTATTCTTGCAATCTCCAAGGATATTATCTTTTTTTCCACTTCTTTAATTTTGATACATTTTTTGCTTTTTATTTGGAGGGGGAGTGTGTATTGGGGTTGGGGGGGGTGTTTCATACCCAGCAGTACTCAGGGTTTACTCCAGGCTCTGTGCTCAGGGGCCACTCCAAGGCATTGGGGATCAAATCCAGGTGGGCTGTGTGCAAGGCAAATACCTACCTGTACTATTTCTCTGCCCAAATTTGGATGCATTTTGAGACTTGGGACCACAATAACAACTATAAATGGGCATTGTAAGGAATGTGCTTTTAACTCTTATATGACTTAGTATCTTTACAATAGGTCTATTTAGCTTTTTAATTTTATTTTTACTACAAAGTTAAGTGCAAGGCACAGTGTTTGCATGGACATTTATAGTCTGTATAAAGGATTCTGTCTTCATACATTGTGCCTCAAATATAGTCATCTTATTTTTAACTATCTGCCTAATGAGTGAGAGAAAATGGTGCAACATTCAGGAAATGCATAATCAATAATCCAAGCAAGTATCACTTTGGAAAGAGATGCAGGCTAAGTAGATTCAATCAGTTCTAGTGTTCTGTTTCCAGATTCAACTTAATTTAGAAAATTGACCAACTTTTTAATACTTATGTATTTTACTTTTTTGAAAATGATGTAAAATTATATCACAGACACTCCATAATATAATCCCTATCATACCCAGTTTTAGATCCAGATAAACTAGGTTTAATCTTTGTGCCAATAGTTATTAGCTATTCAATCTCGAACAAGTTAGATAGCCCCCTTACCTTTAAAATAAGAACCAAATTTTGAATAATTTGATTTAAACTGAAAAATGTTAATAAACAGTTGAAATAATCCATAAGCACTATAAGTAGACCTGATTACTTGGGGTGTGTTTTTGCATAACCCTCTTTCCTATTCAAAAGAATCCTAGATATTAGTTGCTTAAATATCCACTTGAAAGTTTCAGCTAACATTAACCTGACAGAATTGTGTTATTGTTGTTTTTCTTCTTCTTTTGGGTCTGCATCTGGAGATGCTCGTGATGTACCCCTAACCATGTTGGGTGTCAGGGATTGAACCAAGGTTGGGAGGCTGGAGAGATAGTACAGCGGGGAGGGCATTTGCCTTGCACACAGCCTACCCAGGTTCAATTCCCAGCATCTCATATGGTCCTCTGAGCACTGCCAGGAGTAACTCCTGAGTGCAGAGCCAGGAGTAACCCCTGTGCATCACCAGGTGTGACCCAAAATTAAAAAAAAAAAAAACCTAGGTTGTTCTAATACAAGGCAAGTTCCTTAGCCCTTGTATTTTCTCTTTTACTCAACTCACCAGAATTCAAAACCCAAAACTTACCATGGTGAAGCTATAGAAATGTTAGATAGCAAAGCCTTATAATGATGAAAATAAGTGTGTAGGTTTCCACTATCAACTGGACCAAAATCAGATCACATCTTACATTATATGTTGTCAGTTACTCATAAATTGCTTTTTCTAGGTACATGGACTCCCATAGCTACCCAGTCTCTATACAGAAGGAACAAACTCAAGAATAACTGGTCGAAACTCGCACTTTGTGTTAATGTAACTTGTGTTTTAAAAACAAACTAAGAAAAAAGTAATAGAAGGAGAACTAGAGAGACTATTCTTGAGAAATAATTTTAACAGAGACTTTATTTCACAGGCACACCTTTACTCTCTGGGAGGACTTTAACCCATTTACTTTACCCTTTGTATGTTACAATTCGATTAACTGAAGAGCATTTCCTTAAGGATAGAAAAACTATACTTCTCTTTGATAAGTAGCAGCATATATTGTTCAGCATATTTTGAGTTTAGGTGGTAAAGGTAAGGTAAAGGCCCTCCCGTTGATCGTCGATTTGCTCGAGCGGGCCCAGTAAAGTCTCCATTGGAGACCTTCTTGTTACTGTGTCTGGCATATCGAATACTCTCGGTAGCTTGCCGGGCTCTCCGAGAGGGGCGGAGGAATCGAACTCGGGTCAGCCATGTTGGCCGCTTGTAAGGCGAACACCCTACCCGCTGTGCTATCGCTCCAGCCCTAACTCAGCTTTAACTGTATGAATACATTTTAAAAATAATAACTATCAAAATAAACTCAATTATATGAACATCTTCTGAAACTCAACCTCAAAATTTTCTTATTATATTTTTATTCTTCAGTTTTCATGGGTAAAATATTAATGGCCTTATTTTTATAAAAACATCATGAAAATTAGTGTGAACATCTGACAATATTTATTATTGAGTTGTAATTCTCAGAAGAATGACTTATTCAGGGAATAATAAAACTTCTTTCATTCCAAAAAAGAAAAAGAAAAGTTGGTTAAGTTGGTTAACTGTGGTCTATTAATGCGATGTTGATATCTTCTCTAGCACTTTGGTCTCTCACAACACACTTTCATTCACCACTAGCTTCCAAAGATAATTCTTTCTTTAACATATTATAGTGAGAGATATTTTGTTGCTTGCCTTTTTTCTTGTTTTTATCAATAAATGTTTTTTTCACATATAAGAAGACTTGAAAGATAAAGACATGGAAAGTGAGATAAAATTTCGTACTGTAATAAAAGTTTTGGAAAATAAGAACAATATTAAACAGAAAATTATTGGATACCTAGTTGGTAGAGCTTCTGATAGATATAAGAAAACTGAGTGATGCTATATCCAATTGCTTACATCAAAAATGCTTACAATATATCATAATTTGTTATAGGAATTACATTTCCAAATTATTAATTATAAAATTAAAATCAAATAACAGTTATATGTATTTGTGCTTAGATGTATGTACTGACACAAAGGAAAATTTGGGTTAAATATTAGGGTACCTGGTCTTCACATTATTTATTTTTAAACATTTATCTAAATGAATTCATTCAAGTCATATCGTCTTACTTGGTCTGTTTATTTATATTTTAAATGATGAGGAATTGTTTATATGTCTTTCATATATTTTCTATCTTAAAATTCATTTATAAATATTTATAGAATATATATTCATCATTTCTTTCATCATCAAAAATATATTGAGATACCAAGTTACACATAATACTTAGAGTCCTATGGAAAAGACATAACAGAAAATAAATTAATGGAAAAGACTCTCCTTATTTAGGGAAAACTGTAGCATATAGTTTTAGCAATATTTTCTAGGAATACTATTTTTTTATAATTCCGCTTGCCATTTTATTTTAATATCAATATAAAATAAATTATTTTATGCCTGCCAAGGGGGATGTCTGAGTGGGGGGCAGGGGCGGTAAGTGGGAAACTAGGTACAATGTTGGAGGGAAGATTGTAATGGTGGTAATATTGGTATTGGAACATTATATTCCTGAATTAATTGTAATATATTCCTGAATTAATTGTAATAACTGTATTTTGAACAACTTTGTGAAACACAGTGTATAATAATTTTTCTCTCCAATATTCAATAAATATTATGTGCCTGGATTAGAGAGACAGTGTTGAGATTAAGGCTCAGGACTTGCATGCAGCATCCTGTTAGATCCCCAACACCACTGGATCCCTTGAGCATCACTAATTATATCCCATAAAGGTCTCAAGCCCTGCTGGAGTGAACTGGATAGTCCCTGGTGCTAGTATTACAGGGCCTGAGCAGCCACAAACCCTAGAACCCTAGAGTTGAATCATAGACCTGGTTGATTTAGAAAGCTAAGTGTAATCTGAGGGTCTCCTGATCACAGCTTTGGGTATAACTCCACTCCTGCCCCAATGACTAGATCCATTTGTAACATTTTTCTATAATATTTTCCTTTCTCTCTTCTTTACAACCAAGTCCATAGATAAACTGAGAGGTGAATTATAAAGTAAAGACAGGATCATATTTTTAGTGCTGAATTTAATGTAGCATTTTTTGCATGTTTGTTTTTAAATATTTACACCTGAGACTTATAAATGTTATATTGTGAGGAGGGTTTCAACAGAAAAGGATGCAAAAAATTCATAGAATATCACATATGCTCATAGAATAACTCATCATTGCCTTCTCTACACATTGTTTGAAGCAGGAACCACACTATTCTTTCAAAATATTTCTTTTAGCTATCAATTAATCTATGCCATCCTTACTGGGCCATCATCTGAAGATATAGTGAGTGCAATAAGATCAGTAATGGAAGATCTTTGATATTCTGAAGTCGTAGTGCAATAATAGTACACCAAAGACATAAAGGTGAACACTATTGAAACTGTATTACCTCAACAACAATAAAAAAATCAAGAGATAAGCATATTGCTAGATGCTGAGTGCATACTGTTGAGAAGGAAAAAAAAAAGTGAAGTTGCTTACAGTCTGATTTGGAAGGCCTGAAAACAGTTGTTGGTAATTAGAAATTAAGATTTTGTGGATGTAAGCAAAGTAAGTGGTATGATTATATAAATGACAAGAACAACCACTTAGAACCACAGGTTAGAAGTATTAAAATTAATATCTGGAGAATGTGATAGAATTAGTCATGGGAAAAGCAAAAGAAAAAAGAATTGCTTAGCATGGCTAAAAGAGCAGACTCAGATGAGGTTTGACAAGCAGAGATGACAGTGACAAGACTTTGGAAATGAAGCTTCTTTCATTTTGTTGCAATTTTATGTTTCCCCAGTTAAAAGTTGTTGAATGAGAGTAAGCAGTAAAAGGGCTCCTCTTTTGAAAGGCATTAAAGAACAAACCTGTGTACTGCTGTCCTTGGGTCAAACATTCCAATTTGCTAAATATATTCGCCCAGTTTACTGACAAGGAAATTAGAGTTCAAAGATGTTAAATAGTCAATGGATGTATCTATAATTGGAAGGAGGAGCAGGAATTAACAAGTTCGTTCATTTTGACTTAGAAACAAGTAGCCTCTTCTTTGGCTCCCATTCCTTCCTGTAGTATATCAATGATGAAATTTCTCATAGAATTATTTGTTTGAATTTGTCTGCTAATAAACAGCTGCTGAGGGGTGTACTGTCAGGAAGAACTATGAAAGAATTATCTTCTGTATCCTAGGGTTGGATAAGTTTTAAAGGTCCCGGGAGGTAAGACCAATGAATTACAAAGGCATTGACCAGAGTCTAGGCAGCAAGAGGGTGAAGCATTTAGGAGCAGGTTTTGGTGAATAATCATTCTGGAACATATTGCTATGTAAGATAAGGATAAACCAAGAAAATGTAGAATTAGGGTAGGGAAAGAAACAGAAAACTTCAGTGATGATAACTAGGCCAAAAGGGAAGTCAGGGAAGGTCCAGGCTTAGTTTTTTAATTATTATTTGCCAAAAGTTGAAAAGACATAAGAGTTTATCACACATGTGTTTGTTCTGTTTTCACTGCAGAAGACTAGATCTTTAGTCTCTTCTGTACTTTAGTATTTTATTTTGGCACATAACAATCTATACATCATTTATTATATGGCAGTAGATAGTGTAGAAAATGCTAGTTTATATTGAAATATATAAATTTAGATTAAAATATAAAACACATCATCAAAAAAAGAAAAAAGAGAAAAAAGGGGGCTGGAGTGATAGTACAGTGGGTTAGGGCATTTGTCTTAAACGTGGCCAACTCGGGTTTGATTCCCAGCATCCCATATGGTCCCCTGGGAACCACCAGGAGTAATTCCTGAGTAAAAAGTCAGGAGTAATCCCTGTGCATTGCTAGGTGTGACCCAAAAAGAAAAAGAAAAAAATAATAAAACATATCAAGAATAACTACTTTAGAACCAGTTGCATATACTTTAAAACTATTGTTTTTATTTTTAATATATAGACACACTTACATATCCATATATGTTCTGGGTTTGAGAACTTTTGTGACTTGTGTATTATTTAATTATGTATGTATATATGTATACATGTATAAATATTTATTATTTACATGCACACATATGGCATACTTCCTAGAAAGAATGAATCTCACCAGTATTTCCTTTTCTTCTCCATCACTTTTGCCTGAGAGTTGGTATGAAAATTTCAAGCTTCCTTAACTCACCAAGCTTAACTCACCAGAACTGGGCATGTGCCCAACCATACTCCCTCCGTGGCCATTTTAGCACTAATGAAGAAAAGAAAAGAAATGCACTTGTGATAGTTTGGCAAAAGTCAGCTAATGGCAACTGCTTGCACAACCCCAACTAAGTGATTTATTTCTTATATATTTCTGAATCACAAACCAAAATATCTGCATGGAAAATCATATCCTGTAGAATCATCACTGAATGGGACTATAGGGAGAAATGAATTCTCTTTAGGGAGGGTCAAAAGTCTTCTCTGCTATAATTAATAGTCTGATTTTCGATGGCCAAGAATTCTTTATAAGCTGCAGGAGCTCCGGATTTAAATTCTTTTATTTAAGCTGAAATGAATCCCCCTACATCACCAAGAAATATCACTCATGAAAATATGATTATGTTCCTTTACTTATGAATGACACACAGGCATCATACTATAAATCACAGAGATTTTATTTTATGAATTAAACATGAGACTTGTACAATATGATTGAGCTATACCTTTGGGAGAAGAATGAGAAGATTCCAGCTCTCTACTCTTGGAATCTATATGAAATGGCATATGATTACCACTGCCTTTGCTCTAAGCAAAGGTCACGAGTAAATTTCAACTTTTTGGAATATGCAAGCAGAGTGATCGCTGACCTCTCAGTACCATATCTGGATTTATGTAACTACTCTGATACATTGATGGGACCCCTTAGTCATTATCACATAGGGTCAACTATCTTTACAATCTAAAGGCAAGAATCAAATTAATTGCATTTCAAAATATGTCTTTGAAAAGATATTGATGTGTACCAGATGAATCAAACCAGAATTATTTGATGTGTCATGTATTGATTCTATCAATGTCTGTGGCAGGTCATAGGAATCCACAACTCTTTCTGACAGTTTAAACTTGATTTCCAAAGAAAGAAATAAAGGAAACAGACTTGTGTTTGAAATGACCAGTGGAGATCATCTTTATAGACTGTAAGGTAATGGGAAGAATCTGGATTTGGAGTTCAGATACATCATGAAATTAAGTGATGCAATAGCACTGCAATGAATGAGAAATAATGATGAAAGCATAAAACCAAAGAATAGGAGAATGAGGCTCCCGAGTATCTATGCACAGTCTGAGATGCAAACCCTGAGAAGCCTAGTGGGGAAGAAGGTCAAGAGGGTAGGGCTGATCTAAGAGGTGGAAACTCACCAAAGGCAAACCACCCACTTCCTAATGTTGCTTCAATGCTCCAGAAATTAATCATATTTTTAATTAAAGTAAGGGAGGCTGATAATTTTCAAAGAAATTTGTTGAACTCATTCCAATACAATGTGCCAGTTTGAGTCGGATCATCTTCATTGTTGCAGTGCAAGATTTTTAAAGGCCACACAGTATCCACAAAACTCTACCCCTGACACCAATTATTGTGGCTTAAAGGGTGATAAGGATTCCCAGATGGCAATAAACAAATATAATTTCTTACTGCAAATGTTCCTTTATTATTTTCTGTGGGAGGATGGGGAATAATATTAAAACATGGCAGTTTGCATGGACAAACATAATTTTGTTCTCTGTAATTACTGCAACCAGTCTTGGTATATTCTCAGTAGTAGAATTTTCATCATGCCAAAGAAGCTTTGCATTCCTCCATAATATTCGGGACAGATGGAATTGAATTGCTCATTCTACTTCTCTTTGGATTACAGATCTGCATTGTCATAGTTAGATATGACTGCAAAATCTAGAGGGAGCAGAAGTTTATTTGAGAAGAGACTAGTATTTGTATAAACTTTTCTAACTTTTGCCACTTTTCAAGTTGACTTTAACTATTGTCTGATATTAACAATTGACCTTTTTCTTCTCCCCTTGGAAGACTAGAATTAAAAATATTTATGTGTGCAGTAATGCATTCACTTCTATGGCAGAATGTTGCCAATTGGTGTTTTTCTCTTCTTTTTCAAAAGATGATTACATGTTCACAATTTACAAGGTATTGTACACATTTCAGCAGGAAATTGTAAGCCTTTATCTTTTGACAGCAAGAAGGAATTACTGCCCTTTTTTTAAATAGCCTCCCTATTTTGTCCAAATAAATGATTCATGCTGGAGATTTCATGATGCCTTTTGTTGGTTTCTGTGAATTTCAACACAGGCAGTCAAAAGAGAAAAAAAAAGTAACACATTTCTGAAAATTTCAGAAAATTATAGGTTTTACATGGGAAGGAGGATACATTCAAGTATCTTGAGTTCTGGTTTCTTCTTCCTTCTGTGCTTTATTAACACAAAATTTACAGAAAGGGAAAGAAAATAAATGAGAGGGTGGGAAATGAATATTTTCTTTCTTTCTCCAGTGTCTTCTGAAAAGCCCATTTCCTTATACTCCTAAGAATAGAAGAAAATAAAAGATGACTGCAAACAAGTTCACTAGGACTTACCACTGGTGTCAGAAAGCTACTTATTTAAATTTACCAAAATCCCTTGTCTAGCACAGTTTCTTTCAGAACTGCCGGAGAAATGGCTTGTTAAATAATAAAAATTAAATAAAATTTTTGTCATGTATTTCCTTATTGTTGGTGCTATTTGAATATATATTACTTGGTTTTTATGACACCTTGAGAGCCAGAGAGATATTATAGGGGTCAGGTACTTGCCTTGCATAAGAGCAACCCCAGTTCAATTCCTAATACTGCATATAGTTATTCCATGCACCACCACGAGTCACTCCTGAGCAGAGAGCCAGTAGACTGATTTAAAATCAGAACAAAGGTAAAACAAGCTTTCAGAACTAAAGCATATATTTTCATATCTTAGATAACTTTGAATCAGGTGTTTTCATTAACAAGTAGGTGCTGATTTTAGCAGAATTTGTTTGAAATTTCCTCTGCCATTTCATTTTAAGAATTGTATGTGTAAATGGAGTCAATAACAATAACTGTCTCATCAACAAAATGGATGATTAAAAATAAAACTGAATAAATTTGTGTGGACATATACAACATAGTGACTGACACCTATTTTATACTCAAAAAACCCTGCTTGGGACAGTAATGAGTACAGTACGAAAGGCCTTTGCTTTACATGTGACTGACTCAGCTTCTGTTCATGGAACCACATATAGTCCCCAAAGCATCACCAGGAGTGATCCCTGAACACTTATCCAGGAGTAAGTCCTGAGCTCATCTGGGCTCAGCCCAAAAGTTGAAAAAAAAAAAAACTACTTACACTCATTGATAGCATGGAGTGTGGTATGTCAATTTTAAAAGAAGGTATAATGTGTTCACTCTTCGTGTATCTTCATCAATCAAATGGTTTTTAATTTAATGAAAAAATACTTAAAATTTCAGAACTTCAAAATACTTTACACTGACATCTTGATTTGCTTTCTGTTTTTGTTTAGCAATCTCTAATAGAAACTTCAGTTTTCTTGAGAAAAGATGATGAAACCCACACATTTGAAATATATATTTTTAAATTCTGAAACACGGTAGAATGCATGGTTCTGTTTTTATTATTGGCAAATCATCTAGAATGACAAACAGAAGGATGTATCCCCCTACTGAGTATCACATTCCTGTTGAATACCAAGTAATTCCTAAATGTGTGAGCCTGTGGAGAACCTGAGAGAAGTCATAGTGCTGTGACCAAAATACAGAGACTATGAATGAGATAAATTCTTCCAGGGTCAGTCCAAAGCTGATAAAAAGGTCAGCCCTGCAGAAATCGAGGGAGATAATGGTTTATTTTACAGTGTGATTGGCAGCAGACTTCAAGTTTGAGTTGCTCAAGCAAGTCCCTGCCTCCCTCTGGGTTAATGCAGCCAAGTATCTGAATCCTCATTCTAATTCTTTTGGTCATTTTCCTACAACTCCACAAATAACACTTCTCCACCACCTGACACCACCGCCTTCCTGGCTCTCTGGATCTATAGGGGGATGATTCCCTCTAGAATAAATGAATCAATATGATTGGGCCAGATGGAAGATGAACTCTACTTTCAAAATGGTTTTAAAGCTATTATAAAGTGTGGTATTGAGATTTTCAGAAATCCATAAACTCTTGGATAGTGCACATTGCAGCTTTTATAAATGCTGATTTCACTTTCTGTGCCAGGGTAGGAGCAATGTCATAAGCACTGCTCTTGGCATCCTTTCAGCATCCTCTCTGTGCACAGCAAACATCTGCTATGACCCCCTGCCCAGAGGCCCAAATGTGAAGTGTTACGTATTTCTATGACCTGCAGTAAGAATTACTGGCAGGGAAAATTGCTTCTTTGGTGGCCAATCGCAATAAGAAAACTGATGATATCAAAAATATAATCATTAGTTTTAGCATCATATAGCTTTAAAAGATATTTATAACATGTGTAAGAAATAAGGAATAATACTACTATGAAAATGAATGGATCTACCTAGATTCCCAAGAGATTTTTCCAAGTACCCATTATCAACTTTTTCTCCTAGATAATAGTTCTTTGAATTTTGTGTTTGTTGTCATTATCTGTGTTTCTATTTTTGAGGTACTACCACATAGATTTAAGTTTTGCATCATTAAAAAACATCATTAAAAAACATATACATATATCATGATCACGATCAGTCTGTTGATAATCTATTTCCTTGAGCAGGCACCAGTAACGTCTCCTTCATCCTAGCCCTTGAGATTTTAGAAAGTGCCATATTCAAGCCTCTTTCAGGGTCAGGAGAATGAGACCCATCGTTGTTACTGGTTTTTGGCATATTGAGTATGCCACAGGGAGTTTGCCAGACTCTGCCATGTGGGCAGGATACTTTCGGTAGCCTGCTGGGTTCTCCAGAGTAAGAACTAGATAATAAGATGCAAATGCGGCTGCACACTTCCCGGAGCTGGGTTTTTTGGTCTCTGTGTGGAATTACCATCTGGCCATTGATGGAATTACCTGGCACCGGGGGCAGTTGGTGGGTGTGACGCCTACACACTGGAAGATGGGGGATCTGGGTGGAGGAGGTCCAGTCCCGATCCAAGCAAACTTGGAGCTCTCAGCCCTGGGACCTGCATGCCTGTGTTCCTCTGCCAGTTCCTTTGTGCGTCTGGAGAGTGGTCTCAGCATGGCTGTGGCTGGTTCTGGAGGTCTTCAGCTGCCGGGGCTCTGCTCGGGGTTGGAAGGAAAACTCAACCAGTCCCCCTCCAAGGGGCCCTGGTGAGGACAGCCAGGTGGGGGGGGGGGCTGTATGTATATATGTATGTATATATACATACATATGTAAGTATATATATGAAAATAGGGCCAGAATGATAGTACAGTGGGTGAAGCACTAGTCTTGCATGAAGCTGACCTGGCTTCAATTTCTGGCATCCAATTTGATTCTCTGAGCACTGCCAGGAGTCATTCATGAGTGCAGGGTCAGGAGTAATGTTTTTTTTCTTTGGGGTCACACCCGACGATGCTCAGGGGTTACTCCTGGCTTTGCACTTAGGAATCACTCCTGGCGGTGCTCGGGGGACCATATGGGATGCTGGGAATCAAATCAGGGTCGACTGCGTGTAAGGCAAACACCCTACCTGCTGTGCTATTGCCCCAGCCCCCAGGAGTAACTTCTGAGCATCACTAGGTGTGGTCCAAAAATCCAAAAACAAAAATAAGGTAAGAATCAAAGAGAGAACATAATAAAGAGAGAAAGAGAGAAAGAAAGAAAGAAAGAAAGAAAGAAAGAAAGAAAGAAAGAAAGAAAGAAAGAGAAAAAGAAAGAGAGAAAGAAAGAAAGAAGGATAGAAAGAAAAGAAAGAAAGAAAGAAAGAAAGATAGAAAGAAAAGAAAGAAAGAAAGAAAGAAAGAAAGAAAGAAAGAAAGAAAGAAAGAAAGAAAGAAAGAAAATAAACATATTCTATAATTTCTTCTAGGACTTATTTTTTAAAATCTACATGCTGTTTCTGAAATGCATGTGCATTGTTATACTTTATTTCCCTGCTATATGTTATTCTTTCTTTACTATTGGTGGATCTTTAGTTCTTGCTACTACAAATAATATCACAGGTGCTTAAGCAGAGTTTTCTGTTTACTCAAAGTAGAAATTCAGTATTTCCATGTACAAATCCAATGACAAGCACAAATTCAGTGTTACTAGATAACATAAAACACTATAAAAAAAATCTTCCAAAGTAGTGTTACTATTTTTTATTTCCAACTTCTGTGTCAATAGTCATCTGTATTCTATCATTTGTCAATACTTGATATCATGTTGTTTTAAGAAATGCTTTGCCATTTTAATCAATTGATTTTGAATTTTACTACAATTCTGAATTATGATTCTCTAATAATATGGCAAATGCTACTTTTCAAGCATATGTTGAAAGGACCTCCACTTTCCATAGAAAATCTGTTCATTTTTTTTTTCATTTTTATCCTGGGAGAAAAATATTCAATTGCAGGTGTTTGCACGTGCCCTTTAACCAGTTTGAAAATGGTCTATGTCTATTTTCTGAATTTGCAGCTTATTCTTTTCATTCTTTTGGCATTTTTGATAAATAGTTCATCAGTATTTTAACATAAAGGGTTTGGATTTACCCAGTGTCTCCCATATGGTGTGTCTGTGCATGTGCTTCCCTGGCTTTCTCTTTCAATCCCATGATGGTCTTCTTTGAACATGTATCCCTCTGCGGGTCTTTGCTCTTTAAAACATCTGTTCTACCTTCAATGTGCATATTCCTCTTTCTGCTTTGCTTTCCTGGAGAATCCCGTGTTCTCTCATGAGCACATATTCTTCTCTTTCTCTCCCCACATGTCTTACTAATTAAATTTGATTCAGTGAAAACTATATTGCTTTACCGAAAAACTTAAAGTCCCAGGAATTAACAGATAGTATAGTGTGCACAGCACTTGTTCTGCATGCAGTTAACCTGAATTTGAGCCTCAACACCCATATTGTCTCCAGAGCACAGAGAGGAGTGATCTCTGACTATAGAGCCAGAAGTAAGCTCTGGGCAGAGTTTATTGGGGGGAGGCCACCACTCACAGTGCTCAGGGTTACTCCCTACTTGGTGCTCTGATCATTCTGAGTTAGACTCAGTGGACCATGAGATACTGGGAGCTGGATTTAACCTTCTGCCTGCAGAGTACCTGCTCTAGTCCACTAAGCCATGTCCCAGAAGTTTAAACTTGTCCCCTCTCCAGTATCTTACTAGTGGTTTCTTCCTATCCCATAGAGAAGGAGGGAAAAGAATGTGAATATCAGGATATTAAAACCATTAAGAGTAATCTTGTAGACAGTTTTCTACCTCTCTTTTTTGTTTCTGTAGTTATTAAAAAGAAAAATATAATTAATATAGTGGTTAAGATGAAGGAAAACTTCGAGTTCAAAAGAGAGCTATATTTAATGCATTTTTTAGTTTTATCAGGAATCCCCCATTAAAATAGATTTATCATTTTCTATATGTCAAGCATATTGTGTATTTAAAATCGTCTCTCTAACAGATTTATTTCTCTCGTAAGACACTTTGGAGGGGGAGGAGGAGGTCGGGCGATATTGGGGATCAAACTCAGGGTCTCATACAAGTGAAGCTTTAGTCCTATCAGAAACCACATATCTAGCCCTGTATAAAATACTTGACATGCTATGTATTTTGTTTCTCACAACTTTCCTTTCCCCACTCAAAACAGTTATTGATATTTTTTTCTCCTAAAAGTTGGAGAAAACAAATTCCAGGGAGACTCATGTATCATGTTCAAATTTACACAATTTGTAATCCTAGTCTTCAAGTCTAAAGAGCTTTCCAGGTATCAACATTTGATGTCGGTTTGTCATTGTCCCCAGATAAAAATTTGGGGCATGAGTCTTTAATATGACTTTTCTTCTAGTCATGCTTATTAGTTATAAGCAACAACAAATAAGATGCTGAACTACAAAAATTGCCTTGTGTCATGAATTAAGAACCCTCACCTTTCTTTACAATATCTAAAGCAAGTCATTTAGGTCAGAATTTAAAACACAAATATTGCATTGGCGTACACACAAGCTCAGGACAAAATTCTTTTTTATTTTTCACTAACAATATTTTCTAATGCATGAGTACTTTAATAATACATGTTCATTTATTTTAGAAAGTTCATGGTGCAACTAGCCTCTCTTCAGGAAATTCTGGCATGGAGTCCTTTCTTAGGAGTTTGAATAATTGTGCTTTCTTTTGCATACAAAGTAATAACTTTTGTATACAAAATAATTTTTCAGTAACTTTGGCTTTTTTTTATTTTCTCACATTGATCTGCATTGCATTAATAATATTAAATATTTGTATATTTTCGATTAGTACAAATCTTCGGATTAAAATTATTAATTGATTACACAGATGGGATAATACTGCTAGAATGAAACTTTACTATAAATGTTGTCTATTTGTACACTTTAAAATACATTTATAGCTTTGTGAGAAGATTGTTATTCTGATGCCTTGGAAGATATATCTACTTGGTACTTGTCCAGTAGAAAATATTTTTGAAAATGCGGTACCTAAAAACCATTGAAATGATTTGAGGTTTTATTTTTTTTTTTCTTTACAGTTTATTCTGGGCTGTAGTGCTAGCAGAGCGGGTAGGGCATTTGCCGTGCACACGGCTGACCCGGCAGACTGGGGTTTGATTCCTCCACCCCTCTAGGAGAGCCCAGCAAGAGTATCTCGCTCTCTCCCGTATGGCAAAGCATGGCAAGCTCCCCATGATATATTTGATATGCCAAACACAGTAACAACAAGTCTCATAATGGAGACGTTACTGGGCTTGCTGGAGCAAATCAATAAACAAAGGAAGGACAGTGCTACAGTGCTACATTTTACTCTTATTTATATCATCACAAGTATTTTTGTGTATTGAAGCTCATTTAGAATTTCTCTCAAAAATATTTTTTTCACCTTTCTTTTATTTTTTGATTTTTAATCTCCTAGATATTAAAACACACAAAAGTTTTAGGTAGGGTACTCTCACCAAATCTATTCACTGAAAATAAAATTTAAAAAGTATTTTTCAAAAGAGAGAGAAAGAGGCAGGGAGAGCAGAAAAATGAAGAAGGAAGGGAGAAGGGAAGGAAGGATGGAAGGAAGGAAGGAAGGAAGGAAGGAAGGAAGGAAGGAAGGAAGGAAGGAAGGAAGGAAGGAAGGAGGGAGGGAGGGAGGGAGGGAGGGAGGGAAGGAAAGAAGGAAGGAAGGAAGGAAGGAAGGAAGGAAGGAAGGAAGGAAGGAAGGAAGGAAGGAAGGAAGGAAGGGAAGGAATGTATGGAAGGAAGGAAAGTAGGATGGATGGAAGGGAGTAAAGAAGGCAGGTAGGGAGGGAAAAAAAGGAAGACAGGAAGGATGGAAGGAGGAAATAAGGAGGAAGGGAGGAAGGAAGGAGGGAAGAAAGGGAAGAAGGAAGGGAGGAAGGAAGGAAGGAAGGAAGGAAGGAAGGAAGGAAGGAAGGAAGGAAGGAAGGAAGGAAGGAAGAGCGGTTGTTTGAGCCAAAATAAAAGTATAATATAGTCGAGATAAGATATCAGCAGCTCAATGAATATGATTTGAGATGCACACCTTTTTAGAATCTGTCTACTACATAAAGCAAGATAAATGTGAAACATTTATCTTTGATCTTGTGGCACACTTTAATTAAGTCAGTAACTTCATCAAACCTCCTTGAAAATTCCTCTGTAATTTCAAATGGCAACAATTTATCCTTCCCTTTTGCCCTCCTAGATTATTAGATGTAGTTATTTTGTACAATTACCACATTACTCTGCAAGGAAGTTTGCATTTTAGTTTTAGGGTTTTAACTTTTATTGCAAATGTTAATGCAACATTAAAATTCAGCATTTAAGTTCCCAGGAGCAAGGAAATGCAAAGGGCAAGGTTCTCCTAATGTGATTAATTTGTTATTCTATCTAAGGCTTCTCATTAGGGCATGCATTTATGTTTCCACTTATAAATTAAGAAACATTAAGTCTAGTTCTTTCTTTCATGATTTTACTCTTTGGGGAGAACACTTACAGTTACTGTCCATGATAAAATCTCTCATTTTTAGAAAGCTCTGTGTCCACAAAATTTTATTTTCTTACCCTCAAAAACATTTCCTTGAGTCATTATTGAGGCTATGTTTAAAATAAATGTCATTCAAATTAATAAATTTCAAGTCCAGCAGAAAATTATTTTGTACGTTCCTAAGGTAACACAAACGTAATCTTCCTTTTACCAAAATCATGCATATTCTCCCTACATGCTATAGCTTTAGCTTCAATAAATATCCTATTATAACTCACATTATTATTTCTGATGATCAGTTTATACTTTCCAAAATACTTTATTTATAAAAATTTGATCAGTAACCATAGACAGAAAATAGTCTTATTTGAGGATCCGAGTCAATAAAGATTAAGTTTATGGACTTTCTTTTAAACAAATCTTAGGTTCAGATTTGAGATTACGGAATGGTGTGACAACTTAGGCAGCTTACTTTATCTTTGGCTCACTAGTGGAAAAGCACCACTGTGGAATTAAGCAAACTATTATCATAGAAAGTTAATAGTATAATGTAAATAGAGCTCTCCCAGAGATGCTCAGGAGGCAGGAGGCTATTCTTGGAGAATCTCTTAGTTATACTGGTGGTGTTCTGAGTTCTGAAAGTTATATGTTTGTGTGTGTGTGTGTGTGTGTGTGTGTGTGTGTCAAGGAGGACTCCAGGGTTACATCCTATGATGATCTGCAGGTGGTTCTGAGAATTGAACTGATTAGTTTGAATAAATGACATGTATCTTATTCCCTGTATTATCTCCCTGGCCAGTATCTCTATGTTTCAATCGAACAACAAATATACCTTGAGAGGCATTGCCCAAGATTATTTCTTTTGGATTCTAGATTTCTTGTTCTTCAACATACGCTCTACACAATTGTCTGGCAACTATGGTCTTGTACTGAGTTACCAAGTGTACTAAACCAGTCTGAGTATAGAAGAGGTTGATAAGTTGTGTAGCATGTGATTACTTAAAAGATTATAGGAATTTCAGAGTCAGACTTAGATTAAAGGATCTAAATTTGAGCAAGAAGGTAAGACTATTCCTAATCTTGGTTTTCCTTTTACAGTTTTTCAATTAAATTTATGAACGGAATTTAAATTCCAGACATGTTTTCTATTAAGTTAATCTTTAAATATGCATACTATTTATAAAATTAGTTGCTAACCCAAAGAATATTTATGAAAATGCAGAAGCAGAGCCGGCAGGGCATTTGTCTTGCACATGGCTGACCTGGGTTTGATTCCTCTGTCCCTCTGGGAGAGCCTGGCAAGCTACTGATAGTATCTCGCCTGCACAGCAGTGCCTGGCAAGCTCCCTGTGGCGTTTTCGATATGCCAAAAATCAGAAACAACAAGTCTCACAATGGAGATGTTACTGATGCCCACTTGAGCAAACTGATGAACAGGAGGACAGTGCTACAGTGCTACAGCAATTTTTCAGAAAAGAAAAGCCATTATCAACACCAGGACATTTGGGACCATGCACTCTGATTATAACTGTTTTCTATCATGCTTAATTTATACTTCTTTTTTTTCCCCAAAGTTAATTGAAACATGCATTCTAAGTCAGCATAAACTAGCAAGGGTGTATTTTTGTTCTTGTTTACTCTTAAACTTTATGTTTCACCCATTTGATTTTGTGACAACTCAAAATATCTTGAGTGTCTGAATGCTTGACATGTGTCTCAAGCATTATAAAATGACCCCCCATTGGAAAATTTTGTTAGAGTCTTCATCTCTAATCTCCATATTTATTTTAGAATCCAAATGCTATTTAGATTATTATAGCATATAGCATTTGGATTATTTAGAATAAATAAATTTATTTAGAAATATAGCATTTGGATTATTTAGAATCCAAGTGCTATATTTTCCTTTGCACTGTAGAATCACTCATTCTGATGCTGAATAGTTGGTCTTAGAGTTACTAATATACAACCTGTTCAATTTCATAATTATTTATATTATATCACTGTCACTGTCCTCCCATTGTTCATTGATTTTTCTCGAGCGGGCCCAGTAATGTCTCCATCATGAGACTTTGTTGTTACTGTGTTTGGCATATTGAATACGTCACGGGTAGCTTGCCAGGCTTTGCTGTACGGACAAGCTACTCTTGGTAGCTTGCCAAGCTCTCTGAGAGGGGCAGAGGAATCAAACTCGGGTTGGCCATGTTGGCTGTGTGTAAGGCAAATGCCTTACCCGCTGTGCTGTTGCTCCAGCCCTATTTATATTATAAATTTTTAAAAAAATTCCACACAGGGTATGCAGGTATAGAGTATAACTTTCTCAAAACAACTTTTAAAATAGAAATGTCTTATATGGTATTCCACTTAGAAATATAGGATTACATATAGTAAATGATATTGCTCTAGATTCAAGTTGGTGAATTACCTTAATGATAAAAATGTTGATTTGTGTGTGCATAAAGTGGTTAAAGATAATTGTAATTGAAAAGCAGTAATAATATTAAACACATATATATGGATGAATGTGTACAGCAAGGAGATAACCCATAGTTAGATGACACAAAGGCAAATTGGATCTAAGAATGAGAGTAGAAAATGTGAAAGACGAAGAAAAATCATAAATAATGCCATATATATTGCTATAATATTGAAGTAAAAAATAACAACAAAAATAATTCATACATAGAAGTCATATAACAAAAACTAAAATTACTGTATCACTGTCATCCCGTTGTTCATCAATTTACTCAAGTGGGTGCCAGTAACGTCTCCATTCGTCCCAGCCCTGAGATTTTAGCAGCCTCTCCTTACTTGGCTTTCCCAACGACCATATTGGAGGCTCTTTTAGGGTCAGGGGAATGAGACCCATTATTGTTACTGTTTTTGGCATATCAAATATGCCATGGGTAGCTTGCCAGGCTCTGCCATGCAACAGAAACTGAAATAATAGTAATTATATGACCACATGTAAAATCACGGTCCAGCAAGATATTATAAGGGGTCAGCACTTTTCTTACAACCTGCCAAGCCTGATTTAATTCCTACTAACACACATCATCCCTGAGCACTACCAACAATCACTACTTCATACAGAGTCAGGGATAGATCCTGAGCACTGCCAGGTGTGGCCCTAAAAGTATATAAAAGTTGCATTCATTCATTTTTAACAAAAAACCTGTGGAAAAGTTACATGTTTCTATGAGAAGAAAATACTGTATTTATAGAGAAAACTCTCTATCTGCACCATTTTAGTACAGTTCAGAAGCAATTAGGTTTTCAAAGCCTAGAGCCTGAGTCTCTGGTTCCAATGTTTTGAACTGGTTTTATATTCTCAGATAAATCAATCCATCCATTGGTACAAGTCTTTCATTTAGTGAATGAGGATACTTATGTGAATTAAAATGTCGGCTACATTTTGTTGTTCACAAGTAATATGAATTATATTTGTTTATGACTGCAAGAGGGAAGGCTTGTGTGGTGGTGGGGAAACTGGTGACATTGGTAGGAGGAAAATCACACTAGTGGGACTGTTGCTGCAGCACTGAATGTGAATGCTTGAAAGCCCAACTTTGTGAATCACAGTGTTTAAATTATTTTTTTTTCTATTTTTTTAAAGTGTTTAAGTTCTTTTTTTTTTTTATTGCTCCTGGCAATGCACAGGGGTTACTCCTGGCTCTGCACTCAGGAATCACTCCTGACGGTGCTCAGGGGACCATATGGGATGCTGGGAATTGAACCCGAGTCGGCCACATGCAAGGCAAACGCCCTACCCACTGTGCTATTGCTCCAGTCCCAGTGTTTAAATTCTTAAAACAGAAAATAAAAAGAAAGTGTGGGTTGAGAGTTGTTACATGTGTGGTATGTAATGAAAATATAATATTTATCATTTTTATTATGATGATTAGTATATGTAGTCTCATTTTTTAAAAAGTACAGTTTTGTTAAAAGACTAAAACTTTTTAAGTTCCCCTTAAATCCACTGGGAAAATTACAGGACAACAAAATCTAAAAACAGAATGAGAGCATGTAGTCAAATAGAAAAATGTAGTTATAAAACCACTGTAATATGTTACTTATATAGTTTTAATATGTGGAATCTGATCAACATAGAATTAAATTTAGAAACTAAGGGTTAACTCATATTTGAGTTCTTTAATGATATTCTTAAAATATTAGCTGCTTTATAATATATTGTGATGGTGACCAGTTGCAAATTGTATATTTTAAAGGTGGGCAGAGAGATAAAGAACAGTTATTCTAAAATACAGAAATCTATTTCAGCATATTTTTACATATCTGCTACCTGTAAAAATACCATTTTCAATGATACGTTCTAAAATTGAATAAAAACTTTTACTATGCTCAGGAACTTTATGTTTAGACTAATCAAGTTTATGTAAGCTAATGATATTCAGGATGAGGGAAAAATATTTATAATGTAAATCTATCAAATTTATTAAAGAAAGCACTTGTTTTTTATAAATAATAATAATCCCACTGAATTAAAGATATTGGCAAGAAAATAATGCCAGCACAATAAATATACCTTAGCGTATTAACATATATGTGCTAAAGTTACTAATATTTATATCAGTGCACATTAAGATGATAACAAATTTCCAGATTGGTATAGATTAAATTTGTTGGTGAAGGTGTGAAAAAAAATTGTATGTCATCTTGCTGCTGACAACGTGATTAACTCTAATACTTCAGCGATAATTTTTATACATCACTGTACTCCCATTGTTCATCGATTTGCTTGAGTGAGCCAGTGACATTGTGAGACTTGTTACTGTTTCTGGAACTCGTAGCTTGGCAGGCTCTCTGAGAGGGGTAGAAGAATCGAACTTGGGTTGGCCATATTGGCTGGCTGCAAGGCAAATGCCCTACCCACTGTGCTATCGCTCCAGCCAATACAGGGACAGAGAGAGATTGTACAGAAATAGGGAAGGTGCTTGTATTGTATGGGGCCAATTAAGGTTTGATTCTCAGCACCACATAGAGTCCAAAACACACCCAGGAATGATTTTTGAGAAAAGACAGGGATAATCCCTGAAAACCGCTATAAATGGCCTAAAAACAAACACAGAAATCACAGTCTATACAGGGAAGAAATAAAGCAAGGGAAAGTAAAATTAGTAAACCAAAACAGAAAGTGAAAGAGACAAGTAATCTTGAAAAAAATATATGTTTTATAATACAAAATAAGTACATATTTTTAAAATTTTGGACAATTTGATTTAATCAAATGATAGTGGCAAATTAAACAAAAAGAGCTATTATTTTGCAACTGAATAAACACATTCACATTTTATTTTATATTTGCTTTTTTGCCTTCTTGATATAGTAATCAGCACAGTAAAATCATATCATATGTATATTTTTGTGGGCATATTCATCTCAAAAGATTTAAAATTCCCAAATGTGTGATATCTCTTTCTCTGTGACACCTTTTAATACATAGTAAAATATCCCGTGGAGCAGCTGTAACAGAGTTTAATAATATTATGTAAGTGTATTAAAATAGAACATATTTTTTAAAGATTTGTCTTAACTTTTTTTTAACAAGTATTTATACTGTATTTATTGTGTAAGCATATGGTCTGTTAACCCTTCAGTGATCTCCAGTTGCGGATTAGGTGCCTCAAAAACTCAAATCATTTAGTAGATGTTTGTGGTGGAGAAGAATCAGAAAATCTTTTCATATTTAAACGGCAAGATAATGTTTAAAATCTCTATTTTATGTATCTGAGTAACTATTGTTAGAACAAGTGACTCTTTATACCAATACTCTGAATATTTTTACATTGAGGATAGTTTTGTTTGGAAATATTAATTGCACATTTCCAGTATGTTACTGTCCTCCCTTTGTTCATCAATTTGCTTGAGCTGGCCCAGTAACGTCTCCATTGTGAGACTTGTTACTGTTTTTGGCATATCGAATACGTCACAGGGAGCTTGCCAGGCTTTGCCATGAGGGTGAGATAACCTTAGTAGCTTGTCGGGTTCTCCCAGAGGGGCAGAGAAATTGAACCAGGGTCAGCCGCGTACAAGACAAACTCCCTATCCGCTGTGCTATCTCTCCAGCCCAGTATAGTAAAATGTTTTAAAAAGAGCAGTTAAACTTTAATGTCCTTGTATGTGAGAAATCATATAGAAAAGAAAATATGAAAGTACATCATATATCATGGTCACATGCTTTGACTATCACACTTTTAGATCTTTAGGCTTTCAGAAAAAAAACTACATATATGTGTGTATGTGTGTGTGTGTGTGTGTGTGTGTGTGTGTGTGTGTGTGTTATTTACCTTCTTGGGTAGGCGTCAAAAACTCTTTACTACATATTTTTCATGCTGTCTCACATTAATATCTATTGAGAAAATGAAAAGGTAGTGCATCTTTGAGTCTCTTTTAAGCTTTTCTTTTACATGGTGTGTCACATTAATGCTGCCCTACAGGGAAATAATCAAAGAACTTTAATATAATACTGTGGTTCAGAAAGAAACATGACAGCAGTACATTACTGCAAATTGAATTTAATGAGCTTCTCAGCACTGGGAGAGTGACTCTTTGAAACTGAAGCTATTCAATTGAGATCATTTTGATTATAATTAAATCATTTTACATTTACCACAGGGACAAGTTTAATCTTAATTAGACATCTTTACAGGGAGGTGAAGTTCCGTGATTTACTTTTTCTTGATCATATAGTGAAGGATTCTTAGTGTAAAGAATAGAAAACAATATGGTGGTTCCTTCATGGGAAAATGAAAGTAAGTATTTTGATGGTATTTCCAGGGGTAATGAGTTGGGCAAAGAAATGGCAGTGTGGTACATGTATTTCTACAATTGGATCAGCAATATTAAAGCAGTTTTTTATTTACTAGCTCTTTTTTCCATAAAATGTTCTAAAAATTTCAAATGGCTTAATGTAGATTTATCAAATTAAATATATAGCGACTAAGTAAAAAGAATTGAGCATACTGTTCCTTGTTTTGCTAAAGGAGTATAGTTTAATTGAATTCTAGAGACAGTTCAAACACAGAATCTGTTATTTTCCAGCCTTTTAGTATTGAGTAAGAAACTTAATCTACCTAGTCTACCTTTTATTTCCCCTAAAGTGGACCCTAAAGTTTCCCCTAAATATTTACCTATCATATAAATTAATGTTAATCTCAGTATGATAATTGTATGAGTTAAGAATGTGAAATTTAAGATAAATAAAGATAGCATAGCGGTAGGGCGTTTGCCTTGCATGCAGCCAACATGGTCGAGCCGAGTTCAATTCCTCCGCCCCTCTCGGAGAGCCCAACAAGCTACCGAGAGTATCTCACCCGCACGGCAGAGCCTGGCAAGCTCCCCGTGACGTATTTGATATGCCAAACACAGTAACAACAAAGTCTCCAGTGGAGACGTTACTGGGCCCGCTCGAGCAAATCGATGATCAACGGGAGGGCCTTTACTTTACTTACTTAAATAAAAAAAAAAAGAACATGAAATTACATTGCAAACTAAAGGCTCTTATTATATATATTAACCTATCAGTATATAATGGATAGACATTGTGATTTTTGAAATTTCTGTAATCTATGGTGCTGATGTCATCATTATAGACATTCTTATTTCACATGCTATATGCATGAGTGAAGGTAAGGAAATATTACAAAGAAAAAGCAATCAAAGCCATTGTATGTTTTTGTAATTAATGTTTTCCCAACCATGAAATATCTAAAGACTATGACATGTCAAGAAAAGACATAATAAGAAAGTAGATGGCTGAAGAAATTGCTTATGGATTAAGTTTGGCATAGACACAAGCTCTAAGTATAAGTTATCTTCATTTATCTAAGACATTTAATTATTTTCCAAGAGTTAAAACTTTCAAAATTGGCAGGTCAAAGAATATCATGGTAGACATCCAACATTTAATAATGAATAATAGTCACAATTTTATGACCATTTTCATAAAAATTACTTTTCTTAAAAAATATTTAAACAGATTTTCAAAGGAAGTAGTTGAATTTTTCTTTTATATTTTATATGGTACTCCCTTTTGATTCTTAGGGACCTTAGTAGAATATATTTATGGTAGCTGTGTTATGAATATTCTATACTTACATATCTGGATTGTTTACTATACTGTTATTTCTACAAGTAGTTATTAACTTCATCAGTATTCCACCTAGAAAATCACTTACGTCTGCTTTTTTTCTTGCTGAATCCCTCGCATGTAATCTTGATGTTATTTGAATAATTAATTGTAGATGAATTATCACTATAAAAACACGTTAGTCCTTTTGAAATTCCACATTTTTTTAAAAATTTTTTCTAAGTCAGAGGCACATGGTGGTGTGGAAATTTACTCTTTTGAGTTGAATATGACATCCCTTTCTTAAATATTATTTAATAAATCATGACCAATTCTGTTATTTTTTTAATCTTCATAACAAACATGGACAAAATGGACTTAAATTATGTTTTAATTGAAATGTCTGAAAATAATTAGTTTTTACTACCATGTTGAGGTGCTTCATTGCTAGTGTGAACTATATTTGTTGTGTTTGACCAGAAATGATTTGACAACTTTAAGTACTTAGTCCTTTCTGGTAGCATTGTAATATGTTAATGGCTATAAAGAGATTTAAGACGATTAACAGTATGTTTTCTACAGTTATTTTGTGTGAGATTCTGCTATGTAGATTTCAAAATTTTCAAGATCTTGACAATTTTGATGGATTTAATTAGATTTGGAAAAATAGGGCTTTACTTTGTGCCTGCTAAGTTGTGTGGTAGGAGACAAAGTGACAGGCAGAGTGTGAATCACACATGGATGGAGAATGCATTTCAACCTGCATTGGCTATGTTTCTAATCAACTTCTAATTTTCTTTCTTTGTCCATCTTCATCTTATAACACACTTTCATATTTCCTCTTATTGTCTCCATTTTTTCCGTTCTATTGAAAATACAATGTGAATTGGAGACAAGAGAAAACAGATAAGGCAGAATTGTTTAAGATTGAACATGGGGAGGGTAAGAGATAAGGATAACTACCCTTCTCTCTCTTTACCACAGTAAGTTTTGTCTACAGAAGCCAAGAACTGAGAGCACAGAGAAGAAATTAATATATGTTATCAGCAGATTGACAAAATTCAACTTCAAAATCAACACAAAAAATGCAAATTATTCCAATGATAAAACATGTAATGTTAACAGTGCAAAATTTAAAAAATACAAATAAGTGTCTGGAAAATCTATATGAAAGGGGTATTCCCTTATCCTATACCACAGTCATATGATCAAACACTTATTAGAATATTAATTTGTTTGGATATTTTCAAGCATGCCATTAAGAAGTAGCCTATATATATGTTTACACGTTTTACAGTTTTTCTAATGAGAAAATTAGAAATAGCAAAGATCAAAATGGCAAATTGATTAAATATAATTATACATTTATATAACAGTTACTTGAAAGATAGTTTTAAACAAACTTTGAAGGTACTTTTCTCAGTCTAAATTATTGAAAGTAAAAAACCAGAGACCAGAAAGATCAGATAGATACTATAGAGCACAAAGTGCTTGCCTTGCATGAATCCAACCTAAGTTTGATTTCCAGCACCCGAGATGGTCTCCCAAGTCCCACCAGGAATGATCCCTCAGCACAGAGTAAATAGTAAGCCCTGAGCACCAACACGTGTGGCCCACCTCATACCCCCACAAAGAAAAAAAGAATAAGAAGTATAAAACTATGTTTAAGCATAATCCAGAGATTACAGAATACAGCGACCAGAAAATTAGAGAAAAGATGTAGTCAATAAAGTATGCCTATAATTTCTTCTTCCTTGAATTTTTTAGTTGTCTCCAAATTTTCCATTAAAAATTATCTTTCGTAAGAAGAAATGCTGTTAGAAAAATACATGTTCCTTATAAGATAATTACATGCTTCATTCAGTAGTCTCTCTAGTTGGAAATGCATTTCTGCCTACATCATTTTATTTAAATATAAAAGTGGCCATGCTCCTTCCCATCCACCTCTGCCGTTTGATGCTAACTTGATATCTGAGTACTCTATTCTTATTACTCTTACCTGAAATCTTGGCTAACTAACCTGTCAGTCACTTCACTTTGGGTATTGTTTCAAGCATTTGCCATGCATCCATCTACTTATTGAATACATCAAGGAGGAAAAGAGCCCAAATGCTATTGGATGAATGTCTGTGTCTCCCCAGCTCTCACTCTGAATCTGATGAAGGCTAATCCTTAACTAGGGGTAGGGCTTCGGAAAGTTTTTAGGTTATGAGAAATATGCCTCCAGGAATTGAGATCAGTTTGCTATAAAAGAGTTCCAAAAGATGTTCTCACTTTCATGCCACCAAGTGAGGTTACACAAAGAATCAAGAGCCAGGACTTTATACCAGGCTCTGCATTTGCTTTCTCCCTTATTCTTGGATTTCTCAGTTTTCAGCACTGTAGCACTGTAGCACTGTCATCCCATTGTTCATCAATTTGCTGGAATGGGCCCCAGTAACGTCTCCATTCATCCAAGCCCTGAACAGCCTCTCCTCTCGTCCTTCCCAGCTCTGCCGTGTTCGAGCTCTTTCAGGGTCAGGGAAATGAGACCTGTAATTGTTACTGTTCTTGGCATATCGAATACACCACAGGGAGCTTGCCAGGCTCTACTGTGTGGGCAGGAGACTCTTGGTAGCTTACTGGGCTCTCCAGGAGGGACAGATAATATGTATATAGGCATATGTATACATATATATATATTTCCCTCTATGATTTGTTGCCGACTGTCTCAACCCCATCAAATATGGTATAGTAATTATGGAAAATGAGTAAGGAGTGTCTTATGATATGTTGTGCACAGCTGCGTGGCCCAGGAATATGTTCGTTTTATGCTACCTTCTGGGAGAAGCAGCCTTGACTTCTGCAGGGTGACTGATGAGGAGATTATCTGACACAGGAAGGAGGTGGCTTATGGGTGTGACCCCTGGGCAGCCAGATACTGTGGGAAGCAGGCAGAGGATCTCTGCTCCTGGGTCCTGTTGAGCCCAGAGTCCAAGTTCACAAAGTTCCGAATTACCTGGGTTCTTTGGGACTTCACTCATGCATGAAGCTCAGCCTGAGCATATGAAAAGCAGCCTGGAGTGTGGGGGTAGTTGGGTAGTGTCAGTCGGCTTCCGGGGCTGGGTCCCTTGGGGTGGGGAGGGCTCTCACCCCTCAGTTTTCAGAGAAATGGGAAATTATTATGTGTTGTGTAAACCAGGGCGTCTTAACCATTTCTATTCATGCCAATGTTTGCCCCATGCCAACTCTGGTAGACAAATATATAAAATAGGTGTATAAGGTAAGTATTGGGGGCAGCATGGGAAGAGTGAGATTGGAGCCACCCCATGTGAGGCTTAGGGCTTAGCAGAGAAAACCCCTCCATAAAGTAGAGAGAATCTACTCACTGTTGTAGTTCCGTTAAACTGAATGATAATTCAAATCTCATTTTGTTCATACTATTTGTTAGAAAAATGAGAAAGCTATCATAATTTATTCAAAAATATTTAAGGGAAGTTAAATCCGACTTAACCTTCCTCACTAGCATGTTTCTCTGTCTTTAGAGAAATACAAAGATTGTGGGATCTCTAAAGTTTATATATTTAATATTGTAGAGGTAAAACCTCTGTGGATCCAATGCTAACATTTAATTGTTTTAAGCCAATAAATCACTGATAATTTAGGCATTTAGCAATAGAAAATTTATAGAGGGGGGCTATCTTTTCAGACACTACCTGTCCTCTCTTCAATCCTAGGTTTCACAAACTACTGTTGATGACATAGTGGCTTTCAAGGTCAGGATAAAGCCCTTAACAAAGCTCTGTGTGGCAACACGTACGCACACATGCACACACACACACACACACACACACACACATACACACAAGTCTACATAAACACTAGAAAATGAACAAACTAAAAAATCAGAGTGATTGGGATTCAGCCTTCTTTGAACCTAAATTCTGGTAGAGGAGGAAAATTGGGTTTGTCAAAGACGTGGAAAAAATTCTGATGCAAGTCAGAATCAAATTAGACTGAATTAGATGACCAAAAGAATAAATGTTGCCAACCTATGCAAAATTATCTCTTGATTGTTGATCTGCCATCATCTGATTCCCAGTGTAGGAGGCTATTTCCTTCATAGAATTTGTTACGTTTTTTTTCCCCCTCATCATTCTTAAATATTTTAAACTTAGACTATGAGCTTTTCACAAACACAGACATAAAATTTTTTTTTACATTCCAGGTTAGAATAATGAATGAAAAGAGGAGGGCTCAATTAAAACAAAAAATAGAAGAAAGTGGGCTGGGGAGATAGTATAGTAAGTAGGTACTTACCTTTTACACAGATGACCAGATCTGATCCCCAGCATTCCATAGGGTCCGCAGAGCACAACCAGGAGTGATCCCTGAGTACAGATATAGGAGTAAACCCTGAGCACCACCAAATATGATCCACCCTCCCCTCACCCCCTCAGAATTGAAGAAAGTCGGAAGATTGATATTCAAGAGTGAGATTACAAGAGCGAACCCAATGAATCTTATCCCCACAGACAAGCCAATCGATAGCAATTTGTGAAATGTGATATGTTTGAGATTATTGTCCTGTATCACCAAGTGTAGGTGCAACAGTGCACATGTTGTATTGGCTGTTTGGACTCTGCCGCCTGCTTCGAAGGGACTGTCCCATTAGCCTGAAACACTGCATTGCCTCCTGGCATCTAGGACTGGACTTCTGTAACATTTCTACATGGTCATGGGAACCAATAAAAGAGAAACAACACAACCCTGGCATTTAAATGGCAATACATTATGGATGTTTAAAACCCTAAGGCAGCATTTAGCTGCCGCAACTTCTCCTAGCAGGAGCTCTGTTTCCCTGAATTATGCTCATTGGTCGACTGAAATGGATTGCTCCTCTCAAATCATTTATTTAATAAAATCTCAATAAGAGACAGTGATGAAAATGTGTGAGATGATTTCCACAGAGGTTAAGCATGAAAGGGCTAGGGGGGAAAAAGTGCAGCTTCCATTCATATTCAGTACTTGTCTCAAACCTTTCCCACGTCCTGGATGGAAGACTTCATTTCTGCTCCACAGTTCCAGACCTAATGGATGAAGCAAATTTCCCTGATGTTCTTGCTTTTATTTTCTTTGATAAAGACCTATTGGTTTGAAAGATTGCAGGGGGTGTTGTTTTACATTGAGATTCTGGTTCATTTATTTCCAGCTACATTGGTACATTGCTGATGAGAGCTTCAGAAGGTAACGAAACTAGTATTCATTGCCTTTCATCTCCCAGGTAGCAAATGCAATTGTTTTGGTTTCCATGCTCTCAAAATGACTAGATATCAACAGCTTATGTCCCGCAGGGCAAATCAGGATGTGACAGAAAGTGTTTGGTACTGCTGTGTTGGCACCGATAGAAGAAAGGTAATATGAGTGTGTCTGGATACAATAGGGCTTTTGCCAATGTCAACTGCTCATTCTTTGGTGGAGAATAGCCATGTCATTGTCATTTCAACTCACCTTTTATTTCCTCTTTCTTCCTTGACCTGGAGGATTTTGTTATCATGAATTAACTTCCTCTTGCTTCGTATGGAGGATGATTCAATAATAATATTCTGCCACTGTGACTTACTCTGGGATCTCAAAGATAATACTCTCTGATATTCTTTAATCTCAGGCTGGAGCGATAGCACAGCGGTAGGGCATTTGCCTTACAAGCGGCCAACATGGCCGACCCAAGTTCGATTCCTCCACCCCTCTCGGAGAGCCCGACAAGCTACCGAGAGTATCTCGCCCGCACGGCAGAGCCTGGCAATCTACCCGTGATGGATTCCGATATGCTAAACACAGTAACAACAAGTCTCATGATGAAGACGTTACTGGGCCTGCTCGAGTAAATCGATGAACAACAGGAGGACCGTGCTCGACGTGTTCATTCTTTAATCTCACAGTTTTACATTTATCCAACTCATGTCTGCGCTATGTCATTACAGTCACTTTCTACACATCCTGAGCAATTAAAAAACTCCTACTTGAATATCCTTAAGGATAGAAAGGGAGAATGATGTAAACTTCATAGGTTATCCATCCTGAACTGAAATATGCACCCCTATGCATATAGGTTGCTTCATTTAGAGACATTCCATAATTGGTGTGAAAGTTTGAAATCCTATTCAAGCTCTACCTATAGAAATGTGGCATTAAAAACTAAATGTCAGGAAACAGAGAGGTAATAGAGTGGTAAGGCACTTGCCTTGCATGCAGCTATCACAACTGTACCAATGAGAATGACCCAAAATGAAAAAAGGAAAAAAAAACCTAAATGTTCATTACTTTTTGAAGTACAATAAGATGATTATATAGTTTGTTATGTTTTAAAAAAAATTAGAATTTTCTTTTCCAAGATTTCAATGTGTGCATATGTCCATAAAGTTATTTTTTCTGATGTGTACTAATGCATTTGTTTTTTAACTGTGGTTTAATATATTAATATATATGTGCATATATGGGTTGGAGCATAAGCACAGCGGGTAGGGCATTTGCCTTGCAGGCAGCCGAATCGGGTTCAATTCCTCCACCCTTCTCTGAGAGCCCAGCAAGCTACCAAGAGTATCCGACCTGAAAGGTAAAGCCTGACAAGCTACCCGTGGCATATCGGATATGCCAAAAACAGTAACAACAAGTCTCACAATGGAGATGTTACTGGTACCCACTAGAGCAAATCAATGAGCAACGGGACAACAGTGCTACAGTGCTACAGTGTATATATGCAAATGCATATATGTATACATATATACATATATATGCACACATATTTATGCATATGTGTGCCTGTATGTGTGTGTGTGTGTGTGTGTGTGTGTGTGCGTGCGCTTTGGACAAAATAGCATCAATCATGACATCATTCATTTAGTCTGCTACCAAATATCCCGGAGACAATGTCCCCTTGTTAATCTAGTTTGTGGTTTTGATATTATAGAAACTTGAGTTTTACTTTATGTGTTAATTCCATAGTTGTGCTATATTCAAGACTATTTGCCTCCATTCTGTATCGCCATGAAAAATTCTCTCTCTCTCTCTCTCTCTCTCTCTCTCTCTCTCTCTCTCTCTCTCTCTCTCTCCCCCCTCGTCATCTCTTTCTTTCTCTTTAATGTGAGGCACTGTCACTGTCACTGTCCTCCCATTGTTCATGGATTTGCTCAATTGGGCCCAGTAACAATTGTTAGTGTGTTAGGCATAACGAATATATCATGGGTAGCTTGCCAGGCTTTGCCCTGCGGGCAAGATACTCTTGATAGTTTGCCAGGCTCTCCCAGAGGGGCGGAGGGATCGAACTCAGGTTGGCCATGTTGGCTGCTTGCAAGGCAAATGTGACAGTGGTAGGGCGTTTACCTTGCGTGCAGCTGGCCTGGAATAACTGGGTTCTTTTCCTCCTCCCCTTTCAGAGAGCCTGGCAAGCTACCGAGAGTATCTCGCCCACACGCAAAGCCTGGCAAGCTCCCCGTGACGTATTTGATATGCCAAAACACAGTAACAACAAGTCTCATGATGGAGACATTAGTGGGCCCGCTCGAGCAAATCAATTGAACAATGGGAGGATTGTGACTGACCTTGACCTGGGCTGTTCTAGACCTCCTGCAGAGCAAAAAATGTGAGGCACATAGAATTAAAACCTTTCCATACTGTATTTTTTTTTTAATTTTCTGCTTTTTTGGGTCACACCCAGCAATGCACAGTGGTTACTCCTGGCTCTACACTCAGGAATTTCTCCTGCTAGGAATCAATCCCAGGTCAGTCACATGCAAGGCAAACGCAATACCGGCTGTGCTATCGCTCCAGCCCCCCATACTGTATTTTTAACAAAAGCAAATGTCTGATATATGAAATAAACACTACTCTACGAATAGTACAAGTAGAATCCTATTTTCTTATTATTTCATGTACAATTACAATTAGACAAAAAAGGTAGTAAACTTGCTAGAATGACTTATTTGCAGATATTCCCTTAATTTACTAAGTCAGGGCTGTCATCTTACCATGACCAGAGAGAATTATTTATGATTACCTGTGAAGCATTTTTTAAAACTAGTTTTCTGGTTATTGGTGGGGGGAGGGTACCACAGCGGGTGTCTGTCAGATGTTAATCCTCACAAGTTACTAAAGGTGGATCAGAGGGTTGTTGCTGGTGGTGCTCAGGATAACCATGTAGTATCAAAGATCAAACCCAGCACAAAGCATGCACTTCAATCTTTCTCTTTATCACCCCATCTCTGACCCAGA
Organism: Sorex fumeus; assembly: GCF_029834395.1. Lineage (NCBI taxonomy): Eukaryota > Metazoa > Chordata > Mammalia > Eulipotyphla > Soricidae > Sorex > Sorex fumeus. Next base: position 14,948,784 of record NW_026606064.1, read on the forward strand.
GTTATTTTATCTACTCCCTTATCTCTTTGTAATTTGCAATTTCTCACTCTTTTTACCTCTTTATACTTCAGCATTGTTAAACTTTCCTCTTCGAAATTCTTTGTCCAAAACTTTTCAAAGGAAGGATGTTAGAATAGCCCAATTTTCACATTAATGATGATCTGCTAGAAATTTCCCATCAGTGTGTTGGAAGAACTGATGGAGATGTGAAGAGAGTAGAGGGTTGCTGTTTTTTCCCTCCCTCTTTATTTCTCCACATCTGTGCTTAGAGATTGAACATCTCCGCTGACATTGTCAACAAAGTTATTATTCCACTCATTGGTCACTACAGGTTTATTTTCTGCTGAATGTCTCGGGGAATTGATGCGTTGCATGCTGATCTCTCCTCTGGGTTCATTTTCAGGGACAATTATGCTTAATCTGTATTATGCACATCCCTGATTAAAAGGTTGGGGCCGGGTTGATGGATTTAACAACAAAGAAACTCAGTTACAAAGGGCCATAGATACCTGTTTTCTGAAATAAAGGAGCAGACCATTTCAATCTTCTGAGAAAAGTAGGATTCTGGCTTATTGTTAGGAAAACTATGCTGGTTCTTTGAGTGGGAGTGAAACAAAAAGCTATACAATGCACCACTCTCCCAAATCAGAAAGGCATCATTTGAAATGCGCAGTTTTAGAAGATATATATTCTTAGCCACTGGACTCAGGAAAGAGTTTATTTGAAATCTATGAATACTTTGAGAGAATAGTGCCTCATTTGCATTAAGATATTTTCCGAACAATTTGGATGTTGATACTAAATACATTTAAATGCATTGGTTCTTCGTCAGACTTGTATCCCTGAGGCAAGCTTTCAGTTTACCAATTTCAGTCACTTTCTGGAAGGTCTTCCGCTAAGCTTCCCGCCTTGGAAGAGAAGCAATTAACCTCATTATCCACTGATTCTTTCTTTCCTGTGTGTTTCCTCCGCACACCGGTGTACCAGTTATTTTTGTCTCTTCTTGCACAGTTGTTTGCATTTTGTGTCTAGTTTCAAGAATGCCTGAAGGTATCATAATACTTAACACACTGAGTTGCTGTGAAGTTTATGTGAAAGAACATATGTTGATTTCCACCTCCTGGTCTGTCACCACACTGGAGATGCACAGGAAATTAGGTAGTTGGGAAAGAGAGAAGCTAAAAGGTAGCCTGAGCAGTCTGGGAAGGGAAAACTCCCTGTGAATCCCCTATGATCATTCTGAAGAGTTTCTCTAGCACTGGTTCCTAGCATCAGCCACTAAGTCAGATGAGAGTTGCCAACGTGTGTTCTTTGGTTTCTGTTATTTGTTTTTAATGTTTTTTCCCCCCGCAAATAGTTAACAACCTTTTAAAATAAAAGTCGTATGAAAATTGAACTTTCCAGCTTCACTTGACTTTGATAGTGTTTGACTATAGCTTATTGGGGATGCAACTTTCAAGAGGGCATTCTGCAGTTTCACTCTTCTTTTCCATATCTCCTCACAGATTCATTCATGAGTGTTTTCCACTTCTCCTCTGGAGTTCTTTATGTTTGAGAACTTCTCCTGCCAGTCTTCAAGCTATGCAGTTTGCAATATTAGCAAGCCTCGCCTACGTTATTCTTTTCTCTTAAACTCTATTTTATAAATCTGTAGGTATTTTTTTCTCCCAGGTTATGGAATATGCATGCACAAAATAGATTTCAATTATATTTTCTTAAACATATGATATAATAAATAAAATTAATTTGGCTCAAATAAGCTATACAAATTGCATGATTCTGTATTTTCATTTTATGTATGGTATCAACACTGTTTTTTATGAATCACTGTCATCACTGTGATTATCACTGTCATCCCATTGTTCATCAATTTGCTTAAGTGGGCACCAGTAACATCTCCATGTTTTCCTGTCGCATGCTAGTGTAGCCCGATGGCATATTTGGGACTCTTTCAGTGTCAGGGGAATGAGGACCATAATTGTTACTGTTTCTGGCATATTCAGTACATCACGGGAGCTTGTCAGGCTCTGCTGTACAGGCAGGATGCTCTTGGTAGCTTGCAGACTCTCCGAAAGGGATGGAGGCCACAAACTACCCAGTTGTGACAGGTTTTTATGAATGTAGTTAAAAAAGTGAATTCAAGGATACTGGTTACAAGAGAGTGAATATACCAACTGACAATGGCCATATGAAAATAATATTCTTACCCACAACCTGGAGTGATTGCACAGCAGGTGGGGTGTTAACTTGTCCATAGCTGACCAGGGTTTGATTCCTCCACCCCTCTCGGAGAGCCTGGCAAGCTACTGAGAGTATCAGCCCTCATGGCAGAGCCTGGAAAGCTCCCTACAGCATACTTGATATGCCAAAAACAGTTACAATAAGTTTCACAATAGAGACGTTACTGGTGTCCTCTCCAGCAAATCAATGAACAATGGGAAGACAGACTGACAGTGCTACCCACAACCTGCAACCTCCAGATTAAGGATCAACCCCTTATTCTTGGGAAATTGATCCCAGGTAGTCAGACTTTAATGATAACTGCAAACTTCTTAATTTTGTTTGCCATCCTTATGACTTAGAACTCATTAGAAAAAAATAAAGTATGCTCTCGCATTCACATAGAAAGCCTTTTATTAGTAAGTGTGCCTCCAACTTCCTGACATCAACATTTTCCAGTCATAGCATACCAGAAGTCTTCCCTTTTTCTATCATAAACTCTCGAAATCCCCTGCCTGCTACTTAGTCAGTACGGTCTCTATCAACTACAGTGGATAGGACTGGCTTCCATACTTAATGGTAAACTTTGAAAAGATGATCATTGACTGTGTTTTAATGTAAACCTCTGTTTAGCACATTCATTTTAATGTTTATGCTTATAGTTTAAATTCTGTCACATTCTATAGTTCAATAACTTGCCCATGTTTTCAACTTCTTCCGTTCTCTCTTAATTGTAAAACAGAAAGGTAAGCAATACCTATCACATAAAATTAAACCGACTAATGAAATAAATATAAAAATTCTAAATTAAGTCCATGGCAGTCTTTACTATTTCCTTTATTGTGCATAGTTATTTTTCAGAGATGTAAAAACTAAAAAAAAAGTAAACTAAAATACCTGAGATTCAGATATTAAATACCTTAATATAATATCTATATATAATATTATATATAATATAAGATACCAGAAATTAAATGCCTTAGTGGTATACACTGTGTACCCTAGCTAGTGTTCTTCCTCCTACTTCAAGTAACTCCTATTTTGTATTCAGACACAATCCCCAAATGTTTTCTAAATGAATGAATAAAAGAATAAGTCAATAAGTGAGCAGACTAAATAGTGCATAAATTGCAAATACAACTATGAATAATGACAGGAATCTTTCAATCAACCAAAAAAAGTATGTGTTCAGAAGTGAACCATAAAAAATCTTGTAAGGAGATAAAATGATTTTAGGTCTGAAAAGTACATTAGAGATAATTTAGTCTCCCAGATTTTAAACATTTTCAAATATACAATAATAGAAATTCAGAGAGGAAAAAATAAAGTTTCTAGAGTAATACCCAAATAGTACCAAAAATCAAATTGGTTATAGGTGAAAGATGGAGATTTTTTCTTTATTTTTGCTTAAAGGTTTCTATTCATATTATTTTTCATGATCTTCCACATTGACCATAATTTTCAGAAAATAGATAAATCATAACCCCAAACAAAAAGGTTTTGGAGAGACTGTAAGGTGATTTATGTATTCTAATTGAAATTTCCTGAGACAAGTTCTACATATGAATTTTTATATAACTGATTTATTTGAGAGTCAATCCGAGGAAATACATGACATAAAAGTCAGAAAGAGAGTAAATTAATAAGTTCTCAAATAAACATTTTCTTTCTTTGGTCAAGTTGGTCTCAGTAAAATGAGGAAATTAGAGAATGTATGGAGTACAATTATTCCTTTTTTAAAATTTCAATTTTATAAAGTTCTTCACAATATTTGATTATATTTAATATTCAAACACCAATCCCACCACCATTACACCTTTCTACCACCATATTTCCATCCTGAATCCCAAACCCTGTCCCCCAAGCAGAACCAAAATCATTTATTTTGTATTACTTGTTTAGAATTGATCCTTTGAGGTGTGAGGATTCTTCTTTTGAATTACGGTTGATCAGTAACATGCAAGTTTTGTTTTTCTTGCATTTCTTGTAAACAAGAGACTCTGACAAAACACCTTCTCTAGGAAAGATAGGAAAAGGCATTCTTAGGGATTTCTGTAGGTGACCTGGGTAGCAAAAGGGACTGGGAACAGTGCAGGACAGTGACTGCTACACAAGATTTTAACAGAAAAAAAAATTAGAATATTTAGTCCAGATTTATATCTTCATGAAAATTAGTGATACTCTTTAAAATGCATAAGTCGATTAAAAGTCTTAAAAGCTATGGAAACACAAAAAGTGTCACCAGTTGAGCCCTAAATTTAATTCTGTTTACTTGATAACTTATGATAACACTTAAAAGTCAATAAGGTTCATTAGAAAGTTAAACTGAAAATTCACCCCCCTCTAATCAATTACATCTCTTAAGCATTTGTCTAGTACAAACTGGCTTTCTCTGTCCCTCCTATGTCAGGGTGTATAACACATTTCCTGTGTCATTCCACTTCCTTCACTTCTCAGATAGGGAGAGCATCTATGCTGTACTATCATCATCAGAGCTTTTAACCATCTCACTAATTTCCTCTGCCAGTATGAATCTTTTTTCTTTTTTGGTTTTCTGCTGCCTTTGGAACTACTTGTGCACCAAGACTTGAGACTTTAAGCACTTGATATCAAAATCCTGAAATTTTAATTCTGTTTTGGAAATGAATAAGTGGTTAAAAATTAAAATTTGTGAGATCACTCTGCCATTAAAATAATTACAAAATGAAAAGAGTCATTTTTTTTCTGCCTACATCCTTTAAGAGTTTTCTGCATTATTTAACATGAATCTTCACAGAAGTCACAGGAAAAGACAGGAAATGTCTTGAAACATTCTTGTCAAATCAAATATGTTTGCACATATTCTGATTGGGCATTTAGTTTAACACTCAACTAAATGTGATGTGAATAGCTCAGTGTGATAACATCTAACCTTAGTAGTAGCTCATTTTTGCCTTCTGTTCTAAGATGTACAATACTGATTAATTAATTGGTAATGCTTCACAAGAAAATCTGTTGCTTAAATCTCAGAAAAATCATTCAAATTTCTTTAAAAGAAACCTCCATCCTATTCATTTCCAGGCATTATTATTGAAAATAACGATTACCGTATCCTCAGGAAAAAATTCTGTAAAGCAAGACTATGCTTATTTAAATATTGTTTATTCAGGTATTTATTATAATAAGATAATGGTCTTACTGTGAATTAGCTATTGAGTGAGATGTTCTGGTTGTTTGTAAAGTTTAATTCCATGCCAAAAACTGATCTTGGAATGTAGTCACTGTAACAGCTAATGAATAAATATGAAGCTTATTTTCAAGTCATTTACACATTAGGAAATTTAGGTTTCAGCCCTCATTATTTTATCACATTCAATATAAAATTATAGGCAGTCTTTGTCGTGATAAGTGAAATAATTTGCATGCATCAATCACAGCAAGAAAGACAAGATTTCACATTTCTCATATATTAATACTGATGTGTAATTTCAGTTTTAATTCGAAAGGGCAAAGAAGTATTTGTTTGGTACAATTAGTGAGGCGACATTACTTGAATAACAATTTATAGTAATCAAATATATTTATTATACAACAGTATTTATTTAACGCAGTGCTGAATGCTGGAGGTTGGGGATATATAAATAAATTAAAACTATCATTCCAGTCATAGATATTATACTCTCATTGAAGTGTGTGTGTGTGTGTGTGTGAGTGTGTGTGTGCTTCTAAATTTTGGGGAAGTCGCCCAAACAATATTCAGGGGGGTTTAGGACCCCAATTCCCAGGACTGAACTGAAGGGTTCAGTTCTTTGGTCTGGTCATGGATGGCTTCTAAGACCCAGCAATGCAGGAGCCACTCTGGTAATGTTTGGGGGCCTCTAGTACTACATTCAGAGGTACTTGAGGAAAAATACCGTATTGGAACCTACTAAATAACAGGCATGGGCTTCTGTCCTTTGAGCTGTCTGTAGTATTTTTATTTGAATTTGAGGTTTTTGGACTTTAAGACATATGATACAATAGTTTTGGTGTCCTGGACTAAATTCAAGCTTTATTATTACCAGCTAAGAGACTTCAACATGTTATATGTATTCTCTCCTTAGTGAGTCTTAAGTTATTATCAGAATCACCCAAGATAGTTTTTTGTTTGTTCATTCGTTTGTCTGTTTTGGTTTGTATTTTGGTCATGGGAGCACTGGGGATACAACTAGAGACTAGGGGATTATTCCTGTCTCTGTACTCAGGGGTCATTCCTGGTAGTGCTTAGGGGAATCATAGGCAGTGCTAGGGATAAAACTAGTGTCAATGGTAGTGCAAAGAAACTACCTTAACCCTTGTACCATTTTTCGAACTGACTACAGGGGACCCCCCAAGAAATGTTTTAAAAATCCCAATGTTTGTGCGGGAAGTGGTGGAACAAAAGTGACACAAAGGTGGCTGTGTTGGAGTCATTGGTGGCAGTGAAGGTGTAGTAAATTTTATTTATTTATTTAAAGTAAAGTAAAGGCCCTCCCGTTGTTCATCGATTTGCTCGAGCAGGCCCAGTAAGGTCTCCATTGGAGATTTTGTTGTTACTGTGTTTGGCATATCGAATACATCATGGGTGGCTTGCCAGGCTCTGCCGTGTGGGCAAGATACTCTCGGTAGCTTGCCTGGCTCTCCGAGAGGGGCAGAGGAATCGAACTCGGGTCGGCCATGTTGGTTGTGTGCAAGGCAAACGCTCTACCGCTGTGCTATCGCTCTAGCCCTATTTATTTATTTATATTTATTCATTTATATGCCAAAAATGAATGTTGTAATTCTGTATCTGTCCCTCTCCTTCTGACTCACTTCACTCAGCCCCTTGAAACAATAGACATGTATAGTCAAGTTGCAGGCTACAAAATCAGTACCTAAATTTCCTATTCTTTTCTCCTTGATTTCAGCCAATCATCTTTTTAGGTTCCGACATGTATGCGATCATTTCAATCGCCTATTTCCCTCTAGTTCCTCAGTTTTCCGTTCTGATTCTGTATTAGGAAATTGCACAGTAAAGTTAAGATATAGGCTACCTTTCCGACAAATTAAAGGGTATTTCTGAGGCAAGGCCAATGTGAGATTCTGGTTGAGTGACATAGCTCACCTAATACCCCACATTCTAGTTGCTCACTGGTTTAGCACGCACTGCCATCTTAGTGAGTTAGTAGTGGAGTCAGTATAGAAATGACTGAAAAGAAGCAACTGCATCAAGATCTTGATATCAATTGCTTTACTGTATTTTACAATGAATCTCTTGGTCACATCTTGCTATCATTTTTATCCTTTGGATGATGACTAAATTCAGAAAGTCTATACAACCTCTCCAGGATTCCAAGCTAATGAGCAAAAATTTAACTCCAAAGCTTATAGTTATGTGATAGTGCTCCCTAAGAAGTTTCAGACGAATATGTGACTTCCCTAGGAAGCCATAGACAAATGTGTGTGTTTTTAGCCTTAGGCTGAAAAAGAGGGAAATGCAAAGGGCTGTTTGGAAAATGGGAGTTATACTTTAGTAATGTGAGCTTCAAATTTTCTTATCTTAAATTTATTTTTTTAAGACAGATTTATTCAATCAAGTTTAAGTTCAAGGATTGTGTTTTATAATTATAGAACTGAATTTGTTTGGCTTCGTAAAGAATGAAAACAAATGTGTCTCTCATACTACCTATCTTTCTATGTATTTACACACATATGTACATGTGTTTATTTATACTAAAATTGCCATTTATCCTTAGTTCTACAGCATAGTATACCAACTCTGTTCAAGCTCTTTCCTTAGTCTAATAAAATTTAATTGAGCTATTTTCATGTACATTCTCAGTCTTCCCTCCCTCAACTGTTCATTCTAATGTGTTAATTTATGCTGTTTCTCTATACCACATGTTCTTTGAGCATCCCTTATTTGAAATTAGCATATATTCTTGTCCTGAACACTTTATATTTATAGGATTGAATCTTTATTCTAAACTTGATTCTTTACCCTTTCTTAAATCTTCATAAACACTATTTTAGAGACTATGTAGGCTGTTGAATTTAATTCTAGTTTATTGTTTTGCATACTATTTTTATTCCTTAGCATGCATCTTTTGTACACTTATTTATCCATTTCATTTTTAAAATAAAAATCTAATTTTCTTTTTCCATTGTTTCTACTCACACAAAACAGACTCCTGATAGATGACATAATAACATAATACAGAAGTTTAACTTGTATATAAATTCATATATAAATAGACTTTAAGTTTTATTAATGTATATGCACCAGGGGTATATATTGGGTCAAATATTTCATATTTATGATTCAGTTAACTCTATAGAAGAATGATGCCTGCAGCATCTCTCACAGTCCTTACCATTATTCATGTGCTTCTTAAATAAGTGTTTTTTGTTTTTGTTTTTAAATGCTGGAACCAGGGAGATAATTCAAAGAACTGGAACACACACCTGGTGATTAGAGGCCTGAAGTTCAGTTCCTGGCACTTCATGTCACCCAGCCCAGCATTCCCACATATAATCTGGTGCCCCAGCAATATTCCTCCTGAGTCCACTGTTGTCAGAAAACTATTACCAAAAAAAATTGCAAGAACGTTTTACTTCACTTTGGCAAAAATCAAAGTTTTCTCTTTTAAAAATATACATAGAGGGGGCTGGAGAGATAGCGCGGCGGGTAGGGCATTTGCCTTGCATGCAGCCAACCCAGGTTTGATTCCCAGCATCCCATATGGTCCCCTGAGCACCGCCAGGAGTGACTCCTGAGTGCAGAGTCAGGAGTAACCCCTGTGCATCACTGGGTTGACCCAAAAAAACAACAAAAAAACACATATATATACATATATATTGCCTTTGGCATTAATAATAATAAATTCAATACAATGCGTTTCTTTTACCACCTTATTACCATATTTTAATAAGGTTATTTTTGTTTCTCGGTTTTGATTACAGGCTCCCACACTTATTGGCTCTCTTCTTCTTTTCTGAAAAAAAATACTCAGTGTCTCCCTACAGATCTACTTTAAGTTGGTAATTCCTCCCAACTGTGTCATTCCAACAACACCCCACAGGGTCAAATCACTCAGTTTGTTCGTGGAATACATCTAAAGTCTATATATTTATAATTTTGAAAAACTCTAGAACAATAAATTTATTCTTTTGTTGGCTGGAGCGATAGCACAGCGGGTAGGGCGCTTGCCTTACAAGCGGCCAACATGGCCGACCCGAGTTCGATTCCTCCGCCCCTCTCGGAGAGCCCGGCAAGCTACCGAGAGTATTCGATATGCCAGACACAGTAACAACAAAGTCTCCAATGGAGACGTTACTGGGCCCGCTCGAGCAAATCGACGATCAACGGGAGGGCCTTTACCTTTACCTTTACCTTGAGTTTGTTCCACAAAAAAATCCCTCCATCCTCCCATTAATGAACTTCTAGACATGGACTTGAATTTTCTTTGAAAATTCTGATTCTCTTGAATTGAATTATAAAACATAATGAAATACAGTTTAATAGCTAAAAATTATTTCATTGAGTTGATCATATTGCGCTATCTGTTCATCCATTCTCAGAGGAAGGAAGTAGAAGGAATGGGCATTGAGTATCAATTTGAGAGTGTGGTGGCATTAAAACTTTGGAGAGACTTTTACACATAGAGATGTTGAAACTATATTCTCTAAGTTATACATATTGTATATCAGTGATAAATCAATAAAGTTTCACATTTCATATTCTCAGCAAATATATATTAATAGAAAACATAAGTAGAAGGAGCCAAAGAGCTAAGTCATTTAGTTATGTAAAGTCAAATTTTGTAATAAATTTTTATTTAAATATCTTTTATGAGTAATTGAGTAAGAACATGTCTGTGCTCATATTTATTGCATCTGATTTCAATAAAACTATATATTCTAGTCCTGTATCCATACTCCACTATGTGGAAACGTATTCAATACACCCATATACAACTTTGACTACTAGTGAAATGTGATATATAAACAATACAATTAGTTAAATTTTTACTTCCTAAGGTGTAGATTAAAGTGAAATATGAGACTAGAAAAATCTGAACCTGAAAAACCAATGTTAGAATCCAAGAGGAAATGGAAAGTATAACTTAAATCTACCCTGGAAACTTAACTCATATTTGAAAAGTTATATATCAGTAAAAATACTGGAGGGAGGATTAAATAGTGTGTGTATCATTATTAACTTCAAAGACATGTCCTAGGAATTCTTCTGGAATTTTGTGTCATCGACCAGGTCAAGACTCAGTCACAAGGGCACATTCTGATGCACAAACATTGGTACATGACTCTTTTAAATAAGCAACATCAATGCCAATAAAGTTTGGTGTTTTGGTTATTACTGATCATTATAAAATAGAATAGTGGCATCCATTGCCACTCCTATGTCATGATATATATATTTGCATCCCAAATATTTTCATATATGCTCCTCCCTAGCACTCAAAATGTCATATACACACACAGAGAAGGAAATCAGAGTGTTGAGCAGTTCTTTCCTATTGATTAAACTGTGATTTTATGTGATCTGAAGAAGACTGTCAGTTATTGGATACCAGACAATATAATAAAGAAGATATAACAATTCCCTTCTCAGTAAAATATAAAATTTAAAGCTCAAAATTCTTCATGGGTAAATTACAATGATTATATTTACTGTTACTTTCTTTCTTGCTCTGATTCTGATTTTTATGTGGTCTTCATTGTCCATTAACGTCCATGTATGACAGTTGCGATTTTAAACCTTCCCTCCTTGAAAGGTTATACCTTTGCTTATAATGAGGAAAAATTTTAAAAAATAGAATCAGAAAATTTGTTCTCATTATTTTTATATAATTCTTCTGCAGGTTGTTCTTTATCTGGCTCAATTGTCCATCAAATGTTATAGCAACAATATCCATTCATCTTATCAATGATGTGTTAAAATGAATTGATCAAAATAATCAGAATCTGGAAATCATGTTAAGTCTGTGCTCTATTGGATTATAGAAGGCACAGGCCCTGAGAAGAAGTCTTATAATCAAAAAGTAATTTTGATTTCGCCCCACGTAACATAGGGTGGTAAGAACTGTGGTAGAAAATGTGACAGTTTGTGCTGCAACATAATGAAATCTAGTAGATTAAAAATTATAGGATGAATAAATAGCAGTACTCCTACATAAAAAAATTATAAGATGGCATATATTGACGAAACTTTATGCAGAAAAGCATAACAAAACAATATGAACACTTTTCCCAATAATTTGAGCCATCTCAAGACTGGATTCTTCCTCATTAGTTTTCGTTCTCCAGTACAAAATTTCTCATAGGAAGGGAATTTCTATAGTAAGGTGAGAGGAAGATTAAATTAGCTTTAATTTGTTGGGTTTTATTCTAAATCTGCCTTCTATATTTCTGTTATTCTATGAGACCAAAGTCAATAACTTGAAATTTTTGAATCAGAAGAATTCAGAAAGCTATTAAGCCCTATAGAAACTTATCAAACTACCCAACAAACTGTCATAAATGATTTATTCTACTCTCTTTAGAGCCCAGAGTTTGGATTTTTAACCTCAGCTTGAAGTCGACCATTTGATATAGTTGAATTTCTGACATAAAGTTTTAAGAAATCAGGTGAAGATTAAGTCTCTATAAGTTATATTTTGTTCTTTAGGACATTATTTTTCTTTCCTATAGGAAATTGGTTTCTTTTTTGTAAGGAGTATTTGGTAAGTAATTGGGTAAGTGTTCATCAGTGAGAGAAGGTGGGGGGGCGTTATTTCTTATGACCTAGTAATCTCATTACTATATTATATTTTTGGTTTGTTTTTTTTTCTTTTTGGGTCACACCTGGCATTGCACCAATATATTCTATTTTTAAAAAATTATTATTGTTTTGGGACCAGAGTGATAGTACAGCAGGTAGGGCATTTGCCTTGCACACGGTCGATCCAGGTTCGATCCCCAGCATCCCATATGGTCCCCCAAGCACTGCCAGGAGTAATTCCTGAGTGCATGAGCCAGGAGTAACCCCTGTGCACCGCTGGGTGTGACCCAAAAAAGCAAAAAAAAAAAATTATTGCTTTAACTCTTCATTAGGATAGTGCAGTTACTTTTCTGTACTTGTCTTCAAATTGGAGAATTAGAGTGAGTTCCTTATATGGATTTTTCTGCCATAAAATTAAATGTAGGCTATTTTTTTGTAGTTGCAATAATGTTATTACAATAGTGTTGACATTTATGCTCTTGGTGCACAAAGTTGCAGCATTTCAAAGACCGGCAAAGATTTGATGTGTTCTGTGTGGTTGGGATCAAACAAAAATCTTCACACAAGCAAGGGAAGTAAGTGTTCTAGCGCTGATTTACATCCATGGTCCCTTATGTTATATAAATAACAAAAATAAATATATGTGCAAATTAAAAAATGGTGTGATAGTATTTTTCAAAAAATGTAAAACATTTATACTTCCAACAAAATTCATTAGGTTCGTACTTTGTGTTGGAGTGATGCTGGACTTGACTTCAAGAAACAGTGAACAAGTCAGATACATTCTGCCCTCAGGGCACAAAACACTCAATAACGATAAATTGTGAAAATGTGGTAAGCGAGGGAAATATTGGTACTTGGAAATTATGTAAAGGGAAACAAGCCTAGATTTGGTAAATTATAAACGTATGTTCAGGAACACAAGTGAAAAAGTCCTGAGCCAGAAAGACCTTTTCACTTGGTTTTCTAGATAACTCTTTTGCTTTGTTTTAACTTAACACCCAGAATCAGAGCAGGATATTTTGTTCTGTTTGTTTTTTCTGGTGATTTAAGGTTCATGAAATTTTTAGATTCGTTCTTCAAGAAATAAACAAAATTGTCAATTCAAGTTAGGTGCAAAGCAATAAATTTTCATTTTTGTGTGTGTTTATTTAGTTGTTTTGGGCCATAAGTGGCGGTGTGCAGGGACTATTCGCCGATCAGTGCTTGGAGGGAGCGGAAGGGGTCATTTCTGGTAGTGTCCAAGGAACCATGAATGCTAGAAAAAGAACATGGATCTCCTGCATGAAGTTCAATAAGTTGCTTTGAAAGAACAAAAAGCAATCAGTAGAAAATTCTGTAATTTAGAGTTATAGATTCTTTTCTTTTGAATGTATGCTATTCTTCAGAAATATTTGTGTGTTGTACTTCCTGGTTATAACCTTATTATCTTTCCTTACTTGGAGCTTCATTGACATTACCCTCAATGTTACCAGTCACCTTAATATAAAGATCCTGAAGTTAGTCTGCTGTAACCATTGGGAATCTGATCCAAATTCCTACTAAAAATTATAAATATGTCGCATATTCTAATTTTGACACTGTTCACAGTTGGAATTAAATTCTGTTTCTGATGGTGATTAGTTCTACAAATTTGAGCCTTTGACTTAAACTCTTTTAGACAGTTTTCTCATTTATGAAGTGTAGCTAATAATGATATCCACCATTTAGAGTTATGATAAGATTAAATTATCTCATCAGTATTATAAATGTCATTTAAAATGCTTTCAGTAATATTCAATATTGGCAAACATGACTATATGACCAATTCAAGACAAATTTTATAAACCAGCTTAAAAAATTATTGTTTTATAGATAACTATAGCCATATAAACAATATAGAGATCCTTGTGGTTAACAAAGCATTTCTGTGCCTACAATCTCATCTGATTTCTTTTCTCTGGAACCTTGCTGCTTCATATTATCTGAATTGTATAATGTCTTTGCCATACTAGCAAACAACTTTTGTTCAGAAAAACATAGTATATTTTACAGCTACTTACTTTTTTATTAATGGAAAACTGAAGCTTAGGATAATCATTTGCCATCAGTTTCACAGATCAATCATGAGGTCATATCAATTGATTGGAAATGGGTCATGTAACTAAAGCTAGTACTCATTCCATGAAATAACTTAATAGATACTTTGACATTTTTCTAAACCTCAGATTATCTTAGAATTTATAATAAAAGTTAGATAAATTTTATAGAGCTCATTTTGTAGATACTTTAAAAGGCAGTATTTATACTTGTGTGTCCTTCCTGCCATTGAAAAAATGGACAGTGTGATCAGTGTTGTTTCCAGAATTAAGAATATTGGGAGTATCGCATTTTATTTCCACTGTGAAAGTGGGCATCTACTAGGGAAATGCTTTATGGTAGTCTGCATGACAACGGAATCAAAGTAACTGCTAAGGAAGGAATAGAGAAATCTTTTTGCTTATATTAAAAAAATCAAAGCCATGACTAATGGACATAAAATTCAAACACAGAGGCTATAATCAACATTGATGTCTTGTTTAGTTTTTATTAGTATCTTTCCTTGAAATTGTTCAGCTAGCTTCTAGCTTATAATATACATCAGAATATTTTGAAACAAGTAGCTGGGAGATAATGACTTTCTTTCGAATACTTTTAGTCACCTACATGGGAGAAGTAACTACAGGGACTTGCAGACTCTATAGAATCTTCCACAGGTAACAGTAATAGATACCTATTTCAAGATAGGTAGACAGATAGATAGGTGATAGAACCTTGAAACATCAGACACATCAGACATAGGATAAACTAAAAAAAAAAAAAGGAAATGCATATTCTTCTAAGTTGCACTCCAATGCTCTGTTTTTTCTTCTGGAGCCAAAACTCAAATTCCATTTCCCCTGCCCCACATTTATAAAATTATTTTTCATAGTACCTTGACTCTTGAACAGAAATAAATTAGAAGTGAGCAGAGGGAAGTAAAACTCTGTAGTCTCTATTCCACTGGGCTATTATGGTTTTAAATATTAGATCAAAGCTAAATTTATAGCTGAACACTCCCCCAGGTTTGGTTTCTTCTCTCCTTAACTCTATTTTCTTTTCTCATTATAGATTGATGATGGGGCATAACAGAGCTTGGCTCAGGCACTGGTGAAAAGTGCTGTAGAAACTATGAGCATTTAGTTCAGAAGGAGTTAGGGAGAGAAAGGTCTGTTTAGAAATAAGGAAAAGAAAGGCTGAAGATATCCCCAATGCAAACATTGATAGCTGCTATTTTTGTATACATTATTTAAATGTGCGTAGTGTTCCTGACTATTAATTCTGTCTCTATTTGTTGATTTTGTTTTGTTTGGGGGCCACACCCAGTGCAAGTCATAGAAAGGCTTTTTCCCATGGTACCATCTCTCCAGCCTTTGTATTTTAGGGCTACTGGGTGTGGCCCCCAAACAAAACGAATCACGAATCACGACCATCCTGTTATTCGTCCATTGCCTCGAGCAGGCCCCAGTAACGTCTCCTTCATCCTAGCCCTGAGATTTTTAAGAAAGTGCTACATTCAAGGCTCGTTAGGAGAATGAGACCCATCATTGTTACTGGTATTTGGCATATTGGGTATGCCATGGGGAGTTTGCCAGACTCTGCCATGTGGGCAGGTTACATTCGGTAGCCTGCCAGTTTGTCCAAAGTAGGAATGAGATAATAAGATGTCACTTCCGGGAGCTGGGTTTTATAGTCTCTGAGTCTTGGCCGTTGATGGGATTACATGGCGCCAGGGGGCCAGGTGGTGGGTGTGACCCCCGCCTACTGGAATTCAGAGGATCTGGGTGGAGGATGCTCAGCCCCCATTCAAGTAGGCTTGGAGATCTCATCCCGGGGACCCGTGTGCCTTTGTTCCTCTGCCGGTACCTTCATGTGTGCGGAGAGTGGTCTCAGCATGGTGGTGGCTGGTTCTGGAGGTCTTCCGCTGCTGGAGCCCTGGTTGGAGCAGGGAGAAAAACTCAACCCGCTCCCCTCCGAGGGGCCCCGACGAGGACAGTCAGGTGCGGGCGCAGGAGACGGGCGAAGTCAAGTCCAAACAAAACAAAATAAACAAATAATAGTCCAGTGGAGCGATAGCACAGCGGGTAGGGCGTTCGCCTTATAAGCGGCCAACATGGCCGACCCGAGTTCGATTCCTCCGCCCCTCTTGGAGAGCCTGGCAAGCTACCGAGAGTATTCGATATGCCAGACACAGTAACAACAAAGTCTCCAATGGAGACGTTACTGGGCCCGCTCGAGCAAATCGACGATCAACGGGAGGGCCTTTACTTTTTACTTTACTTAGTCCAGTGGAATAGAGACTACAGAGTTTTATTTCCCTGTGCTCACTTCTCATTTATTTCTGCTCGAGAGTCAAGGTACTATGACAAATAGACAAATATTTTTATAAATGTGGGACAGGGGGAATGAATTTTTATTTTGTCCTTCCAAAAATACTTCTGGTTCTGAGCTCTACGGGGGCATATGGGGTGGGGAAGGGAGTTATCAACGACTGAACCAATGTTGTTCATGTAGGTCATGGAAAGTATTTTTCCCATGGTACCATCTCTCCAGCCTTTGTATTTTTAGAAGGACTTCGCCCGTCTCCTGCCCCCTTACCTATTCTCAAAACACTGCTTGAGAATAGACCTCCAGAACCAGCCACCACCATGCTGAGACCACTCTCCGCACACATGAAGGTCCTTGCAGAGGGACAAAGCCACGCGGGTTCCGGGGCCGAGATCTCCAAGCCTACTCGGATTGGGGCTGGGCATCCTCCACCCAGATCCTCCAAATTCCAGTAGGTGGGGGGTCACACCCACCAACTGGCCCCCTGGCGCCGTGTAATCCCATCAACGGCCAAGATTCAGAGACTATAAAAACCAGCTTCCGGAACCGACATCTTATTATGATATCTTATTATCTCATTCCTACTTTGGACAAACTGACAGGCTACCAAATGTAACCTAACCACACGACAGAGTCTGGTAAACTCCCCGTGGCGTACCCAATATGCCAAATACCAGTAGCAATGGTGGGTCTTATTCTCCTAACTCTGAAAGAGCCTTGAATATGACACTTTTTAAAAAATCTCAGGGCTAGGACGAAGGAGACGTTACTGGGGCCTGCTCAAGGCAATCCATGAATGACAGGATGGTCGTGATCGTGATCATGGTTTCATGTTTATAATTTTTTTCTCTGGGGCTCTGGAGGATGGCTTAGTGGCAACAAAAAGTAAATAAATAAAAAATGATTAAAAAATAAAGCACTGTTTTACAAGAATAAGGCAGTAAGTCTGATTTTGTTGTTGCTGCTGATACTTTATTATTATTATTTTTTTTGGTGGTGGGGGGGTTACACCCAGCTCAGCTCTTACTCCTAACTGTACTATGGGTTCACTCTTGGTATTGCTGAGGGAACTCTGTGCGGTTACTGGGGATCAAACCCATTTTTGCCCTGTACGAGGTAAACTGACTGACCCTTGTACTAGCTCTCTCACCCAAGTTTAATTCTTGCAACCCCATATAATAGGAGTCAACTTAGCTCCAGGTGGCTCTGTTGCCTAAAATCTCAGCACTACAACTGACTATGCAATTCACAGGGCATAGATAGGAGTGTGTAAGTCCCACAATAAAACAACTGTGAGCATTCTGATCACGTATGTGAATCTCCTGTGCACTTGATCACTTGATATCCCATTACTCATCGATTTGCTGGAGCGGGTGCCAGTAACATCTCCATTCATCCCTGGTGCATGCTAGCATAGCCCAATGGCATCTGCTCATTCTAGGAACACGGAGACCCTCAAACCCATCGTTCAGGGTCTTGATGAAGAAGTCTCACCATCTTGTAGGTGATCGGCCACACAGTCTTTTGATGTCACGTGGAATCCAGTCAGTAACCGCTCTAGGCCAGTGGTGGTCTTCAAATTACATGTCCAGCCCATCTGATTTTTGATGCCTTGGCAAACGAGGCAGCATCCCTGATTCTTGAACATTGACTGAGATCGGATCTCCGGATTCTTTCTCTCATTTGAGTGAAGCGTGATACTCCAAGCATACCTCTTTCGAATCCTCTTTGAGAAACCCGAATAGTGTACTCATTCTGTTTGCGTAGGGCCCAGGTCTCTGAGGCGTATGTTAATGCAGGAAGAACAGTAGAATCAAAGAAATCTGCTCAGAGCTAGAGGTTCTTCGTCCTCTTAGTTATTTCTTCAACGCTCTTGAAGGAGTTCCAAGCCGCTCTCTTCCTCCTGCACAACTCAGGTGCCAGGTCATTCGTCATGTTGACATCTCAATCTAGGTACACATAACTGTTGCATTCGGAGATGCTCCTGTGCACATGTGTAACTATTCTACTGGACAACACTAAATCCAGAATATAGAGTGCACAATAACCAAATGTGAGCACCCAGTGAGCATGTGCAAGCACTACATGTATTGGCACCACAAACAAGAGTGCAAAGATATCTACCAGGTGTGTGATTCTTGGCAAGGATATGTGGTAATCTGATTATGCAGGAGCAACAAAGAAAAGATGAGACTTGACCACAGATCAGAATCAGAAAAGCAGAACTATTCTTATCCTAAACCCTGAAGATAAGAATATTTTGTCCTCTGTTTGCCCTTCACCTAAAAGATTAAGCTTCAGTTTATTTAGGCTTTTAGACAAAATGGAAGGTGCTCCAAGGGATGAACCTCTCTTGAGTTGATTTGATTGTTCATTTGAATATAAATTGCTCTGGAATCTACATTTTTAAAAATATTGCTTCCTAGTTCTTATTCTCTAAAAACAAACAAACAAACATACAAAAAAAAAAAAAGAAAACTTCTTCTAATCTATCTCAAGAAGATGGTCACTTTTAGGACATGGGTCAACTGTCTTCCAGCTTGTAGGCTTGATTTTAATAAGGCTCTTTCTCACCCACCACTATCTTTCATTTGATTGGCTCTCCAGAGGCTGTGAAATCCAACCTTCCCAGTTAGAAATAATTTGGAAAATTAGTCTCTGAAATTGCAGCAAATAAATACAATTTTACTATACAAAAACAACGACAAGTTAGGACAACAATCATTGTCTGCCTAATTATAATCATATTGATCATTTAAAGAAATGTTAGGGGGCTGGAGTGATAGCGCAGAGGGTAGAATGTTTGCTTTGCACATGGCCGACCCGGGTTCAATTTCCAGCATTCCGTATGGTCCCCTGAGCACTGCCAGGAGTAATTCCTTAGTACAGAGCCAGGAGTAACCCCTGTGAATTGCCGGGTATGACCCAAAAAGCAATAAATAAATAAAATAAATGTTAGGATAAAAATGTGTCACCAGAATGACTGGAAATATATATATATTAGAGTGTCTCAGACTCAGTACTTAAAGGACCTGATCAGTGAATTTTCTGGGGTGGGAGAAATGAGTGCAGAGCATTGTAATTCTTCCATAAGAAATTTTAAAAAAAAGAATTTTAATACTTGTTACATATTGAGATTGAGAACATTAAGATTTAAAAAACTTGACAATCTAACTTTTTCACAGATAGAGGATCATTTTTGTTATTTGTACAAGACTGGTTACCTAATCATCAAACATCAGTCAACCCATATATTGATCCCAAAGTTCTGTCGATCAGAAGATCACATGCAGATTAATGATTCTTCTCTTTGACTACCAACAGTCCTTAGCTGGGCAGTACTTCTTTTTGAACTCTCTTCCAACCTATCCTGACCATTGGCAGATCTTGTCATTGTGCCCCTGAAATTTTAACTGGATATCAGCTGATGGGCTCTCTGTTCCTAGCAGATACCAGAGTTCCTCTCAAAAGGCCTTACATGAAACATCACAAAGACTCCACTACAGCTCAGCTAAAGAATTTCTCCTCCAGTCATGTAAGAAACAATTTTATACAGTCAACTGTTGTCAAAAAATTACAGAAATAACTGAATCAGAAAGATATTTTTTTTCTTTTTAAGCAAGAAAACAACCGATAGTGGCAAACTGGTCTAGTCTGCATACGCTATAGTGAAAACACCAAAGAGAGGAAGTGGGGGATCTGGTTATAGACCAGGTACAGTAGAGTGATGTAACATCCCAGAGACATCATATGTGCCATATGTGTGTGATTTTTAGTATGATCATGAAAGAAAGGTCTTTGTAAGTTGAGTTTTTCATTGCAAAGCCCCACCAGCAGTACTGTCCAGTCAAATGTGTGGGGTACTTTAAGTACAATGATATTTAAGTCTCTGTCTTGGTACAATCAAAGTCAAAAGAATGTAGATGAGGCTTTGTCACATCCTCCAAACCCCAAGCATCAGGTCAGTATGTTTTTTGCTTTCTTAACCACATAGAATCCCTCTAAGTTTCTGATGGAAGATAAATATTTCAAACAGTTATAAAAATATTTGATTATTCAATCATACAACATAATCATTGAGCCTTGTCCCGTACCTTTGTCATATTTTACTAACTAAAAGCAAGTCTCACATTCTACTACACTCAAGAGGGAGTAATATAAAAATTTGACTCACTAGGGGTCATCTCGGAATTTGTCCAAAACAGAAGTTATTTTCAAAAGGAAAAGTTGATAAACTGAGATCATGTATCTAGTTGGCAAAACACAGATTTTCATACACATCTGGATGATATTTCAGTAGAAAATAAAAGTATGAACAAAGCCATTTGGAAACAACAACACAGGGACTGAAGCAATACTACAGCAGGTAGGGCACTTGCATTGCATTTAACCAAAATGTTCAATCCCTGGCACTGCATATTATGTCATCAGAAGTGATCCTTGAGTGCAGAGACAGGAGTAAGCCTTGAGTAGCATCAGGTATGGCCCAAAGACTAAATCAATCACACATTGATTGATTAATTAATTAAGCACAGCATTCAAAGTTAAACTCTGATAACTAGATTTTACTTCTGTTTTCTAATTGAGTTTTTCAAAGTTGATGAGAGTATCCATCTATGACTTCCCCTAGTCCCTTACAGTAGAAGTGAAGTATTTCTATAAAAATACAAAATAGTTAACGGACAAAGAGCTTCTGGCCTAATATAGGGTTGTGGTTTGAAAAAAAATTCTGTAAAGTTTGATTTGGGGGTGTGTGAGAAACCATGTTTTGAAGTCAGCATCTGTGACTGAAATCATTCATGTAGTAACTATGAATGACAGTAACACCCATCATCTGCCCCCGGCGCTGTGTAATTCCATCAACAGCCAAGACCCAGAGACTATAAAACCCAGCTCCCGGAAGAGAAGAGCGCAGAGTCTCCTGCCTTCGCACCTGGGTGTCCTCACCCGGGCCCATTGGAAGAGGGCAGGTTGAGATTCCCTCCCTGTCCCGAGCAGAGCCCTGGCAGCTGAAGACCTCCAGTTCCAGCCACAGCCATGCTTAAGACCACTCTCCACACGTTTGGACGAGCCTCATGCATGAAGGAACCAGCAGAGGAATCTAGCTGTGTGGGACCCGGGGTGTAGATCTCCAAGCATGCTTGGATTGGGATTGGGCCTCCTCCACCCAGATCCCCCATCTTCCAGTATGTAGGCGATACACCTACCATCTGTCCCGGCACCATGTAATCCCATCAACGGCCAAGACCCAGAGACTATGAAACCCAGCTCCTGAAAGTGTGCAGCCACATTTGTGGCCGTGCGACATCTTATTATCTAGTTCTTACTCAGGAGATCCTGGCAGGCTACCAAAAGTATCCTGCCCACATGGCAGAGTCTGGCAAATTCTCCGTGGCGTATTCAATATGCCAAAAAAACAGTAACAATGATGGGTCTCATTCTCCTGATCCTGAAAGAGCCTCGCATGTGGCGCTTTCAAAAACCTCAGGGCTAGGACAAAGGAGACGTTACTGGTGCCTGCTCGAGGAAATCGATGAACAACAGGATGACAGTGATACAGTAACTATTTCAGCCTAAAGGAAAGCTAAATATTGGGCACAAAGAAGGAAAGATATTGTGATTTAAAGGAGTTTTCTCTGTTTGTTGCTACTTAAATATATTTGGAGTTGATTTCTCATAATTAAATGAAAAAACTCAAGAGAAAGTTTTTTTTTTATTTTTTTGACTGAGTCCCAGCTAACATAAACACTTCAGTCTGAAATGCAGTTGATAGCTATCTGTTTCTAAATCTCTAAAGTCTCCTAATTTTGATTTTTGGGAAGTTCTTTCCAGTATCTTTTTAATGCCCTTTATTATTGAAAAAATTATTGTATTATAATAATTATTTAAAGTTATTCCTCCCTGACACATTAATTACAACATGAGCATATGTTAAATGTATCTAGGGAGATGTCAGATTTTCTATTGAATTATTAATATTTTATATAGATACCATGATTATAATTACTGATGATTCTGTTGATGGTGGGAAAGTAACTAAAGTTAGTTTTCCTAATTTGATTTGAGAATTTCTCTCGACACATTGCAAGCATACAGATATGCCAATTCTATATTGTCAGAATGCTTTGCATTCTTTTAGGTAATGAGCTGAGTTCTTATTTGCTTGTTTGTTGGTTTGTTTTTTGTCACACCTGGTTCTGCACTCAGGAATTACTCCTGGTGGGGCTTGGGGACCATATGGGAGACTGGGATTAAACCCGGATGAACTGTGTGCAAGGCAAGTGCCCTACCAGTTGTACTAACTCTCTAGACCAAAGCTAAGTTTTTATTACCCTGTTAAGAACAGCTCTCCTTATGAGGTAAAGAAAACCAGGCTAGGGGAAACTAGTATTCTGTATCATATATGTATGCTAACCCTGTACATGTTACATAACTTTATTCCATAGTGTTTATTCAAAAATAAATTATGAAAAGATGTGGCAGCTCTCTCTATCGCCGCCTGCATTTGGTGGTCTTGCGCTGGTTTTCCCACCCAGGGGCAGCCGATGGCAATGGGCAGATGAAGGAGGAAATGAGGGCCAGGCTGGTTGGTGTCAATTGCAGTTTATTCCATTCCCATCTCCATTCTTTTTCTCCTAGGGATCCCCCTTCCCTGATTCCCTCATCCCCCTGCTTCTTCATATTTCTCCTTCCTGCTTCTGCCTCCCCAGACTACTCTTACAGCCTTAGTTAAAACCGAATGCATGAAGGGTTGGGGTAATAATTACATGTACGTGTGGTCATAAAATCAACAGAGGTAAAGCCCTTCCCTCATTGGAAGCTTCTTCTAGGACAAATTCTCTTTCAGTAAGAAAACCCATCCAAGGGTGAAATTCTATCTATGGGTGTGTTTCTCCTTTCCATAGTCCAACAAACATATAAACATTCATAATATTAGTTCTTCTGTATGGACACAGTAAGAGATATATTAAGTTTATAGGATTGCTGTCCTGAAGCCATTTCACTATAGATTTCAGACTACAATGCTCCGACCAGATTAGTCTTTCCTAACCCTAGCAGGGTCCTTGTCCAGTTTTTACTCTTTGGATCATGACAGAATTTTCCCTTGACCATGTTCTTATAGTTAAGTATTGTGGCACTTTGACCTAGCCCATTTTGATGCCAGGGCAGCTCACAGCTTGCCCTGAGTCCATCCAGTCACTCATCAGGACCCTGCTTTTGGGGCGCTAGGAACTAAGGGCAACTGAGGCTTAAGTTGAGAAAGCAGATGCCCAGGAGTAAATATTATTCTCCCAAGTTACAAAAGCATAATATTAATGGTCTTCCTTTGTGTATACAAAAAAGACATTGCTTTAAAGTAAACTATGCAAAAGACATAAGGAGAGGAGAAAGACGATATTTCACTCATGAATAGAAATCAAGTGTCCTTAGAAGGATCTGATCTTACAAGTTACCAGAATCTGATTAGGGGAAAAAGGTGATAGACTGGCTGGGAAAGAGAGCACAGAGAAGAGGTTACAGATAAGCACAGAGGAATGGGAGTAACTCAGGAGCACTGCAATGGGTATAACCCAATAAACCTAAGCTCCCTGTGGCAAGGGAGAAAGGACACACCAATGTTAAACCTAAAATTTTTAGAGTTATATTACAATAAACACAGAGAAATGGAGGTGCTTCAGGAACATTGTGATGGGTATTACCTGATAAACCTAAAACTCCTTGTGGCAGAGGTGAATTCACAAATCAAGGTGAATCTATAAAGATATTTTATGTGGTTTTATGTCCATAAAATTCATAGGTATAAAAATTCAACTTGCTTTGTGTGCTTCATATTATATTGTGAGATTTACATAGTGACTAATGAGGAGTTAGTTTGAATGGTAGTGTTTGTTGAATGATAGTTTACTTTTATATGAGTATTACAAATTATTTACTCTTTCTTTAATTAAAAGACATCTAGTTATTTACTATGGCTATAAAAATGTTTCTGCAAACATCCCTGTAAATGCCTGTTAGCACATTTCAATTGTGCAATACAGTGTTGTTTACTATAATCACCATGCAGTGCATTAGTTCTCCAGAATTAAATCTTTTGCATAACTGAAAGTTTCTAACCATTGGCCAACATCTCCCTGAATTTTCCTACATTTATCCACATGCTCGCCGCATGTGAGCAATCATTCTATTCATTTCTATGAGCATGTCAAAAGTGAGATCACAGACTATTTGTCTTTTTATTTGAACTATTTGTTTTCTCAAACCATCCTTAGCTGCTCTTGTACAGCCCAAGTGAAATGTTGAACATCTCTAAGAGTATAATGATAGGTTTTGGAAAACTTATTGCAAAGAAAACATACACCTCTTTAATCACAAAGTGAAATCCAGCATGGAATTTGCCAGATGGCTGGCGGATATTTCTTTAGATGGTTCTCTCATTATCACTCGTACTAAAAAAAGCAAGGGACCCAAGGTTCTGAGTTTTTTTCAGTTTGTGGCTTCTTCACTGACATTGGTATAGCCACTAAATTCTTTTTTTTTCCCTTTGAGCAAGACAAGAGGAAGACTTAGGATTCTGCATCCTTTCACTTACACCCTTCATATTTTATATTGCTTATTTGCAGAAATGATAAGGAATCAAATGGAAGTTGTCCTATTTAAAAAACATTGTCAGTGTCACCAAGCTTCCAAAACACAGTCACTATTTGTTGTTTGCCTCAAAATATTCTATTTTTTGAGGTAATCTGTTTATAAAATTATTAGGTTTTATCTTTTGTTGGATAGAGAAAATTGGATTGGAGTAAGGAGGTAGTGATTGTACTCATTGGAACTATCTTATGCAGGTTCAATTTATTTAAAATGCATCAAATAATTTGTTTCTTATTTATTTATTCATAAAAACATATTAAGTTGATATTTAATATTTTATTTGGAATTTTACTATCAATACGTTTTTAAAGAGCTTTGCATAAATTCATGGCTTTTTGCTAGCATTTTAAATATTAACTTATATTAACTTTATTTCTAATTATAATTTATTCTAGTTCTGTTATGGGCTGGAGCGAGAGCACAGTCGGTAGGGCATTTGCCTTGCACCTGGTTGACCCGAGTTCGATTCCTCCGCCCCTCTCAGAGAGCCCAGCAGGCTACCGAGAGTATTTCTCCCACACAGCAAAGCCTGGCATGCTACCCATGACGTATTCAATATGCCAAACACAGTAACAACAAGTCTCACGATGGAGACGTTACTGGGCTCGCTAACTCTATGAACAATGGGAGGACAGTGCTACAGTGTTACAGTTCTATTATATATTATCATTTTTCTTTGTAGCACTGAGAACTGTAGCACTATCCTCCCATTGTTCATCAATTTGCTCTAGTGGGCCCAGTAATGTCTCATTGTGAGACTTCTTATTACTGTGTTTGGCATATCGAATACGTCACGGGTAGCTTGCCAGGCTTTGCTGTCCAGGCAAGATACTCTCAGTAGCTTGCCAGGCTTTCTGAGAGGGGCAGAGGGATTGAACCTGGGTCAGCCAGGTCATCCGTGTGCAAGGCAAATGCCCTATCCACTGTGCTATCACTCCATTTTTTTTTGAGTTGTATAAAATGTCTTCTTTTACCAAAAAAATAGATCTTTTACCAAAAAGATAGATTTTAACACTTAAAAGACACAATAACAAAACTTTCCTGGTTGTTAATTTCCCCAAATTTAATTAAATGTGCTTTATCTTTATTTTTGCATGAGTTACTGAATAAAATGTTCTATATATGTCAAATAGGTTAAACCTGTTTATTGTGCAACTGTAAAGATTCACCCTCATTGCCACTCAAGAGTCGTTCAAATGAAACTAGTTAGATGTTTGGAAGACAAGGTTTGGGATGCTTGCCTTGTATGTGACTGACCTGGGTTCAATCTCTGGCACCCTGTATGGTTCCCCAAAGCACTGTCAGGAGTCATCCCTGATCGCTGATCATAGAGCCAGGAGTAAGCCTTGAGCACCTTCTGGGTGTGACCCCCAAACAAAAACAACACCAAAAACTTTCTGATTTCTTTATAGCTATTTTATTATTTTTGTAGTTTCTGAAATTATTTTAAGTGACTGAGGTATGTTAAAATCTTCTACCACAACAGAATTGTCTATTTCTATTTATAATATGTCATTTTAATTTGAAGTATTTGGCACCATGTTATAGTTATTTGATAAAAATTTAGAAATGGATTATCAACCAGTATTTACTTTCCAGCTTTATAGGGGCCTGGAGCAATAGCACAGCGGTAGGGCATTTGCCTTGCACGCAGCCAACATGGCCCGACTCGATTCCTCCGCCCCTCTCGGAGAGCCCAGCAAGCTACTGAGAGTATTCGATATGCCAGACACAGTAACAACAAAGTCTCCAATGGAGACATTACTGGGCCCGCTCGAGCAAATCGATGATCAACGGGAGGGCCTTTACCTTACCTTTACCTTTACCTTTATAGACGTGATATGCTATCCATCATTAGATTTTCATATTTTAATATTTAATTTATTGAATGAAAATAGTTTTGAGAAATATGAAAAGAGATAGTGAGTTACATTCTCACGTAAGAGCACAGTTCTCACCAATGGGAGATAGTCAAGAGTACACATTTCAGGTTGAGATGTAGGTGAATTTCCAAGATGGAGAATGTGCCATAAAGTTAAAGAAAGAAAGGAATTACATACCACAAATTAAGATGCAGATGACTCCCAAGATAGAGAATGTTCTAGGCATCCATCTTTTTATTTATCTTACTCAATTGACTAAATTTGCCCTCATTTCTCATAACTGCATTTTTTTTCATTTCTGCCTTTATCCCTACCTTCAGAGCTATAGATTCCTCTATTACCCTAGAATAACACCTCAAATGTCTTTATATTTTACAGCACTGTAACACTGTCCTCCCGTTGGTCATCGATTTGCTCAAGCGGGTCCAGTAACATCTCTGTTGTGAGACTTGTTACTGTGTTTGGCATATTGAATATGTCGCGGGTAGCTTGCCAGGCTTTGCCATGTGGGCAAGATATTCTTGATAGCCTGCGGGGCTCTCTGAGAGGGGTGGAAGAATCAAACTCAGGTCAGCCAAGTTGGCTGCGTGCAAGACAAACACCCTAATTCAATCTACTCTGTAGTCAGATTCAAAACCCAAACAATACCTATTTACCCAAAGGAAAGAGTTATGCTCTAACCACATAAATATTATTTAAGTGATTGTTATTGAAATTTGATTCCAGATGAAATAGAAAAAAATATTTATACCCTATTTGTTTTCTTATTTTTATAAGTTCTAATTTACTACATAATTTAAGAGTTTTATTACTATTTTTCTTACCATCAGCAACACACTCCTACTGTTTGGAATATATACTCTGAGATTTTTTTTCCCCCACATATCCTACACACACTTGGCTGCAATGTTCACAAATTTGATTGCAGTGTTTTCTAAGAGTTGCATACTTTATATTGGTTTTTATTTGGTGTGTGTGTGTGTGCATGTGTTGGGGGGGGTGTTGAACAACACCCTGTTTTGCTTAGGGTTTATTCTGGGCTCTGTGCTCAAGCATCACTGCTAGAAGGGCTCAGAAAACCGTATGGAGTGCCGGAGATAAAGCCCAGGTTGACATTGCAGTTAGTTCCTTACCTACTGTACTATTCCTCCAGGCCCTTGCACACTTCATTTGTGAAGCTCATCCACCTGACTGGCACATTTCAGAAGTCACTGTTGTTTTAGTGCCAGGGATCCCAAGAAGCAGGACTACTGGGACTGCATCCTGAGGTCAGAACTCAGGATTGCAAGGCAAGTGCTTTTGCTACTGAACTATTATTCATCTCCAGGACCTGTAATAGCTACATTTAAAACAGTTGTATATACATTAATTCCTCACTTCACGCTTAAGTACTTATTTTATTCTCATTTCACAGATAAATAAGCGGAAACATTTAAGCATTGGAATGAAATCATTTGAGTGGTTTGGAGGGGATCACACTTGGCTATGCTCAGGCTTTACGTACTCCTGAATCTGCATTCAGCAATCAGTTCTGTTGGAGCTTGCGGGACCATATGGGGTTCCTGAAATCAAATGCTGGTTAACCACATGCCAAGCAAGCACCCTGCTTGCTGAACTATCTCTCAGGTGCCTGGACTGATAATTGATTATTAAATAACAGAAACAGAATCTGAAGCTGTTTGACTCCCAAATGCACTGCTTAGCATGATACAACTATTTGTGTGTGTGTGTCGGAGGGGGGGGGGGTATGGAGGGGGAAACACCCGGCAGTGTTTAGACTTACTCCTGGCTCTGTGCTTAGGGATCAATCTTGGCAATGCTCAGGTGATCATATTTAGTCCTGGGAATCAGACCTGGGTCAGCTGCATGCAATGCATCACACTATGTGCTGTACTATTACTTTGTCCATTTTCATTTTTATTTTCTAACCCCTCCCCACCCCCCCCCCATGGAATGCCACATTGTAATTTATGACCAAGCAAGAATGGTTGCTATTCTGTACTCTATTCTTTATAAATTCTCTGCCCACAGACATTGAGTTAAGGAAATGTATCTAACTCTGTTACTGTCCTCTATGAAATGTCTTAAGGAGAGTTAAAAACTGAAAGTTCCTTCTGCAAACTCTTTTCCAGTGTTTGTGGGTGACTTTCTATGTGTACTCCTGGAGTTAACAAGATTGCAGTGTGTGCCTATATGTGCGAGGGCATGTAATAGAATTTGTGTATGCTTCCTGGAGTTTTAACGTTAATTCTTATGGATCCTTCATACAGAACCAGATTTAGCAGGCTAGGTAGAGGTTGTGGAAATGAACTGTGTTACCAGAAGAGCCTCTCTCTGTACCTCATTCTATTGCATTACTCCAAGTCATATAAGAATTTTAAGTTTTAAAATAAATTTTGGGACATGATCAGAATATAAGATGGTTTCCACGGGACGTCTAAAGAATGCCTGGCCGCCTGCCTATGAAATGGTCGGACTTCTTTGTCAAGAATGAATGATTCAATGCTCTTCATGTTCCTGGAACAAGCAGAAACCATTAGGCTATACTAGCATGCAACAGGGATGAATGAAGACATTACTGGCACCCACTCATCCATGAGCAATGAGATGACAAATGATACAAGTGATTTATAAGCTTTGAATATTTAATTATCAGTATATAAACCTCCATTCATTGAGAGGATGTATGTGTATCCAGAACTGAAAATGCCAAAGAAGTGGGGAATTGGCTGTTAGGAAATGATGAATTGGAAAATTGGAAGAAATCAAAGGAGTCTTTGGGCACTTTGTTGTGGGCAAGTCAATGTTGTTCATCAAAACTATAGGCATTAACTAGTTTAAACATGTCACCCAAACCATAATAATTAACTGATTTTTAAAAGCTTAAGAAGGGGTTTGTGGACAGGATGCTGGCACTGTTGATAGGAATGAAGTTTGGAACAGTGTTTATCTGAAACTGTGCTATTAACACTGTAGGTCACAGAGAATTACATCACATGGATGTTGTATGGATTCTGAATCCTTAGCTTCAGTCAAATCAAAGGAATTATCTTTGGACTATGGATTCTTTTCATTCCTTCTGAGAATGTTCTGGTTTCTTTGTTTGCACAACTTTAGTTGTGGTTGTGTGTGACAAGAGGTTTTGCATTGCTAATTCATCGTCTATAAGAAGTAAGCTCAGAGGACTTTAATTTCACTTACATGTTGCTTCACAGAGTTTATAACACTGTGAAGGCATTCCAGAAATGTTTGTTTAGCAAGTGAAAAATACTAGGTACCTTTAATTTATTATTTGCCATAGTTCAGAAGTAATGATCTTTGCTTTTCCTTTCCATAGGTTATCTCAACCACTATTACTATTTACATTTTTAAATATAGTGATTATATAGATAAGAAAATTAGTCATATAATAACCGTCTCAAGGTGACAGAATTTTAGTGATTGAAAACTTGAATAAGGTCATGTAACTTTATATAGATTCCACTAGTTTAATTTTGCTACCCATTTCATTTCATCATTTCATCATCCTGTTAATCGTCAATTGCCTCGAGCAGGCCCCAGTAACGTCTCTTTCATCCTAGCCCTGAGATTATATTCAAGGCTCTTTAGGAGAATGAGACCCATCATTGTTACTGGTATTTGGCATATTTGGTAGGCCACGGGGAGTTTGCCAGACTCTACCCTGTGGGCAGGCTACATTCGATAGCCTGCAAGTTTGTCCAAAGTAGGAATGAGATAATAAGATGTCATAATGAAAAATTCTGATAAGATAAGGCATTTGTGGCCGCGCGGTTCCGGGATCTGGATTTTATAGTCTCTGAGTCTTGGCCGCTGATGGGGTTACACGGCGCCAGGGGGCCAGGTGGTGGGTGTGACCCCTGCCTGCTGAATTTGGAGGATCTGGATGGAAGATGCTCGACTCCAATCCGAGTAGGCTTGGAGGTCTCTGCCAGTACCTTCATGTGTGTGGAGAGTGGTCTCAGCATGGTGGTGGCTGGTCCTGGAGGTCTTCGGCTGCTGGAGCCCCGGTCGGGGCGGGGAGGAAAGCTCAACCTGCTCCCCTCCAAGGGGTCCCAGCAAGGGACACCCAGGCGCGGGGGCAAAAGACTGCACTGTTCTCGTCCGGGATCTGGATTTTATAGTCTCTGAGTCTTGGCCGCTGATGGGATTACACATAAAAAATCCATTTAAAAAACGGCCAACTAGTTTTCTTAAGCACTAGCTAATTCTAAAATTCTAGCTGAAAAACTTGTTGGATACAGCATAATTATATATTCTGCACCTCTTATTTTGATTCTTTATTCAGACAAGTGAGATAATCATAAAACTAGAGTTCAATAAGCATGTTTAAACTTGGAGTTTGCATGAAAATATATTAAGAAATAGATTTTGGGAATGAATCAAAAAACAGATATATAGTTCCATCAATGCTTTGTCTGAAATCAATATATTAACACTCCTGTTATTAAATTGTATAAATTGTGTTTATTCATCATGTTTCTATTGAAGTCGCCCAATAGGATATTATCACTATAAATGTAATAATTCAGTTCTTGAATGTATGTTTATGTCAAAAGTTCCATTGAGAATTGGAATTTTGATGACAAAAAAGTAATAAAAAAATCCTTTATTCATTTGTATTCAGTAAAACAAAATTATAAGTTGATGTATTTTCTCTTCCTCATGGTTAGAAATTTAGGTCTGAAGATTCTTTATTAAATTTATTTAATCATTTGAAAATATTCTATCTTTAGTGTTAGTGTCATTGCTTCAGTTTTTATTATACGTTTTAAGTATTAGATGCCAAAAATATAGGTTTGTGTATCATATGTAAACAGATAGCAGCTTTCAAGTTGGGAAGGGGATAGGTCAAATATCAAAATGATGTGAACATTTATTCATATCAGCTCTTAAACACTATGAAAGTCTTAGTGTCTTCTAAACTCTACAAATACAGGGTTCCCAAATTCATTCCATTAGATCCTTGCTCTGCTTTATATTCTGCAGAATCACTAACAAGATGTGGCAAAATACATAATTATTGGCAGAAAATATATTCTCTTGTTAGAATGGGAATTTAAGACAGACCTGCTTCCACATGGGGAGACATTTTGTAATTATGAGTCATAATACTTAAACATCACCCTAAGCTTTTATATGTAACTTGTTCAGGTCCAAACCAAGTCCAGATAATAGCCGACATAGAGAGTAGGTGTTATGAACATTAGTATGTCTGAAGCCACGTTTGTCCTTCATTTGCATTTTGAACCTTTTATGTGAGCAACATATAAGGAAAAATTAATACTGTTAGCACCAAAGCAGATATTCCTGCCCTGGTGAGACAGAGAGAGAGAGAGAGAGAGAGAGAGAGAGAGAGAGAGAGAGAGAGAGAGAGAGAGAGAGAGAGAAGAGAAGGGGGGAGGGAGGACTAGAGAGCAAGAGAAAAAGAGGGAAGTGAGGGCTTGGCGCTTCCTTTCATCTGATGCTGGACCTATCCCGAATCACTCTATTACTTGTTCTGATTGGCTACCTAGGTGAATATTTAAAGTGACCTGGCACTCCACACTTCTAGACCTGCTGTATCAATACCTATCTTGGCTAGTGTCTGATATAAGATATCTTCCTTTAATAGTTTAGTTTTTTTTTTTTTTCAGAAATCATTGACATTGATTGAAACATACGGGAAGTTTATACTGATTCAGTGTATCTAAGAAAATGTATACCTGTATGTCCTAATTCTATCTGAAAAGTCCATTTATCAGTGAATGTATCTTAGCCTTCTTCACTCTTAATTTAATTATATCAGTGTCATAGACACTATTGATTATAAGGTTAAATGGAAAGTCATATTTTCCTGCCAACATGGAATATGATTGTAAAGTATCTTTATCTCTGTAGCACATGGGTCACATTTAAGCACCAAGAGATGTTTATTTTAGAAATCCAGATGTGGACCATCATTATAAAAATATATTTTTTTAAAGAAATACATGGTATAAGTGGAAAAGAATATGGCAACTGGTATAAATAAATTTTTAGCTATACACTTTTAGCTAAACTTTGTAACTTCACTAAAACAACAGTTTCTAAGTGTTTCAAATGTTTTTTTTCCAGGTAGGTCATCTTAAATTGTCTTGACAACAATTATT
Source organism: Sorex fumeus (assembly GCF_029834395.1). Lineage (NCBI taxonomy): Eukaryota > Metazoa > Chordata > Mammalia > Eulipotyphla > Soricidae > Sorex > Sorex fumeus. The sequence continues at coordinate 14,981,825 of NW_026606064.1, forward strand.
TGGACAAATCACAGGAAATAATTCTTACACCATCTTCCTCACAGTTTAGAGTCAGAAAAACAAAGTTTGCTGTTAAATAAAAACAAAGCAGATATATTTAAAATTCACAAAAGGCAGGAGCTTATGATTAATTAAAAAGTTAAAGACTTTTTTTTTTCGAGTGTTTTCCACCACTTGATTTTAAATACAAGCTGCAATTCAACATTGTTCAATTCATTGCCTCTCTGGGGGGAGCATGCTTGCCTAGCAGGAGTTTGACAAATTTGGTAGACTCCTGATATATGGATTATATTTTAACAAAGGGATCAGCAACTCATCCAGCTACCTCTGGCTCTAGAGGGAAATAACACTTTTAGGTGGAAATCTGCAATATAGTTGGACATCTGCATAATGACTAAAATTAACATAGGTTTACATAGTACACAACTCCATTAGAATGTTGATGCTTCAGAGAGGAACAGAAGGTTGTAAATTTCCTAAGGGAAAAATCTCTGGAGGGTGAGAAGGCCTGAAATAAAATCGTTTCAATGTGAGAGGCATGTTGTGAATGGCTGAAAGGACAGGGGGAAATAAATAAACAAATAAACAAATACAATAACAGGACAGATGTGCTCTATTTTTTCCCTAACCTAACGATGAGCCAAGCTGCTCGGGGTTTATAGGACAGGCACCCTCTTAAGGATGCTAATAATATGCTAATAATAATAATGTCCTTTTCTCTTTTAGTTGGTGAAATGTGATGGTGCAAATTTACTCATAAGGATGACTATTATTTTATCTTGAGGCTACTTACTTATGGGAATGGGAAGGAGAAAAATCAGGAAGGACAAACAAACCAAATAGTAAATGAGGGAAGGAAGAAAAGAGGGGAGGGAAGACAAGAATAATCGAGAATGGGCAGGAAAGAAAGAAGACCGTGGTTTGTGCTTAGTTTTTTGGTTTGGGAGCCATAAGGCTGCGTCTCAAGTATTTCTACATAGAGGGATTCTAACTGAATAAAATTACAAAACGAAATAATGTCTCTCTCATAGGTGGGATATAAAGAAACTGGTAAGGAAATAAATGACTGAAACAATAAAATCTGCGCACTGGTCTACAGAACTGAGCTTACTGTGACACTGAGATGGGTCGGTTGTTGAGGCTGAACCTTGAAATAACGGTAGCACTGCACTATAGCACTGCCTTCCCCGTTGTTCATCGATTTGCTCGAGCGGGCACCAGTAACATCTCATAACAAATTATGAGACTTTTGTTACCGTTTTTAACATATTAAATACGTCACGGGTAGCTTGCCGTGCATTTACCAAGCAGGCGAGATACTCTCGGTAGCTTGCCAGGCTCTCTGAGAGGGACAGAGGAATCGAACCCGAGTCGGTCATTTGTGTGCAAGGCAAACTCCCTACCCGCTGAAACAAAGGAACACTAATACTCTGATGGAAGGTTTGGTGTTGGATCATAATATGGATTGTAGGTCACTATCACTAAAATACATATATTTAAAAATTACTCTAGCAGAGATTTGGAGCTTTGTCCAAATTTTCAGTCATATTGTCAAATGGGAATGATGCAGTAGTGATCCCAGGTGACTAATGTGGAGTGGGGAGGAGAGAATTAGCAGCCTCAAGAAGTGAATCTGCTGTTTTCTATCTATCCACCTCTGTCACCCAGGTATATTCTGGGGAAATCTCAGACTGATGAGTCTTCAGTGGACCTTGCTCCTTGCAGGAAGAGAAAGTCACCCTTCCATCTTACTCAGGCCTTCTGGGTTCTCACCTTTCACTCACAGAATAGAATTTCAGGAGGAGGTGAGCAGTGAAGTTAAAACAGGATTTATTTGTTAGTTATGAGAAAAGTGAGATGAGAGAGAGGGAAACAGGGAGGGAGGGTATTCAGGAACTGAGGCTTTATGAGAATCTTCCATTACTTATGACAATCAATGAAAGAAGAAAAGCTAAAACAGGCAGTCTTTGGCATTCTGTTTCTCAGGGTCTCTTTAATTTCTCCAGAGGGGATTTTTAATTGCTTCTGACTTACATGTCCAGTGTAACTTTTCATGATCTGTTGTAACTTCTGCAGTAAGGAGCCTTTAATCCCTAAAAATTGCAGGAAGGGACACCACCCTCAACCCTGGCAAGTGTCCCTAAAAATTATCAGAGTCATTACATTGGATGACTCCATCACTGAAGTCTGTGCTTCACCCGAAGTGTCCCTGGGGTCTGACCAAACAATAAAAAAAAGTTGTTGTTTTTTTCTTTATTTTATTAGCTTGCAGCATCTTCCCTTCCTAGTTATTTTCTGCATATTCTTAGTTTGTTTAGACCAGAGTCAGTTTGCTGACCTCATTAACATCTCAATTCCCTCTCTGTAATCTGTAGCCAACTCCCTTTGTTGACCAGAGCAGAGATAAGGGAAGGGTTCCTTCCTGAAGCATTGGTTGACTTTATGCCCTAATCCAAGAATTTTAGAAGTTCTTTAACTAGGGAGTTTCCATAAACCCCTACTCTGCACAGGCCAGAGCCCCACCACCCTACCAGGTAGCCATCTAGCCATATCTGATGTCTGTTGGTTTTCTTGGCGCAGTTGATCCCCACCACCCAATTTCTCAGGGAGCCATGGATTCAGGTTGGGACAAGGAATTGCTCTTTGCAAGAAAGGAAAGTCAGTCCTAGACCTTACCCAGGGTTCTTGTCTTGCCTCACAGAAAAGAATTTCAGGAGTAAACAGTGAAGTAAAAAAAAAGATTTTATTTGGAGGTTTTAGTAAGAGGAAGGAGGAAGGGAAAGTGATAGAGGGAAAGTAATACACTCCAGAGAGAATGCTGGGCATCTCCCAGGGCAGAGAGAGTCTTGAATGGACTTTTTTTGTTGAGCTTTTATATGGATATCTTCTGGGATTTCCTTGATCCGGAATGTTGGAAAGTCTTTTTCCAGCTGAACCAAAAGGTTAATCAGATTAAGGGAGGGGGATGAGAGTTCTAGAGGATTTCCCTTTAGGCCTTTCCATGGGGAAAGGGTCCAGTCTCCTCCTCAGGGTCTGCTGCTGAAGATCTTATCAGGTCTTGTTTCCTATATCTACATGGTGGATCAACCTTAGCACTTTACTTCCCAGAAATTTCCTTGTAAACCCAGGTGGCTTTATTACCTAGAAATTTCATAGTCAGGGGCCTTTCCCTGTCTATCTGCCTGACTACAACTGTTAAGTTGCCACTTAATGATGCCACTGGGGTCCGTGGGTATCTTACATGAACTGAGGAGAATGGTTGTAACCTCAAGAATTGAATCTGCTGCTTTTTTTTCTATCTACTTTAGTCACCCTGGAAACTGCTGAGGAAATCAAGGGCTGTGAGCTTAACTCCTTGCAGGAAATGAAAGTCAATTCTAGACCTTGCAGGCCTTTTGAATTCTCCCCCCCCCCCCCCATGAAAGAATTTTAGGAGGTATGCAGTGAAGTAAAAGCAGGTTTTATTTGTAAGTTTTGAGTAAGGATGTGAGGGAGAGATAGAAACAGAGAGATAGAGACAGAGTTCATGCTCAATAGAGAATATAGGCTTTCCAGAGAGAAAGCCCTAGTACTCATCCCAATGTTAAAGTATGAAGGTATGAAAGAGGGAGATGCAGCCAACACACGTGAACATATGTGCCCAAGCATCACATGAACTCAGGAGCAATACATAGATTCAGGCAGCGCATAGGCACAGGCAACATATACACGTGATTCCTTTCTTCAAGTTATCTTTTTAGACTTTTTTGACTTTTTAGACTTTTTCTAAAGATTCCCCACAAGAGACTTTCTACCTAGGTAAGAGTCCAGTCCTAAGATACTTGCCGAGAGGTAGAGTTGGAATAGCCTATGTTCTTCTTCAGCATTCTTTTCTTGGCCTTTGTTCCTTCAAGAGCTTCTCTGAGATAGAGGTCCAGCCTCCCCAAGTCTCTGTTGTTTCCTGGTAAAGGTCTTATCAGACTTTTGTTCCTGTGTCCACAAGATGGGTTTTTGGCAACCTTATGGCTATTGGTTTTAACCATTCCCAAGAACTCATTGCCATGGGGTGCTCTTCCTGCCTGCCTGCCTGCTTCAGGAATAAAGCAGTAATTTATAATGACATATCTCTGAAACTTTTCTGATATCATAATGCAATATTAATCCAAAATATCTAGAAGAGAAGAAGGAAATCACTTCTGCCTTTCTGTTAGTAGTGACATTGGGAAGTATGACTATATTTGTGAACAAAGAATGGATTAAGTGTAAAACTATCTGGGAAGGCCAGAGAGCTCTTCAAATTCCCCCTGTATAAAAGAACTTAGAGAAGTCATTCCTAAGACTTCTTCCACTAAAGAGTTCTCTTGCATTTTCTTTCTGTCACACAGCCTTCATAGTCTTAATTTTTCTCCCCTATGTAAAAGTCCATATATTTAAATATACTTAGGGTGTTTCATTCTTTTTTGGGGGGGGAAAGGGAGTTGGAAATGTTGGGTTTGATGCATACACTGTGGGTACTCAGGGACAATTTTTGGCTCTGTGTTCAGGAGTGACATCTATTGATGCTCAGGAGAACATAGGTAATATTGGAACTTATATCATGTTGACCGCATGCACTGCAAGCATCTTATCTTACTATGTCTCTGGCCTCAGCTATATTTGTATTAGTCAATCAGATCTATCCCTCTATTTTTAAGATTGATATTTGAAAACATAGTTTACTCCTAGAATTGATTTAAAGGCAGTCACATAAAAAGACAAATGGCCTCTAAGATGGAATTAAAGGATGAAGGCAGTCACAGACATTCTGAAATACTACAAATTGAATTTAGTTTTACTTAAGTAATAATGAAGGTAACATGTGAAGTAGGAAGAAGAAAGGTAGCCTTAAGAGAAATGTCTACCAGCCAGTCTTCCTCTTTCTTCTTTATCCACTTCTGTCACTTAGGTGAAGTTTAGGAATGAAATCTACTGTGAACACCTTAAATCTCACCAGCTTCATGTAACGGTTTTCAAACTACCCCTGATTTCCACTTGATCTTCACAGCATGACAGTTAATCCCCACCACCGGAAGAACATTTCAGGGAAATGTGACATTGATTGAAACAATAAATTGGCTCTTTTCAGGGAAAAAAATCAGTCCTAAACTCTGCTCAGGGGTATATTTATAAACATATAAAGTGATAATCTCAAGATAGAAAGGGTGTAGGCCAGAGAGATAGTATAGAGGGTGTGGTTCTTGCCTTGCACTGGGCCAAAGTGGGTTTAACTCCTAACATGCCATATTATTCCCTGATTTTTCCAGGAGTGATTCCTGAGTGATGAGGCAGAGATAGACCCTAAACACTGCCAAGTGTAATCCAAAAACAAATTTTACAAAGTTGAATAGGGTGATAAATTCAGACAAAATTTCAGATCAGTTGGATGGATAAGTAGCCAGATACACAAAGAGGGGAAAAGCAAGCTTCCTATCTTCTGTCAATTAAACTAGTTTTAATTATTTGCCCCTATCCTGGGGATTGAGAGATGGTACCCGGTCAAGGCATAAATATGTCTTATACCCAACCAACCACCGTTTCATCCTCAATGCTATGTTGTGTCCTGAACATCACCAGCTCCAGACTTGGAGCCCTCCAGTGTTACCAGAGTGACCCACATTATCCTTGGTACTGCATAGCCTAAGCACCACAGTATTCTTGGGCCATTACATCAATCATGAGCCTGGTTAGCCAACAGTTGTTGGAATGGGAGCTCAAGTCTCCTGAGCACTACTTGCGAGAAAATGAAAATAAAAGAAAGAGAAGGAAGGAATAAAGGAAAGAATAAAGGAAGGAGGAAGGAAGGAAGGAAGGAAGGAAGGAAGGAAGGAAGGAAGGGAAGGAGGAAAGAAGGAAGGAAAGAAGGAGAGAAGGAATTGTTCCTCCTTTCTCTCTAGTTTTTAGGCTGGTATGGTTCATTTCCTTAGACAACTAGTCCCCAAAATTACAGTAACATGCAGATGAATGGTTGTTGAGCCAGGCCCTGCTCCTGGCTGCATGGGAAATTGGAAAGAATCATTTGTTTAAGTTCTTTATTTCCACATATAAAAATGACAGCTCTGTACTATGCGATCCCTCTTTGCCATTCTATTGTACAGTGCTGCAACAACTTCTTTGTATACTTTTATTTGATTCTTAACCTGATTTTTCTAATCTGTGACTTTGAGCAGAATGCCTGCCTCACAAAGTGACTGAGGAATAACATAGAAACTGAGTTGATCCCCCACATAGATCTTTTTGATTCCTAAAGTTAGCTATCAAAACTTCATAGAATAAGTTCTGAGATTGAGAAGCATACAATCATGTGAATCAATTTGAGTACATTATTTTATAAAGTAAGTGGGGGAATCATGTGCCAAAGATAGATAAAACTAGCTTCATCCACACAGAGCAGGATATTCAATCAAACTGCTGCTGGATAGAATAAAAATTATTTAGTCTTAGATACTCTATGTTTTTTCCATAGAGCCAAAAATGAACAGAGATGAGTTGCAGACAGTGTGTCACAGTTTTCTATTGAGTTGGAGAAAGAAATCAAGATAATATGCCCTGTTAGGTGACACATGAACTGGATCCAAAGTTGGAGGTACCTTGTCGCTCCTGCTGGACTTGGTCTATATACATGTTCACCACTCACATATTCACACTCACACTCTAGCAGCTATTTCTGGAATTCACCATTAAGATAAGAAAAGCTGAAGGCCAAGTGAACCATACCCAATTAAGCCTTTTATCAGCTTTGTTTTGTTTTGGAGGCCACACTCTGTCACATTCAGAGCTTACTATTGTGCTCAGGGATTGCTCCAGACTATGGTGGAGGTCATAGACAATGCTGGGATTCAAATCCAAGTTGACCTTGTTCAATGCACACACCTTAAAACCTGTACTATCTTGGTGGCCCCTATCAGAAGGACAAAGGTGGGAGTGTGGTTCAGTGTTAGAGCCCTTGCCATTGAATATGTAAAGCCCAGGGTTCTATTCCCAGCACTATAACTCTTTGAATACAATCAGGAGCAACCCCCTGAGCATCATGCTGGGAACCGAGGACCACTGAGGATGATGGCCAGCCAAAACATCAATAGTCAAAAAGTTTTTTTCTTTAAAAAAATGGAAAAAAGGAGGACGAAGAGGAAGAAGACAAAAGGAGGAGGAAATAAAGAAGAGGTAGAAGATGAAAAGAAGGAGGAGAAGGAGAAGGAGAAGGAGAAGGAGAAGGAGAAGAAGGAGAAGGAGGAAGGGGGGAGGGAGAGGAAGAGAAGGAGGAGAAGAAGGAGGAGGAGGAGGAGGAGGAGGAGGAGGAGAAGAAATTTACAAAGCTTGTTTTGGGGAGTTGGAGGTAGAAGTGGTACAAAAACATATATTTTTACATCTGTTCCCCTAAGTTACCTATATTTGGGCACCATACCAAATTACTAGTCTATAGTAAATCACTAGCATATAGCAAATCTATCAGTGCTTTATTTTTTTTAAGAGCAATGAAATTGTGACAAATACATTAAGTGTCTTGTGAATACTTAAAAACCCATCAACTGTAGCTCAATTGCCTAGACTATTTTATAGATTTGGGACTCATCCTCTCATGAATTTCAGGGTATTTGCCCTTGCCTTTTGCTCTAAGCACTATTGTGTTTCTTTAACATGTGCTAAAGGAGTCTGGAAATTGCTGAACAAATTTATACATTTCTCTCCAGAGTTACATATTATCCTAAGGGGAAATTCTGTAATAGCACAGAATGACAATAGTTAAAACCAAGTCTGAGGCAAAATTACCAAAAGGTGTTTATTCATGAATTTGTGTCAAGGGGGCCCTTCTTTCACCACTTTGTTCTTAATTAATTGTTCAAAAATGGTGGGAAGGGAAGTAGATTTTATGTAACAAAATTAGAAAATACTGAGATCATATCTGACTGACAAGTATTCTACTAAGAGAGATTTTAGGAAAGATGTAGTGACTTTCTAATTGGAATCTTTGACAGGATATTCCAAAAGAAGAAAGTTGTTCAGGGTGAGGAATAAAGGGTTTTCTCTCATGGTCAATTTCCCCGAGCACAGACTTCTTTGCTTTTTTGCTGTCACGACATGCCATATCTTATAGGACAATGGGAAAGAGTGTGATGCTTGAAGGCTTTTTAATATAAAGTGGATAGCACTGCATTATAGTACTGTCCTCCCATTGTTCATCAATTTGCTCGAGCGGGCCCAATAACGTCTCCATGTGAGACTTGTTGTTACTGTGTTTGGCATATTGAATACGTCACGGGTAGCTTGCCAGGCTTTACCGTGAGGGCGAAATACTCTTGTAGCTTGCCGGGGTCTCAGATAAGGGCAGAGAAATCTAACCCAGCTCAGCCGGGCCAGCTGCTTGCAAGGCAAATGCCTTACCACTGTGCTATTGCTCAGTCTCATATAATGGGTGAGGGTTAACTAATAATATGGTACTCTGATGGACGTGAAATGAGTTTGTTCAGTTTACTTAAATGGGTTGTAATTCTAAACTAGATGTTTAGGTCAAAGCAATTCTGATTAAGGAAAGAAAAAGCAATATGAGTTTAAAGAATATAACCAGAATCATGACACATCATTGTATCACTCATATTATCAATATTTCCTTGGAATTCACCATAATACCCTTTTTTACCCTTTTACCCAGGAAAGAGTTAATGGGCAAAAGATATATTTTTTAAAATATATATTGATAACTGGAGCGATAGCACAGTGGTAAACTGTTTGCCTTGCATGCAGCTGGCCCGTCTGAGCCAGGTTCCATTCCTTCACCCCTCTTGGAGAGCCCGGCAAGCTACCGAGCGTATCCCGCCTGCACAGCAAAGCCTGGCAAGCTACCCATGACATATTCAATATGCCACACACAATAACAACAAGTCTCACAATGGAGACGTTACTGGGCCTGCTTGAGCAAATCAATAAACAACAGGAAGACAGTGATACAGTGACAGTGCTATTGATAACTGAAAGAACATGGTGATAATCGATGTTTCTTTCTAATACTTGAAGAAGGAAGAGTGTAAGAGCATATATTTGGTTTTCTGGTCTTAAACTCTGATCACCTTGACCTATAAGTCTTTCCCCAGTGATCTGAAAAAGGCTAATTAAAACATCTGCTATGCATATAGGGAAGACTTGCTTTAAAAGTCCATTTTATTGATTGAATTTATATATGTACAGAATATGTGTATATTAAATTAAAGCAGTGCTATGCCTGTAGTAATTTATCTTGGTGTTATTTTTTTTACCTTCTCAGGTTGTGTATTCTTTCGTATAATCCATCATATTAATTTATATGATTTCTACATTATATAAATATGTTTCATCAAGACTTTGTTGTCCTGACTTTCCCATAAATTAAATGTAAAACTATAGATTAGATGTAAAACTATATTGACATACACTATGATTATTTTTGGTGTGTTCATGCCCATTTATCTCCTGTTGGGGCTAGAGGAAACATCTAGGGGATTCTGGGGATCAAACCCAGGTGATCTATGTACAAAGCAAGTGCCTTATCCACTATATATCCACTCTTTGCATGCAGTATGATATTTTTTTTTGCTTTTTGGGTCACACCCAGCAATGCACAGGGGTTATTCCTGGCTCTGCACTCAGGAATTACTCCTGGTGGTGCTCAGGGATATCATATGGGATTCTGGGAATCAAACCCGGATTGGCTGCATGCAAGGCAAATGCCCTACCCACTCTGCTATCACTCCAGCCCCATGCAATATGATTTTTAAGAGAAAAATAGTTCTACCTGCAACTTTCTCATATACAAATAATAACAATGGTCAAAGGTGTGACTTTCAGGTTTTAAATCATATATCGGTGAACATTTATTTAGCATTATATATTACTAAGCATCTTTTATTTTGTTTTAATTAGGGACTACTGAAAGAACAAGATAACTGATGTCGAGTAACAGTATGGAAGCATCCTGACTGCTTTGGAGTCTCCATAAATTGAGTGGATTCAACTTTTGCAAACAGACAAATGGTTCCATGAACAATTTGCTACAGGTAAGTGAGACATATAATTTACTGCGTTAAAATCCTTCAAAGATTCAATGACTGTGGGGTTGTTAATTGCATTTCAGATGATTATAATGTTCCATCGGTACAGCTGACAGCTTCTCTTCCCTCCCAAATGTACACATGTGGATACCAACATATGGCTAAATGTCTGGCCATTTCATCTTGTTCATTTGGGCTTTAGTCATTTACAAAGGGAGGAAGCAGGAGGAAAAAGTACCTACCTCATAAAACTTTTACTAGTGGTGATTTATGCAGAGGGGCGGGAGTCAAACTGCTCCTGGAGCAGATGTTTCTTTGCACTGCCCCGGGAGTTGAAAGACTGGCAGATTGGTCTGCCCAGGGTTCAGAATAAAACAAGCAGACAAATGGTGATGTGCTCCTCTTTTTTTTTGAAACCGGGGCAGCAGGTAGGTCATTAATATGGAACAAAGTGTTTGGGAAAGGGAGCTGACTTTTTATTCTTCCTTTGAAAACCTGGTGAGATTGGAAAGCTTGATGTGACAGCAGGGTAGTAGATACCATTGGGCTATTGAGAAAGTGGAACTTGTGTGTGTGTGAACCAGTTAGGAAGAGTAAAAGTCCAAGTGACTCACACAGGCAGCTGTTTATGAACGGGGTGGGGGTTATGGCAACCTCTGTAGCTAAATGTTGTATCTACAATGGTCAAAGGCACAGAGCCTGGAGGTAGTAGTTTTCCTGCACTGTTCAATGGAAATAATCTACTGGTTCACCTGTTGGGAATCATAGATTTGAAAAGGCAAAAAAAATCACATTACAGTGGCATTAAATTCTATCTAAGTGGTATGTGTCTACTTGGAAAACATTGAAATCTGTCATGCCGTTTTATACATTCATTCTAGAGTAGAAACTTGGTAAGAACCTAGAGCCATAGCAGGAGGAATGTTCATATATTTTCCTGTTAGTATTTTGCTCTCTTTGGATTGCATTATACAACAGCTATTTGTTCTAAATTCAGAAGCCAAAGATTTTCCCAGAAGCAAATCTTTCTTCTTCTATCAGCTTCTTCACATGATGTCAGTGAAGGTAAAGACATATCAGATGCCCTGGAGTCCACTCTGTTTCAAAACTCACATAAGAACATAGATGCTGAATTGTCTTTTAGCCTGTAAAGTGCTCTCTGAAAATGAGGAGGCAATGGTATGATAGACACATTCTTGAAGTTCTATAATATTTTTCTCACATGTGAGACTCTCATTGACTCTTTCATTGACTCTGATTTTAGTCCTTCCAATGTTAGCACGAGTTTAGCTGCTCATTTTCAGGGTCTCCTGTTCATAGAAACTAAAGTCCAAAGCTTATCGTGGAATAGTAAAATAATTTTGCTGATAATATAAGTGGAGTTGTTGAAACAGGATGATTAGAGGGCAAAACAAAATAAAGATGAGTTCTAGGATGGTCTTTTCATTTTGTTTTGCTTTGGGGCCACACCCAATGATGCTCAGGCCTTACTCCTGGCTCTCCACTAAGGTGGTTCTTGGGGGTCATATGGAATACTGGGGATTGAGCCTGAGTTGACTTTGTACAAAGCAAACACCCTCCTTATGCACTGTCTTTGAAGCCCCAGGGCGAGTGTATATTATTCTAGTGAACAACACAACTCATCTTGTTTATAACTTTTCTTGAATTTCCATTTCATGTTCTGTTGTTGTTTCTCTTCTATTTCTCCACCCCACACTCAATTCCCTTCTCTACCTCCATAACTTTTCTGTATCTAATCTAATTGCTTTCCTTATATTTTCTTAGAGTTGTTCTTTGTCTGATTTCTCCTTAAACTTTGCCTCTCAGGAATTATATAGTCACATTCCCTTCATTTAACTTAAAACCATGCTTTAACTGTTTGAAGCCCTTAGTTTTACACTCAAAAAGCAGAAACACAAGTTAGTTTTAACAGATTGTATTTAAGAATGGTGAACCAGGTACTAGAGACTTGAACAAGTGTAAGTTCAGAAAACGTGGGTGCACGGGACATGAGCATTCTGTGGCTGAGAATCATTTCCCCAGCCAGTCAATGTGACAGATGAATGAAGGAATGGGGAGATAGGCTGGTTGTTGGTCAGTTTATTTCTCTCTCTTTTACTTATATCTCTCTCTTTTTTAATTTTTATCTTTTACTTCTCTCTTACAGCTTCATTCTCCTTACTTCTCTCTTGCAGCATAGATGTTTCTCCCACAGGGCAGTTATTCGTCCTTCTACTTTCCTACAGCATAGTTATATAGAAATCATGAAGGTTAGTGGTACACATAGGTGGGATTGAACATTATCATAGCAACAAACAGATGTAAAGGCCTTCCTTCAGTGGGAAGTTCTCCTAGGAGATTAACTCAAGGACGAAATCTCATCTGAGGGTTCAGTACTCGAGATTTCTAGGAGATCCACTCACAGATGGGATCCCATCTAGAGTGTATTGCTTTCTCCTTTCCCCAGTTACTAATCCATTTAAACAATCATATTGGATACTAATATTTCTAGTCATTTTGTATGAACACAGTAAAAGATATATTATCTTAAAGGTTAAGTAAAAGATATATTAAGCTTAAAGGTAATATCTTCCTGGGATCATCTCACTATATATTCCAGATCATAGTCCTTAGGTTAGTCTTTCCTAAGGACAACAGAGTTCTCATTCAGTTACTTTTTTATGGGTCACTACAGAGTTTGTTCCATGACTGTGCTTGTAACTTAACTCCCATGTCATGAGAACATAGCATCAACTGTCTTCCTGTATTAGCAATGGCCTTATACAAAAAGACCATTGCTAATACATGCAAAGAATACAAAGGAAACAGAATAGCAATGTAGGATTATTAGTGCCTGATGGAATTGGGTGTGTCTCAGGAGCATGAGCCCTGTGGTGGGAGAAACTCATTCATTTTCATTCATCATCCTGTTAATCGTCGATTGCCTCGAGCAGGCCCCAGTAACGTCTCTTTCATCCTAGCCCTGAGATTATATTTAAGGCTTTTTAGGAGAATGAGACCCATCATTGTTACTGGTATTTGGCATATTTGGTGCACCACGGGGAGTTTGCCAGACTCTGCCCTGTGGGCAGGCTATATTCGATAGCCTGCAAGTTTGTCCAGATGTTTTGATAAGATGTTCCGGGAGCTGCATTTTGTAGTCTCTGAGTCTTGGCCGCTGATGGGATTACACGGCGCCAGGGGGCCAGGTGGTGGGTGTGACCCCCGCCTACTGGAATTTGGAGGATCTGGGTGGAGGATGCTCGACTCCAATTCGAGTAGGCTTGGAGATCTCGGCCCCGGAACCCGCGTGGCTTTGTCCCTCTGCCAGTACCTTCATGTGTGCGGAGAGTGGTCTCAGCATGGTGGTGGCTGGTCCTGGAGGTCTTCGGCTGCTGGAGCCCTGGTCGGGGTGGGGAGGAAAGCTCAACCCGCTCCCCTCCAAGGGACCCAGGTGAGGAACAGCCAGGCGCAGGGGCAGGAGACTGACTGCACTGGTCTCGTCCGGGAGCTGCATTTTGTAGTCTCTGAGTTCCAAGCCTACTCGAATTGGAGTCGAGCATCCTCCACCCAGATCCTCCAAATTCCAGTAGGCGGGGGTCACACCCACCACCTGGCCCCCTGGCGCCATGTAATCCCATCAGCGGCCAAGACTCAGGGAGAAACTCATTAAACCTAAACTCTACAGAAGGAGTGTCACATCCGGCGCTGCGGGTCCGAGCCAGGGGAAGGCCGTCAGGGTGAAAGCAACGCTCGAGACACACAGGGCTCCGTCATGCAGGAGATGGTGAAGGATCTCTGTTTATTGTTTCACACCACAGGTATTTATCCCCCCTCCAAGTCAGGCAGGAAAGGGGAAGAGGCAAGCAGTGGGGTGGGATGAGTCACGCACTGTCAGTCAGTTGATAGCCCCCCTGGCCCTCATAACCTTTACATGTGTCTCAAGGTAGTGGCTGCCACATCAGGCTTAGACATAACCACAGAGGACGTGCTAAACCGAGGGTACGCTCTAGATAAACATTTACAAGCTGGGATATTTCCCAAAACTGAGGCCATGCTGTTGATACCAGGAGGTTGCCCATAATGTGAGTGTGGGGGAGGCAGCAGATCAGGCATCCATTTTGTGCCAGGAGGCAACAAAAGAGTAAGAACAAATCAATATTATCCAACAAAAAGGTAAAAGGGGGCACAAAATTCTTAGAGGCTGGTCTCTATAAGGAGAGGCTACTGAGGCAGCAGGGATAGTAGGCATGAGTTTGAAAGGATTAGAATTTGGAAAATAGGAGGAGAGTCTGTTCTGGACAGGAATAGAGGGTAGGGCTGTGGCCAGCAGTGCAGAAGAACATGAGAAGCTCATGATGACTTGGGTCTGATATTTCTGTTCCTAAGCAGAGTTATGCCAGTCAACTTGGTGTGGTACCCAAACTTGGGACCACATGAAACTGTTACTCAGAGATTTGAGGGGGATACCGTGCAGCCATTATTTCAGTTTCCTGAAGTAGAAGAGCTTCACAGACAGATCCAGGGCCATATCTCTGAGGAGTTAGTAGGAAATTAGTGCTTTTCAATAGCTGGATGAGGAAACAATGAGGCTGTGTCTGGTGTGTAATTAAAAATGCAAATATAAACTGTGAACAGCTCCTTTGTAGAATGTTGCTCTCTGGAAAAGGAAGCCGGTTTCTACTTTCCCTTGGAACATTTAGTCTTTGTTGGGGAACAGTTTCTTCCCAACATGCCCAGACATGTTTGCGCACCAGACCCTGACAGATGCTGGACGAAGGATGACGGTGTGCCTGGAGAGACCACTCTGGGAGGCAGCTGATGGCCACTCACTTTATTCCCAAATACACATATTTTATAGAGGGTCTTGGCTTAAGAAGATGTCCCAGTCACATAAAGTTTAGCATTACTGACCTATCACCTTTGCAACCCTGCTTGCCCCAGCCCAATTCCAATTATGGGTAGATAGGAATGCAGTTAGGTAACAATTTTGGGGAATGAGACTCAATACTGGATACCTGGTGCTTGTAAAATGCACCCAGACACTCCCTTCTGGGCCCCTATGCAGGGACATGTCTTATCTGCTATGCAGGAACAGATCTCTTCTGCTCTGGTGCCTGTTGCCATGCTCCATAAGTCTTCTTCCAGCTCTATCTTTTGGCAGCAACAGGAGCTGGCAAGGAGACATGCTCTGTGGAGGTACAGACTCACAACCTCAAAACAACCCCGTGGAAGACAGATTTGAAGTGAGAGCAGTTAGTACATAGCATATTCCTTGGTTTTTGGCTTTTCAATTTATTTCATGGGCCAGACCTGGCTGTGCTCATGACTCTGTGACTAGGGATCACTCCTGGAAATACACAAGAGACCATATGTGGTGCTGGAGTTTGAACTTGGATAGAATAGATGTGAGGCAAGTGCCTTATCCACTGTCTTAATTCTCTGTCCCAACAGATTCTTTGTGTATGTTTGTCTAAAGATCTGTGTTTGTTTAATACTTTAAAAGAAAGAAAGAATCAGTATGGCTCAATTAATCTGTCCACTGAGATCTCAGATTTTTTATTTAACTTGATTATATGCTGGAGTTTTGGACTTGTGCCACTCTTGGTTTCATCAGATGACATCAGATTCTGGCTTGAAAGAGAACGCAACAGAAAGCAAAGCCATTTAAATATCCTGGTGCTAAACTGTAGAGAATTCCTTAAAAATCAACTGAGGACATGCGTGTGCCTGATATGTAAGATATTAAATAAGTCCGTGTAAAATTGCTGATGACTGAATTTTGAGTTCAGATTTTTATTGTTGGACAGGTGAGATGATACAGTGATTATGGCACTTCCTTTTAACATGGTCGACCCTGGTTTGATGGTAACACATAAGTTCCCCAAGCACTGTCAGGCAAAAGCCTGAGCATTGTCTGTCTCCTACCAATATATAAATATATCAATATATATCTATATATAATCTGTATATATATAAAACGTGTATAGATAGATAGATAGATAGATTTTTCACCATCGAGGCATGATTGAGAAAATGAAGACAATAGTGGAGGAAAGGTGACAGTGGTTGTGGAATGGGTGTCAGAATATTGAATGCTTACAAAAAATCATCATGAGCAACATTGTAAACCAAAATGTTTAAATGAAAGTGGGAAAAAAACCCTAATGCAATATATATATATATAGTACTGAATCCTATAAATAAATATATATAGTATTAAGCCCTATATTTAGTGTATTAAACCCTATAAACCCTATAATATATCATGTATATAACATTTATACTTCATGGTCATAGTTATGGTCCTGTCCTCTCTCTGTTCATTGATTTGCTTGAGCGGGCCCAGTAACATCTTCATTTGGAACTTGTTGTTACTGTGTTTGGCATATTGAATACATCACGGGTAGTTTTCCAGGCTTTGCCGTGTGGATGAGATACTCTTGGTAGCTTGCCGGGCTCTCCAAGAGGGGCAGAGTTGTTGAACCCCGCTCAGTGGGGCCAGCTGTGTGCAAGGCAAAAGCCCTACCACTGTGCTATCACTCCAGCCCAACATTTATAATTATAAAATATAAATATATTTTATATAAATATATATTTTGTTTAAATTTTTCTAAATGAATATGCACCTTTATGAGAGAGCAGGGTAAGGTCCATGGTGTTTAATTCTCCTTTTCCTCTACTGATGCTGTTTTATAAACTATATCCAATAATAAAATCAGAATAGTGCCAATCCCGTCAAGAGTCTTTCTATTGCCATAAGGTTTCCTCTTGTTGCCTTTCTATAGTTACACATGCTCCATTCCCACCTCCTGCTTCCTTGGTTAGGTAGGAAAAAAACTATTAGTGTGCACTCAGTTTATGATTTTGTTATTATAGTAATGTTATATAAATGGAATCAAAGATTATACAACATGTTGTTTGTCATTTTTTTTATTTAACATATTTGTCAGGAAAGTTGTTTTAATTGGGTAGTATTTTAAGTAAAGGAACACAACTGTTTGTTTAGCATTCACCTGTTCAAGTATGTTTTCATTGTTTCCACATTGAAAGTATTATTTATAATAATAAATAAAAGTTCTAAAAGCTTTTATTGTAAACCCTGGTGTTTAAATAAAGTGGGGAAAAAACTTAATACGATATATATAATATCAAACCCTATAAATAAATATATATTGTATTAACCTTGAATATAGCATATTAAGCCCTATAAATATATATGTAAATATAAAATAGACATATAAATATTAGTCACAACAATCACAACCATCCTGTTATTCGTCAATTGCCTCGAGCAGGCCCCAGTAATGTCTCCTTCGTCCTAGCCCTGAGGTTTTTTTAAAAAGTGCCATATTCAAGGCTCTTTCAGAGTTAGGAGAATGAGACTCATCATTGTTACTGGTATTTAGCATATTGGGTACACCACGGGGAGTTTGCCAGACTCTGCCGTGAGGGCAGGTTACATTTGGTAGCCTGCCAGTTTGTCCAAAGTAGGAATGAGATGATAAGATGTCGCATGGCTGCGAATGCGGCTGCATGCTTCTGGGAGCTGGGTTTTATAGTCTCTGAGTCTTGGCCGTTGATGGGATTACACGGCACCAGGGGGCCAGTTGGTGGGTGTGACCCCCGCCTACTGGAATTTGGAGGATCTGGGTGGAGGATGCTCAGCCCCAATCCGAGTAGGCTTGGAGATCTCAGCCCTGGGACCCGTGTGGCTTTGTTCCTCTGCCGGTTCCTTCAGGAGTGGAGCCTGCGGCTTAATTTGACTCAACATGGGAAACCTCACCTGGCCCGGACACGAACAGGATTGACAGATTGATAGCTCTTTCTCGATTCCGTGGGTGGTGGTGCATGGCCGTTCGTAGTTGGTGGAGCGATTTGTCTGGTTAATTTTGATAACGAACAAGACTCTGGCATAAATATTAATATCATATATAGAAGATAAAAACAGATATATTTTTAATTTATCTACAACCTTTTATATGAACATATTTTTATCATCTGCTGGATTGTACGATGATCCATATATAGGAATGTTTTCACAATCTGGTTATATATATAATTAATATTTAATATCGCATGTAAATTCAAGCATGTGGAAGTAATATGTGGATACATTGTGAAATAATGTTAACTGCATTAAGATTAGTTAGATTATATAATTATCATTTTGTTGTCATGACAAGAACATTTGATATCTACTCTCAGCAATACTGTCTAATACAGAAGCTCATCTCCTGGCCTAGTTGTAGAGACTCATAAATAAACCTTGAAAGAGATCAACTTGTTGCAACAATTTCTCAATTACCTGGTCCTGGCTGAGACCTTCAGGGCAGTCCTGGAAGGGAAGCAAGCCAAGTTCTCATCCTACCAAAGCCCTGGTAACCACACTCACAGTCCAACAGCTGTTGCCATCTATGCCTCTGGCTGTACTGTCCAGTAAATATTCTGAATTTTCGGCAGTGCATGCATGGCCACAACATCTCCAAACTCCCAGTAGAAGCACACAAGATTTGACTGGAGTGTTACGTAGACACTGACTAATTTCAACTAATAAATATGTTAACACAGTAGGCTCTGCTTGCAACAATAGCTTAGTAAATCTCAGACAAGGACTTCATGTCCCCATGGTGAGATAAACAATTTTCACAAATTTTCTTTAACTGATTTTTTTTGTTGTTGTTGTTTCATTAGGTGTTTTGTGGAAACAAGCAATAGAAAATTAAATCATTGTGGAGCTGCTATGGGGGCAGACTTGAGGGGTGGTTGTGAAAATGGAATCGATGGCAGAGGGAAGGTGACAGTGATGGGCTGGGGTTGGTGTTGAAATACTGAATGCCTGTAAAAAATCAACATGAGCAACTTTGTAAGACACGGTGTTTAAATGAAGTGGAAAAAAACACCCTAATACAATATTTTTTATCTATAGTCATCAGACTCTAAATTAGATCAATAGAACTTTTTTTTTTTTTTAGAGGACATCTATATTTTCAACCAGTATCTGCCCATTACTCCTCACCCAGATTCTGGCAACAATCAATCACTGCACTACTATATTTTTCTGTAAGTTCAGCATTTCTGAGCTACTTCATTTTTTATGTGATTCTTTTAAAATTCATATATGTTGCCACAAATGGCGGTTTCATATATTTATGACTTAATGTATCATATCACATATTTGGTTTTACCTAAATCTCTCTAACATGGGCTGGAGCGATAGCACAGTGGTAGGGCGTTTGCCTTACAAGTGGCCAACATGGCCGACCCAAGTTTGATTCCTCCGCCCCTCTCGGAGAGCCCGGCAAGCTACCGAGAGTATTGGATATGCCAGACACAGTAACAACAAAGTCTCCAATGGAGACGTTACTGGGCCCGCTCGAGCAAATCGACGATCAACGGGAGGGCCTTTACCTTTACCTCTCTAACATATCTGTGTGTGTCTACATATAGACATTTCAACATTTTCCTTATATCTTCATTCCGCTTTTGATAGTTTATTCTTCCTCTGTCTTAGTTCTTTTGTTTTTTTGTTTTGTTTTGATTCGGGGGAGACTCCCAAGCCCAGGAGCCCTACTGATGATTCTCAGCCAACAAGACTAGCAGTTCAGTGCAAGGGCCTAAGGAAGAGATGCTGCTCTGACCCGGAAATGCCAGAGATACCCAAGACACTTGTAGTGCTGAGTACAACAGGCTAGCTCCAGCAATGCATATGGGACTCTGTGGTAGCAGGAATCAAACTCAGGCCTGACACATGCAAGGTATTCACCCCAATCACTGTATTATCTTCTAGACTTTGATAAGAGCTACTCAGCTGGAGAATGCTGTGATAAATGTAGTTTTGATTTGCAGTTCCCTGATGATTCATGACTTCGAGCACTTTTTTATACTTTCTTTGTTTCCAAAATTCTGCTGTTTTTCATTTATCTCTACAGAATGTTTTCTTTTGCTCTAGTGTCGTTTTTCTGACATCATTCACTGGTTTCATTGTGATCACTCTTAGGTGCCCGAGCATTTGTAAAGCAATTATTTGTGAAGCAACAATGGCATCTCTATTAATTTGTGGTTGGTTAGTCACTGGTTGTTGACAGTGCTTCTTTAGTTGTATCCTATTTTCCTGGTTCTTTGTGGTCCTAGTAGTTTTGTGTAGGTATTTGTTCTTTTTTCTCTTGTTTTTCTTTAAATTTATAACTATGGCAGCAGTTCTCTCTCTCTCTCTCTCTCTATATATATATATATATATTATATATATATACTTAATTTCTACATATTGAAATACTATGATTTACAAAATTATTCATTATATAACTGCTTCAGGCATACAATTATTCATAATATAGTTGTTTCAGGCAGCCCACTGGTGGCGGATCGGTTCCCACATAAGTCCCACCACCAGTGTGATCATCCCTCCACCAATGTAACTCTTTTCCCTCCCATACCTTCCCTGCCTGAACTTTTAAACATGAACATAATGAATTTATCTCACATCGCTTTCTCCAAGAAAACTAAAAGGAATAGCAAATAGAATGATCAGAAGCTAAATCAATAAAAGTCCATTTATGATGACTGTTTTCTATATGATTTTAGCCTACATAAATGCTAATTAAAATCATTGAATATGGTAGAATGTAGTGACAACTCTCATTTACATTAATAAGTTTTGAACTCTGATATCTGAAATACATTGCGTTAACCTTTATTTTGTATGTGGGTCTCATTGTGACATTCATTCCTGCAGATTATATTTCTTTCCTGAAGATTTTGAGATAGAATGACAATTGGCCTGTGGAGAGAATGTACTGTGACACAGGTGTATTGTGTACCTGTGTGCCTTGTAATGTCCAGTCTAATTATGCAGGGTTCTAAAGGAGGGGCATATGAGAGCCCTGGGTCTAGGACTCCAATCCTAGGAGCTTAGACAACCATATTGACACTGGCATGGCTCTTGGTGAATACTGTAGCATATCACTCAGTGACATCAATGTGAGAGGTAGGGACTTGAGGAGAGGGCTTAGTGGTGCTTACAAGTCTAGCATGGTACAAGGGCATGCAAAGGTGTGAAAAAAGTCAGTGATGTCTGTATTCTGGGATGGAGGACCAAATAATACTTTATGCTAGAGAGAAACCATATATATATATATATATACATGTATATATCACTTTATCACTTCATATCCCATTACTCATCGATTTGCTCAAGCGGACGCCAGTAACGTCTCCATTTGTCCCTGTCGTGTTCTAGTGTAGTCCAATGGCATCTTCTCATTCTAGGATCACAAAGAGCCTCAAACCGAACATTCAGGGTCTTGATGAAGAAGTCTGACCATCTCATAGGTGGGCAGCCATGCAATCTATTGACATCCTATGGAATCCAGTCAGTAATGGTTCTAGTCCAGAGGTTGTCTCTAAATCTCATTATGTGTCCAGCCCATCTGATTTTTGACGCCTTAGCAAACAAGACAGCGTCCCTGATTCTTGACCATTGATGGAGGTCGGAACTCTGGATTCTTTCTCTCATTTGAGTAAAGCATGACACTCCAAGCATAGCTCTTTTGATTCCTCTTTGAGAGACCCAAATAGTGTTCTCATCCTGTTTTCATAGGGCCCAGGTCTTTGAGGCATATGTTAATGCAGGAAGAACAGTGGAGTCAAAGAGATGTGCCCGGAGTTGGAGGTTCTTCATTTTCTTAGCTATTTCTTTGATGCTCTTGAAGGCATTCCAAGCCGCTCTCTTCCTCCTGTGCAACTCAGGAGCCAGGTCATTTGTCATGTTGACTTCTTGACCTAGGTACACATAACTGTTGCTTTCGGAGATGGTTGTTCCATTGAGAGTGAATGGAACATCAGGAACAAGACTGTTTGTCATGAACATTTTCTTTGTGAGATTCAGCTGTAATATATAAAGAACTCATGGTTCCACATTCACCATTTTAAGTCGGCCAGCATTTGTTCCGCTTGGCTAATGTTTGGTATTATTAGAACGATGTCATCAGCAAAGTGGAGGTGGTATAGTTGCTGACCATCTATCTTTACTCCCATTCCTTCACATTCTAGCCATCGCATGATGTTTTCAAGGGTGGCACTGAAGAGTTTTGGTGAAATAGTATCACCCTGCCAAACCCCTCTCTTGACATCGATGATCACTTCTTTGTAGAATGGTGATATCCTGATATTGAATCCGTAATACAGCTCACAGAGGATCCTGATGTATTGAGTTTGAATGTCCTGATTGGCTAGGGCTTTGATGACCACTTCCGTCTCAGCAGAATCAAAGGCCTTCTTTAAATCAATGAATGTTAGACAGAGCGGCATCTTGAACTCCCTAGAAACCTCAATAAACTTGGTTATTGTGTGGATATGGTCAACGGTCCTGAATCCTTTGAGAAACCTGGCTTGTTCTCATGGTTGTCCTTCATGTAGTGTTCTGCCAATCCTATTCAGGATGACTCAAGTGAACAGCTTGTTGATGACAGACAATAGGCGGATTGGGCGATAGTTGCCAATGTTATGGATGTCTCCCTTCTTGTACAGTTGTACAGTAGTACAGTCCTGCTGGTTTTCCATTGGGACGGAACCTTGCATTCTGACAGGTAGCGTGTGAAGAGCCAAGCCAGTGTTTTGATGAGTACTTATGGTAGATTCTTCAGGTGTTCAGGTATGACCTTGTCTGGGCAGGTGTTATTCATTTGTTTACTGACAAGATGGCGTGTTGGATTTTGGAAGGGAGAACGTGGGGAATGACATATCCATTCTGCATGTCATATATATATGACATCACAAGCATCAAGGCCAAGACCAACAACAAGGACCATACCTAACTGTGTGTATCCTGACATGTACATCTGATCTATCAGTTTGTAAGCCTATGGAAACAGGTCTTGTCCAAAATGTGTGTGTGTGCATTCATATATATATATATATATATATATAGAGAGAGAGAGAGAGAGAGAGAGAGATTGAGCATGAGAGAGAGAGGAAGTTAATAGCACTTAATGGGGTATAAATGAGAAAGAAAACATACTCTTTCCTCTTGGAAATATATTCATTAAAAAATTGATAGAACTAAATCTATATGTTCAATAATATGCCAGGCAATGAGGAGGGATAAATATGCCATACTTATGTCATACCTATGATATGGACCTAAATAACAAATTACAAAAATAATTTGATGAATAAGTACATATCAAATTATATAAAAACATGAACAGTACTAAAATTGAATGACAATCATTACCATAACTATAATACACAGAGTAAAATGTGTTCTTTTATCTGCTCAAAACAAGGCAGTGCCTTATTCAACTGTGTGCTTCTAATGCCTCATGTAGCACATTAGTCATCATACATGACTTGCTATAGAATTTAGCAAAGAGAGAGAACACTTTGAGTTTCTGTGAAATGACGTCTTATTTTTTTTTTTGCAAAAATTCCACAGAAAAAGCAGTACTATAGCAGGTATATTTAAAGTATTTTCAAATTTTATGTATTTTTAAACAATTAGGTAATACTTTATCCATAAAAATCACTTCAATCTTCTGTGAAATAATGTCCTATGTTTTATAAAAATTCTACAAAAAAGTAGTTCCATAACGTTTATAATTAAAATATTTTCAAAGTTTTGACCTGTTCCCCCTGGTGGCTTGGTGGCTGCCATCCTCCAGAGGCCATAGGACAGTCAGGTTTGGGCATGCAGTGACGAGACACACAGGGCCTCACGGGATGGGAGTGGAACCGGCCCTTTTCTCCCCGTCTCAACGAGACTCTGAATCACTGCTCACAAATGGCCTCTCTGGCTCCTGATCAAGGTGCTTAACAGCCATGATCCCAGAGACTCAGGAACAAATCTCAGAACCCAGCAGGTTTTGGCAGAAATCCCTCCAGATTTAATTGTTAAAATTTCAGAATTGCAAAATCGTGTGGCCACTACTGCGGCCACACAACATCATATGTTATTCATAATCAGCAATAGAAAACAAATTGTCTATGGTTGCCTTTTTGGCATATCTGAGTTTTGGGTTAAAATCCCAAATAATAATGGTGGGACCGATGTAGAAATTTTGAATGTAATCAAAGTAGAGAGAGAGAGTAATGTAGAAATCATCTGCCCCACAGGTAGGGGTAGGGTGTGGGATGGGGGGTACACTGGGGTTTTGGGTGGTGGAAAATAGGCACTGGTGAAGGGATGGGTGTTTCATCATTGCATGACCGAGACTTAAACCTGAAAGCTTTGCAACTGCTCTCACAGTTACAAAAATGTATTCAATAAATATATTTATACAAAGAGGGAAAAAAAGTAAGGTGGAGTTCATACCCTATTCAATCAGCCTAATCAATAGCTGAATAAATAGCAATACTACATTAAAAAATAAAATATTTTCAAATTTTATATTTTTACCAATTCGATAGTACTTTATCCCTAAAAATAGAGAGGCTAAATAATCTTATTTTGTAAAAACATAGGGAAAAGATATATATATATATACATATATATACGTATGTATATATACTTTAAAATATAAGATCAAGTACCCTTTCTATCCCATTATACACACTTTCATCTCAAATGCCAGCTTCAATTGCTTCATTTATTACCTTATTTTGAAATGCCCTGTCTCTGAGTCTAATGCCAATCTTACTGACTCCATTACACAAAGGAAAAAATAAACAACAGGAATGAATTTTCAAAAATAAAAGCATGAGCTATGCAGGTGATTTAACATGCTATTCTTTAAAATAAGCATTAATGCTAACTTTAAACAAAACCCCAGGAAGACTCACAGTTTCATCACTTCATTATAAAGTCTTTTGTGCTGGAGATCACATAAGCAATGTGGTTTGAGTTGCCTGAAAAAGTAACTTTGTTCACAAATATGAGCCCCCCAGACATAAAGGTAGAAGTACAGTTAACTGATTTCTCAATACTTTATCCCTGGATGGAGAAAATGTGAATCTTTCAGAACCAGCAGAATTTGGATGGAAAACAATTATGAATCTTAGTGCTAAGAAGTGTTGCGCCAGAAACACATCATAGTAATGCAAGTCAATGGGTCTTCTACAAACACAGAAGAGTTCTGTTTATCTTAGGCATATAAAAATACTTTCTGACCTACCCCACCAATTCTTGAAACACACATGACTTTGACAGTGTATTTGATAAGGCAAGGGCTCACTTAGAGTACTTCTGACAGGAAATACTCAGATGATCAGTTAAACAAAGACTTCTCTTTTGGTTGACATCTTGGTAAAAGGTTTGCAGTTTGGGTGACAAATGTTCCATTAGTGACTAGTACTGTAGAAAAATTGAAACAAGTGAAGTTTGAAGTAGGGTGAGTTGTACTTAGACAATTTTCAGTGAAGGATAAGAATAAGAATAGCATACTGAAATAGACTTTATTCTTGGTACACCATGTTTCATGGAAATAAATTCCCTTTGAAGAAAAGAAACCTCAGTGCTCATACTGTTAAAACTTAAAAGAATTTTGAACCATATGGTAATATCTATCACTTGAAGCTTGTAGTTCCCATAAACTGAAGTGATTAGTTTATCATAAACATTTAACATATAGAATCATCTATATTAACTGAAAGAATCCTAGTTTGTTCTGATTCTAATGTTTACAAAGGTTTTTAAGGTTTAAGACATTTTCATGTTGTTATAAGTTTTCTCATATAATTTCATTAAATTTATTACAAATACAAGGTTGTTATCACAAATTAAGTTTTATGATTAAAACCTTAGACACAGGGCCTCAGAAATGGTGCAGGGCTTAAAGTGTTTGCCTTGCATGTGGTCAACTCCATATGGTTGAAATATGGCAAGAAGATGAAATCACTCTGATTGTGTCACCTCTCAGCCTTCAAGTAGGTCATGTGACAGCAGATCAGAATAAAAGGGGTTACATTTTGTATTACATTACATTATTTTGCCATAATTCCATTGCCAACTCCATATGGTTCTGTGAAAATCACCAGACAGCCCTTAAAGAACCCCCTGCACACTGATCACCACCAGCGTGGTTGAAGTTTTCCTTGGCACAGCAGGCCCCGAGCAGCTCTGCATCCTTGAACCCTTGCATTTAACTGCCAGTCCAATTGTTCTAAGTAACTGAAAGAGATCCCAGGTCTCCTGAGCACCACTTGGAAGTAAGCCTTTAGAAATGAATGCATAAAACAATATTGAAGACAAAATAATAACCACTTTGTTAAGAAAAAAGTATCAAAACAAGCAAAAAGAAAATGATGCTGTTAAAGCACAGAGGTTCTGATGCTATAATCTGCTAAAATATAGTAGGTTTTCTTTTACTTTTAAAAGTAAAAATAGAGACAAGGCCCAATTCTGTTTCCTTAGGATTATTAAAAACTTAACACTTGAAGAAATATTGTGTGTGCATTTTTTAAGTATCTGATATTGGACGTATAGTTTATAGAAAATGATAAATCCTAAATTTTTATTATGAAAATTTTTCTTATTATTCTTTATCTGTTCTTTCAAAATCTTAATTCTGAACTGCCATAGAATAAGAAAGAATAGGAGTTTGACCCACATAAACTACATGGGGAGTATGAATTCGTAAGAAATTATTTAACCAAATATTCATTCTAGTCCCATAGTTAAGTTCAAAACATAAAAACTGAATGAATATTAAAAGATATCAAAGGGATACACGCTTAAAAAAAGCCAATACTTTTCATAAATTACCATCATCATGATCATTTTATAAATCGCCGTCATCCTGATGATGATTTTGCAGTTTTTCTGAGCACGTAATACAAAATGTAACCCCTTTTATTCTGATCTGCTGTCACATGACCTACTTGAAGGCTGAGAGGTGGCACAATCAGAGTGATTTCATCTTCTTGCCATATTTCAACTTGTCAAA
Source organism: Sorex fumeus (assembly GCF_029834395.1). Lineage (NCBI taxonomy): Eukaryota > Metazoa > Chordata > Mammalia > Eulipotyphla > Soricidae > Sorex > Sorex fumeus. The sequence continues at coordinate 15,008,742 of NW_026606064.1, forward strand.
CATAGCTTCAGAAGTTTCCAGGTGTATTTGAAGCACCTTTTGAAAGAAATATCAGTCCCTGTCTTCAAAAATCTATGCAGCTATCTCAGTAGGTAATGTGATCATATAATTGGCAGTATCTCAATTTTCTCAACTCCCTCTAACACCATCAGTAAAAAATATGCTAAATATAATGGGAATTCCTTGTGCTTTATTTTCCATATTTTATATCTTTCAACTGCATATCTGTGTTGCAAACACAATGAAGTATCTTTCCAGTGAAGCAAAACATTTCATTGTGAACATTTTCTGTTCAAAAAATCAAACCAGAAACAAGAAATTTCAAAGCAGTGAAACAATTTGAGACAAATGTTCTATTCATCTAAATGGTGTACATCTACTTGGAGAGCAACTCTTAAAGTGAGTGCTTTGCTCAGAGAAAACACAGTGATAACAAATTGTTCAGTGAGTGGTTGTTTATTTCAGAAACTTGGAAATAACAAGGTAGGACTTATGGTGTGCTGGATAACTAGTTGACAGAGAAAAATAAAAAAAATTGAATGAAAAGAAAGAACAATTTTGCTTTGCTGTGTTTCCCTATTTGTGGTATAAATATTTCCCCTCTGGCTCATTTTAACCACCAGTATCATGTCAGTGAATTGGGAAAAGAAATAAAGGATAGTCTTTTGCAAGCTGGGATAAAATGGCTCCAGAATCTAAATCATAAGACCCCGTGATTTGCTTTCATGTGTTTTGGGGAATGAATATTGTGCTGACAGATGTCCTTTCAATGAACTGACTTTGTGATTTTTTTGTGGAAAGGAAAGGTGGGTCTCCATCCAGTAATGAAAGCAAAGCCTTTCTTGTTCTTAGGTAGAGGACAGGCAGAAAAAAAATTTCCTGAAATCCCCAGGTATTTGATAGCAAACAAAACAATGCAAGCCTTACGGATTTTGTGGAAGTTGGGAAAGAAATGTTTTTAACAAGGGCCACCTACTTTGAGATCTAGACACACTGAACCATGCTTTTATGAATCCTTACTCTTAGTTTCTGAATACTTAGAAACCCCATAGTGAAACCCTTGGTACATCACTTTGAGCAACATATTAGATTAAGTTTGAAAATGTACAAAGCCCTTCTTATCCCACATGATGCTGATCAATTTTTGAAGTAAAAAAATATAGAGCAGAGAGAAAATTTTAAAATATTGAGGATAGTTGAACTACAAATGAAACTATGGTTTATGATAGATTGTTTATGGACCAGACTCTGAGCTAGATATTTTTACTTACTTGATATTTTTAAATTTAATTCATGTGTTTTTACTCTTTGGGATAAAAGTAGAAATGATTCCACTTAATTAAGATTAAAAACAGCATCCCACAGATTGTTAAATATTCTATTTTAATAACAATAATAGCAGTCACCATCTGTTTAACGTCTAAGATGTCTTAGACATTTCACATATATCATTTGCTTACTGTTGGCATTATTTCTGTTTTACAGATGAAGGTATAGGAGACCAAGTCTAAAAGACTGATAAATATGAGGTGCAAAATCAGTAAGTTATAGAGGGGATAATTGGGTCTCATGTAAACTTTTTTCGCTTTTTCCAAATTTGTTGCTTAGCATGTGTAAATTAATTCAATCATTCTGCTAGTATTTATTATTGCAAAATATGAATCAGACACTATTCTTGGCTTAGGGAAATATAGCAGAAAACAACATCAACACAAATCCCACCCAGTATCAGTATCAATCTACATTTTTTTTAATAACTTATTTATTTATTGAATCACTGTGGGAAAAGTTACAAAGCTTTCAGGTTTAGGTCTCGGTCATGCAAATATCAAACACATTTCCCTTTACCAAAACTTATTTTTCACCATGAAGAACCCCAATAAACCCCCATCCCCCACCCCCCTCAATGCCTGTGAGGCAGATGAATTCTAGTTAACACTCTTATCTACTTTGACTAGATTCATTGTTTCGATGAAAGATGCACCATTATTATTTAGAGTTTGCCCCCCACCCAATCAGACATGCTGAAAAAGCATTGTGAAATGATTTGCTTTCTACAGCTGGGTTCAAGAATTAAGTGTCAATCTACATTTTAGTAGGCAGACAGCAGTTGATAAGAAAGTGAAACAAAAGAAGTGTACAAATGCAAAGTTGAGTAAGTTTTTTTTTTTCCTTCTCTTTTTGAGGAGGAGAAGAAATTGAGTCACTCTCAGCTCTGTGCTCAGGAGTGACTCCTAGTGGTGCTGAGGTAACATATGCGGTGCTAAGGATCAAACAGAGGATGACTGCATGCAAAGCCAGAGTCTTTTCTAATATACTCTCTGGCCTGTGGATGTTGATGAGTTTTATAGAAAAAATAAATGTTAGGGAAGGAGAGGGTCCTATTGATATGGAAGTGACAGGCAATTGTATACTGTCTCAAAGAAGAGGAGTGGGTGACTAAAGGAAGTAAGAAACGGAGGCATGGTAATAATAAGGGCAAACCAAGATTTCCAGGTGAGGAAAACAGTGATAGGGGCTAGAGGAGGGGCATGCTTGGTGCATATGAGGAACATTGGAGCCTGCAAAATAATTAAGCAGAGGAAAGCTGGGAGGGAGAAATGGGGCTTATCTTCTAAAACAAAGGAAGTGTGGAATAAGAAGCTGATTCCTCAGGTTTCTATAGTGACCCTAGGCAGAAGTGAGCAAATTAGAAGCCTACTAGCTTAGTAATTAGAATAATTAGTGAGCTATTTAATTAGTTGGCTATTGCATAATACAGTATTGTAGTAATTTCTTAGGCCATAATGGTAAAGGGGAAAGTGTTAAGAAGTTGTTGGATTCTAAATATATTTTAATTAAGAATATTTTCTGAAATAATTAAAGATAGGATTAAGGATAGTGCAAAGGTTTGGGGCCTGAGTAAAGAAAAAAATCTTCTTACTCAGATGGGAGAGACTGGAAGAAGACATTTAAACTGAGAGCTAAGGCTTTTAGTTTTTTTGTTTGTTTGTTTTGTTTTGGACCCCTTGTTGTGACCAGGCCTTATTCCACATACTGTGCTCAGGGTTCACATCAACTGGGCTCAGAGAAACATTTGTGTTGCCTGGGATGCATCCCAAGTTGACTGCTTGCAAGGTAAATGCCTTATGTGCTGTACTATCGATTATACCCCAAGACTTACAGTTTTGAATGTGGTCACTTTAAGATGGAAAGATGCAGAAATAAAATATTACTTGAAAATATAATCACAAATTTCAATAAGTTCGTACAAATTGTTGGTGCATTATGTTAGTTCTCATAAAAAGAACTTTTCTTTGCAGTGTGACATCATTATGTTGAGTTGGGGTAGAGTATAACAGATAAATCTGGGAAACATTTAATATTCAAAAAATGAACTTAAAGTTTGTATTAAACTTAGAAAAAAAAATGATGTCTACTTTTTTACTTTTTGGGTAGAGAATTTCCTAGCATGAAAGGCAGAGTCAAGAGAGATGAAGAGAGTCAAGAGATGGTAAAGGATTGGTCTTGGGGTAGTTGTTCTTAAATGTCTATTTAAGAGTTGTTACAACTGAAAACAAAGAATTTGGGATATTGAATTGCATAACTCACTGGCTATAAGCCATGCTGCTCTGGGGGGTCCAGATGTTAATGTCAGATGCAGAGTTAAGCAGGAAGTGATTCTGCTAATACACTGGGGTGACATTGTGAACTGAAAAGTCTGAAAAAGCAGCCTTCAGAAAAGGGCTGAATATTAGACCCACATTCTCAGCATGATCGTTGCCAAATAAAACTTTAGTCACACCTTAAGCAAGAAAACGAGGAGCAGACATTTCCTACAAAATGCAAGGTGGCCCAAAGATTCCTGGAAATAATTGTGGGTCTCTTATGTAGGCTGTGGGTCTTCAACTTACTTAGTTATTAATGTAGTTTAATTTCTAGTCTCTACTTGTGGATGTCAAAGGCTGTTTCTACTAGGAATAGGACATATCCTATTTCTTTGCAGTACTGTGGAGCATATAGCACTCAAAGCAACTCTGGTGGACTGGATTGTGATCAGCTCTTTGGAAATCATAGGGATATTTGAGGGTATTTTGAAAGGGGGAATTTAAGTGTCACTTCATTGTCTTGAGCCTGAGAATTCATCATTTCGTGACTTTCTTTCGTGCTTGAAGTTTTCTTGGTTTTCTTTTATTTCAGTAGGTATCATGATATCTTTAGACTCATAATTGACCCTAAAGTAGTCCACGTCCCTCAGCTCTAGTTTGCTTTACTCTTCTGAAATAAAAAAGAAGGGCTTAGGCTAAGTGTGTTGGGTTCCTTCAGTGAAGTCAACTAGAGCTACGAGTTGGGGCTCTTTTTCATAATGAGAAGTATTTCTGGCAGCTGAAATAGACATCTTGTGGGAAAATACCTGCTTGACTCCAGTCATGCAATCACACACCAAAAAGAGAGCTTCACGTGTTGATTGCTGCATCTTACTTGGGGCAGGAACACCAAAGGCCCTACTCAATTGTGCCAAGTTGGGAAAGTTCATGCTTTGCTGCTTATCTAAGCCATCTCATCCAAATATTAAACACTCTTCTCTTATTTTCTATTGACATTGTTCCTTCTTCCTGAATTTTTCTCTTTCTACCTCTGCTTTCAAATTGAACCCTTCTCCTCTACTCCTGGGGCAAACATTATTGTAATGGAGAAGATTATCTGATGTTTTTCTATGAAATATGATATCTGTGGAGTATCTTTGTGTTTTAATAATCATGTCTTATCGTGTTCTTTATGCACACTATTTTCTGTGTATCTGTGTCTATGTTCTTTGCTTTCTATGTGAATGGAGGCTCCTTTAGTAAGGCTTGAATAATGAGCATCACTTAACTCTCCAAAGGCTGGGACCCCTAGGGTAGCTGAGAAATTTAATAAGGTCTGCAGACCAGGAAACTGGGAGGTATTAGGAAAGGCTTAAAGAAAATCTCTCTGTAGAAGGCTTTAATTATAACTGAGATTTAAACTCATTTCAGTAGCAGACATTCACTTAGAGAATCAGAGTTGTAGCTGTGAATGTTATCATGAATTAGCAGGGTAAAACAGACGAGAAAAACGGGGATGGTAAATTTCAGTAAGCTGTTAAAGCTATCAGTCTGGTTAACTTGATTATTATTTTGTTGGATAGGACACTGGTGCAGGGAATCTCTTTGCAATATTCCCTTAATATGGAAGGAAAGATCTGTGAGTCAAAGACTAATCATGTTTTAGTTTATAGCCATTTGAGAACATATCTTAAAATTATCTGCATGTACCTCACTGATAGCCCTTCCTTTAAATTAGCCACAGATAAATAAAATGAATCAAAAGTAGTAAAAATCTATGTTTAACTATTATCTACGTGCAATCAAATACAGCTCTGTTTTCCAAAGCAAACCGTACATAAATGCTGACAAACATAATAGTTTTCAGACTTTCAAAACTCAAAATTCTTTATAAATTTGCCTCATGTCCACTATTTATTATATCAAAATGGCAAATAATGACTTAGTCTTTCATAGTTCATTTAAAAAAATGACAGATTTATGAAAATCTATAAAATGAAAACAATGTCCTATCATCTGTAATAAGCTTAGAGATTTGTCTAAATATATTCACGTAAATATGCATATATGAAAAGGCAATGTTCTCAGTAGTGCTAAATCAAATCCATTTTAGCATAAACTATATGCTCAAATTTAGTGGTCTTTAGGTTAAAGCAACAAAGAGTTAGAAATCATAAAAATTCTAATGTTTATACTGCTTTCCTGCAATTCTTTCCCCTTTAATAGTGGACACTGTTACTGAAATCAGGTGAGAAAACAGAAAAATCTGGCAGTTAATTTTAAGAAAAATTATTATCACATGCAACTCTTATTTGGTGCAATATTTTACTCTCTGTTGTAAGCAGGAGAGAAAGGATATATACATTTAAATATACTATTATTTTATTCATCTTTGTGCCCACTTTAGTCTACGAAGTGTTCTCTTAATTTAGAAATGCTTTTCTTTATTGATTTATATTGCAGTTAGTTTTTAAAACCTATTATTTCTCTACTTAGAAAATTCTCAAAGCACATAAAACCATTATACAAGTATGGTAAAGGTAAAGGCCCTCCCGTTGATCGTCGATTTAGTATAAAAAGTCAAATTTACATAAAATTTAACATACCTCAAATAACATATTGTCTATATTAGGAATTATTCATCCCATCTACAATTTGAGCTCATGGATATAACTTGGTCAAGCTATGGTTTAACTTTCGTTGTTGGGTTTTTGAACCCTACCTGGTAATGCTCAGGAGTTCTTCCTGGCATATTGTTGGGGGATTACTACAAGAGCGACCTTAAACCCAGGCCCTCTGCATGCAAAATATGTGTACTAGTCCTCTGAGCTATCTTCCTGGAGCCTCAAGTCACAACTTAAATCAGAATTTTGTTGTGAAACCACAATAAATCTATGTATGTGTTTCTGTTGCTTTTCCTTTTATTGATAATTAACGTTCTGTGGATAAAGATGACTCTTTTCCTGTTTGATGAATTTTATAAATCCTAGTGTTTTAAAATTTCTTTATTCGTATCCTCATTTTACCACTTATTCAATAATATAAAAATAAGTTAGACGTATAGAGGACATAGAAGGATTGAAATGGAAATGCAGTGGTTAAGAAAAGGAAGCAAACTAGCTTTGGCAAAGATAAAGGAATTGAATTTCAATTAGCGAAGAAGCAGCTGAGTCTAGATTAAAACAAACTCCCATTCTAAACTCTGTGCTCTTTAGCACAGTGAACTGTACTTCTTACTTCTGATGAGCTTGTTTAATTGATATGTTTCCCTGAAGGTTTTCATTGTGAAGCTATCTTCATTGCTCAGACCCTCCATAGTCACAGGCCACTGGAGGGGGAAAATAATACTTGCTAGGTACCAGGGCATATAGAATTCAAAGAAATACACAGTGAAAACCTTGGCATGATGAAGGCCATTTTCAGTAACACAAAATCCCCTGTTGGCCCTTGTCAATGAGATTTTTACAGCGGCATACTTATATTATGTAAGAGTTCATCTTTCAGTGGGATTGAAGGTGACACATAGATTAAGACTGTCTCCCAATTTCTCCACTCCCATGTTCCATTTGTACATTTCTTTCATTTCCATGAACTATATTGGAATGAATTCAGTTACCTCCAAACACAGTTGGACAAAGCAGACAAAAGTTAAAAAACACCTTTATGGGAAGTACCAGAAAACAATATGCCCATCTCCTTACTTCTTGACCCTTTTTTCCCCAAAACTTTAGTTGTATTCCCTGCCTCACATATGCTATTCAGAATCCTTCTGCTTACATGCTCTTTAAGACATTTTTTTTTTCCAATTGAGGAAAATGTCTCCAGCCTGAAATAGCACACAAAACATTTCATGTTTGAGTTTGGATCAGCTTTTTCAAATACAAAGACTTAATTTTGAATCCATTCCCCAATACACAGTGTTTTCTTAAGTGCGCATTTATTTAACAAACATATTTTTTTGCCGAGGCCTAAAGTGGTAAGGACAGCTGAATAATGAAGTCATTTGTTCTGGTTTTCTGTGGCAGCCCTAGGACTTACAATGCTAGATAATGTTGACTAAGTCAGTGAGTTTTTCCAAAATGAATTTCTCTTTGACAAAATGGTGTTAATAATCCCACCTCTAGTGATTGTCAGGAACATTCAATAAAACAATATTTGATGAGAAGCTTCAAGGAGAGTGCTATGCTAAGTATTATTGAATTAAATAACAATATATCATGTTCCATAGGTGTCAACACAAACTCAGAAAACTCATACAGCTCAAAAATAATTTCATTTTGCTCTGCACATGTGGGTGGTTTTCTCCCAAAAGTCAGATTGACTTTTCTCAATTTTCACACAAGAGAACTCTTAATAAATGTCACTTTGGTATGGTGAAGGCACAGTTGCCATTCGTTAGGAAAGCTAACCGAGTTCAGTTCAGTGAAGAGTGAAGGTCCCACAGGTTGAGAAGAAGCACTTGCACTTGAACCATTCACATGTGTTTTTCCTAATGGAAGATACAGTCAGTGTCTATAGTCTTTCTGGAGTCTTCTGTCTAGAGCATAGCAATGGGCGCCAGAGCTGATAAGATCTGTCCCTGCATAGCAGATAAGACCTGTCCCTGCATAGTGACCCAGTAGGGAGTGTCCAGATGCATTTTACAAGCATCAGGTATCCAGTGTTGAGTCTCACCAACCCTCCCTTTCCCCCAAGAATTGTTACCTAACTGCCCCATCTAGCCTTAAATGGGATTGGCCCAGGGCAATGCAGAGTTGTAATGGTGATGGGTCAATAATGCTAAACTTTATGTGACTGAACCATCCTCTTAAGCTGAGACCCCCTCCTATAAAATATGTGTGTATTTGGCAATAAAGTGAGTGGCCATCAGCTGTCTCCCTGTCTCCCAGAATAGTTTCTCTGCACATCCATAATCCTTAACCCCGTATCTGCCCTGACCCAGTGTGCAGTGTGTCTGGACACAATGGGGAAAACTGTTCCCCAACATTCTGTGACCCAGAAGGATGAAGCTTAGGGTAGTGGTAGGAGATGTGTATGTGTGTTTGCATGTGTGTGTGTGGGGGGGTGCATTATAGGGTATATTGGATATCACCAGAGAATGTTCTATCTTCAAAAAATCATCTTGGGGCCAGAGCAGTAGAACAGTGGGTAGCGCATTTGCCTTGCATGTGGCCTACTCAGGTCTGATCTCCATATAGTCTTCTGTGCCTGCCATGAGTGATTCCTGAGCACAGAGCCAATTTTAAGACCCGAGTACTTCTGGGTGTGGCAAACATACACACACACACACACACACACACACACACACGCAAACACACATACACATATACACACTCATCTTTTTTATCCAAAGCACCTCTGGTGTAGTCCTAATGGTTTTTGATACCGCAAAACTCAAACATGGCTCAGTTTTCTAGCCCTACCATGAAATTGCCTGTTCTTATAAGTCAAGTATTGATGTATTGATGGAACTGGCCTCCTGCATCCCTGAGCAATAATCGGGAGCGTTCTCAAAATAAGAAACTCATTATTATATTCTCACAGTAGGGAATAAAAGAATCCCTCAAGTGCCATGTGAAATTCTCTCTTCTCTCCTTGACACTCCAGATCCTGCAACTCAAAATAATTATCTGAATTTCACCCCACTCTTCTTTATAATTTATAGTCATGTAAATTTTCCACAGTACACTATTAATTTGATTTTGTTTTCTTTTGCTTTGCCTTCCTATTTGATGCTGTTTTTGTTACTCACATAATCTGAAAAATTCCAGAGAGGATAGGGGTTTGTGTACTGTGCCCTTACCCATGAAAGTTATAACTGGCAAATAATAGAAGATATGGTTTAGCAATTCAATGGTAATTCCATTACTTTGGAGAACCGTCCTTTTAAAATGTTTTTCCAAATGGACATTTTATTATTCTACTTACCAATGGTGGGTATAGTCTTAACATAATAATCATACCATTATTATGTGTTAGCAAAATATCACAATTAAGTAAGGAAAAAGAAATGATAGCAGCATTTGGGACTAGAAAGATAGCACAGGGTTAAAACAATTGGGTTATATGTAACTGATCCTGGTTGAATTCTCAGTACTGTGAATAGTCCCGAAGTATATCAGGAGTGACCCCTAAGACAAAGCCAGGAATAAGCCCCAAGCACAGTAGATGTGGCCCCATTACCAAAAAAAATTGTTTTTAATTATAAAAAAAATAAAAGCTTCTAAAATGTTTCTGAAATCTCCCCTATGAAAATAATTCAATGACGTATTTGGGGAAAGATCAACAGAATGAAAGTTCCCAAGGCAAAGCTATCACCTTTCTCATTTTGCAGCCATATGTCTGTCACAATATTGAGTTGTCACATATTGAGATTGCTGGTGTCACATCTTCATCAGTTTCAAACTGACTTCAGCCCAAAACAGCTCCAGCAATTTCTGCGGCATTATTTTCCCTCCATCCTCCATCTCCTTGACAGCCTAAGAGAATCCATGCTCTTCACACTGAACACATATCTAGGCTTATTTAACTTTTGTGGCCATCAGCCAACTTTTGGCACACATTAAAAAAACCAATCAGTTTCATCCCCATTTTTAACAGTGATAAGAGTCCAGAAAAGAGCATCTGATAGGCAGACAGCAGTCCAGTTCATTTCAGAGTGAAGTCCAAAGCCCCTTTCTCCCTGTAGTGGAACTGTATATCAGACATTGAAGCAGATGGATTAGGAAAGTCAGAGAACTCTTCTATTATTCCATAGAAAAATGATGGTGAATTATCCTTTTCCTTTTAAAGTCCTTGTGTGTGTGTGCGTGTGTGTGTTTTAGTATACATATCATTATTACCATACACTGAGAAATTAAAGAGGGAATCTATTTTAACTTTCTGTATCAAGACTTATAGAAAGTGCAACCCTAGGAAAAAGTTTTCGCTGTGAGTGGGCTATGAACTAGAGAGTACATTTTATGCCACAAGATCTGTCTGCTTCCAAGTAGCACTATAGTACTGTTCTCCCATTGTTTATCCATTTGCTCAAGCAGGCCTAGTAACGTCTCCATTGTGAGACTTGTTACTGTGTTTGACATTCATTTAAAATTGTGAGACACTGTGGAAAAAGTTAAAAATTATTTAAACTTCAGATTTCCAATAAGCCCCAAGGTGGCAGCGACCTTGCTGCCGGGGTCAGGGAGGTGGGGGAGGCGGAAGGGAGCAACATTATATGATTCTCATACCAGCTATAGAAAACAAAGTATTTCACAATGCCTTTTCAGCAATTCTGATTGTTGGGGGGGAAATTCTAAACAATAATGGTGCATCTTTTGTAGAAATAATGAATGTAATCAAAGTAGAGAGAGAGTTAAGTGAAAATCATCTGCCTCGCAGGAATTGGGAGGGATGGGGGGGGAATATTGGAGTTCTTGGTGGTGAAAAATGAGTACTGGTGAAGGGAAAGGTGTTTGATCATTGTATGACCGAGACTTAAACCTGAAAGCTTTGTAGCTTTTCCCACAGTGATTCAATAAATAAATATATAAATAAAATTATGGAAAAAATTATTTAATCCTTAGGCACTGAAACAAAACAGTTCTGATTCTGAAAGTGAAGGTCTGATTATAAAAAACAAATGATCAAGTAAGGAATGTATTAATGATCTATGTCTGTACATGATACCTTGTTTTATGCTTTATTTTCTCATCTGATTTTTATTCTTCTTTAAAAATAATTTTCATGAGATTTTCTTAAGCATGGTTTTAATTTTTTTCAGATATAAGAACTTACATGGTTGGAGTGTGTCAAAATTTATAAACTCTTCAAAAAGAGTTTTAAAAATGTACAATATAACCTTACCTCAAAATGATATAGGAGTTGAAGGAAATAACTGACAGCTTTAATATCAGTGAGGAAACTGGAGGTTTCCAGTGAAATTAGCAATCTGAAAAACATACACCACCATAAATTTAATGACTTACCAATGCTTAATACTTTTTCATAAGAGTGTTGGTAGTGATAATTAATGTATAATAAATATGTCATTGTGTAACTAAAACTATATGTTTACATATATATTACATATCTTGGTAGCTGTATGATAGAGTGGTGATTTTTTAAATTATGGATACATTTTTAAAAAGACCTAGGGGACTGATACAGTACAGGGATTAAGACACTTACCTTGCCTATGGCTGATCCTAGTTTGATGTGGCACATGTGGTCCTCTGAGAACAACTAAAATCAATCTTTTAGCAAAGAGTTAGAATTCTGCTATGAACACCACCAGAGGCCCCCTACCCCTCACCCCCTACAAAAGAAACAAACCAAAGTAGACCCAAATTTGATATCTGATTATTATCATAACTGTTTAAACTAAACTAGGTTTTTAATGTTTGTGTTGTTGTTTCAAATCCCACATCCAGTGATGCTCCTGGTTCTCTGTTCAGGTGCAATGTCTGGCTCAGGGGACCATGCTGTGCTGGAAATCTAACTCACGCTTGCACAGGGCACATCATACACTCTATTAAGATATTTCTCCAGTCAACAATAAAGCAAATTTTATTATTTTTATTTATTTATTTATTATTATTAGTGAGAAATCATGAGATACAGTTGTAGACTTACAAATTTTTGTGCTTGGGTTTCAATTATACAATGATCATTCCTCCACCAGTGGCCATTTCCCACCACCACGGATCCTAGTATGCCTCCTACCCCAAATCCTCTCCATCCCACCCTGCCTTGTGGCAGGGCATTCCCTTTTGTTCTCTCTCTTATTGGGTGTTGTGGTTTGCAAAAGAGGCAATGGGTGACAATCATGTTTGGTCTATAGTCTACTTTCAGCATGCTTCTCCCATCCTGGGAGGATCCTCCCAACACCCTTTATTTGGTGCTCCCTTCTCTATCTGAGCTCCCTTTTCCCCTAGCATGTGTGGCTGGCCTCCAAGCCATGGAGTAAAATTCTGGGTACTAATCTCGGCCATTCTTGGGTGTTAGTCTCCTATTTTGTTACTTTATGTTCTCCAGATGAATGCAATCTTTCTATGTCTATCCCTTTCTTTCTGAGTCATTTCGCTTAACATGATACTTTCCATGTAGTACCACTTGTATGTAAATTTCATGACTTCGTCTTTTCTAACAGCTACATAGTACTCCATTGTGTAAATGTACCAACGTTTCTTTAACCAGTCATCTGTTTTCGGGCACTCAGGTTTTTTCCAGATTCTGGCTATTGTAAAGAGTGCTGCAATAAACAAACAATTGCAGATGTCACTTTGACTAAACATTGATAAAGCAAATTTTTAAAATATACTTTATATCATAGTTATATCATCTCTATATATGTATATCTGTCTAATTAGGCTATAATATTAGCTTTACACCTATAAATACAGGTACAGGAAGATCTCTAGATCTAATATAGAACTAAAGATAAATGGCATCATTCTATTAACTTGAATATTATGAACTGCTGTAAGTAGTGGGTGATTTGGGTTATCAGTGAAAGAATCAATCAAGTCAATACTATTACATAAGCATGTTAGGAGAAATATGTGTCCTGTCAAATACCCATATTCAGCATGCTAGATAAAAATTGTAGTCACACAGGTGAACTGTGACTTAAAAGTCACAGTTAAAAGTAAGTGTGTGTGCTACTTAAATGGGATATCTTTTCATTCCCAGAAAGTGTGTTTCCTAAACTATATTTCTTTAGGTAGCTAGTATTCTCATCTCTCAATGTTACTTTAGTTGTCAGAAACACACGTTGTATTTCGAGAAAGGAGACTTAGAATTAAGTTAGGTATATTAAAAATTCCTAGATTATTAAATGTCCACTTGGGTGGTTGTGGAATAACTGGTCAAAAGCATTCAAACTTATTTTTATAAATATTCATTTGGGGTCTCTGAGAAGTAACCAGTAGGCCTTTTAAGATAAGGTATGTTATTATAAACAAAAGACGATAGCTTTCAAAAGTAATTTAAGTTCAATAAGATGAATGATCAACTGACAGTACCAATAATTGGATTATTACTTGCAATTATCAGCAGATTAAAATCAGAACTGACTTTACACTGTCTTATAAGAATAAGACATTATGATTTTATTTTCAAAACCTAATAAAAAGGACAAGGTTTCTTTAATTATAGTTTACAGAGGGATATATCATGAATTATCTAAAGATGAGAGCTCAGATTTTTTTTTTAATTTTACAACAATAATCCAGGGGTGAGGGGATAAGATAACAAGGAAAATTAAAGTGTAATTTTATATTAGAAAGTGATATTCTTTTTATTTTATATAAATTCTCTGAAGTAGAAGAAAATTATATGTTATATTAAAGTAGGATTTACATTTGTAAACAATCGCAAATGCTTCCAAGGAGCTTCTAACCTCCGGTTCATAATCAGCGTTATGTATAAGTTCTTATCAGAGGCAGAACTTATTATTATTATTTTTTTTGTTTTTTTGGGTCACACCCAGCAATGCATAGGGTTTATTCCTGGCTCTGCACTCAAGAATTACCCATGGCGGTGCTCAGGGGACCATACAGGATGCTGTGAATTGAACCTAGGTCGGCCACGTGCAAGGCAAATTCCCTACCTGCTGTGCTATTGCTCCAGCCCCTGGTAGAACTTATTGTTATTTAAAAAAAAACACTACAAAATAAATATCAAAATGTTTCAGTCTACAGAGTCATCTGCAAGTGTTCAGTCTGCTTTCATGTTTCAGGTAAATATTGCAGTGTGGTGCTGAACATAGTTGAACTCGGTACATGTCAAGTTGCACTGTACATTAGAAAACAAAATTAGGCTATCGGTAGTTCTATTTCCCTAACTATAAATCACTCACTGTGATTACAGGGCTGTAGTTCTTATTCACTTTTTAAAGGTGACATCATCATAGTGCGTCTTTTCTGGGCCTGTGTATATGATTGTTTATTTGCATACACATTTAAATTAAACATACAAACATATACAAACAAGCATGGAATCATTTTTATGCTGCAAGGAAATTTGAGAGAAAGCAACCATGAATAGAAATGCAATGAAGGAGGCTAGAGCAATAGTACAGAAGGTGGACACTTGCTGTGCATATGGCCAACCCCAATTTGATTTCCAGCTCCTTATAATTCCCAGCCCCATTTGGGAATGCCTCCTCCTATGTTCCTCCAGGAGTGATTCCTGAGCACAGAGGAAAGAGTAAGCCTCGAGAACAGCTGATATTGCCCCCAAACAATGATAAAACAAAGCAAAAAGCAATGTAAAGAATGAATGCATTAACATGAAAAGAAACAAATATAGTGACGTAGAGAAATATTTAAAGGATGCAGGAGACTTACTCTAAATTACTATCAATTTCAGAGGTAAATGCTTTGCCCTAGTCTTATACCTCAGTGGCGTCCACATTCGAAGCTCATTTACATTATGCACAAGAATTTCTCTTTTTAACTCTAGAGGCTGAGTCTCTTGAAAATGATTTTTAATTTCCTTTGCTGCTTAGGTGGCTGGACTGATAGCACAGCAGGTAGGGTGTTTGCCTTACATGCATCTGACCTGGGTTCGATTCCTCTGTCCCTCTCGGAGAGTCTGGCAAGCTACCGAGAGTATCTCGCCCACACGGCAGAGCCCAGCAAGCTCCCATAGCGTATTCTATATGTCAAAAACAGTAATAACAAGTCTCACAATGGAGACGTTACTGGTGCCTGCTCCAGAGAATCAATGAACAGCAGGAAGACAGTGCTGACAGTGCTCACAATGCTCAGGTAGACTTAAAATACAGCATCTTTATCTATGAGAAAATAAATTAATGAATTGAAATGATAATGCATAGTCTCAAAGTTTGAGAGTATGAACGTCCATATTCACTTCAAAATGTTAAGGTAAAATAACCCAGTAGTGACTGAATGTAAATGCACTTAAAATTCAGAAGCTAAAAGTAGTTTTAATGGAGCTAAAGTGATGATGATTTTAGGACTTTGTTTCTTCTGAGGCCAGAGAGAAGTATCAATTTACTGCGGTTGTTTCAAGTTTAGAGTTTAGTGCGAAAATATGCTTGTTTACTGAAATGAGCAGATATTTCATAATTATATATAAATGACGCTTTTGAATTTAATTTTTAATTTTCATTTTAATTTATGTCACATGCTTATGATAGCATTGATATTTATGATATGCAAAGCTGTTCCACTTTCACCATCACCAAAGTGTCCAAATTACTGTTTTTGGTTTTGACCACACCCAGTGAGGTTCAGGGTTACTCCTGGATCTGCTCTCAAGAATCATTCCTGCCTGGGCTAGAGCGACCATATGAAGTGTCTGGGATCAAATTGAGGTTGGCCCATGCAAGGCAAGCACCTTACCTGCTGTCCTGTCTCTCCAGACTCTAGAATATCTCTCTTATGTATAAGAAAATTAATATGCAATGTGACACAATATGTATCACATTGGCCAATGGCCGATTTGGGACATAACTATGAATGATCAAGACTCTATTCAGGGCTATGTCTGTGATATGAAACAGAACTTGCTGAAGCCTTTCTATAGGAGGAATAAAGGAGTGAGGGTAGAATTTTGAAAACACCTTAAATTATAAGAACCATGTTTTAATGTTTGAGATTTGTATCCTTTTCATACTCAAGTGGAAGAGTCAAGGCAGGGAAGAAAGTGTTTTCATGAAGACATGTATACACATATACACACACACACACAGTCCCTGGGGAAGTAATCACAGGCTGACACTAATTAATCATATACACCAAAAGGGCTGACTCTCCTTCATGTGCCATCTGGGAAGAGGTCTTAGTAGCAGACCACAAGTTCCTCTCCAGGCAAACACAACTCTCAATGTATTATCCCCCTGAGAAGCTTGGCCATAATGTTATACTTTCAGTATCAAAACATGTAAAAATTGCTTTTTACAAATTTGTAGTGAAATATACTTAAGATTTATTCCATTTCTAAATCAGATGTTCAGTTTCACAATACTTGGTAAACATGTACAAAAGACATTCAATCGAGGTTTCTTATAGTTTCTAATTTAATAATTCTAATCTTTGGTTTACTGTCAGATAATTTTATTCTGCTTTACTTAATCAATGGTCTTTTACTCAATACAGCTTGCTTGTAAGGGACAATATTTGCACTTCTCATTCAGTGTGATTGAAGGAATTCCTCTTGTAATCCTAGAGGCTGATGCATACATTTGTTAATTTGTAGAACCATCCAAGAAGATGGCAAGAGAAAACAGTGGTAACAGTGGTTGATATCTTTTTTTCAAAGGGATTCTTCAAATTATGCTGAAATAAATAATTATGAATAAGAAACTATTTGCTCGAGCGGGCCCAGTAACGTCTCCATTGGAGACTTTGTTGTTACTGTGTCTGGCATATCGAATACTCTTGGTAGCTTGCCGGGCTCTCCGAGAGGGGCGAAGGAATCGAACTCGCATCAGCCATGTTGGCCGCTTGTAAGGCGAACGCCCTACCCGCTGCTCTATCGCTCCAGCCCACTACAGATGTGATTTAGTATTAGAATGCTTGTCTTGCATTTTAGAGAACCTAGATTTTAATCTCAAAGAAGGAAGGAAGAAAAAAAGGAACGAAGGAAAGATGGAATGAAGGAAGGGTGGGAGAGGGAGAGAGAGATAGAGGGAGGGCCAGAGGAAAGAAGAAAATTATTAGATCTGGGAGTACTAATACACACAGCAAGGATAGAAAACTGCAAAAGGAGATTTAAAAACATGCTAATGTATATAAAAAAGTGAATAATCAAGGAGATGTATCACCAATGCTGATAACAATTAAATAGTGAGTATCTATACTGGATTAGGATAGAAGAATGCCTTCTTGATACAGTTTTAGGTGGGAAGTGATCCCACTGCTGTCAATTCAAAAAATGAATTCAGCACAACTCAACCCAATAAATAAGGAGAAACTTTTGTACGTGGATCTGGATGGCGGTTATTAAAACTATGTATGATATATAACAGGAATTGAGCAAATATTTTAGGAGCTAATAAAGTAGTGTTTCTTTTACATAGTGTTCAGTGTGTGACATAAAGAGATCCTACAGCACTGAGTAAAGATGACATGCTCATTAATTTGTCATTCACATAATACTCCTACATCAAGTGTGTCTTTATAGTGTGATAGGTCAATATATCTATAGACTTGGGAAACAGTAGATAAAAGCTTCACTTCTCTTTGAATAGGTAGAGTGACAAAGTGATCCAAGAGGCTCATTGAATTTTGGTACTAGTAGGTGCTAAAGAAAGAAACAAAAAGGCAGGAAAGGAAGATAGAAAATGTCCAGATTACAATTTCCAATATAATGACCAGCAAAACAGGAAGATCTCATTTTAATGACATAACTTTGTTGTATTTTAAATAGCATTAATGTACTGCATATCAAAAGGTAAAGGTAAAGGTAAAGGCCCTCCCGTTGATCGTCGATTTGCTCGAGCGGGCCCAGTAACGTCTCCATTGGAGACTTTGTTGTTACTGTGTCTGGCATATCGAATACTCTCGGTAGCTTGCCGGGCTCTCCGAGAGGGGCGGAGGAATCGAACTCGGGTCGGCCATGTCGGCCGCTTGTAAGCGGCCTGGGCTGGAGCGATAGCACAGCGGGTAGGGCGTTTGCCTTACAAGCGGCCAACATGGCCGACCCGAGTTCGATTCCTCCGCCCCTCTCGGGGAGCCCGGCAAGCTACCGAGAGTATTGGATATGCCAGACACAGTAACAACAAAGTCTCCAATGGAGACGTTACTGGGCCCGCTCGAGCATATCAAATAATAATAAAATAAAATTTAATACAGAAAAGAATGACCAGGAAAGGCATCATGTTCTCAGAGTCTTGAAGTGAAACAAAGAGAAAGGTGAGGAAATAAGTTATGAATATCTCTGGGTATGTGTGTTTCAACAGAAGGAACATTTTTTTGGACCATATCCAGTGCTGCTGAGTGCTTATGGGTTATCCTAAAATTACTTAGGGTACCATGAGATCAAACCTGAGCCTTTGCATGCACAGCATATGCTCAACCCATTGAGCTGTTTCTCTGGCTATGTGCAAGTATTTTATTTTATTTTTTATTTATTTATTATTTTTGCTTTTTGGGTCACACCCAGTGATGCACAGGGGTTACTTCTGGTTCATGAACTCAGGAATTACTCCTGGCAGTGCTCAGGGGACCATATGGGAGTTGGGAATCGAACCTGGGTCAATCACATGCAAGGCAAACGCCCTACCTGCTGTGCTATCGCTCCAGCCCAAAGTACAAAGTATTTTAAACTATAGGAGATGGAGGCTGGAGCAATAGCACAGCAGGTAGGGTGTTTGCCTTGCATGTGACTGACCCGGGTTCAATTCCCAGCATCCCATATGGTTCCCTGAGCACTGCCAGTAGTAATTCCTGAGTGCAGAACCAGGAGTAACCCCTGTGCAATGCCAGGTGTGACCCAAAAAGCAAAAAAAAAAAAAACTATAGGAGAAAGCTCCAGGATTTGAGCAGTTTAAGGACTTAGAAGATAGTTCTAAGAACTAGAGAGCTTGCCTATATACTTGAGGTACCAAATCCAATACCTAGTATATGATGCCCCTCCACACCCACACCTTAGCAATCCAGGGCTCTCAGAAATGCCTCCCTAAGACCATGCAGAGTCAGACAAATATCTCTGGAAGTGGTTCCCAGACCCCCCAAAAATGTTGGGGAGAGAAATAAAGATGAGTTCAAAGGTGATATGAGATTGGCAAAGGGTTCAGTGAGTGGGAAAACTAGGAAAAATTTGCACTCACTGAAAAGAACTTAGAGTTTTTATTCTGGCTTTTAATTTGTTGAGGTATTATTTATGATAGCTTTAGCGTTCATGTTTTATACTTAGAATGTTACTGCAATACACTTGTCACCAGTTTATAAGTATTTCCCTCCTTGTCCCTCAGTCTTACTTTACCAGACTACCTCAGTCTTTCCTCCACCCCCTAGGCAGTTGTAGTTCTGTGGGCTTACATATCTCAGAGATATGTGAGATAGGTATATGTGTGTCACTGTCAATTCCTTTGCTTCGTCTCTTTATAATCTTATAAGTGAGTTCATCTGGCATTTGTTCTTCTTCTGATTCCCTTTCTTTAACATACACCTTGTAATTTGTGCTAAGTGATAGTAAATGACAAGATTTCACCTTTTCTTATTGCTGAGTAGTATTCCATTGTGAATATATACTGCAATTCCCACTCATCAGCTGTTGGGTCTCAGGTTGTTTCCAGATGTTGACTATTGTAAATAGCATTGGAGTGAACATAGGTGTGCAAATATCTTTATTAATTAATGTGTCTGTGTCCTTTGGATAGACGCCAAGGAGTGGGATTTCTAGGTTATAAGAAAGTTTTAATTTTACCTTTTAAAGCTTTCCATAAGGTTGAACATTATAATATTTTTATTCTGAGTGAAAAATTAAACCATTATTCTGTAATTTTGATCTGAGGACAAAAGCAGTCAAATTTATAATTTAATAATGTCACTTTGGTTCCACTTTTGAAATAAAATTAGGTGAGGAGAAATGAAGAACAAGGGAGACTACTTAGAAGAATATTAAAATAAATCTACATAAAGAAAGTGAGTTTATATAATATTAGAAAGAAAGTAATGAGAAAGGTCATATTTTGTATTACTTTTAAATGTAGCAATGACTAGATTCCATTTGCAGAGAATGACAAGTCACATTTCCTCCTTCACTTTAGCTATTTGGAACACAAGAGACAGAAATAACAAGGATATATAAAAGTTTTAAGAATAAATTTTATGACACACATAGATCAAACTACTATAAAGTACTTTGCTGGAACTTCTAATAGTAAAAATGTGTCATACTTATTTTAATGAAAATTGTATATAGAAATTATTGAGTCTCAGCAATATTGATAGATTTATTTACAAAAAAATGGTCATGTCAGTTTTTAGCTATGTAAACTTAAGTGTATTATTTTAAATGCTCATTTATTGCATTTCTGGGTGCAATTATGAATGTAGCAAGCACCTCCAAGTGTTTCCTTGGAGGCTCCTGATTATCATAGTAGACCTGAGCATTGCAGAAGTTACATAGCATCACATCCATAAATCCTGGCACTGAACCCCTAGAACAGCTGGCTGAGTGTCAGAGGAAGTGGTCTTCAATTCTCCTAGGCACCAGTTGGGAAAACTTGTCCAAAGGAAATAAACAAAATATTCACTTTCTCTAGAAAAATGAAATGATGACATCACAGTACTAGTATATTATAATGTGAATTGCTTTTGCAAAGTTTGGACAATATTGAATTCTGGAAAAAAAAATCACCCACCCCTATAAAACTACTTACTTTAACCTGTAAAACATTGTTGATTTTAACATTTATATAAGACCTCAAGGGGCTCAGAAGACAAATCAGCTTTAATATCTACTTAGACCCAGTTGTGACCATAGCCCACTGTCAACTGTCAGCTCTGATTATAGAGAAATTGATGGGATAGCCCGGGAAGCTTCTGGAACCAGAGGACCTATGTCCAGTGGAAAATGACTCACAGGGATCCTTGATTACTGCATGGGTGTGCCCCCTCCCAAAAAGGAAATTAAATTAGAATAAAACAACTTTGGATTTGAAACTAAAGGTCTAAATTCAAATGCAGTTTTTCAACCAGTCTTGTGATTTATAGATATTAAGATCAATTAGGACTGCATGATTTGAAACTAGTCTTTTGCTGTTTTGTTACCATTTACCGAAAACAATTAACATTATTTGAGAACTGTTCCAGGCTGGAGCGATAGCACAGCGGTAGGGTGTTTGCCTTGCACGCAGCCAACATGGCCGACCCGAGTTCGATTCCTCCGCCCCTCTCGGAGAGCCCGGCAAGCTACCGAGAGTATCTCGCTCTCACGGCAGAGCCTGGCAAGCTCCCCGTGATGTATTCAATATGCCAAACACAGTAACAACAAAGTCTCCAATGAAGACGTTACTGGGCCTGCTCAAGCAAATCGATGAACAACGGGAGAGCCTTTGCTTTTGCCTTTGCCTCCCACACCCTGCAGAGCTGGTGATTCTATGATAAGACAACCAACCAAATTTGTTGTCCTCAACACACTATCTTTGCATCTGAAGAAAGAATATAGGCTTTTTTTTTTTGGTCTAACTTCCCTCCCGTTGATCGTCGATTTGCTCGAGCGGGCCCAGTAACGTCTCCATTGGAGACTTTGTTGTTACTGTGTCTGGCATATCCAATACTCTCGGTAGCTTGCCGGGCTCTCCGAGAGGGGTGGAGGAATCGAACTCGGGTCGGCCATGTTGGCCGCTTGTAAGGTGAACGCCCTACCCGCTGTGCTATTGCTCCAGCCCTGAATTTTGTTGATACATCATGAATTTAACTGGAGATTCCAAAATTGTCAAGTGCAAAACTATTTGGGAGATGTCAAAATAGACAATGTTATTGAACTCATGTTGAAGTTCCAATATTAAATGGGGGGATTGGATCCTGGGAACAAAGCAAGTTTGGAAATTTTTCTTTGATCATAGACTTTTACAAATCACATACACCTACACACACACACACACACACACACACACACACACACACACACACAGATACCTTACGCACTTTTATGTACTTGAATTTGTGATGGGAAACCAAATAAACTACTGTCTAATTCAAGCTTTTTAATAAGGAATTTTTTTCTTAACCAATATTTATAATCTCTTATACTCGCTATAGGAACCAAAGATTAAACAAATAGGATGCTATAAGTACACAATAAGGGTTTGGAATCTGCATGAAGTTAGAATATTCTTTTTGTTGAGCTTGGGACACAGAAATCACACCTAATGAAACCTAACTTTTCCAGGTTTTTAATTTTTGAATGAATAAATAGACTGATGGTTTTATATTTGGAGATTAAAAATGACTTTTTATCTACTGAAGTGTAAAGAAACAATATCTATATGAGGAGATACTCTCTGCACATATGTGTACCTACACATGACTTTGAAACAAAATAGCAAGAATTAGTGCATGTGGTAAAAAATTTATCACTTTGTAGCATTTTCTTATTGTTCTATGCTGTTTATTTAAGAAATTTAGTTAGATTCTCTTAGTTGGGATAAGATTATATTTCTAATGTTGTTGATAAATAGAACCACTCAGGAAGAAATGCATTTCCGTGTGGTCTCTGTACAGTGGTTTGAGGGAATTGGCCTGTCATAAAGAGAACAATTGTGATACTCATACTATTGTGAGAATCATATTCAGTTTATAATCTGAAATCTTGGATTTCACTGGAATAAGTTGATACCTTAGGATTTTTTTAAGTATGTGAATTCATTACAGCAGACCCTGGCAAGCTACCCTTGGTGTATTCAATATGCCAAAAACAGTAACAACAAGTCTCACAACGGAGATGTTACTGGTGCCTGCTTGAGCAAGTTGATGAACAGCGGGAGAACAGTGCTACAGTGCTATGTATATTCATGTATCCTTTAATATACAGAAGATAATAATCCTATGTTATTATCTAAAAGTCAAATCTGCCCTATATCATTATACATAAAGATGTTAGATGCCAAAACAAATTACTCTGCAGATCTTGGGAATTACTTTAGTCATTGTAAATTTTGGTGAGAATCTAATTAGCTAAGAATCTAAGAATCAAAGAAAATGAGTGTCAACTAATTATCATAAATGGATAATTAAGCAAATAAAATTAGATCAGATACTGAAAATCTCTAGATACAGTCTTGAAGGCTTCTGAGATCCACCAAGTGTCACAATGATAGTCCCTGAGCATTATCAAAGTGGTTTGGGAAATGTAGTCATCAGCTCTGCAAGGTCAAAATAGAAAAGCACTTAACCTTAAGCCTGTTTGACTGGGAACAGTGGAAGGAAGGAAAAGGAAGGAAGGGAGGGAGGAAGGGAAAAAGGGAGGGAGGGAGGGAGGGAGGGAAGAAAGGAGGGAGGTAGGGAGGGAGGGGAGAAGGGAGGAAGGAAAGGAGGGAGGGAAGGGAGATAGGGAGGGAAGGATGGAGAAAGGAGGGACTGAAGGAAGGAAAATGAAAGGAGGG
The DNA here is from genome assembly GCF_029834395.1 of Sorex fumeus. Classification (NCBI taxonomy): domain Eukaryota; kingdom Metazoa; phylum Chordata; class Mammalia; order Eulipotyphla; family Soricidae; genus Sorex; species Sorex fumeus. The sequence continues at coordinate 15,032,373 of NW_026606064.1, forward strand.
AAGAAGGGAGGGAGGAAAGGAGGGAAGAAAGGAGGTTGGAAAGAAAGGAAGAAAAAGAAAGGAATATGAAAGGAGGGAGGGAGGGTGGGAGAAATGAAGAAAGGGGAAGGAAGGAAGGAAGGAAGGAAGGAAGGAAGGAAGGAAGGAAGGAAGGAAGGAAGGAAGGAAGGAAGGGAGAGAGGGAGGGAGGGAGGGAGGGGAGGGAGGAAGGAATGAAGGAGGGAAGGGAGGAGGGGAGGCAAGAGGGGAGGAGGGAAGGGACAAAGGAAGGATGGGAGGGAGAGAGGAAGGAAAAGAATTAGATCAAAACGTTTCCTCATTTCTATAACAGCACCTAGATAATAATCATTTGGAGTAAAATTGAGATAATGGTTAGATAGTACCACAGCATTTTCTAAACTACCATTCACCATAATTTCTTTTGTACAAAATATCAGTGGATGCTTTTAAGAAAAATCAAACTATTTTTGAGGTAAAAAGGATATTGAATTATGCTAGTTCAATAATGTCTCCCATTAATTTAGGCACTATGATTCATAATGATGTTAATTTTGTTTCAGGAATACAGTGTCCCTACACTATACCTACCACAGAGTGATAGCATTCCCCAAAACATATCTGTATATTTAGGAGACCACTGAGTACAAAAGCATCTGCAATACATTTGACGATGTACCCTTCAGTAATTTTTTTTCTGCTTCTTTCACTATCAGATAGAATTTGTTCTACTTAGAGGACATTTTCGGACATACAATCTTTATGATGCCAAAGCTTTTGTAAATTTAGTCAATTCAACAAAATTAAGTGTTTGTTCAAAATGATTTGATTTAGTTCAATAGTTGTAACTGGTAGCTTGGTAAAAATATTACCGGAATGTGCCCTAGATTCTTTTGAAGAGGGAACAGAATGGTTCAATAAGTATTTCCTATGTGAATTACTGCTATTACTTTCTGAAAAAAAATTATAATATGGCCTCCAGACTAATTATTTTATGCATAATACATCAGTGACTTCTTTTTTATTTTTTTAACCATGACAACTCTTTATGATAAACACAGTGTTTATCAATACATCATGGAAAGCAATATTAAAGTAAAATGAGTTCATACAACTTTCCCAGTGCACACACAGTCAGAATACAGACATTCACAGTTGTACTGAGGCATTCTTTCAGCTGAAAATAACTAGTGACCATATTTTTTGATTCATTTAACAAACGAGGAGACCAGATATGTCTCTTGTTAACTAACAAGATCCAGACAGATCCTGAAATAGAATATAAAGCTCTTACAGTCAGAATTTGGTGCCATAAAATAGATGTGTAAGTAAATGTATAAAACATACCCTCCAACAAATTTACAACCAACCCCATCATGCTTAAAATTAGAGTGAAGGAAGTAATAAAAGGTACATATGTGCATAGACTTTGAAAAATATGTTTTAGCATATAGAACATTGCCAAAGTCTATTATTATTGTCAACTGATTGTTGAAATAATTGATGAAGCTACCTGCTTCTAAGATTTTTACCAGAAAAAGCACCTAGGTTATGTACTGTTCACATTTCTTGAATATGTAAAAGAAGTTAAGACCTTTCAGATCTGGAATGTAGTTGTGTCAAAACTCAAATTAAAGATGCTTCTCTTTATATTCTGTTCTTTAGGGAGAAAAAAAACAGTATGAAGCTGGAAAAATTCCATGAGATAATTTTTTAAAGTATAGTGCTAGAAACTGAAATACAAATTCCACTTTAGAGAAGAAATATACTCTTTATGCTCATTAAGTTTCTAGGACACAAAGCTAAAATGTGACTTGCCCTTCCTCTCAACTTTTTTTTGTTTTCTTCTTCTTCTTTTTTTTTTTCATAGCCTTCAGACAAGGCTAACTGCTCTAGGCATGGTGTACATCATGGGCAGGAAAAAAAGTTGCCTAAATTCATAAGGACTGCTTCTTGGCCTATTCCTGTGATTCTCCATATAGCTCTTTGTGAAAAAGTCTATTGACTACCTTCACATCTATCTAACTGTCATATGTGCTTTAAATTCTCTTTCAGTTGCTTACACAACTTCAGTTAAATGAAATTAAAGTTATTTTTAACTGGGAGGTCTGATATTTGGGGGGAAGATTTTAAAGTTGAAAAAAACAAAGTTGTTATCTTATTAAAATTAAAATTAATTTTATATAAATTGAATGTTTATTTAGACAGGCAATCACAAACAGTGTTTGGCAGAACGAAGGCTCCCTCTCAGTGATTCTCCACCAACTAGTACAGAGCTTCAATAAAACGACCATGGAATATGGGGCTGCTTAGACCCCACAGGGGTAATGATTACCTGTACCACTTTCTGGACCCAGTCTGTGGTGCTGGCAGTTATGCAGGGCATTCCAGTAGGACTCAGGGCCCTTCAAAGTTGCACCTAGTTATGCTCAGTATGTCATGGGGTTCTAGAGATCAAACCGAGGTCTTTGGCTCCAACACACACTTCATAGTACAGATTCCAAGATATATTTTTGCTGTGAGCAAAAAATAAAGTTTAAGAATCTTGCATGCACACTTTAATGGGCACAAAGATGCTTCCTAAACAATGACAGACAATAGAAAATGATAATGCTTCTGTCTCTTTTAAATACTTTGTTAACTGAATACAAATAAGTGTTAGTTTAAATGGGGTTGCAATAAATTTGAATTTTTTTTGTCTAGTGTAAAAATTACAGAAAACATATTCATACTACCTTTGTTATTTGAAATCCTAACATAATTTCATGTTGCACAATACAAGTTGGTTTTGAATGGGAGGTTTATTTTTATTGAATAATCTGATGCAATGATCTCAAGATTATACCAGTGAAATCACTCTAAGACATTAAGAGTCTTAGAGTGATTTCTAGTCTCTTTCCTACCTGGCACATAGGAGCACCTTTAGAATCAAGTTTAGGGACTAGTTTAAGGATGCCAACTTGGAGAACAGACAAGGAAAATGCAAAACTTCTTGTTCATATGTTTTTTTTTCTTTCTATGTGTGATGGTGTGTGTGTGTGTGTTCCAAAAAGCCGAGATCAAGTTATGTAATAGTACCTTAAAATTAATGAATTTTAAATATTTTTACTTGCAATATTTAATGGAAGACATAGGGTGCATCACACAGGAAGCTCCTTCCATTGCCTCTGAGGATAGTAGAGTAGAACATATCTTCTGCGGAAAATGAATCAGCTCAGCCTCGAACTTGATTCTTTTCTTTTCACATGTTTCCTTTAAGCTTTAATTTTTTACATCCAAAGATGTTACATATGTAGTAGAATATTTTTTTGAAAAAATGTCAACTAATGTACACATAACAACCAAGTTTTGCATAAATTGTAAAACAGTGGCAATGAATAATGGCCACCGATGTTTTGCATGGTCTGAAGAATTTAACAAGCATGTCATGACACTTGCTATGCATTCACTAGAGCTTTCAGTTTACAATAAGTTGTGTTAATATAGATATTGAGATAGTATGTTTAAATGTGTTTGTCTGAAAATGCCTTAGATCAAATGGAGGCAAAAAGAAACACTGAAGAGTTTGTAGATCAGCTCAATAAAAAAAAAAAAAAGTTAGCAGTAGGGGAAAGTGAAACTCTAAAGAATTTGGAGGGAAAAAAAATCTACCAAGTTCAATAAAGAAAAGCCAAGCCAGATGTTTAATGGCAAATTCTTAGAAATGAACATCCATATGTGTCAGACTTTTAGGAATAGAACTGTTGCAGATGATTTCCTAAATCGGTCTGTTGGGAATGCAAATGATATTCTATTCAGGCTTACTTGGAAGGTGTATAAAGATGCAATAGAGCTATTGGCCAGAGACCTATGGAATATGGAACAATGACACTCAATTATTTTACTTGATGACCCAAATTGTGGTTTAAAACAAATAAGACATCCCATTAGATTCTGTCCAAATTGTACAGGGTCATTCAGTGAGTGAGTGAGTGAGTGAGTGGCACGATTTGATTTAGACATCAGGTAATGAAATCATTCCAATGCAGAATAGACACCCATCTAAAAAGTGAATGTTAATTCTCTCTCTCTCTCTCTCTCTCTCTCTCTCTCTCTCTCTCTCTCTCTCTCTCTCACACACACACACACACACACACACACACACACACACACCTCTATAGGATAGCACCTTTTGGGAGATTTTTTGGGCAAAGCAGAGCAGGTTCCTGGGAAGAGAAAAAACAATGACTTCAGATGAAAATAAAGGCATTCTTTAGCTTTGGATTTTGATTGAGCTTTTTCACATAGGGGCTAGAGAATTTTAACAGAAAATAAGGTACTTGCCTTGTGTATTGTCGACCCTGGTTTAGCTTCTCACACCTCACATGGTCCCCTAAATACCATCAGGCACCATTCATGAGCAGAGAGCTACAAATAGCTCCCAGGCATTTCTGTATGTGTCCCCCTAACAAACAACAAAAAAGAAAGAGTTTTCATTCATGTGCTAGGGTTTGTAGAATATACTTTTTTCAATTATCATAGAAAATCATTATAAATAATGTTTCATAAATAACAGAATATTTTTGAGTCATATGTCTAGGACCTATATTCTGAAATCACTTCTGTAATGCCACTGGCAGCGGAATTAGTTCATTGCGGAAGCTCATATTCAAAAATCTATCCCAGGTGGTATGATGCCGCCAGCAGGTCAATCTGTACCTGTGAGGCGAGTGCATCAGCAGGCTGATGGTGCCTTCAGACTTCCAGATACTCCAAAATTGCTGCTGTGCCTTTGGCCAGACCCCAAACACTTTGGACAAAGTTTACCAAAAAGTAAGCGGCCATAAATTAGGTATGTGGGAGCCACACCCACAAAACACCTCTGGCTCAGCTGTATAATTAGAGGCATAGACTCTCTGGTTCCTGATTGAACTGCTTAACGGCCATAATCCCAAAGACTCAGAAACAAATCTCGAAACCCAACAGCTTTCGGCAGAAATGCGTCTGGTCCCTGCAGTAGGCTACCGGCACTGGGCTACACCAGGTAGAAATAGGTTTTGTGCCTTGGCCTGTTCCCCCTGAATGCCCGGTGGCCGTCATCCTCTGGAGGCCACTAGACAGTCAGGTTTGGGCCCACAGTGAGGAGACAAGCAGGGCCTCATGGGATGGGGGTGGAGCCGGCCCTTTCCTCCCCGTCCCAACGAGACCCCAAGTTGCCACTCACGAACAGCCTCTCTGCTCCTGATCAAGGTACTTAACGGCCAAGATCTCAGAGACTCAAAAACAAATCTCAGAACCCAGCGACTTTTGGCAGAAATGCATCTGGCACGCAATAGGTTACTGTAGCTGGGCCACCCCAGGGAGGAAAGGGCGCTGTCCCTCCGCCTGCTTTCCCTTGGTGGCTTGGTGGCTGCCATCTTTTAGAGGCCACTGGACAGTCAGATTTGGGCCCGCAGTGATGAGACACGTGGGGCCTCATGGGATGGGGGTGGAGCCGGCCCTTCTCTCCCCGTCCAAATGAGACCCTGAGTCGCCGCCCACAAACGGCCTCTCTGTCTCCTGATCAAGCTACTTAACAGCCACGATCCCAGAGACTCAGAAACAATTCTCAAAACCCAGCGACTTTTGGAAGAATTGCGTCCAGTCCCTGCAGTGGGTTACCAGTGCTGGGCCACCCCAGGTGGGAATAGGGTTCATGCCTTGGCCTGTTCCCCCTGGTGGCCCGGTGGCTGCCATCCTTCAGAGTCCAGTCAGGTTTGGGCCCTCAATGACGAGACACATGGGGCCTCATGGGATGGTGGCGGAGCCAGCCCTTTCCTCCCCATCCCAACAAGACCCCGAGTCGCCACCCACGAACGGCCTCTCTGGCTCCTAATCAAGCTGCTTAATGGCTATGATCCCAGAGACTCAGAAACAAATCTTGAGACCCAGCGGCTTTTGGCAGAAATGTGTTCAGACCACACAGTAGTTTACTGTTGTAGGGCCACCCGAGGAGGGTAAGGGTGCTGTCCTTCCACCTGCTCCCACTTGCAACTCGGTGACTGCCATCTTCCAGAGGCCATTGGACAGTCAGGTTTGGGCCCATAGTGACGAGAAACACGAGGCCTCATGGGATGGGGGTGGAGCCAGCCCTTTTCTCCTGGTCCCAACAAGACCCCAAGTCGCCACCCATGAGGGGCCTCTCTGGCTCCTGATCAAGCTGCTTAATGGCCATAATCCCAGAGACTCAGGAACAAATCTCAGAACCAGGAAGGTTCTGGCAAGAAATCCCTCCAGATTTAATTGTTAAAATTTCGGAATTTCAAAATTGTGTGGCCACTACTGCAGCCACGCAACATCATTTGTTATTCATAACCAACAAAACCAACAATAGAAAACAAATTGTCTACTGTTGCCTTTTAGGCAGATCTGAGTGTTGGGGTAAAATCTCAAATAATAATGGTGGTTGTCATGTCGAAATGTTGAATGTAATCAAAGTATAGAGAGAGTAATTTGGAAATCATCTGCCCCACAGGTAGGAGAAGGGTGTGGAATGGGGGTATACTGGGGTTTTTGGTGGTGGAGAATGGGCACTGGTGGAGGTACGGGTGCTTCATTGTTTGGACCGAGACTTAACCCTGAAAGCTTTGTAAATGCTCTCACAGTGATTCAATAAATAAAATTATTTTTAAAAAGGGAAAAAAAAGTAAGGTGGAGTTCATGCACAATTCAATCAGCCTAATCAGTGGCTGAAATAATAGCAAGACTCCTACATAAAAAAAAAATCTACCATGTTCCTTCCCTAACTTTTGGTGCTCGCTATCATGCTTGTATTGACTTGAACAGTGACTGAATGACTTTAGCCTAAACTTAGTCACCATATAAACTTCATCCAAGCTGGAGCAAAAGCACAAACAGGTAGGATGTTTGCCTTGCATGTGGCTGATGCAGGTTTGATTCCTCCACCCCTCTTGGAGAGCCTGAAAAGCTACTGAGAGTATCGTGCCTGCATGGCCAAGGCTGGCAAGCTACTCGTGATGTATTCGATATGCCAAACATAGTAAGAAGTCTCACAATGTTCCTGGGTCCACTAGACCAGGAACATTGGTCGATGAACAATGGGAGGACAGTGCTACAGTGCTATCCTTCATCCAAAGTATTTCTGTTTCTTATTCTGAGGATTTGAGAGACCTTTGCGGGTCTCCTCTTTTTTTTTTTTTTATAAACATACCAGTCTGTGTCTGGGTGATAAACAGTACAGCATCTAGAGAACATGCCCAGAATGTGCCTGACCCAGAAGGATCCCAGTTTCATTTTATCCCAGTACATTGTTGGTTCAAACCTGGAAATTCCAGCTACCACTAAGTTGGTAATCTGCCAAACCCCAGGGGACCCCCAGGGTCTCCTGAGTACCTCATGGAGGGTCCTCCAAAATTCTAATTCCAGTCATACTTAATTATGGGTGCGCCCTAATTCAGTATAAATTCACTTAAACTAGCTAATTATCTCTGCAAAGATCCCATTTAAGAGGTTCAGGGAAATAGCACAGGAATTAGGGGCACATGCAAAGAAGGTAGGTTGGACCCCAGGTACCACTTAGCCTTTTGAGCATCGCTATGTGTAGACTAGGTTTGGTCTTGGACACAATTTGGGTGACCTTGTTGGTCCCCAGCACTCCAGGGCCAGGGTCAGAGCTACAGAGGATCTTTGAGCTCTAGCACTGAACCATAGGATTCGTGGGTTTGATCTGGCTTTTGAGCACAGTTTGGAAGACCCCTCCTAACAAACAGTTCACATCCTGAGGTTCTGGAAGAACATGTATTTAAGGTGTATATTATATAATTGATATAGTTACGACTTCCTGCCGGTGCCACACAGGAGCGAGTGCATGTGGTCTCTAACTGATTTGTTTAGAGGTGGCACAAAAGAGGAAGATGGAGGGGTGGGATTTTAGAAACAGTCAAACAAAAAATTTCTTTTATCAGTCAAACCTAAAATTAGACTGAACTCCTACTTATAATTATATCTGCAAAATGTCTCTTAAGTCTTCAGTAAATTATACAGTTCACTTAATTAACTAGGTTTCTCAGTATAAAATAGGATAGTACTATTTTTTATTGTTCAAATTTAAGTACTTGTGACTATGAAAGAAAGTTGCTAAAATAAGCAGAAGCTGGATTATTTATCTTAGTCTTTCCAATCTACTGGAATATTGTGTCCACTGCACTTTACAGCAAGAAATCCAGAATTAAGAAACTTTCAGACAACTTTCAGATAAAAGATAACATAGTGTAAGCTATTGTTTTATTGCAGTACTGGGCATCAAGGCCAGATAAGAAAAATCAAGTATATTCTTGGGAAAAAAGAGTTGGGAACAAAAAAGAATACTATTGTGCAATTCTTATTTGACATAGGGGTTCAGGCTTTGTAATAATGGTCCAAACTTATTTAATTCAACTTAGTTAAAGACTTAAATGGGAAGGAGGGGCGATGTTTAATTGATAATTATGGCCCTGATATGGAAGCTTGAGTGAATAAGTTCTGGAATTTAGTATAGCTAGGGAACAATGAAGAAAATCTATCTGCAGGATCACTTGACACCTAATGCCCCCTTTATATAACAAGTAAATCCCCATGTGCTATCCTAAAATAAAATGTAGAGTAATGATATTTACCTGACACACAGGAAGACCATCAATATAACCCTCTAAATAGGGCTGGAGCGATAGCACAGAAAACAGGGTGTTTGCCTTGCATGCCGCCAATCCGGGTTCGATTCCTCCGTCCCTCTCAGAGAGTCCTGCAAGCTACTGAGAGTATTCCACCCACACGGCAGAGATTGACAAGCTCCCCATGATGTATTCGATATGCCAAAAACAGTAACAAGTCTCACAATGGAGACATCCCTGATGCCTGGTCGAGCAAATCGATGAACAATGGGAGGACAGTGCTACAGGACAGTACTACCCTTTAAATGATCAAAGAGTGTGCAAAGAAAAGTGATATTTTACGAGGTGTGCCCACACTAGTAACCTACATTTTCTGTATTAGATGCAATAAGAGGTCAGAAATCCCCATTTAGCTGCAGAGTTGCTTTGAAGAAGATAACTACAAATGTAAGTCTGATATGAGTGACTTATAAAGGCATGAGCTGAATGACCATCTGAAATGCAAATTTTTGAAATGATGGCCAAGTATGGTAAAGATATGGCTAAAACATTGTACATTCTTCTTGATTTCTTGGCAGTTTCCTTCATGGAATGAGCATACATATTGAAAGTTTTCAAAATTATTTTAATTTATGTGTAAAATAAAATCAATCTCCAGGCATATATAAATATATCACTTTTCTTCACCTGTTGGAGAGTCTGGTGGAACATGTAGTTACCAAACATTCATTGTGACAGACAAAACATACACCAACAAATATTCAAAATATCACTGAGACTCATGAGAATATATTACTTTAAATTATGGAACTAAATGAAATATAACTCATCCATGATAGCAGGTGGTCGTTTGATATTTTTAATGTAATTTTTAAAAAACTACCAATTAAAGTCAATTTTAACAGGTACTGTCAGTCACAGAAATTAAAATCCCCTTAACTTTCAGAATTAGCAGATATATTTAGTGTTGTGAAAACACTTCACTTAGTTGAGAAATAGAGACTAATTTCTATTGAATTTTGTTTCATTTTAATCAAATGGAAATTAGGGCCATCCAGAAAATATTGACGTGGGTAAAACCATGATGCCCAATTAGATTGGGATGGAGAAGTGAAGGTACATGCCTGACCTAATATATAAGAAACAGGGATAGAAGCAATATAAACCAGCTTTATTTTCAAAAATAATTAGAAATGTATTTTAGTTTGGTGAATCTTTGATTAGAAAGTGAAACACATATTGAAAAAAAACACGCTAGTCTGATAAGGAGTAAAACTACTAAAATATGTGACATCAATGATAAATAGGTAATACATAAAATATATATGCTTACCTATATGTTGCATGTTTTGAGTATAATATATAAATTTGGGAAATATTGGGAGAAGTTTAGTATTTTTAATTAAAATGTTATTTGCCCCTAACTGACCGTCAACTTTTAAAACTATTCTGGATCCTATATTTTAAGAAGATAGACTGGAGTCTATACAAAAGAAAGAAAGAAAGAAAGAAAGAAAGAAAGAAAGAAAGAAAGAAAGAAAGAAAGAGAAAGAGAGAGAAAGAAAGAAAGAAAGAAAGAAAGAAAGAAAGAATTTGATCATTGTATAATTGAAACCCAAGCACAAAAATTTGTAAGTCTACAAGTGTACCTCATGATATCTCACTAATAAAAATAAAAAGAAAAAAGAAAGAAAGAAAGAAAGAAAGAAAGAAAGAGAAAGAGAGAGAAAGAAAGAAAGAAAGAAAGAAAGAGAAAGAGAGAGAAAGAAAGAAAGAAAGAAAGAAAGAAAGAAAGAAAGAAAGAATTTGATCATTGTATAATTGAAACCCAAGCACAAAAATTTGTAAGTCTACAACTGTACCTCATGATATCTCACTAATAAAAATAAAAAGAAAAAAGAAAGAAAGAAAGAAAGAAAGAAAGAAAGAAAGAAAGAAAGAAAAGAGCTTTGAAAGGGCTGGAGCAATAGCACAGTGGGTAGAGCATTTGCCTTGCACACGGCCAACCCGGGTTTGATTCCCAGCATCCCATATGGTCCCCCGAGCACCGCCAGGAGTAATTCCTGAGTGCAGAGCCAGGAGTAAGCCTTGAGCATCGCTAGGTGTGACCCTGAAACCAAGAAAAGAAAGAAAGAAAGAAAGAAAGAAAGAAAGAAAGAAAGAAAGAAAGAAAGAAAGAAAGAAAGAAGGAGGGAGGGAAAGAAGGAGAGAAGGGAGGGAAGAAGAGAGGGAGGAAGGAAGGAAGGAAGGAAGGAAGGAAGGAAGGAAGGAAGGAAGGAAGGAAGGGAGGGAGGGAGGGAGGGAGGGAGGGAGGGAGGGAGGAAGAAGTGTAAAACCTTCATGTGAAATCCTGAAGGCACTTCCCAAATGGTCTGTGTGATCCCCGGCACTGCTAGACTCAACGAAAATCACATCCACGAGGTTTAATTGGAGACCCTGTCCCCATTGGTCAAAAATTACCAGAAGTATTTTACTAGGCATTCTGAACCCTCTTGGGAGACTCAATCACTCCCCAAATATATGTCTTTACATGTGTGAATGAACTATAATTTCATGTATACAAACCACCAGTTATAAAAATATATAACTCAAATTGTTCCGTATTTTATTTGCATTCTCTTTATTTCTTTTTTTGGGGGGGTGGACGAGGGTTGTCACAGCTAGCAGTGCTCACATACTCCTGACTCTTCCCAGGGGTCAATTCTGTTAGACTCAGGGGACTCTACAGGGTGGGGTTCCAGGGATCAAACTAATTACACTGCCCACTCTACTATCATGTTGACCCCTCTAATATTTCACTCTAACAGAGTCTAACTAAAATAATGCTAACTTGTATTAACTTCACACCATATCTGAATTTGAACACTATCATCGATGTTTGATATTTTTTGCCATTAAACCCATTATAAAACTCTCCCCCACACTGTAATTTCTCACAGGCAGATGATCACATAGATAAAAAGATTTTTTTTAAAAAAAATTACAAGAATGGTGAGAAAAGGCATGGTATATGTTATTGGGAGGTCCTATATCTGAGACACAAAAGCAATTTAAATAAAAAGGATGGATCACAAGTATTAGAAATGTGAGAGAATGAGTCAAAGTATAATAATCAGCAATAAAGTTGTGGTCATTTAAACCCCAAATATTCTCCTATGGTAATATAAAGCCATGGAGCATAATTCTTTTTCCAAACATTATGCCAGAAATGGCTTTTAATAATTACCAAAGGAATTTTCATTTCAAGATTGATATGTGAGTTGAAGTGGGCTTGCAGGCACCTGCCAAAGCAGGCAAGAAAAGAGCCACTTACTGCCAAGACTTGCTTCCTGTGCTTCAGTCACATCTTATGACTGTTTTGGCTCCTGTCCTAATATTCAAGTGAGTTTAATTCCCAGAAACACTACATGTAAGGTGTGCAGATACCAACTTGGAATGCTAATGCAGAAAATCCAATACAGATCTTAACAGAATTGATGGAAAAAAGCAAAGCTCATGTACAGAGCAGACGGTGGTTAAATGTCACTGCAGACTTAGGAGCAGATACAGGTTGTGTACAGAGATTCAGGGCAATCCCGGTTCTCCAAAATATGGCAAAAACTGTTTGGAAAAGCTTATGCATGGCATAAGGGCCTTCACCAGGTTTATTCACTTTACAACACAGAAGAGGCCCTAAGCCCAATCTAAGAGTCAATTTATTTGTAATTTAGAAACATTTCAGACAAGTGATTATCAGACTGCAAAGTAACAGCAATTCCGAGTAAACAGAAGGTTGGAATGAAGAGGGGAGGCTATAAGAAAACATAAGATGGCAGAAAAGAATAAAATCACACAAAATCTAAAATTCTGACACAATAAACAAAAGAGTATGAAGCCTGAACCTACTTAATGGAGATGTTAAAAGTTTTTTATAATTCTGTGTGAAAAACCCTCTGAATTACCAACTATTGATGCTGGTTCATCACAAATTTTGTAGTTTGTAAACAAACATGTATCTACCGATGCATGCTTCTATAACTAAATTAAAATGCAAGTTCATATAATGAAAGAGAAATTAATATCTAAGTATGATATTAATATGAAATTTAAAATTTAAAGCAATAATAAAAATATTTGCTAAAATAATTATTGGTTAAACATTATCCAAATGTTGTTACTTAAGGAAATTTTCAAAATGAAAATGTCAAAAATATAATAATTTTCTGTCACCTTCTTCCTGATAGACATTTATAAGGAAGAGAGAAAGTTATGTGTACATTAAAAATATAAAACTGAAAGTAAGGACTATAATAAATGGAGAAACATCCCGTGTTTATACTTAAATTCTAAGTACTGTCAAAATATCCATTCTACTCAAAGCAACCCACAGTTTCAGAGTACTACCTATATGTTTCAATAAAATTTTTATGAAAATTGGAAAACGGGGGCCAGAGCAATAGTACAACGTGTTAGAGCATCTGCCTTGCATGCAGCCAACCTGGGTTAAATCTTAGTATCCCATGTGGTTCCCAGCGGGAGTGATCCCTCAGTGCAAAGCCTGAACTTATTCAGCCTGAATAAACTCTGAACACCTCTGGTTTGTCCCCAAAACAAGAAAAATTTAAAAATTCAAAAAAGGAAAAGACTATGAAATTTATACAAATTCTGAATAACCAAAAAACCGCAAGAAATGAAGTTGTAGAGTTCACGTGTTATGAATAAAAAACATATCGCAAAGCTATAATGATTAAAGTAGCAAGACATAGGCATCAAAAAATGTACATAGGTCAATGGAACAGAGAGGAAAAACATAAAACGAACATTCAAACATTTACCGATAAGTAATCTTTAGCAGGGTCAGAAAAGATAGTACTGTGGGTAGGGCACTGGCCTTTAAGTGGTCGACTCTGCTACTCACAAGCTGACTTAAATTCACATACAAATATTGAAATGATAATGTCTTTTCTAATACTTAGGTTCCATTCTCTTTGTTTAGAGTGGTTTTGTATTCCAGTAACTGATTCCATGTCCTTTCTCACCAATCCTGTAAACTTTTTTTTAAATATATTTATCTTGTGTGAATTACAGTGTGGAGGTACAGCTTTATAATGGGTCTAATTACAAATATCTCCAAACATTGATGACTATGCTCATATTTAGATATTGTGTGAGGTTAATGAAAGTTAACATTACTTTAAATCTCCAATTAGAATTATAATTTCCATAAAATGCAGTCATTATGTATAAAAATTTCACAAACCTTTAGCAAACTAGAAATCAGTAACCCCACAAAAAATTCGAGAGAGATGAACAGCCACTTCCATCAAAAAGACACACTGGGTAACAATAAATGTATTAAAAGTGTTCATTGTCATGTTTTTCAGAGAATTTAAATCAAAATGACAAGCAGGTATTATCCCACACCAGTGAGAATGGCATATATCAAAAAAAAATACTAGAAATATCCGGTTTGGGGAGGAATGTCATTAAACAAAAATACAAAAAACACCCTTCATTTACTGCTATTGGAAATGTTGCCTCTGGAAAAAAAAATAAGGTTATTTCTCATAAAACTAAAATATAGAACTCTCATATGTTCCAGTTGTTCCAATACTTCCCGTGTGCTTCCCATTGAAACAGTAGTTCAAAAGGTTATAAGCATATCTCTGTTCATTGCAGCATTTAGTAAAATAGTCTGAACATGGAAAGTGCAAAACCCTAAAATCAGATGAGTGGACAAAGAAGTTCTAGTATATTTTCACAACAAAATATTATACAATCAAAAATAAAGATTAAAACTTGCATTTTTCTGCAATTTGTTAAGTAGAGTCCATCAGGGAAAAGAACAAATACTGAACGTTTGTGTACATTTCTGGTATATAGAGTAACACGACAAGGGAATAAAAGGTATCAAATGCAAGCTTTGGTGTTTTTTGATACCTTTTGGTCCTGACTTACAAAAGTGAAACTACTAATGAAGGGGACAAAATGGTGGGCAGTGATGGAGAGAAAAGATAAAGTGAACTGTTGGTAACATAGGGTCATTTGTCATGGTATGTGGACATTTTGGTTGTGTGACATGAGATAATGTATACATTGAGACATAAGAAGCAACAATACGTAAACATGAGTCTCAAACTGCACTGCACTGTAGCACAGTCCTCCCATTGTTCATCCATTACTCGAGCGAGCACCAGTAATGTTTCCATTGCAAGATTTGTTATTACTGTTTTTGGCAAGTCAAATACGCCATGGGGAGCTTGCCAGACTCTGCCTCGCGGGAAAGATATTCTCAGTATCTTGCTGGACTCTCCAAGAGGGATGGAGAAATCGAACCCAGATTGGTTGCATGCAAGGCAAACGCCCTACCCACTGTGCTATTGCTCCAGTCTGAGACTCAAACTATAATGATTAAATCAAAACAATGATTTTTTTTTCAAAGAGGTAGAGTAGAGTGATGATAGGGAATCTTGGAACATTCGTGGAAGAACCCTGATGCCGAGGGTGGATTTGGAGTTAGAATACTACATGCCCCCAAAACTATTATTATCAGCATTGCAAATCATGGTGCCTAAACATTATTTTTTGTTAAAAAATATAAAAAGAGATAATTATGGTGAATTTAACTGCCCATGAAGAGGGAAAAGAACAAATACTGAATATTTGCTTTTATCTCTGGTATATAGAGTAACAAGACAAGGGAATGGAAGGTTTTGGTTACTTTTTCTCTTTCCTCTTAACTCACCATTTCCTTAATCATTTAATTTTCTTTCCCTCTTTCACTTTTATTACACTCTCTTGCTCTTCTTTCTCATGGCCTGTGGTAATTTAAGACACATTTTAGGAGTCTGGGGAACTCTTCCTCTGGAGTGAGCTTCCAAGCAGTGCTCAGAGAATCAAGGATTACTCCCTAATATTCTCAGACAATTGAGGCCAGAGTTTCAATGAAAAGGACTGTGAAGTGTTGCTCAGGTCTTGCAGTTTGGAGCATCATCTGTATCAGCCCTGTGTTATTCTCCAGGACTATACCCAATGATGTTTATGAGGGCTTCTAAAGAAGCATCTGCCAATGATCAAGGACTGTGTGGTTCCAGAGATGAAAGCGGGGTTGGCTGTATAGGAAGCGCGGTTCTTAATCCCTATACTTTCTTTCCTGCTTCTGTATCTTCTTTTATGTACTCTCATGGATACCCTCATCTATTTTTCATTTAACTAAAAATATCTGACCTTTCAGAGACTAGCACTAATTTTCACTTCTGTTCTTTTCTTATGAACACAATTTGCACACACAGGCTTCACCTATGTCAAAGCTATAGGGAACACACATCTCCAACTGAGATTTCAAATTATTTTTATCAAGAAAGAGTCCACAATATTTGTACCTGGTACAATATTTTGTGAGTCAAGGCAGAATGCAAGAATAAAGCTCTATAAAAATTTATTAAAGCTTATTTGACTTAAGAAATTCTTAGTCTTTTGAAGTAAGAGAGGAACATATCAACTATACAAATTGATATTTCAGCTTAGAATTTGTTGTAGTTCGAGACATTGCACATTTCGTTATTTTAATGAAGCAGTGTATTATTTTCATAATTTTTTGTCCATGAGGAAAATGCCAAATACAAAATAGAATATCATCTAGTACTTCACTATATGTTCATCAAGAAATATGTGTGCCTTATTGTAAATTGGGAATTTGGTAGATTAGACATAGATCCATCCATCATGTACATTTTGGCAAAATATATAATTATGGTGATAATGATAATGATGATGATAATGGTGACAAAATTAAAGTAAAGCCATTAGGCAAGTTAATTATATAAGTCAGATGAATGATTGTTGAACCTGATTGATCATAAGAAATCACCTAGCCATATTTTTTCTTTTAATAAAAATGAATGGACCCTCCACCAGGTATATTGAGTCTGAATCATGGAAGTTACAAACACAAGGGTCATACTCTCTAGAATATCCACAGATAATTCTGATAACTAAACATATTGAAAAATTACTGATAGGGGGAAATAAATTCTGGGCCATTCAAGGAGGCAGAAAATACTTTATGTTTTCATACACATGAAGGAGGAAGTATTAAATCCATGAAGGACTGATAGCGCTTGGATAAGCATGAAATGTTAAGAAGGAAATTCTCTGCAGGATAAAAAAAAAGAAGAAATGTCTGGAGGTTAAAAGTAAAAGGCATAGTAAAGGAACTAGATTGACAAGGATTAATGACTTGGTGAGAAGCAGAAGATAAAATTAGAACATTAGATAAAGTCTCTATTTTAGAGGAACTGGAAGCCAGGAAAGAAAAAAAACATGAATGATTTAATTATTGAGACAGAACTACATAATTTATAATAGGACATGCAACTGTAAAAGCAGCATTTTAGAAGGTTTCATTTATGAGTCTATACCAAACGATCTCATTTATCTGTAGAATATAGAATAACAGGACAAAGGAATGCAATGTATCAAAAGGGGGATACTTAGATTACACTGGTCACTAAAACAAAGATTGATATGAAAGAAAATAAATTAAAGAGGAGGGAAGAAGAGGCAGACATAAAATACTAGGGTAATTTAGGGGTGGGGGCCTCAGACATAATCACAGTGTACAGGAATAGTGTATTTACATATATTAACCTACAAACCTGGAAGCATGAGATCAAAACTATACCAACCAAACTTAAAATGTTGCCTGTCAATAAGGCAGACTGAAAACTAAGGACTTTGGTGCAGGGAAGTTGACACTGGTGGTTGGATCAGTTTTGGAATATTGTATGCCTGAAATTCAACTAATTAATGACTAGGTAAGTCACAATGCCTTAATTAAATAAAAACACATACGCTCTCACTGGGTTGGAAAAGAATTGATATGGGAATTAGAGATAAAACAGTAGTTGTCAGAATTTTAGGTCAATTCATCTTTGAGAAAAGAATTAAAGCCTGGCAAGCTACCTGCCAAACACAGAGACAACAAGTCTCACAATGTCATTGGGCCCGCTCGAGCAAATTGATGAACAACGGGAGGACAGTGACAGTGACAGTTTATATCACATGTATATTTATACAGGATTCTCCACATTAGGATGATATGATATGAATGCCTGTTTTTTTTTTAATGAAATGTTCCTTAGAATACTGTCAGATCATACAGGGAGTGACATCTAATTAATGTACCAAAAGACAGTTGTCTGTTTATGCATATATATTTTAGATTTATTAGAGAGAGTTCTAGATTATCACAACTGTATTTAAACTCTTTGATCAGATATGTGGGCTGGAGTGAGAGTACAGTGATAGGGCATTTGCCTTGCGCACAGCCAGAGAGAGAGAAATTCTTTGACGTATATTCTGGTGCAAAGAAACATTTCCCCCCTTAAGTATCAGCAAGGAAACGTTTGTTAATAAAGAAAATTTGAGTGTTGGCTAGGACTGAAGCTGACCTGGGATAGGGCAAGATACAACACAATTTCCTGTGTGATTTTGCACATTTCACTCTCTTGTTAAGTGGAGCACATATAATACCTACATATGGGAGCTTAATGAGGACCAAACAGGAAGATTATACTTACTGGTTCTTCACTGTGCCTGAGCAATTGTAAGTAACTAAGAAAATGTTTCACTGTTGGTGACCAATTCATGCTGAGAAGTCCCTAAATTGAACTCGACTCTTCCTATAATTCTGCACCTTCAGGTTTCCCCTAGGTTGATTCAGTTCAACTAGCAAACTACATGTGGACTAGGGTTTATGTGATCAATAATTAAAAGTAAGTACATGTCCTTATAAGAACATATTGAACTCAAACTTTCACCAAGAGCATCACTGTCACTGTCCTCATGTTGTTCATTGATTGGCTCGAGCGGGCCCAGTAATGTCTCCATTGTGACACTTGTTACTGTGTTTGGCATATCGAATACGTCACGGGTAGCTTGCCAGGCTTTGCTGTGCAGGCGAGATACTCTCAGTAGCTTGCCAGGCTCTCCAAGAGGGATGGAGGAATCGACACCAAGAGCATGCCTCTATGAATTCCTAGGGTTGAAATTACTGACCTTTCCTCTGTTGAACCCATGATCTAGTTGACCACCTAACACTGTTGCCTTAATGTCCGAAGAGTAGTGCATATTGTCCACACCAGACAAAATCTCTCTTTTGTATTGTCTGTTTTGCTGCAAATGCCCACTTACTCTTCTAACTTGAAAAATGTAGCATGTTTTTGCGGAAATATTTTCTTTTTTTAATTTATTTTTCTTTTCTTTTTTTATTTTATAAGGTAGTTCACAATATTTGATTACATTAAATACTCAAACACCAAACCCACTACCATTATACCTCCCCACCACCATTTTTGGGATGTTTCCATCCCAAACCCCAAGCCCTTTCCAAAAGCATAACCAAAATCATATATTTTAGATTGTCTGTTATTAAAAAACACTGAAAATGCTACAAATAAAGAATCCATAGAGGAAACAGTATGAAGCTTGTTCTATTTTGGCAGGGGCCATTAAGATAGTCTTTAGGATATCACTAACATGTTGTTAAAGGTTGAGTGATTTGAGCTTTTGTATATATGTCTGAAATATGTATATATACATATATACATATATATTTCTCTCTATGATTTGTTGCCTACTATTTGAACCCCATCGATTGTGGTGTGGTACTTATGTACAATGGGTAGGGCGTGTCTTATGATGTGTTGTACGGCTGCCAATGCATCTGCCTGGTCCAAGAATACATTCACTCGTAGGTGAGGCTTGGCCCGAGAGTATGGGGAGTGGCCTTGAGCGTCGTGGCAGTTGGGTTATGGTGGTTGGGTTTTGGCTGCTGGGGTTGGGTTCCTTAGAGCAGGGAGAGCTCTCACCCAAACCTCTCTGGGGCGCCCCAAATGAAACAGCCTGGCACGGAGTCTGGTGGTAGGCATCATGTTGCTCCCTTCCAGGGAAAAAAAGCCATGTAATTTGTTTTTGTGTAAATCTTTATTGTAAACTATGTTTTTCTTCCTCCATTCACTTATTCATTCTTCCAACAACTATTTTCTGGAAACCTACTGTATTCTGGCTACTGTACTAGATCCCAAGGCAATAACTTTGTAAAAGACAGGCAAGATATATACTTATCCAGCATTCATTTTCATGGAGGAAGCAATAATCCCAATGCCAAGTAAGTAGTGTAAGGCAATTTTAGAAAGGCATGACTATTTTTTTCTTAAATGAGGCAAGATGCTTTGATGAAAATTAACAAAATTGATGTGGGGAAATGAAATGTTCCATAAAGCCACTCTAAGGGAAACTTATGCTGCAATTTGAGGAACCATCTAAGTTTGGAGTGGGTCAGGCCATTATTTCAAGATAAGGCTTGATGAAGTGAATTTTGGAGATACAGAAACATAATTAAAATAAGAAAGCTGGTGTTAATATTAAGAGGTAAAGCCAGCAAGATCAGAAGTTAAAGTCAGAAGATTTAAACCATGACATTTGACACTGAAATCTGGAGCCAATTCAGTGCCAAGTAAATTCATCATTTTCACTAAGTTTTCTCTTCAGTAGGGTCCTACTTAACTTGCTGAAATGAACCTCCATGCTTTTTTTAAATGATAAACCCTCCCCAGAACCCAATCCATAATACTCAAACAAAGTAGACTGAGTGGAAATGATTCACAGCCATTCCACTGTATCTCTCTTTTTGTGGTTCCGGAGCTAGCACCTTAGCAATAACTGCATGCAGTCAAATTAAAGTTTACAGAGTAAGATTCCATAAAATAATTAAGTCTCACATGTAATTAAAAAAATCACCAAAGAACATAGTATGCACTAATGTAGAAAAGGTATGAGAGTAGATAATAACCAAATTTAGGCTCTTTGAGTATAGGCTTAATCAAGGCGAGCTTCCTAACATGTATGTTGAAAGAGATAGAACATTTGAACTCACTGTGGAGATATCAAAGGACATTCCAGAATAGCCTTTGTAATAATAACTAAACTAGCTTTGACCTTTTCTCTCTTACCTGGCATTTCACAGACTGCATGTCTTTGAGGCCTTACTAGGCTGTACACAAAGCACTTTTGCCACTTTGGGAGTAAGACAGTTTTGTGACATGTCTACCCAGTCTAAGATGTAGTGTTATCTTTTTTTTCCAATGGCATGTTTTATAATATACAAATGCTGTCATTTAAAACATTACCCTTGATCTGGAGAGATAGTACAGTGAGTAGGGTGCTTGCCTTGCACTAAGATGACCTAATTTGATCTCAAGCATCCTATATGGTTTTTAGAGCCCTGCCAGAAGTGATCCCTGAGCATAGAGCTAGGAGTGAGCCCTGATCAAGGCTGAGTTTACTTTTTTTCCAAAATAAAACTAACCCTTACTCTCACCCTGGAAATAGTATTTTTTTTTCTTGTTTTACTCAAAGTCTGACATGATTGAGTAGAGAAAGCCATAGAGGCAGATGTCAGAAATATATATATTTTTAAATTTCTGTTCAGAGTCATATAAAGAGACTAAAAGCAATGATTTCCTTAGTGACAGCGAGAGATATCCACTCAACATCACTAAAAATAACTAGATTTTCAAAAGTTCCATGTGGCTGATTTCTCTATGGAATAGTTTTACTACTACAGAGGATAATTTTGAAATAAAAAAGATACCTACAAGTGACGAATGATAATGGATTGGATTCTGAGCCATGCATCCAAGCAAATATAAAACATGTTGAAATATTAATTGATCAAACCTCACAGCAGTCATCTGAACTTCATGCTTGCTCATAGGCTTGATGGTAATACAGTCTTTTTCAGGGACAAAATATTGCACAAACTGTTAGTAAATTTTGTTCCTGTTGCTGGGTCCTCATTGATTGCCATCCATTTTCATTACTGTATTACAATGGAACTGACTGCTAGTCAATGTGTGTAAGTGCTGTCAGTCTGGAGAAACAAAGTGATAGGATTTGTCTGCTTTCACCAACTTGAAGCCCAAACATTACACAATTGTAGCTAATTGTAGCTTGTGTTCTGCCATGCTCTATTAGTGAACAGAACTTGAATAATCAAATGTAAAGTCCAGTGACTTTTAAGTGGGATTATGTACAACTACTATAGAACTCAGACAGGTCAATGCGCCTTTCTGTACCTTAGTTTCTGGTTTGATACAGTTTATAAATGAAGAAAAGTATATAAAATATCAAGAAGAAAAAAGAAATGTCCCAGGGTGAATTTCCTGATAGAATCATAGAACTTACCTATCATAATAGAATATAGATGAAGATGACTCCTGAACTGATGGTTTGAATATGAGTATATATATTGGTATGAATCATATTCAGAAGAAATATAATATTTCTCTGATAATGATAGCCTCTCTTTTGTTTTTAAGATAAATAACTTTAAGATGTCCATCTTTTGAATAATTAGCAAAACTTTGACTCTACATCATGAAACACTTTTAGGTGATCTGAGTTTGTAATAGTCTTAACACCACTTTCTACACATACAATTTGTATTCTGGGCTCTAATGCCATTCCAAGGGATAATTCTGCTTCTATTTCTTGACATTGTCTGTCTACACCAACCTACACTGAGACTTGCCTTTTACCTCCATCCATGGTTCTTTCAGGTTTGATGATTCTTTGTTTTCTTTGTGCTTCCACTAGGAAAGGGACTCAAGTGAAAATAGGATCTAAAGGTTGGCACCATATCAACCCTATAGGTATCCTGCTAACAGTCTGTGTTGCTGTAAAAAAAATCTGAGTGGAGGTCAGGGAGATAGTACAAGGTTTAAGTCACATGGCTTTCATGCAGCTAATCTTGTTTTGATCCTTGTCATCTCATGCTCCTTTAGCACATTTCAGCCTTAGGCCCTCATAATGAACTGCTGGTCTATTGGACAAGAATTCCTGAGAGGAAACTCCAGGCTTCCTCAGCATTGCTTGGGAAAGTCCCATTCCCAAATAAGATATATAACCTGCTCAGGCCTGATATCAAAGCTATAGTCTCCATCTTTCAGTTTCTTCTAGCTTACTATGCATTTTCTAAAAAATTCCCTTTCTTTCCCTTCTACAAAAAAATAAATAAAAACAAAACAAAAAAAAAAACATACCCAAGAAACACTCAAAACCTTCAGTAGACCTCTAAGGTCTTGAATAGGTTATTTCTTGATTTTCTTGCACTGTACCTTCTGGGTGTCAGAAAAGTACTGAGAGGTTGCCTGATGAAGAAACAGGGAAGTAAAAGAAACAAAGAAACCCTAATTTGATTTTTTTAAATTACAAAAGCATCACATATATCATGCATGAAAGATTGTCACTGTGATTTAAAAAAAAGATGTTGCAGTTAAGAGAGAAGAAAGAAAGGAGAAAGAATCATGTAGACATTCTGGGGCCCAAGGATTCAGATGGGGAGCAGTCACATAAATTGTAATTCAGTATCCCTCCCTGATAGCCTTTCATTTACCTAATGTACTGTAATTCATATGACAGAGTTTTCTCTATATATTGAGATATTTTTGCTGATACAGTCAGTGTTTCTTTAGTAGTATCAAAGTATACACAATCTTTCCAATAACTGGGAAAAACCATTCCACCCCAGAGATTAGCTATTATTATTTACTAGTGGATTTCTTAAATAATACCTGACTCTTTAAAATATTGCTAGTTTTATCCTTGCTTCAACTTAATAAACATATGCCTCTCTCCTCAAATATTATAAATTAAGTTTGCTGTAGTATAGAGTTCAATCCACCACTGTTATCATAGGAGAAAATTGAAAATAAATTATGCATAGCTAATTATAGAGAAATGAATAAATTCTGATAAACCCATATGATGAAGCCATTAAAGTTCGTTATGTAAAGGAATAGTTATAAATTAAAGTTTAATCCATTATGATTTTCTTTTTTCATTGTGTGTGTACATTAAAACTAAATACTTTTGTGGCTGTTCACTTACAAAATGTTTTTATTTTGGTTATTTTGTATTTTCTAATGTGCCTATAAAAACATGAAACAATACTGAAAATGAGAACAAAGCATTGAATATTATTTTAATATTTTTCCAAAATTTATTTGAATGAGTTACCCTAAGCTATCCTGAGTCAGAGACATCAGTCACTGTTTCAATAACATGCTAATATTCCACATTTGTCAAATGCTAGGCATGAAGGATCTCACTATTACATGTTCTCTCCTTATTAAAAAAATAGAGGGAGTATTTTTTGTCACCTCATATTTTTGTACTTAAATGAGAAGGAACATATAAAATATTTATAGGTGATTCACCAACTCATTTGTTTGCTCTTTTGCTTGTCCTCTTAGCTATTAATTAGAAGACCACATGGAACAGCAAGAATCACACAGGGTCCCCAATCATAACAAACTGGAATCAAATAAAATCTCAGGGAAGATTCAATACACCCCAGGGCCAAGTTTCCAGTGCTCTTGTTTTTCCATCTATAAAATGAGGCTAGCTATTTTAACTCCTTCCTAGCAAAGTCCTGGTGATTATGTAAGATGAGGTTTACAAGGAACCCAGTATAATATAGGACTGAGAACTGAGCAATAGGTTGATGAATAGAAACTGCTTCTATCTTCCGCTGACACAAACATCTACCATTCAAACGAAAAGTTGTATAGTCTTCTAGAAACAGAGATTGCAAAGAGGCCCAATGGGGTAAAGAAGAGCTGAACAGAGTTGGGAGACTTTATTGGATAAAAAAAAAAAAAACAACCCAAACCTTAGGACTTTGCTTGTGACCTAGATAGTGTTTGAATTGCCACAGTTTCAGTGAGTAGGCTTGTGCCACATCAGCTCTGATTTTATGTAATTGTAAAGCCTAAATTCTACATCTTTTCAAAAGAGTTGTCGTCTTCTAAAATTACCTTTGCTTTATTTTAATCACATTTAAAATATTTTGAAAATGTAAATAGCTCTGAAAGCTATTCTGAGACTTTTGTTTTAATTAAAAGTGGCAGGGTCTTGAAAAATGAAAAGAAAGAAGAGCCCTCAAGCTTCTTATGCAGGGAGAAGATATAAAACACATTCCTAAGCCATTCTTCAGCCCTCTGAATATGGAAAATATTTATCGCTAATGTATTTAAATATTATACCAAAACTCTTTGTTTTTCCAATGGGAAAACTGAGGTTTAAACCAGGTCACTGTTTCATCCAGAGTTACACAGTCAATGCATGAACTGAGTGTGAGAGCTGAAAACTAGAGTCTCAGGAGTGTATAATTATCACATTGTCACACATCTCTGTCTGTTCATCTGTTTCCCCTTTGTTCATTTTACATATAGACTATATATGTCTGTGTACATACATGTGAATCAAATAAGCCCACAAGCACATATATGCGTACAATGTATATCTAAATATCCTTAATAACTGCATTTTGTATATGAATCATGCATGCATACATATATACAGAGAGCATACAAGAAACAGAGGGGGAAAAAATCCTTCCTATGAGAGGTTGTTAGTCCATACCCCGAAGCATAATGTTTCATGGCTTTCTCTAAAACTCTTTAAGCCAAGGTAGCTTTTAAGAATGAACATTTTCTCCCCAAACCTATCATTATTCCCTCATGGAGTTCCTCTATAACAATCTCTTCCTTTGTTTGTCTTATTTGCATAGTGTCTCTATCTGGCTTTCTCTCTGCTCCAGTCCTGAAAGTTCAGGCTGCGCATAATAAAACCACAGAGGCTGTGCTTGGCTTGCTGAGTTGCCAGTTGAGAAATTGTAATTTGTATTGATTAGTAAACTCACCCTCTTCAAAGGCATATCAGAGAGCCCCACTGGAGTCGGAGTTTCTGCTGTATTACTTCAAGGGCACTCTTGAGAGAAGGAATGTGTTTTCAGTAAGATTAAGTCCTCCATCTCAAAGAAGAGGAAGAATATCCTGAAGCGTTGCTTAAAATAGTCAGTATTCTCTCAACCAGAGACAGAAACGTCAGGCAGTGCTGGCTCACTTTTATGAGGGAACAAGTCTGCTGTTTGCCATTTACTGGATTACAATCATGGCAGCAATCCATAAGACCTGAGTGGGAGATGCTGAGTGTCTTCACCCACTGGGAGGGAAGAGATTGCCTGGCTGGAAGTTAGAAGATCTAGTGTTAGTCTCCTGCTTGCTATTTACTAGGGATGATTAAGGGAAGTCATTGAAATTTCACTTGTAGATCCTTCATGTGTAACCAGGCACTGTTTCAAGTATGGTGCGGTGAGCAGGAAATGGCCTTTTTAAAAATTCTTGTGTGTTATTCCCCATGGCACTACCTAAAAAACACAGACACACACAGACTTATGCAGACATACACACACATGCCTACACATGCACGCGTGTGTGTGCGCGTGCGCACACAACACACACACACAGACACACACACACTACTTTGCTCAGAATAGTCCATGTTTGCTGAGCAGCTGAACCTGATCTTATGGGAATCTATTACTTATGTGAACTCTCAAGTCTACCCCAGCTCTATTTATTAGAAACACTAAGAGATTTAACCATCTCGGGGCTGGAGCGATAGCACAGCAGGTAGGGTGTTTGCCTTGCACGTGGCTGACCCGGGTTAGATTCCCAGCATCCCATATGGTCCCCTGAGCACCGCCAGAAATAATTGCTGAGTGAAGAGCCAGGAGTAACCCCTGCTCATTGCCGGGTATGATCCAGGAAGAAAAAAAAAACAAGAGATTTAACAATCTCTATTTTACCATTCTTCTCTAGATCATTCTGATGCACACATTTGAGAACTGCCGCGCTTTAGGTTTAAATTATAACTTTCTAGGTAAAATCTCCTCTGCTTTCAGGTATGAAGACAAATTCCCTTATCATGGATATATGAAAGTTGCAGTTTATAGCTAAAGGTGTGAATATTTAACTTCTCAAAACCAGGGTTTTGCCTATATGGACTCAATGCTGTATCTGCATACTAAATAGCACCAGCTATATAATAGATACACAATAAGTATTTATCTTTTGAACTGAAGTTAATGTCCTGGAACAAAGAATTAAAACATGTAGAGATTCCGTGTATTTCTATTTAAAATAAGCATGATCAAACAGAGTAAGCTCAGTAAGCTAAGGTATAATACATTCAAATATTCAATAAACTCAACATCTTTAATCTCTCTCTTTCTCTCTATACAGATATAGGTACTACCATATATTTCCTACAGGAATCTACATGTATATGTGTATATGTAATACTATATACTAATATATATGTGTATAGTATTTATATGTGCATAACTTGTATCATTTATATCACTTGTCATCCCATTGCTCATCGATTAGCTTGAGCAAGTGCTAGTAATGTCATCCCTGTTGCATGCTAGTGTCGTCCAATGGTGTCTGCTTACTCCAGGAACACGAAGAGCCTCAAACCGTTCATTCAGGGTTTTGACGAAGAAGTCTGACCGTCTCATAGGTGAGTGGCCACCCGTTCTTTTGACTTCCCATGGAATCCAGTTGGTAACGGCTCAAGTCCAGTGGTCGTCTCTAAATCGCACTATGTGTCCAGCCCATATATGATTTTCGATGCCTTGGCAAATGAGATAGCATCCCTGATTCTTGATTGCCAATGGAGGTCGGAACTCCAGATTCCTTCTATCACTTGTGGGAAACATCATATTCCAAGCATAGCTCTTTCAATTCCTCTTTGGGATACCCAATTAATGTTTTTGTCCTGTTTTTGTAAGGCCCAGGTCTCTGAGGCGTATGTTAGTGCAGAAAGAATGGTGGAGTCAAAAAAGATGTGCCAGGAGCTGGAGTGTCTTTGTCTTCTTAACCACTTCTTCAATGCTCTTGAAGGGATTCCATGCCGCTCTCTTCTTCCTGCTTGTTTCAGGCGCCAGGTCATTTGTCATGTTGAGTTCTCGACTTAGGTACACATAACTGCTGCATTCAGAGATGTTCATTCCATTGAGAGCAAATGGGACATCAGGAACTAGTCCGTTTCTCATGAACATCATATATATGTAATATATATGTAATATATGCACATATGCACATATTACACATATACACATATATACTGATATATACTTCCTACAGGAATTTTATCCAGTAATGACAAATCCTTCTTTATGTGTTGACTGATACCTTATAATCTGGCTTCTAGAACTTTTCTTCCTTGCTTTAGATCAGACTACTTCCTAACAACAAATTATTTCTCCATTTTGGAACATAAAATTTTTGAAAACAAAGACAGGAAAACTAGAAAGTGGTTCTAAATTCTCATTTAACTTCCTCTGCCTGAGAGATTGTCTCATAAGTGAAATGGGATAGTCTGGAACTGCAATACAGTGGGTAGGACTCTTCCTTTGCATATGGTTGACCTGCGTTCTAATTCTAATCACCCCATGTGGTCTCTTGAACTTGCCAGGAATTATCCCTGAGTATAGAGACAGAAGTAATCTCTGAGCACCACTGGGTCTGGCCCTAAAACAAACAAATCAATACAGAAACAACAAAAAGTGAAATGAGAGAAATATCATTATCAAACTAGTAATTTCACTAGTGGTTCACAAATGGGGCAGAGGGGCATGTTTTCCCTCCAAAGTACATTTGACAATATCTGGAGAAAGTTTTTGACAGCTGCTACAAACATTCTAAAATTTGCTTGAGTAGCCTCAAGACAAAGTGTTAACAACCTGTGCCATTTACAATGTTGCATAGGGATGCTGAGGAATAGAGGGAAGTGGGAAGTATGAGTTTAGTAGGTGACTGTCAATTCAAATCTTTACTCCATCCATCCCTGTGTCTTTGTAAACCTGATAAACTAAAGATGTGAGATGTGTTTGGTCACGGACTTTAGCTTGTCTTACCCTTTCAGTCATGTTTACATTGTTCTTTCTATCTGAAAAAACACTTATTTTATTCTCTGCATTTACTTTGATGACTTATTATTTGTAAGGCATCATTGAATACTACTTTAGAAAAAAGGTAGGACTTCTGTGACCTTTTCTTCAATGTAACTTTGTAAGAAAGAAAAACAAATATACTTAAAACATGTTCATTCATTAATTTGGTTAGAGAGTTTGAGGTAAAATATTATGCGAAATCAGAATGTCAATTAGTGTCAAGAGAAGGCACATTAGACATTGGGGTAGAAGAAATATGATCCTCAGCTGGGATCAGTAGGAAAATTAGTAAAATGATATACGCATATATATTCCAACCACACACTATATGTGTATATATAATGATTAAAGGCAAAGGGTCAAGTCACAAATATCATCAACTTCTCTGTAAAATGGAATGAATGGCCTCTTGTTTCAAAAGTGGGAAGGGGTTCCATTAAAGTATTAAAGCATATACTTCTTTTTCCTTTCTTCTTCAATTTTTCTTGACTTTTTATGGTATTTTTAATTTGCTATTTATTATTACAGCAGCTGTCACATAAACTAGAAGTGGGAAAGCTAAAGAGAAGGTAAAAAGAACCAGGTGCTTTAAACTGTCTGGGATTGAATAGGTAGAAAGCCCAGAAGATGACCTTAGGGTGGGCATTTAAAAATATCCACCATCAGGAAACTTGAGTCAGGAATTTGTGAAAAGTGGAGAATGCCAAGAAATCAAACTGAGCAGGGATAAACAAGCAGGTCTAAGTAGAAGAAAGTTTGATTCTCCAAATGCTTTTTTAACAAAGAGAAAGAAAAGTATTATGGAACATTAGGGAATGAATTGGAAGGAGTTATGTCCATAAGGTAGTAGAAATTTTTTTTCTTACAAAACAGTTTAAAAATTTAGTCAATGTAGTTTTCAAGAATGTCAACAACAGAATCTAAGACATTTTGTGTTCCAACTCCAAATACACCACCAGTATGTGCATCCCTCCCCAAATGACCCATTTTCCCCTTCCTCTCCCCACATCTCCCCTAAGATTTTTTTTTAAAAGAAAAATCATTTAGTGATGTTTCTTGAACCAATTCTGGTACTGTATAAAACCCATTAAAAGACACAGTTTAAAGAATACTCAGAATTTTTAAACTTTATTATACATATGCACATATACATATAAAAATTTACATCTTGCCTTTTAGTATCTATAGAGAACAAGAACTACTGTTAGTTACATTGAAAAGCTAGTATTTGTACTCTTTTAACTTAGTACTACCAATGAATACTTTGTTTCTAGCTTCATAGTTCATCATGTTAATACTCCAATAATTCATAGAATATGGTTTTTGTAAGCGTTTCCTTATTGTGATATATCTGTGCTAACTTTCTAGATATCTTGTATGACCAACAATAGTTTAAGAAACTTATATTTGCCTCAGCATCATCTTTCTTTGTGCCACTCTTCTTTCTTTCTTTAAACACTCTTCTGCAGGTGAGTTCATTTGAAAAATGAAAATTTTACATAATGTTTTTACAGAAAATAAAAACAAAGATGAATTAGTATTGACAAAATAAATCCATAAAAGAAAACAAATTAATTAAAGAATAAGTTTACATGCTATTAGAATATAAGGTAGGTTTAAAATAGTGTCTAAAGTTTGAAGACAATTGCATTAATGAAAGTCGTCAATATTGGTAGATACATTACTAATGAAACAAGAAGGCCCAATTTCCTAAAGGTATTTAAATCTTCAGTTTTATAAAATAACTTCCAATTTTACAGAAAACAAACTACTCAAAATGTTCACAGTTATTTTTCCTCCGTTCATGCTCTTATATTTGAACACATTGATGTTTGATGGGAACAATTTTCTGTTAGTTTAATTATTTAGTTTAGCTTTACAAAAGCATATTTACATGGTCTAAGAATAATGGTTTTGGTGAAAAGAAAGAAAAAAAATAATTCATATGAATGAAAGTAAAAAAGAACCAGGCTTAATGCATGAAGGTAAACAATTTAGGAAAATATCAATATTACTTGCATGAACTATTATTCACCATAACAGTATCTGGACTACAAGGTCATATTTAAGTGGCAATAATACATCTGAAATTGACCATTTGACAAAAAAAGAAGAAACCGTATTACTGAGTCCAGGGTAGCTATCAAAACTTGTTTAACTACTTCAGAACAAAATATTGAGAGGCAAGAGTTTAAACTGAATACCCATTTATCCAATTCTTCATAAAATGAAAATCCTATTTATCCAAGTTAAGATCTTTGAATTGGGCTCTTATCAATGCCATAAGTTTCATCAGCAGCAATTCTTTCTCAAGTACTAAACTATTCAAGTTTGGAAAATTGAGGATTTGCCTTTTAATGGTAAGCCTACATCTGCATTTCATTGCAGAGGAAACATCATCCAGTTATTTTATAAAGAATATTGGCATATTTATTTATTTTTGGTTATGGATACTTGCAAAATAGAAAAGATAAGGATAATTGCTAGCATTTTTTGAGAATAGAAAACTTCAAACATACAGCGAGAAAATAATGCCTATATTATACTCTCAGAAGGCAGCTGGCAAAATTCATTGGTTGCATGGATTTGATAGGGTTTCTTTATCCCCTACCCTTTTTGTCCTTCAGAAAGTGGGAAAAGCAGCAATGTAAAAATGGTGGTACTAAGTTTAGCAAACACTTAGAGTTTTCTTTTTTAACAAAATGATACCAGAGACTTTTAGGATTTATACCATAGAATTTTACCCTCTCATAACTGCTATTTCAATCTCATCTGTTTGTATCTGTCCTGCTACATGTAATTCTGAAATTTCTAGCCCCCTTATACGTCTCTTTAAAAAATATAAGAGTTGGGGTTGGAGGGATAGTACAGCCATAAGACACTTGTCTTCCATAAGGTAAACTCAGTTTTAACGCCCAGCACTGCATATGGTCCCCCAAACATGAACAGGAGTAATCTCTGATTACAGTGCAAAGAGTAAGCCCTGAGTATCGGGTGCTGTATCTTGGTAAATGTCTTTTCCACAAAGGTAATTTTAGTTAGAATATTTTTAATTCTCCTATAGTGGAGAAGAGGTACATTTATAAGTGTGTGGGACTATGTAAATTGGTGTTTAAAGGGCATTTTACAAAAGAGAAAACAAAGTAATTTTATGGATTAAAATGTATTATTAGGATCCTGTGTTATAAGCACATCTTCACCTTTGTATACAAAAAAAACAACTGAAGTTGAATTTCATGAAATATCTAGAATTTTAGTGGCTAGATATATAAAACAGTGGGCAGGGTGTTTACCTTATAAGCAGCTGATCTGGGTTTTATCTCTAACACTTCATTTTGTCCCTGAGCAGTACAGAAGTGACCCCTCGCTGTAGCACAAGGAGTGAGACCTAAGCATAATTGGTGTGACTGTTAAAAAAATGGAAAAATAATCCAGAGACACACAAAAGAATCTCCAAACTGAGCATCTCACTGCAGAGATGTCTCCAGACTTTAAGCTGGGCCAACTTCACAGGGGTGCTTCAGACCCTACAGCTAAAATTTTAGAATTCCTGGAGCAGGTGGCTGCTCTCACATCCTCAAAACATCTTATGCTATGCATAACAAGAAATACAAAAGAGAATATGGGGGGAGTTTGTCTGCCATAGAGGAAGGGGGAGGGGTGGTACCTGGGGGGAGATACTGGGGTTCTTGGTGGAGGATGTGCACTTGGTGAAGATGTGCACTGGTGGAGGAATGGGTGTTTGATCATTGTATGACTGAAACTCATAAAAGAAAACTTTGTAACTGTATCTCATGGAGATTCATTAAAATAATAATAATTGGGGCTGGAGCGATAGCACAGTGGGTAGGGCATTTGCCTTGCACCCAGGTTTGATCCCTGGCATCCCATTTAGTCCCCATAGCACCACCAGAACTGGTTC
The DNA here is from genome assembly GCF_029834395.1 of Sorex fumeus. Taxonomy (NCBI): domain Eukaryota; kingdom Metazoa; phylum Chordata; class Mammalia; order Eulipotyphla; family Soricidae; genus Sorex; species Sorex fumeus. The sequence continues at coordinate 15,064,765 of NW_026606064.1, forward strand.
CTGAGTGCAGAGCCAGGAGTGATCCCTGAGCATTGCTGGGTGTGACCCAAAAGGAAATAATAGTAATAATAACAAAAGCCAAAAATCTGGAATTATAATACATAACTAACAGTTTAAGCCTGTATATTATTGCCCAGGTATATGTCTAGGTTAAAAAGTACTTTGTGCGCAGATTTTACATTGGGTAAGGTATTTGACTTGCACACAGCAGACCCAGATTCTGCCCTGCACATCACAAATGGTCCCCTGAGCACTGCTTGGAATGATCCCAAGCTCAGGGCTAGAAGGAAGCCCTGGGCACAGCTGGATGAGATCCCCAAATAAAAAAGCAAACAAAGAAAAAATATTTGCCTTATACATGCAGTGTTTCTCAGGTGGTAGAGCTTACCGGGATTCATGTTCCGGAAATTCAGACATAAAAAGAGATTTAGAAAGAATTTCAGAAAGCTAAATTCTTAGCTAGAAATAAAGAGTACATAAAGTATACAGCTCAATCGTTTTGATGAGTTTTAGCTGTTGTAGAGCACCAGTGCTCAAGAGTTGCATTAGTGTTATCTTAGGCCGAGCATTTTTGTCTGGTTCCATGGGTCTATGCAGAGTAGCATCCTTGATATTTGCCAATATTAGTGGCATCTCCACCCATCTGTGACAACCTAAAGTCTATCTACATATACTCAAACATGTTCTGAGGCACCTACTAATCTCTTTTTCTCCACACTCCCCAGCATCCTCAAGTACCTAAATTTTTGGCTGGAAGAAATCACTAGAGCTGAACATAGGCAATTGGATCTCCATAATTGCCCATCAAAGTCCTTGTTCATTCCTGTATCTTGACATCATTATTAATGGTGACTACATTCCTTTCAAAATCTTCCCTATTTGTAAACACTATTTTTAATTTAGAAAGTTAATGCCTTCTCTCAATCTGCATTATTTTGTGGGATGGTCCTGAAAGCCTGGTCAAAATAGGGTTGCCGGTACCCTGGAGTCCAAGCAGGTCACTTCATTAGCTTCAGGATGGAGATATTAGCTTGAAGTATACTTTTTCTAAAAGTCCCAAATCTGCTACTTTTAGTGGCATAGAATTTTCTTTAGGCCACATCATGACTGAAAACTCAGTATACTGAATATTGACCTTCTATAATAGCTTTGAATTTTAAGAATCCTATGGGACTAACATAATTCATCTTTGTTTTTAGAATTGTGTTGGCTCTTAAGAACTTTTGCTGAAATGTCTCCAAATTAAATTTTCAAATGAAATTCTTTCACCTAGAAGATAATCTCAAAGATAGCCTCACATGTTCGCTCATTCATTGATCTCACTTTTAATGAGAACTACTATGAATTGCACATGAAACTAGATGTTAACCCCTATATAAAAATGCAACCTCAAGTCAAGAATCATGTCTCCTTCTAACAAATAAAATTAATGAGTACAATATGTCAAATACAATGTCATTAGATTCCTAATAAAGCTACATGCTATATGTGATAAAAATGTACATAAAAGGAGCAAGAGTTCTACCAAAGTAGTACTTGTCAGGAATTGGATGATGGTGGTAGGATTATTTCCAAAATAAGAATTAAAATAATTGGTCATTTTTACTTTAGAAACTTGAGCTGTCATAACATTACATTTTTGGAGCCTCCAATAGATGTGTAACATGTATGTGGGTAAGATGTATGATGCCACTTCCAAAGATCAGTTCATTAGTGCCACCCCTAAATTCTTGGAGACCTATATATTCATTAGGGGCATAAGACTTACTATTTCAATCAATCAATAATCAATCAAAGGCCCTCCCGTTGATCGTCGATTTGCTCGAGCGGGCCCAGTAACGTCTCCATTGGAGACTTTGTTGTTACTGTGTTTGGCATATCCAATACTCTCGGTAGCTTGCTGGGCTCTCCGAGAGGGGCGGAGGAATAGAACTCGGGTCGGCCATATTGGCCGCTTGTAAGGCGAGCGCCCTACCCGCTGTGCTAGAGTAACAAGACTTACTATTTAAGAAAGTTTAATTCTAAAGGCTAAAAATCCATAATTAAGTGATTTTTTAAAACAAAGGATGTGTTTAAATATTAGGCTTTAGTCATAATATGTCATAAGTCATAAGTCCAAAGTCCATAAGTCATAAGTCATAAGTCCAAACATATGATTTCTAATACTAAATCCATCCATCAGTTTGATTTCATGATTTAGGAATAAAATGTATGATGTTAGTCCATTATCCTTCAGTTTTACTGACAAAGAAACCTCTGTTGGGTCCATGGAGATAACGTGCAGAAATGGAGGACAGACATTACTATGCTAGTCCTAGAGTTTAATCCCCAGTCTTGCATTCACCCTCAAGCACTGTGTGTGGGTAGCTGTCTGTCTAGGTAGCTGGGAACTGCAAATTTTTATGTAGGCAGGGCTTGTTCCTGTGGAAAACCTAATAAAAATGTTTAAAAGAGAAGTTTACATTCAGATAAGCAGTCGATTTATTCATTTTCCTTTAAAGACCTTTGACTTGACACAGCTTTTTCTTTTATAAAATTAAAATAGAAAACATATGTCCATGGTTATATATCTATGGAAATTTGTCCATAATCAGTAAATTGAAGAAACAGTAGAAGAAAATAAAATAAAATTAGGATATGGCCAAGGGAAGTGTGATTTGTCTTTCAAGTGAGATATTTTGTATGTAATTAATTTAGACATAATTTTATAAGATGAAAAATGCACTCATTAAATTATATCAGGTAAAAATGCAGTCACATCTTAGAATTTGCATCTCTATATTTTTCAACCCATTCCTATGTGAAGATTTTTTTCTGTTTACTATTTGTGAATAGTATAGTTTAAAAAACATGTTTATTTTAGAAACGTATCATTGTATGCTAATTCCATTCATTAAAACACTCTTTCAAACACATGCTAGTAACATATTTGTAAAAATGCTAAAATTTAGATTTCACTGAAGACCAAATGCCTCTTTTTACAGATGAATTAAGAAGATTAAATTTATGCAATTAAAAGCAAACTTTCAAAAAGAAATCAGATACTTCTACATTTTGTCATATGCCCTTAACGCAGCCCAAATTTTTCCCTTGGCATAATTTTGGAGCCTGCAGTTTGCAAGTCTCTGTTTGTAGGTCCACTCCTGTTTTCCTGAGATTAATTTATTTCAGTGAAACTTGTATTTCCAGAAAACCCCTCAGTCCTGGGAAAACCCATGTCAATGCTTGTTCAAATTTCTTTGTTTCTCTTGCTTAGCACATTGCACTGTTGTGCTATAAATTCAAGTTTTTCTTAAGCTATATAATGTTTTATTTCTTCTATACCCAGTGCTGAAAAGTGCTGATGATATCACAGTGAATTATGGGCTAGAGCACCTCGTTCCTTGGTTTCCGTTGTTAATGGAGACTGTTCTATCACTCCTGTGACTTTGCTGTGTTACACAGTTTTGCAATCCACAAGATGGGCCCACAGAGACCAGGCACCCGTCTAGATAGAAGTTTACTTATCAGGAACCTGGAGGTGATATACAGATACATTTCGGGTGCATTCATTGCCATCCTTTCCACTTTATATACATTTGCATGAAAGATGACTAAGAGGAGGGTCTGAGAAACAGTCCAGCAGGTAGGACACTTGTCTTGCAATCCACCAACCTGGATTTGATACCTGACGTCCCATATGGTCCCGTGAGCACTGTCACGTTTGATTTCTGAGCACAGAGCCAGGAGTAAGTCCTGTGCATCACCAGACATATTCCCCAAACCAAAAAAAAGAAAGGATGAGGAAGAGCAGTAGTTTACTGGAATCTGGGATGGAGAAAGCAGAAATAATTTAAGTGTCGGGTTCCTACATGACCATGCTCTTTTGTCCTTATGGGGTAAGAAGGATCCAAGGATGGAATGACAGAAAGGGAAAGGTAAAACCAGGAATTTGTTTTTGATCCTGAGTTCTGTCATGATTTCTGATACTTCTGAGAATCCTAAATTCAAAGCTGGCCTTCTAACTGTGAATGAAAAGGCATTTATCAAGGTAGAAGACTGGAACACAGTTTTTTTTTTTTTTCACAGTTCGTTAGCCTGGTATATAATTTTAAAATATTTATCCATATGGTGTTTGCATTTGTACTATTGTGCCAGACTCCACTCTCTCAGAGGGCCTGATGGCTGCCTTCCCTCAGGTCAGGTTTGCTCCTGATATAACCTCTAGATGTTTTAAGAAATGTTGGCTCAGAGCAACACAGGAAACAAATAACTTAGTAGAAAGGAGAGCACCTATTGTGCCAATGTTTGTATACCAAGTTTTCAAGGTCTATTTTCTTCTCTTTTGGATGTGATTCTTTTATCCTGGCTGGCCAATAGCTCAAAGGACTGTGAATACAGAAAAAGTTGGTCTGTTGTCTGGTGTCTGGTTATCTCCTTTATCAGGAATAAATAGAGTAACTCCCTAGGAGAGATAAAGATGGAGGGAATTGTCACCTTGAGATGAATATGGCCAAGTCAATTGAACTACATTTTTCTGAGGTAAATAGTTTCTTTTTTCCAGCATAGTTCAAATGCTGAAGCTATGCTTTCTGTTGTATGTTTCACTGGCGTTTCTCTCACACTTGCTCTCAGTTTTCAACTATACACATTGCAGTGTCTGTAAATTACTGAATACTTTAGCCCAATCACCAAATCACATCAATTCAAATAAGAGCACTAAACAAACAAAACAAAACAAACAAAGCACCAGCTACTCTTCACTGAGTATTTATAATCTACCAATTTATAGAAAATAATTTGCATCTACTATCACCACAGTTAAGTCTTTTTTTTAAGGGGTGTATGGTTCACACCCCGCAGTGCTCTGGGCTTATTCCTAGCTCTGCACTCAGAGGCCACTCTTTGTAGGCTTGGGGGACCATATGGGGTGCCTAGGACTAAATACAGGTCTGCCCTGTGCAAGCATGTACCAACCTGCTGTCCTATCGCTTTGCCTTCTATATTTAAGTTATAGCAACATAAGGAATATGTGGTTCTCGAGCAAAATTTTTTAAAAAAGAGGTTTTAGAGTATGTATTTTGCCCATATCACATAACTAGACTGCAATAACTTTTCCTTTGTCAATCATTAGTTATTTCCTCCAGGAAATATTTATTTAATCGTCTCATGTGTCATGCAAAAAATTTGTTAGACAACAAATGGGCAACAAAAACAATTACATAAAGAAACATGGTAAGGGGATGACCAATAAACTAAGCCATTAGGAAATGAAAATTAGTCTACAGAACTAAGTCTACTATGGCACCAGACTGTGGCTGAAGGGAAAGGGACACAGGGATAATGGTGAGATGAAGTGGGCACTTTGAAGGAACATGTAGTGTTGGAACAATGTGTGCATGAACCTGAGTATTGTTAAGTCAGGGTGCCTCCATACAATTTTAAAATATTTTTATGAATTATAGAAATTACTGTTATGTACTAAGCCATAAGAGTTTGGGGTGTCTCTGGAGGGATGTTAAGCTCAATACTGGGTAAATAAATCAGTAAATGTCTGGAGAAGTTTTCATATTGTTGGAGCTAAGTATGAAAGAAGAAATTGTTATTTAAGACTGATCAAGTGAGGACAGATTTGTGAGCAAAGGGAAGAGCATATGCAAATTGATTTCTTTGAAAGATGTAAAGAATGATAATTACAGATTTGCCAGCCAAAGGGAACAGTATATGCAAATTGATTTCCTGGAAGGTGTAAGGATTTATAACTTCTCAGCCTAAGGTATGGTATAGTGGGTAGGGTAGTTATTTTGCATTTGATGGAACCAGATTCTATCCCTAGCAACAAATATTATTCCCTGAGCTTGACAGGAGTGAACCCTTAGTGCAGAGCCAGGAATATAACCTAAAAGCATAGCTTGGTGTGCAATCAAATCCCCTGTCTCCCCCAAAGAATTATAACTACTTTGCTATTGTGAGAGGTTCTACAAAGGTGGAGTAGATATAATGAAAACATTTTAAAATAGAGTGTAGGGACCAGAGAAACAGTATAAAAGGTTAAGTTGCTTCTCTTGCTTGCAGTCAACCATGGCTCAATCTCCATATTCCCATATGATTCCCTGAGCATTGCCAGGAGTAATCCCTGAGTATGGAGACATGAGTAACCCCTGAGTATCACTGGTGTGGCCCCCAAACCAAAAAACTAAAATTAAAAATAGAATGTATTATGTTAGTGTATGTTTGAAAAGGTAAGGCATCTAAAGATAATGCAATATAAACCAGAATTATCTCAATAAAAACACATACATATCTGCAGTGACACAGACATCTTTGTGACACATAATGGTTTGCACTTAATAACAAAAAAAAAATAAGCTCATGATTTAAATCAGTGGTTTTCAATCTTTTTGCACTCTTTTCATCTTTACAATGGTGTTAACCAACAATAACTTCTTTGTTTTCTTTTATTTTTTTACATACTGGCAGTGCAAAATCATTGGTGTAGAAAATACCAGTGAATTTTTTTCTGTAGGTCCATAGCAGATAGACCACCGCTATAGAAAGGATATGTAAACTTCTCCTTACTTTTACTAAATCAAAAATGAAGAAAAGAAACCTGAATATAATTAAGTGATTTGCTCAGGCATAGAGTTAAGTTTTAGTAGAGGATGTCTCTTCTTAATCCTCAATCCCAAAGTTCTGATAGTCACCTCTGAAGACTTGGTCTTCACATTAATATCTGTCTTTCTTTCACTCTCTGATCTTCTCTCAAGATCATCTTTAGCTCCAAACTCTAGTCTAACTGATCTCCAATTGATCTTTAGTCTGTAATTGGTCTCCAAATCTTTCTGCAGTTAGTTCACCAAGATTTAATCCAAATGTTATTTTTCCAAAGGCTTGTGCTAGTGGATGAGATTGTTTTACTTTCTAAAACAAATATATTTTTCCATTAAGTCTCTCATAGCCTGCTGATATACTGGTTTATCATCTGTTATTTCTCTTTTTCTGGGCATTCATCTGGATGAGTAGGGTTAATTACTATACCTTTCAATTAGTTCTTCAGAAAAAATATTTCTATTTACCTTAAGAACTTAATTTCTGGTTATTATGCCATAGATATTGAATCGGGTAGTATGTTTCCTAAATGCTGGGCATTAGAGCCCTTTGCTAAGGGAGACTTAAGGAGTGGTGGAGAGAGTGATGAGTAAATAGTATGGGAGCTACCTTAAAGGAAGAATTAAGGTTTCAGGGAGTAAGGGGTTGAGAAAATCCTACTTTTGGGTCACGGTCACGGTCACATTCCTCCCGTTGTTCATCAATTTGCTCGAGGGGGCCCAGTAACATTGTGAGACTTGTTACTGTGTTTGGCATATTGAATACATCACGGGGAGCTTGCCAGGCTTTGCTGTGCTGGCGAGATACTCTCGGTAGCTTGCCGGGCTCTCCGAGAGGGGTGGAGGAATCGAACTCGGGTCGGCCATGTTGGCTGCATGTAAGGCAAACGCCCTACCCACTGTGCTATCACTCCAGCCCTACTTTTGGGTAAATTAGTCAATTGTATCCCTTAATATAGCCTAAGAATTTAGGTATACTACTACTCTAGAAACAGTTCTTTGTTGAGTGATTTAGGGGAAAAAGAAACCTTTTAAACTTCCCTTTTCTTCGTGCAGTTGGGCATATGAATCTTCCCCGTTCTCATTTTTCATAAGAACATCTTGCCAAAGAAACCTAAAGTCCTCCTTCTGGGAAAATGTTCTGAGCTACAGGAAATATTTAAAGATCTATAATTGTCAGGAAGAACAGATGGAAACATAATATAATGGAAAGGTTAGGATCAGATATAGTTTTATCTAGGTAGAGCCTCTGAGCAATTTCTAATTATAGATAAAAATGAAGTGATGTACACAGAGATCATTAGGCTGGGATTCAGGGGCCCATGTTCTAGTCACAACTTTTAGAAGTGATTGACTAAGCAAGTTATCTGCATCCAGTTTGTTCCGTTTTTGGTGGGAATTGTGTATGTCTGTGTGTGCTTGTGTGTGTGTATGTGTGTGTGTGTATGTGTGTTTTATAGTCTTACTCTGGGAATTCTTTCCTATAAGACATAAACATTTTCTACAAATGCTATTAATCAAAAGTAAAAATCACAATGCAACAAAACAACTCTGAGAAAAAGCACTCCAACATTTGTAGGAAATGAACTCTACCAGGCATTTTAGTTTTCTTTCTTGTGATCAAAAGTGTTATGTAACACAGTACAAACATTTTGTAATTGGAATGTCAGCAGTTTTGAAATTGGATGCCTTATTTCATTATCATTATATTTTAATATTCTTTTCCCTGTACCAATGCTGAAAGGGGCTTCATAATTTGAAAATAGAATTATACTCTTAAAAAAAGAGTTATTATAGTTAAGATAATGTACTCATATACTTACACTTATGGTCTCGGTGTGGTGTAGAGTTGCCTCACCTCACTGCCACCAAAGCGTCCAAGGCTTGACACCCAGGCCCTGAGTCATGTCTAGTCCACCCATTTCCCCAATTAATCTGGGGATTTCAGTTTGTATTCCAGTCCCAAGAGGTTGTGTGTGTGTGTGTGTGTGTGTGTGTGTGTGTGTTTTAACAGTTGGAATTACCCTTCCCATGTTTTGTTTCACACTATATACCACAGATGAGTGAGCTTTATTTAAAATGCTACCCTACCTCACCATCACCACCACCAATAATTTCTATTGCTAGAAAAGAATATCCAAACATTGTATAATGTCTTCGCTGGCCCTCAATAAAAACAGGGCTTTTATCTTACTCTCACCTTACTGCCTGCAACCTGCTTCTTTGTGGTCGTATTCAATTATGACTCTCTTTCAACCTTTCAAAATATTCCCTGGCATTCCTTACTTGTGACTGTTGCCCATGCTGACTTTTCTGTCGAAATGCCTTTTCTAAACTCTTGACATCAATGATACCGCACACTGTTCGGTTCTCAGCTCTACACTTTGCAAAGGTAAATTTTTCCTCTCAGCAATCCAGCTAATAGAAAACATGGCTAATAATTTTTCAGTCCTTTTTCCCTTGATTTCCTACTGTCCTTCTATAAAATAGTCATTTCTTCCTCATGATATTTTTGACCCTGAGATTACTCTCTCTCTTCTGTCATTAAAATGTGTTCCCTCTCTGGCAGAAACTTTGTCCACTGATACATCTCCAGTGTTCCAAGGAGTGGCCTACACATAACTGTTATGACTAAAATATTTATTAAATAAATGGACATACCTGTTGAACAAAATTCAGCAGTTCAATCTTGAGCATATCTTGTGTATGTGCTATTTATAGAAATTATAATCCAATAACATTGAATACTTTAGGGTATTGCATTAATGCAATTTTATTTTATTCTAACTATGTATTCATGAGACTCTTTAGGTAGAGAAAAGGGAACATTAAAGAAGCTATATATATGCTGGGTGTCAGAATTTATTATAACTTTCCAATAGGAACAAAGGCATGCGGGTCCCAGGGCTGAGATCTCCAAGCCTGCTTGGATTGGGGCTGGGCATCCTCCACCCAGATCCTCCAAGTTGCAGTAGGCGAGGGTCACACCCACCAACTGGCCCCCTGGCGCTGTGTAATCCCATCAACGGCCAAGACTCAGAGACTATAAAATCCAGCTTCCGGAAGCACGCGGCTGCAAAAGTGGCTGCACGGCATCTTATTATCTCACTTTTACTTTGGACAACATGGCAGGCTACCGAATGTAAACTGCCCACACAGCAGAATCTGGCAAACTCCCCGTGGTGTATCCAATATGCCAAATACCAGTAACAATGATGGGTCTCATTCTCCTAACCCTGCAAGAGCCTAGAATATGGCACTTTTTAAAAAATTCTCAGGACTAGGACTAAGGAGACATTACTGGGGTCTGCTCGAGGCAATCGACGAACAACAGGATGGTCATGATCGTGATTGTGATCTAAGATTCATAATATATATCAGTGAAAAACACAACAAACAGAAGAAAATTCTATAAAAAAATGAGATAACAAATTCAAAGATCTTTAATGCTTTTCAAAAATCTCCTTGAGGTCTGAAGAGCTAGCTAGTACAGTGGGTAGGACACGTATCTTCCAAGCAGCCCACACGCGTTTCATCCCTATAAACATATATGTTTCCTAAACTCCACCAGAAGAGATCCTTACACACAGAGCCAGGATGAAGATCCATGAACTTCCAGTTGTGACCCCCAAACAAACTATACAACATCTTTTTAAAACTCCTTTAGCCTTTTCTACTTTTCTTCCTTTCCTACTTTCCCCACCACCTTTGTTCGTTCCATTATCCAAATCACATATTTCAATGCATACAGTCTTCTTAAATCATAAATTCACAGTTCACTTGACTTATAAGTCTAGTGTGTCTGAGGCCTGGATTTGGTACCTGTCACTTCATGCCACCCCCAGCCCCTCACCCCAACTACCGTCTAGACCATAGCAGTACCAGGAATGGCTGGTGATACCCATAGTGTAATTCCAAAATATTTAGATGTTGGAGATAAGAGGGAAGAAATGTAGTGTTAGAGAAGTTGTCATAAAGATAAAAGCCTCATATCCATGAGTGATAAGATATGTACATTACACAGATTACAACCCCATTGGTTTTTAAACACACAGTTTCCCCAGGCACACTGGTTGGAGAATGTCCTCAATCCTTAAGTAGCAGTAGCACTATTTACAGATTGTACATTTCATTTCATTTCATTTCATCATCCTGTTAATCGTCGATTGCCTCGAGCAGGCCCCAGTAACGTCTCTTTCATCCTAGCCCTGAGATTATATTCAGGGCTCTTTAGGAGAATGAGACCCATCATTGTTACTGGTATTTGGCATATTTGGTAGGCCACGGGGAGTTTGCCAGACTCTGCCCTGTGGGCAGGCTACATTCGACAGCCTGCAAGTTTGTCCAAAGTAGGAATGAGATAATAAGATGTCGCGCGGCTGCGAATGCGGCCGCGCGGTTCCGGGATCTGGATTTTATAGTCTCTGAGTCTTGGCCGCTGATGGGATTACACGGCGCCAGGGGGCCAGGTGGTGGGTGTGACCCCCGCCTACTGGAATTTGGAGGATCTGGGTGGAAGATGCTCGACTCCAATTCGAGTAGGCTTGGAGGTCTCGGCCCCGGAACCCGCGTGGCTTTGTCCCTCTGCCAGTACCTTCAGGTGTGCGGAGAGTGGTCTCAGCATGGTGGTGGCTGGTCCTGGAGGTCTCCGGCTGCCGTAGCCGTGGCCGGGGCGGGGAGGAAAGCTCAACCCGCTCCCCTCCAAGGGACTCCGGGAAGGAACACCGAGGCGCGGGGGCAGAGACTGCACTGCTCTCGTCCGGGATCTGGATTTTATAGTCTCTGAGTCTTGGCCGCTGATGGGATTACACGGCGCCAGGGGGCCAGGTGGTGGGTGTGACCCCCGCCTACTGGAATTTGGAGGATCTGGGTGGAAGATGCTCGACTCCAATTCGAGTAGGCTTGGAGGTCTCGGCCCCGGAACCCGCGTGGTCACACCCACCACCTGGCCCCCTGGCGCCGTGTAATCCCATCAGCGGCCAAGACTCAGAGACTATAAAATCCAGATCCCGGAGGAGAACAGATTGTACATAAAACAGAAAAATCCTTCAAGTTAAGTGTTTAGACAAGTAAATAGGTATAGTTGACATGTTCAAAGTTTAACCAGTTTGTCACTAGAAGGTGCCTGTTACATGAGCAGCATTAGCATTGCTCTGCCTGGCATCCTTTGGGCAACCCATAGTGAAAGTCTTCTTTGACAAGTAGACTTTATGTTGGCCGCAGCTAAGGCTTTCGTCTTCGGATCTCTAGCCAATGTCACCACTTTGAGGCATCCAATTTCAATTTGCAAGTAACGATTTCCCCTCATTAGTTGCAGTGATGTGTATTCAATTCCAAAATTGCTTCCAAAAGTTTCAAAGATATATAAAAAAGATTACAAAATGTATAGAAAAACTGATTTATGTAACATTATTTTATTCAGACATTGTATGATTTTAGTGTATGCTTTTCTAATCTGGTTGTATATTTCTGGATATATGTGAAAATAATAGTCATAGTATTTTATTGTATACTCGTGTATATTTTCATACTCATGCATATATATTCACATAGACAAACGCATCTTATATGTTCCTAACATATTAATTTTAATATATGTATGTTCATATACATGCACATATAAATTATAAGGATAATCCAATAATAACAGATACATATTTTGCATAATATATTGTATAGTCTTGTAACTAGCCTGATCTTTCTAGGGAATAATTTCCTATGAAAATATGAAAAATATTCCCCAAAAAGAAGAATGCACTAATTGCTTATATGAATAGTCCATAAATTTCTTCTTGTTTCTTTCTAATTATTTCACAATATTTGTTAATTTCAGGAACCAGGGATGTACCTCAGTGATACGGCACAAACCTTGTATGTAAGTGACCCTTGCTTTAATCCCATACACTTTATATATACATATATATTTGTACATACATATATAATGTGAATTTCATTTTTAAAGAGCCTCGCTAGTGTACATAGAATAAAAGAGGAAAGTCTATTTTTATTCAAGTCTCAGTAATGTTGAGCTCATATTGTTTACTTTCTTAGTACTAGACATTGTTCTAGAAACCACACTTATGTCACAATTTAATTTTCAAACATTCATGTAAAATCAATAGTGTTGTTGACATAGTATATTGAAGAAAAGTGGGTATTACAGTAAGGAAAGTGCGCATCTGAACATTCAAACACATTATATCACTCTAACATATACATGTATATTACATGGAAAGTCCTACAATACGTGGGCATTTTTATTTGTTCTTTTGAGTATGCATCCAGCTCAGTATTCATGCCTGGTTCTATGCTCAAACCATACGTAGTGTCAAGGATTATACTGAGTCTAGCCACATACAAGTAAATACTTGTACCCTATACTATATCTTCAGCCCCCAATAGGTGCTTATACAGACCAATATTTATACATACATATTCCTAAAAAGTATTTCTGATATTTAATAGTTTCTATTATGTATTTTAATAACTTAATAGCATCATAATACTTAATACTTTACTACTTTATTAGATAATATATTACGTATTTTACATATTCCTCTCACAATTTTTGTCTTTGGTGTTGATGCTGAGGAAAGCAAGGGCAGTAAATAAACCCTCAATTGGATTAAAGTAAGAACAACAAGTAACCTCTAATTTTAAATGACCACAGGATTGCAAAATGTTTTACCTTAATCTGTTATTTCTCAAATCAGGGTATTTTTTTTTATGAATTGAACCTCAAGGAAGCTATAGTCTATCAGAACCATTTGATTATTTTCTTTCAGTTTACATTTTCATCCTGTTTTGATTTCTCATAGTTGACTAACTATACTAGTACAATACTGATAGATCCTTCCATTCCAAGTGAGCAGTTCCAGGGTGAGGAATAGCACTACTTGCACTCTGATGTATTCTAGATACCAGTTTTAAATATTGCCCAAAAAGAGTTTCTGCCTATGTTAATAAAAAATTTCAAATTTTAAACATGACTGCTAATGACAGGCAGGGCAGGTTGTGCAATGAAAAAAAAAGATTATGTTGATTATTTCTTGCTCTTTAATACATTATATTCAAGTTCTGTGGCATTCAATAACAAATATTTATAATTTTATGATTGCTATGAACCAGAAATTTAGGTACGGCTCTTCAAGCTTTTTCAGTTTAGGGACCTGGTATTCATACATTGCTTGATCCTACCATATTAAATCTTAATCACTGGGGTAGAACCATGTCCAAGATTACATATTTATTTGTACTTTATGTATAATGGAAGATCTCACATTGTCATAGGCCAAGGTTGAAGACATCAGTCCTGAACAGTTTTCTTCCCCAGAGTCAGGGGTCTATCTGGTGTGATAAATGGCTAACAAGATGGAAGGTGCCTGCGGTTTTAATCTCAAAAGTGACATGCTATAGTATATAATGATTTATTCGATGCAAGTCACTGTATCCAACACACACTCAAGGGTTGAGAATTTACTACACAGGAGCAAAAATTCCACGGGATCATCATTGGAAAGCGTTTAAAATGTTACCTTGCATTAGAATAGGCCAAAGAGAAGAAATGGGCTCTTTCACTGAGTTTTTTCAAATGTCTTCATGGAATAAACAGTATTTGAACCAAGCTTGAAATGATATAACCTTGGCATGGAGGAAGGATTTCACAAGAAAATAAATATGAGAGAAACAGCACTGAGTAAAGGCACAGCATGATAAAAAAAGGTTTGGGACACTTTCTTTTACGTGACATTAAAGAGACAACCACATGTTAGTCTGGGAGCGCCTGAATACAGGACAAATATTATGTCTTATCTTACTCTCAGCAGAGAGACCATTAACCTGGTGTTCTTACTGCAGTTAAATGATGCTACATCATTTTTTAGACCAGTAACTGTATGTCAAGCTTCATTATAGAATCCTGGAACTGGAGAACATTGTAAGAAGTCATGTAGCTTATCTTGGTTTATGGAGGAATAGACTACAATATCTGAAACACCTAAATCCCATTTGGACCACTTATCATCCTTTGCCCAAGTCATTTAACCTTGTGAGATCCAAGTGTCCATAACTATAAAATGGAGCAATTATAATTACATTAAACTGCTGTCTGAGGGATTAAAGGAGATAACATTTGTAAAAACACATAGTTCAATGCCTGGCTATAGAGTAGATATAAGGTAAGCTTTGCCTTATAATTCTGTCTCACTTTTTACCATATTCACTTAAAATTTCTTATTTTATTTTTTTTTAAAAAAAGTTACTATGCTTTTCAAACACAAAAGGAAAATTGACCAGTTTTTTTTTTTTTATGTCATTCTTAAGCTTTGACCTCTTTGCTATTCTTCAGGCAAAGATTTAAGGACTTGGGAAAAATCCACTTTAGTTATATTAGTCTACCTTGGAGCGATAGCACAGCGGGTAGGGCGTTCGCCTTACAAGTGGCCAACATGGCCGACCCGAGTTCGATTCCTCCGCCCCTCTCGGAGAGCCGGGCAAGCTACCGAGAGTATTCGATATGCCAGACACAGTAACAACAAAGTCTCCAATGGAGACGTTACTGGGCCCGCTCGAGCAAAATCGACGATCAACGGGAGGGCCTTTACCTTTACCTTTAATATAATGCATAGAAAATACACTCAATAAATTCTGCTTAATTAAAATATATTTAGACTGGTAGTCAAAGTTAATATGAATCTACTTAGAGGTAATAGCTAGCAACTACTAACTGTGCAAGATCTTGAGGATGATAATAAATACTAAGCAAACAGATGGTTAGATTAAATGAGTTAAGAATATGTGTGTTTTTATGTTGAGAAAAACGTTTAATACCTGGAGTAATTATAGATACAGCACTGCCTGACACATTGTAATTTATGCTTCTATTTTGATTTCTTCTTTATTTAAGGAAATTAGGTTCCTTTGCATGAGGTGTTCCATGCATCTAAGATTGTTATGCAAACTATGGCTAAGCTTAATTCCAATATTTAAAAAAGCTTTTAGCAATAATGTTAGATTTAACCTGTACCTTCTCCAGGGAAAAATGATACTTTTGCTTGAATTCATTAACAATAACAAAGAGAAAATGAGATGTACCAAGGAGTAGACCATAGCTGTTTTCATTACTGTGCAAAAAGCACAGAACTTAACATATTAAAATACAAGCCTTTATTAAAAATTAAATTAAGGTATATATTATAGATTTATGTCAATATAACTTTTCATAATGAACTTATAATTTGTTGTAGATGTCATCATTCTCTCATTATCCTGCTGTCATTATCCCAATGTAAAGATTATGTACATTATATAACTGTATCACTGTCATTCCATTGGTCATCGAATTACTTGAGCGGGCACTGGTAATGTCTGTATTCTTCCCAGCCCTGAGATTTAAGCAGCTTCTTCATACTCATCTTTTCCCAATGATTGGAGGCTCTTTCAGAGTCAGGGGAATGATACCTATTGTTGTTACTGTATTTGGCATATCAAATGTGCCACGGGGAGCTTGCAAGTCTCTGCCTGTGCAGGAGGGATACTCTCGGTATCTTGCCGGGCTCATCAACAGGAATAAATGGGTAGTAAGTGTCTTATACTGTGTTGCAGCCCTGTGGACCAGAACATGGCTTGGAGCATGGAAGTGGTTGGAAGTGCTAGGGATGGGTCGCTTGGGGTGGGGAGGGCTCTCACCCATACCACAGCCTGGCACAGAGTCTGGTGGCATGGTTCTGGGAACCTTCTTTTATACTCCCATCTGGGATGAGCATCCGTGAGTTCTGGAGGGTGGCCGATGAGGAGATTATCTGGTGCCGGCAGGGGGTGGCTCATGGGTGTGATCCCTGAGTCACTGGAAACTGAGTGAAGCAGGCAGAGGATCTCTGTTCCAGGTACTGTGGGACTTCATTCTTGTGTGAGACTCAGCCTGAACATCCGGAAGGCGGCCTGGAGCATGGCGGTGGTTGGGCAGTGGAAGTTGGCTGCCAGGGCTAGGTCCCTTGAGGTGGGGAGGGCTCTTACCCGCCCCACAGCCTGGTGCGGAGTCCCATGTACATTATATAACTATTCATACTATAAATTGTATTTAAATTTATGCAATACTATAAATTGTATTTAATTTATATTTTAATCTGGTATAAGAATTGAAACTTAGTATTCAGGTAAGAATAATAATCGTTAGAGAGATACTAGAGTGGGTAAAGTGCCTTTTACTTGGTCAACAGGAGTTTCGTCCTAGAACCAAAAACAGTCCCCCACATCTTCCCGAAGTCATCCCTGAGAATATGAGTGCAGAGACAGAGGAAGTGCTAAGCATTGCTGCCATGGGCGCAAATTAAAAGAAAGAGGAAGCAGTTCGACTCTTCGGGAGAAATCCTAAAAGTCTAATGAACAAACTTGGTGTGTCATTGGAATAGTTAGCATGCAGACCATGTGGCTTTGCTAAGTACATGTAAAACATAATCAACATTTTAAACGTCATTAATTTATAAAGAAAAACAAAATACATAACAAATACACGATTCTGAGCTACATATTCCACAGCTGCCCTCATGGAAACACCCAGGTACACAGCTTCATGACTAATTTCAGAAAAAGATGCAAGCCAAGCTGATGAAAATCAGTTGTACACAGGTCTTCAGGCTGAAAACTCAGTGGGGTCCAAGGGAGGAGGGAGGACCAAGTTCATGCCCTATCCAAGCCACAACTACCACACCCATCCCAACAAATGCCCCAACATCACTGCTTCATGACTAATCTCTGAAGAGATGACAAGCCGATGAAACATCCAGGTACACAGATCTTGGAACTCCAGATTCCACAATACCAACAGTTTAGTAAGAGTCCAGAAAACTGTATGGGAAAACAGCATAGAAGACAACTAAGTTCAATGAGCAAAAACAATAACACAGGAAGCTCAATTAGCAACAAGAAGTTCAGTAAATCCTCAGACAATGAATTAATAACTCCATTGTGAGACAGAAAAATTTTCACAGACTTTCTTTGCTGAAAGGGTTTTTTTATATATATATAAATTGCACTTACTTTTTTTTTATAACAAGCAACATAAAATAAATTATTTTGTCCCTGCCAATTAGACTTGAGTAGTTGGTGAGAAACAGATTGATGTTTTAGTTGATCACTGAATGCTGAAACTACTGTATCATGTTTGAGTTTGTAAAACACAGTGTTTATATAAGTTAAAAAAAGAAATAGACATGCAATTTTAATAATACTGTGAGTCAGTAGAAAGAAACTTTGAATCTTTGTAAAACTCTATCATATAAATTTGGATATATTTAGTTGTTTTATTTTTCATATCTAAAATATTGAGTATTGACCTAGAGCGAGGGCTAGAGTGAAAGCACAGAGGTAGGGTGTTTGCCTTGCACGCAGCCAACATGGCCAACCCGAGTTCGATTCCTCCCCCCCTCTCGGAGAGCCTGGCAAGCTACCTAGAGTATCTCGCCTGCACGGCAAAGCCTGGCAAGCTCCCCGTGACGTATTCAATATGCCAAACACAGTAACGAGTCTCAAAATGGAGACGTTACTGGGCCCGCTCAAGCAAATCGATGAACAACAGGAGGACAGTGACCTAGAGCGATAGTACAATGGGTGGGGCACTTGCCTTACATGTGGCTTACCTGTGTTCAATCCCATATGGTCTCCCAAGCCCAAATATATGAGATCCTTGAGCACAGAGCCAGGAGTAAGCCTTGAGCATCACAGGGTGTGGCCCAAAACAACAAAAAAGAATTAAAAATATTCAATATTACTTTGATGACTAAATTGATGAACTTACAGTTTATAGATACTCTCTTTTTTTATCTCCATGGGAAAAAAGTTTTTTTTTTTAATAGTGACCACATTCCATGTTAAATAGATTTTGATGTGCCTTAAGAAAAACATTTTTTGCCCCTCAAAATGATGTACTTAAAAGTCGTGGCTCTGGCTCAAATGATAGAATATATACCTTCCTTATGTGAGGCCTTGACTTCAATTTCCAGACTTGTAAGCCTTGTTTCGCTCAAGACCCACACTGACCTATACAGCCTATTTATTTCCCTGACAGAACTTTTCTAGGAGTGGTCCTAGGACTCCTGAACAGCTCTGAGTCGACCCCAATTCAATAAACAGTGTTTCTAAGAAATCCAGAAAAGTTGATGTGAAGACAGATGTTTAAAAATTGTATGCATTCCTCATAAAGTATTCTTAGATATGTAAGAAGTGTCACTGAAGAACATTCAGGTTCCAAGTCAGACTGATATCTGGAAAAGGATTAACACTAGGAAGAAGACTTTGGAAGAGATTCAGTACAGTGACATGTTGAAGGCATTTCAACCTTGCAGCTATCACCAGAAAGAAAAAAAAACTTGTCAAAAAAAATGACATAGGGCAGGAGTGATCCGCTCTATTGCCCAACTTAAGTCCAGCCTTTGAGTGGGAGAAACTTTGGATTACTTGTCCATGAACTTTGTCTAACACCATGAAATTGTCACCTGAATGATGGAACTTACTGATGATTATTCAAGATAGTTTTTCTACCCAGGGAGGATTGAATGGCAGCCACAGGTCTATCCCTTGGGTGGCTCTGATTTCCTTCTCCACCAACATTAAAGAAGACACTTCTTCATGGTCTCTATCAAGGAAATGTTCAAGGGGAAAGAGGAAAGGATAATCTGTAGGTAAGAGTTTCCAGTCACAGTATAGAGGGATTATAATGTCCCTCCTACACTAACCATTGCAAACTGTGTTCCCTCTGCTATCATTTTAAAAAGCCTAGTTACCTCGGGTGCTGAACTATATATCTTTATCACTGAATAGTTAAAAATATAAATTCTACTTTCTCAGGGTGTATTTTTTCCATGCTTATTCATAATTAGATTTAGACAAGAACTAAGCAGAGGCACCAAGTAGATCACTGATTAAAACCTATTTCCAGGGCTAGGTAGCCTGGTGCTTAACCAAACAGAGTCCCTGGCAGCCACTTGCTCTCACAATCCAAAATCACCACCATGCCCCCACAGTCAGACTCCAGCATCTTGGAACAGACCTCGAGTAGATATTGATCTGCTAAAAATTAGGGAATATAGATTTTGTGACTGAAATCTTCAGGATTTCTCAGGGTTAGGATGGACTACCTCCCCCAACCTCCCTGTACCTCCAGCAGCCCCTGCAGTCATATCCATATCCCAAAGTCATCACCCAATAAAAAGAAAAAATAAAAGCTATTCCAGCTTCCCTATAAAAATACCGAGTGTCCTGAACAAGCATGATGACCTTGTTACCTGTATTGCAAAACATAATGCACAAAAGGAGAGAGAGGGGTGGAGGAAGGAAGAAAAAAAAGGTGCCTGCCATAGAACCAGGAATTGGAGATATTTATAGGGATGAATGGGAGGGAAACTAAGACATTGGTGGCAAGAAATGTACACTGGCCGAGGGATGGGTGTTGGAACACTGTATGACTGAAACCCAATTATGAATAACTTTGTAATGGTGTATCTCATGGTGATTAAATTTTTAAAAGATCCCAACAACTTCAGTATGGATGACTCTCAAAAAATTAGAAATTCAGCTCCCATTTGACCCAGCAATACCACTCCTGGGATTATACCTCGAAGAGGCCAAGAAGTATAGTCGAAGTGACATCTGCAGTTGTTTGTTCATTGCAGCACTGTTTACAATAGCTAGAATATGGAAAAAACCTGAGTGCCCAAGAACAGATGACTGGTTAAAGAAACTTTGGTACATCTACACAATGGAGTACTATGTAGCAGTTAGAAAAAATGAAGTCATGAAATTTATATACAAGTGGTACTACATGGAAAATATTATGCTAAGCGAAATGAGTCAGAAAGAGAGGGACAGACATAGAAAGATTGCATTCATCTGGGTAACATAAAGTAACAAAATAAGAGACTAACACCCGAGAACATCTGTCATAAATACCAGGCTATTCACTCCATGGCTTAGAGGCCAGCCGCACACTCTAGGAGTAAAGGCAGCTCAGATAGAAAAGAGAGCACCAAATAAAGGGTGCTGGGAAGATCTGCCCAGGATGGGAGATGCCTGCTGAAAGTAATCTATGGACCAAACATGATTGCCACCCAATGTCTCTTCTGCAGACCACAGCACCCAAAAGGAGAGATAGAACAAAAAGGGAGTGCCCTGACACAGAGGCAGGGTGGAATGGGGGATGGGGGGGTGGGAGGAATACTGGGATTGGTGGGGGTGGAGAATGGGCACCAGTGGTGGGATGGGTACTCAATCATTGCATAACTGAAACCCAAGCACAACAACTTGTAAGTCTACAACTGTACCTCATGGTGTTTTACTAATTAAAAAAAAAAGTAAATAAAAATGAAAAAAAAAAAACCTATTCCCTGATGTCTGCATTACATAACATCAACCTTATTTCCTCTTGCTAGCAAAGGCCAATTACCTTCTCCTACTTAATAAGGCCATGTCTTCTGGACATAGTGAGTGCAAATGCATAGGTATAATCTCTTCATTTAATGGGTAATAATATTAGTTCCTAGGAAAAAGCATAACCTCTTTGGGAACCATGCGTTCTAAAAAGTACAGAAAATATTAACTTTGAAATGGTTGGAAAATAAAGCAAAAAAGCCCCCTCCCCGTCAATCCATAATAGAAATGATGATAAAGAGAAAATGAATCATCCATGTGTTAATTCTCTGGTACAAGAGCAAATAATATGAATGGCTATATTTAGCAGTGGGTACAATAATGAACCGTGACTTGTAAGTCTATTACATTAAACATTAACATATTTTGTCCTGTAACCCTCTCTTTATTATGAGCACTGATCTTCAGAGTCAGCACTAAACTTATTAATAATTTGGGGGTTCTCCCCTTCAGTATATTCATAATGGAATAAGTTAAACATTTGTCCTAAGTCTTCAGAGAATATTCTCTTTTGTGAGGTACACTCATAATACAACCAGTCCTGCATGCCTGCTACTGTGACTATTTTCACCCAAACATTTTCTGTCTTCCACGGCAATGCAGACACTCATATTTCACTCAGGTTAGCCTTTTTCTTTTCTTGGGTTCTAAAGATCACTCAGCCAGAAAATTTTTCCATCATCTAGGCCAAAGTCAGCCAATTTAAACCTGAATGTTACTCCAATTGTTGGTCTGGCAGATAAAGCAGAAACTCCTGAATCAGCACCTTTTGCCTTGAGGAGGAAAAAAGGCTAGGCAGAGTCATTCTGACCTGGAGAAGCAACCAGGGGAGGCTCTTCTGATGAGTACAACCGGGTCTAGGGAGTTTATAAAGCCAAACTCTTCAAGCACCTCCTTTCTGGATTCTATTTGGATTATATCTGAGTTTTGTCTTTCAGAGGTCAAGGTTTTACAAGTCAGTTTTGAGAACATAGCATTACTTGTTTTGCTGGATCTAAGAATTTATTTGCCATAAGACCCCTGTATCTCCGTTTGTCCTTTACTTACTCTTGGTTTTATCTTGTTCCTCTTAATCTGTCCCTTTGTATGCTTAACTTCTTTCAGTTTCTCAATATTTCTCTGCCTGAGGTCCATACTTTTCAATCAGTTTACTCCACTTTCCTTATAGGCATTGTCCTTCACTGTTCCTGAGTTACCTCACTGGTGAGAGTTTTCCCCCAAGACTAATTTTAGATTCCACCACTACAAACTTTATCAATGAGACAAAGACTTTCCTTGTTTCATAGTCCACACCAAATACCTTCTAGTGAGTTGGAAAGAAAAGTATTGATCTCAAAATCTCATCAAAGTATCCACTATTTCAGACCACTCTCATCTTTTTTTTATAATACTGATAAGAGAAAAAAAATACCATTGAACTGAAAGAAATAATACAGAATTTCCTTTATTGCGGTATGTCATTTAGTTTAAAGTCATAGGGTCTGAGAACAAAACGGTAATTTTGAGAAAGGAGTTAGACTATCAGAAACGTTAGTTTGGTTTCTTTAAAAAGCTGAATACACAAAGGGAATTAGATGAGTGAATTATTTACTGAAGAAACTGCTTGCTAATAAGGAGAGAATGGGGATAGTCTTCACACCGCAAAGTGAGTCTGACATCTGTATAAAGAAGCACGTGAATAACGAGCACAGCGTGTAGGGCATTTGCCTTGCACGCAGCCAACATGCCTGACCCGAGTTGAATATAAAAAGCTTCAGAAGACATCTCTGACTAAGATGTTTAGGAGACAAGGAGATAGCTAAAGGGGTGGAGTGTATACTTGGTCTCCTCAGCACCTCAGGAGTGACTCCCTATGTACAAGTTGCCTGGGGATGACTAGCTTCTAATAACCCCCACGTTCCTCAGCTATTGGCAAAGAACACTTCTGACATACTCAATGTTAACATTCCTTCTTCTCTGAAAGTGCAGCTGCTGTAGGAGAGAGGTTTTCTTAGTTTTCTATTTTGAGTAAAGTCTCTATGATCATTCTCAGGCAACAGGCTGGATGTTTAATGTGAGAGCAGGAGAATGCTTTGCAAAGTTTGTTCATGCCACCCCAGAGATACATGGGGACCTGATAGCTATACCACGTAAGACTGTTACTCTTAGTTAGGAGAGATGTTGCCAGGGGCCTGGGATTACTTGCAACCAAGACCCGTGACTTGATCATGGAACTAGCTATCTGACCCTAAGATGCAAGATTTCTTTTTATGGGAATTTTGAGTGGCATACTTCTAACAAGTTTAATATCATAAACCAAATTAGTAATGTCTCTAACCTAGGTAAAAATATTTCAGAGATTTTGCCCCAGCTTATTTTTACTACATCTAGATGAGCACATTATTTGATATATATGTATGTCTATTTCTTCATGCGTAACACAAACACAGTATTATCAACTTCATAGTTTATAAAGAGTCAATATGAAGTATGTGAAATTACTTGACATGATGCTCAGTCAATAGACTGGTTTTTTGTTTATTATTATTTTAATTATTATTGGGATGGAGAAATAGCACAGCGGGTAGGGCATTTGCCTTGCATGTGGCCAACCCAGGTTCGATTCCTCTGTCCCTTTCAAGAGCCCAGCAAGCTACCGAGAGTATCTCGCCCAAATGGCAGAGCCTGGCAAGCTCCCCATGACATATTCTATATGCCAAAAACAGTAACAAGTCTCACAATGGAGACATTACTGGTGCCTGCTCAAACAAATTGATGAACAACGGGAGGACAGTGCTACAGTGCTATTATTATTATTATTAGTCACTGGGAGATAGAGATTTACAAAGCTGATCATGGTCGGGTTTCAGTTATACAGTGTTCCAACACCTATTCCTCCACCAATGTACATTTCTCAAACCAATATTCACAGTTTCCATCCCACCACCCTTCCTCCAGCCTTTTTCTATGATGGGCACTTTCTTTCTCTCTCTGTATGTCTCTCTCTGTCTCTCTCATCTCACTGTCTCCATCTCTCTGTCTCTGTCTGTCTGTCCTCCCCTCCCCCTCCTTTCTCTCTCTCTGTCTTCCTTTCTCTCTCTCTGTCTTCCTTCTTCTCTCTGTCTTCCTGTCTCTCTCCTCTTTGGAGTTTTATGGTTTGCAGTTCAGGTACTGAGAGATTATTATGTTTGTTCCTTTACCTGTTTTCAGCATGTGGTTCTTATCCTGAGTGATTATTTTCAATAGTCTTTGTCGTGATGGTCCCTTCTGTTGCAATATGGCTCTTCATACTTTATCCCAAACCAGAGAGAGGTCTGGGGGGCCCGTCTATTATAAGTATACAAAGAACTCTTTTGGAGTAGCAAAGATTTGCTACCACTTGTCAGTCATAATTCTGTTAAACAGTGTATTGAAAAAATACCAACTAAATACCATCAAACAACTAATATTCAGTTTTGATTAAAATTTTACGATGCCATATTTGTGTGAATCATTTTTTTCTTTGCTTTATTGGGTCACACCCAGAGATACACCAGGGTTATTCCTGGTTCTATACTCAAGAATTACTCCTGGCAATGTTCGGGGGATGATATGGAATGCTGGGAATAGAACCTGGGTCAGCAGCATGCAAGGCAAACGCCTTACCTGCTGTGCTATCACTCCAGCCCCATGTGTGTGAATGCTTTTATTACCAACACACTGATTTTTTTCTAACTTTATTTAGGGGTCTATCAGTATTTGTAAAATCACCAACAACAGTAACTCTTAGAGTTAAAAAATGAGACTACTCTATAAGAAAATAGATACTGAATAATAAGGAGAAATTGCTAGATTAAACTTCAGAGATTATTCATTCCAACGCCTTTAATCGACATATCCTCCACAGAGAGGTTAATTTGTCAAAAGTAATTCCAGTATTTGGTAGCAGGCATAAATCAGATCTTCAACCCCTGGGGAAATAACCCTTTCTCTTCTATATCTCTAATGTAAATTTAACATTGTGCTAAAACATCTGGAAAAGGCAGAAGAAGCAAATAGCTCTCCTGATTTTTCTTCATTTGGTTAACATCTTTTAATATCATTTCTATTTATTATTTTATTAATTTAATTACTAGTTTTGAGGCCACACTTAGGCATATTTAAGGGTTACCCCTGGCTTTGCGTGCAGAAATTTATCCTGGAAGTGTGCAGAGGACCAAGGGATAACACTTGGTCAACTATATGCAACATAAGGACTCTGTATGCTGTAGTGTCTCTCCACCTCGAAACAGTTTTAAATAAAGACAAACTCATCCAAATATGCTGATGCTTTATGACGTTAAGAGAGGCAAAACAAGAAATATTTATTGATCTTTCATCATATAGAATAATTTTAAATGCCTAATAACAAAAGTGGCTCTCTGGAGAGATCCCACCCCTGTATTAGTTAAGATTTGGAGTATTAAATAACTTGGGTACAAAAATCATCACTTAATCACTTAATCCTCGTTATTCATCGATTTATTCGAGCGGGTGCCAGTAACGTCTCCATTCATCCCGGTTGCGTGCTAGCGTAGCCCAATGGTATCTGTTTGTTCTAGAAACATGCAGAGCCTCAAACCGATCATTTAAGGTCTTGACGAAGAAGTCTGACCATCTTATAGGTGGGCGTCCACGTGATCTTTTGATGTCCCATGGAATCCAATCAGTAATGGCTCTAGTCCAGCGGTTGTCTGTAAACCTCATTACGTGTCCAGCCCATCTGATTTTCGATGTCTTGGCAAATGAGACAGCGTCCCTGATTCTTGAGCATTGACGAAGATCAGAACTCCGGATTCTATCTCTCATTTGAGTGAATCATGATATTCCAAGCATAGTTCTTTCGATTCCTCTTTGAGAAACCCGAATAGTGTTCTCATCCTGTTTTCGTAGGGTCCAGGTCTCTGAGGCATATGTTAATGCAGGAAGAATAGTGGAATCAAAGAGATGTGCTCGTAGCTGGAGGTTCTTTGTCCTTTTAGTTATTTCTTCAATGCTCTTGAAGGCATTCCAAGCTGCTCTCTTCCTCCCGCGCAACTCAGGTGCCAGGTCATTCATCATGTTGATTTCTCGACCTAGGTATATATAACTGTTGCATTCGGAGATGGTGGTTCCGTTGAGAGCGAATGGAGTGTCAGGAACAAGGCTGTTTCTCATAAACATTATCTTCGTAAGATTCAGCTGTAGTCCGACCTTTCCACATTCACGGTCAAAGTCATTCAGCATTTGTGCTGCTTGGTTGATGTTTGGTGTTATTAGAACGATGTCATCAGCAAAGCGGAGGTGGTGTAGTTGCCGACCATCTATCTTCACTCCCATGTTTTCCCATCCCAGTCGTCGCATGATGTTCTCGAGGGTGGCACTGAAGAGTTTTGGTGAAATGGTATCACCCTGCCGAACCCCTCTCTTGATATGGATGATTAGTTCTTTGTAGAATGGTGAGATCTTGGTAGTGAATCCGCAATAGAGCTCACGAAGGATCCTGATGTATTGAGTTTGTACGCCCTGATTGGCTAGGGCTTCCATGACCGCTTCCATTTCAACAGAATCAAAGGCCTTCTTTAAATCAATGAACGTTAGACAGAGCGGCATCTTGAACTCCCGAGATACCTCAATGAGCTTGGTTATTGTGTGGATATGGTCGATGGTACTGAATCCTTTTTGGTATCCAGCTTGTTCACATGGTTGTCCTTCATCTAGTGTTCTGCTAATCCTATTCAGGATGACTCGAGTGAACAGTTTGTAGATGACAGACAATAGGCAGATTGGGTGATAGTTTCCAGTGTCGTGGATATCTCCCTTCTTGTATAGTAGTACAGTCCTGCTGGTTTTCCATTGGGATGGAACCTTGCATTCAGACAGGTAGCGTGTGAAGAGTCGAGCCAATGTATTGATGAGTACTGATGGTAAGTTCTTCAGGTGTTCAGGTCTGATCTTGTCTGGGCCAGGTGCTCTTTGTTTCTTTACCGACGAGATGGCATGTTGGATTTCGGAAGGGAGAACATTGGGAATGACATATCCATCATGTGGTATGTGGTATGTGGGCAAGTGGATGTGGCTATTAAAGAGATCTGAGTAGAAGTCATGAATAATCTTCCCCATTGCCCTTCTGGAAGATGTGATAGATCCATCATGATGTCGGAGGGCAGTCATTTTGGTTTTGTAATTGGTGAAGGACAGACGAGCATTATGAATGTTTTTCCCAGCTTCTGCTGCATCTACCAGTACTGCTACAAAAATCACAGGTGGAAAATGCAGATTATCTGTTTATTCAAATACTGTCTCCTTCACTACATTTAAAAGAGAATATCTGATTGGCATCCACTGATTCAAGCTACAATAAGCATCTTTGAACTGATTGTATGAATAAAATGAATGATGCTATACAGAATCAATGACATAATAAATTCAAAAAGTATCAAAATCGTAGCTCATATGTTAGTCATCTTCCACCAGTGCTTCTTTCCTCTGCTATTTATAACACCATTCTTAAAAAGCCAAAAAAGAAATCTAAGTTTCTGTTATTAAGCTAAACTGCTGCATTCCAAATACTATCATATAAATAAAATAGGAAATCATAGGAAAGAAATTTTTCTTTCGACACACACATATCCTGTTTGATTAAAATATTGCATTCACGATCACGATCATGGCCATCCTGTTGTTCGTTGATTGCCTCGAGCAGGCCCCAGTGACCTCTCCTTCGTCCTAGCCCTGAGATTTTCAAAAGTGCCATATTCAAGGCTCTTTCAGGGTTAGAAGAATGAGACCCATCATTGTTACTGGTATTTGGCTTATTGGGTATGCCACGGGGAGTTTGCCAGACTCTGCCGTGTGGGCAGGTTACATTTGGTAGCCTGCCAGGTTGTCCAAAGTAAGAATGAGATAATAAGATGTCGCGCAGTCACAAATGTGGCTGCGCACTTCCGGGAGCTGGGTTTTATAGTCTCTGAGTCTTGGCCATTGATGAGATTACACAGTGCCAGGGGGCCAGCTGGTGGGTGTGACCCCTGCCTACTGGAATTTGGATGATCTGGGTGTAGGATGCTCAGCCCTGATACGAACAGGCTTGGAGATCTCAGCCCCGGGACCCCCAATGCCTTTGTTCCTCTGATGGTACCTTCATGTTGTGGAGAGTGGTCTCAGCATGGTGGTGGCTGGTTCTGGAATTAATATTGCATTAATTCTAACTAATTCTTGTCCTGTCGCTGCCTAAGAAACCAACATTGTTTTACTGGTCTTAGAACATTTCTCTTGGATAAGGTAGGTGAAAGGGTACTGTGTCTAATAATATGCCTGATACTGTGTCTGGTGATGTTGTAGGTTCTGATAGCTATGTATCTCTGTACTCTATGGTATCATTTAGTACAGCATCAATCTGAGGTTAAGATGATCCCTATAGTCCAGTGGTCAATTATACTCATCAAAGTATGATGTTTAGGGAGTAAGATCAATTATTCTCATCAAATCTGAGTATAAAGTGAGGACAAGTCACATAGAATCTTTCCCAGGCAGTTATAGCATGAAATTGGCTATCAGATGGTTATGATAATGCTGAAATATCTGGTTTTGATGTTAGAATTACTATACCTTCATCACCCATGGTTATTCCCAAATATTTGGGGCTAAAATTCATTTCTCTGTCTTGCTAAGACTACATCAAAATATCCAGGAGATCATTCCTCTAGTGAGGCAGAAACAAACTCGAAGTAATATAGGTATAAATAGGAAAAGCTTTTATACTATTTATATGTTTATTTATTTTGCTTCTTCTTCATCCATATTAAAGCTCATGTCTTTCAGGGCCAGGGCAATTCAGAAATAGGGCATCTGCTTTGCATGAGGCAAACTTATGTTTGATCTTCAGATGGTTTGCAGTGCCCAGCCAGGAGTGATAATCAAGTGCAGAATCAGGAGTAAACCCTGAGCACCACTGGGTGTAGCCCAAAATAAAAGCAATAACAAAAATACTACTTATGGATTTGTAAGCTACAAAAGGAAATCAACTTGTCTCTTAATTGTCATAATTGTTCAGTATTAGAACTTTGAAGGGAGGGACTACATTTTGGTAAAACAGAGCTAGTGTAGAGATAGCAGAATTAGAGAATGAGATAATTTTTATCAAGTAAGTAGAAATTTTTTAAGTGAGTTAGTTCTTCTTGACCTTAAAATTTGCTATGCACAAGTTTAAAAAAAGCCTTGAAAGTATTAGGTTTATATATTTTAAGACCAGCATATAGTTCATTATGATGCAATCATAAAATAAAACAAAATTTAAATGAACCAAATAGATGGGTCAGAATCAGTGTGCATTCTTAAAATCCTACTCCTGCAATTATTGTAAAAATTATGAATAGGATAGGACCAATTGTCTAGTCTTCAAAACAGAAAATAAAAAGTCTTAGATGTTTTAATTATTTATTGTTTTAATGTTGAGTTTTTATTCACTCTGTACATTCATTATTCCAGCTCCTAAAATTTCTTGCTTTTCACTTAGCATTTTATTCTGCTTCAGTCTTTAGATTTATATTTCTGAGCAATTATTGCAGTGGAGGACAATCATGATCATTGATATTTAAGGGCAGAGAAATCATTTCCTGAGTAATTCAAGTATACAAAAGTGAAGAATTTTTACAGTAGGTTTGGACTAATCTTGATGGTGTTTCCCTAGCATATTCTTAGGGCTTAATTATTATTAATCTGGATAAATTTTAACTTTTAAAATGTTAATTTAACTGATGAAGTCTCCTGCCTCATTAATCTCCTCAATGGTGCCACTTAGGATAAAATGGCTCATCAAACAAAAGAGCTTCACTCATAAATATTTGAAAGTGGAGTGGCAGCAACACTGAAGTCTCATGGAACTCAAAACATTTTTCACTTCTCAGCATTCTTCAGTGTTAATAATATCAGTCATTGTTGCAGATTTTCCCACTTCATTAAAATATAATTAATTCATTAATGTGACTTATTTTTCTAATATGCAAAAGTTACTTCGGAGATTACAAAAACATCGGAGAGATTCATTTTCCTCATCTTGAGAATGGGCATAATGCCTTTGATCCTAAAATAATGTTTTAGATAAATGATCATTAAAGTTACAAACTGTAAAGATGTTGTTAGCTGATGTATTTATTGTTGTTAGGAATTACTTTGTTTCCCAATCCCAAAAACACATTTTGAAGTTCGGTGACACATTTTGCATGCAATAGTGCTAATACTGTTTTTATGTTCTTAAAACATTAAGAAAAAAGATCCCTCATATATCATCATTATTTGTAGGTTCTGTACAATAAATTCAAAGATCAAATGACCTCTCACAATCAAGTAAGTGTTGGAGCCATGACTCATAATATTCATAATTAGTTCTGCTCCTAAAACTTATTTTCTTTTCATAATCTTTTTTATATTATTATCTTTCTTGACTCTCCGACTTTTATTCTTTCATTTCTTCCTCATATAAGTAATTATATAACATCAATGTGAATTTTTTATTATAAGAGCAGGTATCAAAAGCAACCATATATTTATTTAAGTTTTTTTAATTGAATTGAATTACCTTGAGATAAACCATTACACAATTGTTCATGATTGAGTTTTATTCATACAATATCCCAACAATAATGTTCCCAGTTTTCCTCCTGCCCACCTCCCTAGCCTGCCCCCACAGCCTGCCTCTATAGCAGAGAATTCTTCTTCCTTTTCCTCTTCCATTCTTTTTCTTCTTCTTCTTCCTCCTCCTCCTCCTCCTCCTCCTCCTTCTCTTCCTCTTCCTCCTCCTCCTCCTCCTCCTCCTCCTCCTTCTCCTCCTCCTCCTCCTCTTCCTCCTCCTCCTCCTCCTCCTCCTCCTCCTCCTCCTCCTCCTCCTCCTCCTCCTCCTCCTCCTCCTCCTCCTCCTCCTCTTCTTCTTCTTCTTCTTCTTCTTCTTCTTCTTCTTCTTCTTCTTCTTCTTCTTCTTCTTCTTCTTCTCTTCTTCTTCCTCCTCCTCTTCCTCTTCGTTTCCTCTTCTTCCTCTTCTTCTTTCTTCTTCTCTATGTATCTCTCTGTCTCGTATTTTGCTTTAGGCTAGTTTCTAATGGCATTACAGAGGTCAGATCAGTTGATTATTAGATTTACACATGATGCTTTAATTAAAAATATTTTTCTTTTTTGTGAATAAGTATTTGGGCATACGAAGAATTTCATGACTTTTGATGCCTCAAATTAATCCAATTACTAGTAAAATGCGAGCAAAACATCTTTTATCCTTACCTGTTTAAAGATCTCACTTTAATACTACTACACAAAGATGTCCTCAAAGTGAATACATACTTTGCATTTGCTAAGGTGATACTAGCATTTTTTTTAACTACTCTTTGCCTATTTAATGTCATCAATTTGAACTGGGAAAAATATCATCTAATATGTGAATAATGTCATTCTGATTTTTCTTTTCCTGTGGTTCTATATTCATTTCTCAATGACAGAATGTTACAACCTCAGACATAAAAAGAACAGGTTAGTAGTTCTTCCATAAAGCCCAGTTACAGAGAGAACTGATTATTTACCATCAGGAGCCAGCACAGATGGGAGGGCCCATTAACGTTAGAGCCAGTTAGACATGTTCAAAACCACTGTCACACATAATTTAAGTCATTTGGGGCAAAAAGCTTATAATATTTCTGAAGCTCTAGAACAGACGCTTAGACAAGTAAATAATAATTTCTCAGAATGCATTTCTAGAACTAATTCTATTCATACATCTACTCTCTAGTTTTTTAGATTCAGAGACCTGTACCTCTGAAATTGGATTTATGTTAACAAATGAGCTTGTAGAGTAACAAGAGCCCCCCCTATTTTCTATAAATTAGAAATAGAGGTCAATTAGAGACCCCTATCAAAAAAGTGCATCAGAAGGTCTTGTTACTTAAGTGAAAGAAAATTTTATCTTGTTATGATTAAAACATGCCAGACTTAGAACTTACCACCGAATTGTAAATTCTCTCATCATTTTTATTCTAAAATTAACTTTTGTTATGTGAATTGTACTAAAATAGATTTTACAAATATAATTTTGATGAAAAAATATTTTGTTTTAATACATGTGATATTTGTGGTAATACCTTACCTTCTGTTCTCCTGACTAACATTTAAAGAAATTGTATTTTTCATACTAAAAATATTTAACCTGTAAGATCAGAGAGATAGTACAGCTTTGCATGAACTGACCTCAGTTTGCGTATGGTGTCTGCGTATGGTGCCTTGGGCAATGCCAAAAGTGGTCCTTGAGCACAATAGATCAAAACACCTCAGGCATGACCCCCCCCACAAATCCACCAAAATATATGCAAATATGCATTGTCTTATTTATGAATATTGAAATTAAATACTACATTGCAGATACATATAAAATTTCTACCTGATAGATGAGAAGGAAAAAACTTAGAAAATAATTATTGTCATATTTCTATTTTGTAAAACTGACAAATGTATTTTCTTGATTCATTTATTAAAAAACAATTAAATGCTTTTCAATCTACTAAAGTATGATTTATACTGCATTATTTTCATAAATATTTCCTTATTTGCCAGAACCCAATGGATGTTACCAATATTTCTTTTAGCTTTTATAGTAGAAACTGTCTCATTACTTCTTGAAAGTTTTAAGGAAATCTGCTCAAAATATCTTTACCTTGTGTTTTTCCTCAGAGACATATATATATGTATATATATACACATATATATATATAAGTTCTAGTGAAAATGGTTCATCGATGAAAATATACATTTGTTGAAGGAATATGTTGAAGGAATAAAGTTGAAGGAATATGTATTTTTCCTGATACTACACTTTAGATCCAAAGTATCACCATAATATGATACTTTGAATTGGGACATAAAGTCCACAGAACTATCAGGGAGAACATCTAAGGGACTGATTTTTTATCTCAGGAACTGATTTTTATCCCAAATATATATTTTACTAACATCACAGATTTAGAAATAGATTAAAACATTTAAAACAATTCACAGAAAAATATAAAATTTGTTTCTCCCTCTTATATTTGTATGTCAATGATTAATGAATTTTTCAGAGATAAAAATGTAATATACTATTTAGTCATGTGATTATTTCTTTTTTATTTTATATATGGTTTTAAAATTTGAAACTTTGACATTGTTGCTGGTTACATGATGTGATAATCTCCCAGTTTTGTAGAATTTTTCAGTACCCCCATAAAATTTGGGAGGATTTCTTTATCATTTTCTACATTTCTTATTTTTTATCTAGTTATTTTTTAACCCCATCCCTCCACTGTTTTTTCTTCTTTGCCCAGTTTGGTCTTTTTTTTTCTAAATGGGTCCTTAGGGCTGGAGCGATAGCACAGCTGTAGGGCGTTTGCCTTGCACGCAGCCAACATGGCAGACCCGAGTTCGATTCCTCCGCCCCTCTCGGAGAGCCCGGCAAGCTACCCAGAGTATCTCGCCTGCAGGGCAGAGCCTGGCAAGCTACCCGTAAAGTACTCGATATGCCAAACACAGTAACAAGTCTCATGATGGAGACATTACTGGGCCCGCTCGAGCAAATCGATGAACAACGGGAGGACCATGACCGTGATGGGTCCTTAGTTCATACATGTGATTATACTATTTCCATGACAGTTTGCCTGTGACTTGAGAGGAAGATGAAACTGATCACTTAGTACAAAATGAAATGATATTAAAATTGATTCTAAAACTATATTCTAATCCTTCCAAAGTTAACATTCGTTGCCATATAGACTTTCGGATCTGAAAAACTGTAGATGGAATTTTCCCAATTTGGTATAGGTATTTATTTTGGCTTGAGATTAAGTAGTGTTTGCAAGCATTAGGGTCCTGAAAAATACTTAATAGCAAGATTTTAAGGTATTAAATGTATGCATACATATATTTTATAAACCCTACTGATATGCAATTTACACATTATGACAAATATATATTCTTCATCATGAATTCCATAGGCTTTGCTCATTTGTATTGAAATCTTGAATCTATAATTAAGCTTTGCCTAAAGTTGAAAAATTAGTACTTCTACAGCAAGATGAAGATTGGTGTTATCTACATTAATGCATAGATTGATGGTTGGAAACAGCCAGAATTTAAGGCACTTGCATTGCAATGCATCTGATTCCAGCTTGATCACTTGTAGGGCAGGTAGTCCTGGGAACACCACCAGGGGTCACTCATTACACAGTGGGAATAGCCCTTGAGGGTATGAAGCAACAAGTGTGAAGCAACACCGACCTAAAAAGTTCTTTCACTTGTCTCTAGTATAATCAATTACTTTATTTACATAATATAGCACATATATAGGAAAACATTTACTACTCACAAGTCAACAGACAAGAGACACACATTTAATCTATATTAATTTTCTTTTACCTCTCAAATTTTAAAATTGTAGACAATTCACTCTCAAAAGGAATGAGATTTATGATCTACAGTAAAAAGCTTACTCAGGTTAGAACCAAAAATATTAATGTTTTTAAGTGTAATGCACAGAAATGAATATCATACATAAACAGTATCTCTGTGGTTCAAATATTTTATGCAGGTATACAGGAAAATAATCATACAGTTTGTTGAGTTGATAAAGGAAGGTAAAGGTAAAGGCCCTCCCGTTGATCGTCGATTTGCTCGAGCGGGCCCAGTAACGTCTCCATTGGAGACTTTGTTGTTACTGTGTCTGGCATATCCAATACTCTCGGTAGCTTGCCGGGCTTTCCGAGAGGGGCGGAGGAATCGAACTCGGGTCGGCCATGTTGGTCGCGTGTAAGTCGAACGCCCTACCTGCTGTGTCGCTCCAGCCCTAAGTTGATAAGAAAATTAATTAATTGAGAAGTGCTTATTTAAACTATAAATGATACAGGAGGCCATACATTGATTAATAATAGTTGCTGATTTTTATGGTATAAGTGTTCATGGCCAATCTTAAGTTACTAGTATAATATCACCTTAGAACACTTTTTATATGCTATTGCAATTAGAAATATTAGTCAAAAGAATGCGAAGCTACATTAGGACCAAACCTAATATCAAATTTCTTCCAATAAGGTCATGTCAATGGATTTCTCTCTGGTTGAATGCAAACTCTTTTTGACAGTATATTATGATTTTTTATATTACAAAATAATTATAGTTCTCATTATTGGTATTACAGGAATGTGGTCTATCATTATTGACAGAAAATCACATATAAAAGTGACATT